>NC_135893.1:67566306-68260663 GCF_964194155.1 Cetorhinus maximus
CAAGGGGGGAGGGGGAGAGCGCAAGGGGAGGGGAGAAGATGAGGGCGGAGAGAGGGGAAGAGTGGAGGGGATGAGGGCAGAGGGAGGGGGAGAGCGGAGGGAATGAGGGCGGAGGGAGGGGAGGGGTGAGGGGGAGAGCAGAGGGAATGGGTGAGGGGGAGAACGGAGGGGGAGAACGGAGGGGCAAAGGGATGGTGACGAGGGAGAGGGGTGGGGGCGAGGGTGAGAGGGGCGAGGGTGAGGGGGCGAGGGTGAGAGGGGCGAGGGTGAGAATGGCGAGGGAGGGGGCGAGGGGAGGGGCATTGGGAGGGGTGGAGCGGAGGAAGTGGGTGAGGGAGGGAGGGAGGGAGTGGATGAGGGGAGGGAGGGAGTGGGAGAGGGGAGGGAGTGGGTGAGGGGGAGAACAGAGGGGCGAGGGAGGGAGAGGGATGGGGGAGATGGGCAGGGACGAGGGAGATGGGCGGGGGTGAGGGAGATGGGCAATGGAGGGGGGGAGGGGTGTGGGAGGGGTAGAGGGGCAAGGGTGGGAGATGGGCGGGGCATTTGGAGGGGGAGAGCGGAGGGGCGAGAGGAGGGGGAGAGCGGAGGGACGGGGAGGGGAGAGCGGAGGGACGGGGAGGGGGAGAGCGGGGGACGGGGAGGGGGAGAGCGGAGGGACGGGGAGGGGGAGAGCGGGGGGACGGGGAGGGGGAGAGCGGGGGGACGGGAGGGGGGAGCGGGGGACGGGGGAGGGGGAGCGCGGGGGACGGGGAGGGGGAGCGCGGGGGGACGGGGAGGGGGAGCGGGGACGGGGAGGGGGAGAGCGGGAGGGGGAGAGCGGGAGGGACGGGGAGGGGAGAGCGGGGACGGGGAGGGGAGAGCGGAGGGACGGGGAGGGGGAGAGCGGAGGGACGGGGAGGGGGAGAGCGGAGGGACGGGGAGGGGAGAGCGGAGGGACGGGGAGGGGGAGAGCGGAGGGACGGGGAGGGGGAGAGCGGAGGGACGGGGAGGGGGAGAGCGGAGGGACGGGGAGGGGGAGAGCGGAGGGACGGGGAGGGGGAGAGCGGAGGACGGGGAGGGGAGAGCGGAGGGACGGGGAGGGGGGAGAGCGGAGGGACGGGGAGGGGGAGAGCGGAGGGACGGGGAGGGGGAGAGCGGAGGGACGGGGAGGGGGAGAGCGGAGGGACGGGGAGGGGGGAGAGCGGAGGGACGGGGAGGGGGAGAGCGGAGGGACGGGGAGGGGAGAGGAGGACGGGGAGGGGGAGAGCGGAGGGACGGGGAGGGGGAGAGCGGAGGGACGGGGAGGGGGAGAGCGGAGACGGGGAGGGAGAGCGGGACAGGGAGAGCGGAGGGACGGGGAGGGGGAGAGCGGAGGGACGGGAGGGGGAGAGCGGAGGGACGGGAGGGGAGAGCGGAGGGACGGGGAGGGGGAGAGCGGAGGGACGGGGAGGGGGAGAGCGGAGGGACGGGGAGGGGGAGAGCGGGGGGACGGGGAGGGGGAGAGCGGGGGAGGGGGACGGCGGAGGGAGGGGGAGGGCAGAGGGACGGGGACGGGGGGGGCGGAGGGAGAGGGTGGTGAGAGGGGGATGGGAGAGGGGCAGGGGGGAGAGGGCAGAGGGAGGGGAGGGCGGGCAGGGGTGAGCAGAGGGAAGGGGAGACCGTGGTGGGGGAGGGGGAGAGTGGAGTGGGGAGTTGAAAGGGGAGGGTGTGAAGGGGAGGGGGAGAGTGGAAAGGAGGGGAGGAGGAGGAGAGCGCAAGGTGGGAGGAGGAGAGCGCAAGGTGGGAGGAGGAGAGCGCAAGGTGGGAGGAGGAGAGCGCAAGGGGGGAGGGGAGAGCGCAGGGGGGGAGGGGAGAGCGCAGCGGGGGAGGGGAGAGCACAGTGGGGAGTTGAGAGGATGAGGGCAGAGGGTGGGGAAGAGCGTAGGGGGGGACGGCAGAGGGAGGGCGGAGGGAGGGGTGAGGGGGCGAGCGGAGGGAGGGGGTGAGGGGGAGAAAGGAGGGCGAGGGGTGGGGAGGAGGGTGGGGGGGCGAGGGAGAGGGGTGGAGGGCGAGGGAGGGGGGAGAGGCCGAGGGAGGGGGGAGAGGGGTGAGGGAGGGGGAGAGCAGTGAGGGAGGGGGTGAGGGAGGGGGAGAGGGGCGAGTGGTGGGGCATTGCGATTGGGAGGGGTAGAGCGGAGGGAGTGGGTGAGGGGTAGAGCAGAGGGAGTGGGTGAGGGTTAGAGCAGAGGGAGTGGGTGAGGGGTAGAGCAGAGGAGTGGGTGAGGGGTAGAGCAGAGGGTGGGTGAGGGGTAGAGCAGAGGGAGTGGGTGAGGGGAGGGAGGGAGTAGGTGAGGGGAGGGAGTGGGCGAGGGGAGGGAGTGGGTGAGGGGCGGGAGTGGGTGAGGGGAGGAGGGAGTGGGTGAGGGGAGGAGGGAGTGGGTGAGGGGAGGGAGTAGGTGTGGGGGAGAACAGAGGGGAGGGGGAGGGAGAGGGGTGGGGGAGATGGGCGGGGACGAGGGAGATGGGTGGGGGCGGGGGAGCTGGGCGGGGGCGAGGGAGAGGGGGGAGAGGGGCGAGGGTGCAGGAGAGGGGCGGGGGCGGGAGAGGGGGAGAGCGGGGGGGTGGGAGAGGGGGAGAGCGGAGGGGCGGGAGAGGAGGGGGAGAGCGGAGGGGCGGGGGAGGAGGGGGAGAGCGGAGGGGCGGGAGGAGCGGAGGGCGGGGGAGGGGAGAGCGGAGGGGCGGGGGAGGGGGAGAGCGGAGGGGCGGGGGAGGGGGAGAGCGGAGGGGCGGGGGAGGGGGAGAGCGGAGGGGAGGGGAGAGCAGAGGGGCAGGGGAAGGCGAGAGCAGAGGGGCGGGGTAAGGGGAGAGCAGAGGGGCGGGGTAAGGGGAGAGCAGAGGGGCGGGGGAAGGGGAGAGCAGAGGGGCGGGGGAAGGGGAGAGCGGAGAGACAAGAGAGGGGGAGAGCGGAGGGACGAGTAGGGGAAAGAGGAGGGATGGTGAGTGCAGAGGGGACGGGGACGGCAAGAACGGAGGGATAGGGAAATGGCGGGACAGGGGTTGGGGAAATGGCGGGACAGGGGTTGGGGAAATGGCGGGACAGGGGTTGGGGAAATGGAGGGGCAGGGGTTGGGGAAATGGAGGGACGGGGTTGGGGAAATGGCGGGACAGGGGTTGGGGAAATGGAGGGACGGGGTTGGGGAAATAGGGGGACAGAGGATGTGATTTTTTCTGTGGGATCTTCTGAAACATATCTGATTTCAAGGAGGGAAGTGTTAAATGTTAAAAAGAATAATGATCAATTTCTTTATCTCAGCCCATTCCTTTGTGGTCAATTGCATTTTCTGTCACCCCCAGTCATCCCTCCCCAAACCTCATGCCCCCACCTTTCTTCCCACAGCCTTAGTCATGCTGGTTGCCTGGGATCCAAATGTGTGACACTCCCCCCACATCCCATCCGATCCGATCCGACCCTCCCCGCCCCCCCGAGCAACCCTATGCTTGAAGCATTTTGCCAGTTATGTGGCATGCATTACAGAGGCAGTATAGGGTTAAGTAATTTGCTTTTGAGACAATATTTGTAACAGTCAGATTCCACTGGATAAACAGAGTACATTACAAATGAAAAGAGAAGGCAGCACAGATGTGTATGTATGCTATGTTATTAAAGTCGCTGAGTCAACAAAGGGCATATAAAGAAGTGTTTTTCTTCACAAAGCTGAATCAACAACATTTCTTGTTCGACCCATTTCAAGCCTTACACATAATTAAGCTTGAGCACAGAGGTTGTAATTTGCAGAGAAAAATATTAATTTAAGCACTGAATCATACAGCCTGAGCAGTACATCATTCTCTGTTAAAGCAGCGAGTATGGCAACCTGTTCTCATCCCTTTGCAGCTCTAAATGACACAAAGTTAGCTCTCCCAACCTGTTCACTGTGTCTCAGTGGCGACAGGAGGTCGTGAGTTGAAGTCCTACTCCAGGGACTTGAGCACATAACTCACACTGATGTTCCCAGCGCAGTACTGAGTGAGGTACTGCTGTGCTGTCGCAGTTACTATCTTTTGGACGAAACGTTAAATTGAGGTGCTGTTTGCCCTCTCGGGAGAGATGTAAAATCCCATGGCATTATTTGAAGAGCAGTGGAGTTCCCCCAGTGTCCTGACCAATATTTATCTCTCATCCAATAACAGTAAAGATAGATTATCTGGTCAATATCACTTTGTGGAACCTTGCCACACTTAAAAAAAAAGCTCCATTGGCTATGAAGTGATTTGAGACACTCTGAGGTTGTGAAAGGTGCCTCTTTTACTCCCATGGAGAAGATTTACCTCTCTGCCAGTTAGTGGATGAAACTGGAAGTTGGGAATGTGCCAAGAATCAACGAGTGTTCCCAAACACGGTGGAGTGGGGTGGGCGCTC
The DNA here is from genome assembly GCF_964194155.1 of Cetorhinus maximus. Classification (NCBI taxonomy): domain Eukaryota; kingdom Metazoa; phylum Chordata; class Chondrichthyes; order Lamniformes; family Cetorhinidae; genus Cetorhinus; species Cetorhinus maximus. The sequence continues at coordinate 67,570,685 of NC_135893.1, forward strand.
CCAATCACAACAGACCCCAGGGGGACACCTGATCACAGGGGTGGTGGAGGCTTCCGATCGCAGGGGACCCTGGGTGGATTCCCGATTGCCGTAACAGCTCAGTGATAGCACTCTTGTCTCAAAGTCAGAAGTCACATGTTGAAGCCTCACTCACAAAACAGGTTACCAGGGAAACCTATCCTGTTTCACTACCTAGCTTTACTGGCTTGAAACTGAAAACACAACTTGGTGCAAAATTATCTCCCTGTGCTTACAGTCTCTTTGGCCAGGCAGAGACAATAGACCCATCAGAAGAATTCTTTAGGCCACATAACTTAGATTATCCGAGGCTTGTACTTGATACATTTTTGGGGAAATGGAGGGGCAGAGGATGTGATTTTTCTGTGGGATCTTTTGAAACATGTGATTTCTAGGAGGGAAGGAGTAAATATTAAAAAGAAAAATGATCAATTTCTTTATCTCAGCCCATTCCTTTGTGATCAATTGCATTTTCTGTCACCCCCAGTCACCCCTCCCCAAACCACCCCCCAGCAATGCCATGCAAAACCAATATATTTTTAAAAATCATAGAGATTTAATAGTCCACTGCTGAACTATCAAAAGCTAAAAGCTTGAGTGATAATTTGCTTGCCGCTGGAAACACTGAGTTTTCACTTTGTGCATGGAGCCTTGCTGCACAGATCTGGGTCCAGAATCCCCCTGGGGCCAAAGAGTTAAATTGTGAGAACAGGTTGCATAGACTAGGATTGTGTCCCCTTGAATATTGAAGACTAAGGAGTGATTTAATTGAAGTATTTAAGATGATCAAAAGAGTTGATAGTTTCTCTGTATCCGCCTGATTTCCTCTGATGCGAGTCCAGAACAAGTGAACATACATAAGAAATAGGAGGAGTAGGCCATTCGGCCCCTCAAGCCTGCCTTGCTATTCAATATGTTTATGGCTGATCATGGCCTCAACTCCTCTTTCGTGCCAGCTCTTCATAGCCCTCAACTCCCCGATATTTCAAAAATGTATCTAACTCCTCTTTAAATATTTACAGTGATCTAGCTTCCATAACTCTCTGGGGTAGAAAATTCCGGACATTCGCTACCCTCTGAGAGAAGAAATTCCTTCGCATCTCAGTTTTAAATGAGTGTCCCCTTATTTTGTAACGATGTCCCCTAGTTCGAGATTCCCCCACTGGTGGAAACATCTTCTCAACATCTACCCTGTCAAGCCCCCTCAGAATCTTGTACGTTTCAATAAGATCACCCCTCATTCTTCTAAGCTTTAATGAATAGAGGCCTAACCTGTTTAGCTGTTCTTGATAAGTCAACCCCTTCATCCCAGGAATCAGCCTAGTGAATCTCTTTTGTACTGCCTCCAATGCCACTATATCCTTTCTTAAATACAGGGACCAAAGCTGTACACAGTACTCCATGTGCGGCCTCACCAACACCCCGTACAGTTGTAACAAGACTTCCCTATTCTTAAACTCCAATCCCCTAGCAATACAGGCCAAAATTCCATTTGCCTTCTTAATTAATTATTATAAGTTTTATTATAATTAACTATAATTATATATTAATTATACATTCAAATTAGAGCTAGGCCGTTCAGGGATGATGTCAGGAAGCACTTCTTCACACAAAGGATAGTGGAAATCTAGAATACCCAACACTGCACCCCCCCCCCCCCAACCCCAATGCTCCCCCAAAAGACCCCAAGAAGCTGCTGAGACTGATGAAGCTAAGATACAGATTGGCCATGATCTAGTTGAATGGCAGAATAGGCTGTAAGGGTCAAATGGCCTAGTTCTGTTTCCATATTCATCCAGGTGACTCGATATTAAACATCTCTCTAGAATCTTCCATTACTGCCACTTTTAAATGCGCCAGTATTTTAACCTGATGAAGTAAACAATTTCATCAATAAATAAAAAGGCACAAGAGGCTTTAGTTATGAAGAGACTCTAGAGAAACCGGGCTTCTTTTCATTACAGAAGGTTAAGAGGGAACTCAATAGGGTGTCAAAATTATAAATAGTCTTCCTTCAGTACAAAAGTGACTACATTTCAAAAGTATTTCATCGACTATAAAGTATTTTGAGACATGCTGAGGTCATGAAAGATGCTATAGAAATGTAAGTTCTTTCTTTTAAGGAAGAAAAAACTATTTCCATTGGTCAATGGGTCAATATCTAAGATTTCACCAATTACATAAAAGGAGAGGTTAGGAGACATTGTCTTCAGCAGTATAATGTTAGGGCCTGGAACGTCCTACTAGGAACCATGATGGCACTGCAAAACCAAGAAACTGCTTTTAAAAGGGATGTGGAGAAATATATTAAAAAAGAAAAAAAAAATTAAAATCGTTTGGGAATACTGACAGGCAAATGGAAAAAGTGGGTCAGTGAGTCAGATTAAGTATGATGGGCCTCCTCCTGGACTGTGAAATACTAAGGGCTGCATCTTACAAGGGTGGGGGGGGTTGCGGACTCGCTCCCTGCAAGCCGCCCCACAGCCATAATATGCAACGGGCGGTTAAATTGGCTCACAGTGGGACTTCCGCCCCTCACTAGATAATCCCATTGTCCAGCCACTCCAGCAGCCTGGGCAAAACCAAGAGCTCAGTCCCTAGGAGCCAGTGCTATGGATCCCAGCGTGAGGTAAGTCCGGGGTACTGTGCAGGGAGGGTTTGGCCAGCTTAGGGAGGGGTGGGTTTAGAGGCGGTTGGAAAGAAGGGGAGGGTACTATCTTAGGGGGCTGTCCCCGATGCACAAAAGGCACCTCCCAAAGATAGTATCCCCCCTTTCCTTTTCGCCCTTTAAAAAACTTTTTAAAAAAGGCAACCTGCCCATTCCCGTCCGCCTGCCCATGGCAACTGTATTAGTGCGTGGGCAGAATATTATTGGGGACGGTTGGCTTGGTAACAAGCTCAATTGACACTTAATTATTTATTTACATATAGTGGGTGGGCTGCCGATTTCGACGCCTGCCAATCTACCATGTCATGGGGGTGAGCTCAGCCTGGGCAGAAAGGGAGGTGGGCTGGACACCTGCCCAATTTTACGTGCACCCCTCCCCAATCGCCCCCCAATGAAAACATGCCCGGTAGGGGCATGTAAAATCTATCCCTACGATTCTATGAAACCTCATTGTTTTGGTTTGTAATTGAAATGGAAAAACGTTAGATGCCCATTAACAGCGCACATACTCACAGTTTGTTTTTTTGAGTGAGGAAGAAAGGGTGAGAGAGATGGTAATGTTTGCAGTCCTGTTGAGTGCAACAACAACATTGTATTTATATCACATCCTTAACATAGGAAAACATCCCAAGGTGCTTCACAGGAGCATTATCAGACAAAATTTGACATCCGGTCACAAAAGGAATCATTAGGACAGGTGGCCAAAGGCTCATTTAAAGGAGTAGGTTTGAAGGAGGAGCGAGAGGTAGAGCGACTTAAGGAGAGATTTCCACAGCCATGGGTCTAGGCATTGAAGACACATGCTCGAATGGCAGAGTAATAAAAGACAGGGATGCACGAGAGGCCAGAATTGGAGGAGCGCAGAGACCTCAGAGGACTGGAGCAGGTTATAGAGATAGGACCGAGGCCATGGAGGGATATAAAAACAAGGATGAGAATTTTAAAATTGTGGCTTTACAGAGTAATGCACCTGCTAACTGTGGTGCAGAACAGCCAGCAGCTGCGAAGAAATCCAGGCTCCGTATGGTCAGGCCTTGTCCGCCGACAATGGGTAATGAGATGAGAATGGGGGCACAGTCTAATTGTGACAAAATCTTTAACAATAATTAATGGATTGTTTTGTTTCTTTGCTGGTGCAGTTTTAGGTAATGACAGCTGATAAAATGTTACCAAGCAAATCTGGGAAAACAGCACCGTATGTAACTGGCTGTTCGAAACGCAGCACATGGAATGTGTCTCCAAGGATAGGCTGGAATATTTTCCTTGGAAAAATTCCATCAGCAATGTACTCTGGGCTACAAAAATAAATCAGAGGAAAGAGTTGGGTTATAGTGTGTAAAAACAACTGTTAATTGCACTGTGCCATAGAGTTCATGAAAACAGACACACTCTTGTGCAGAAAACACAGTCTGCTTTGCTATACCATGTATCAGCCAAGACTACTTCCTTCCTTTAACTGGCTTTGGAGTATGACTTACCCTCTGTCCTTGTGTAACTGCATATGGTAAGGTAAAACAAAATAGCTTATTAAAATTCCATGTGAAATAACTATATTAAAGCAGGATTTTCTTCAGTCATGCATTCCAATTTCTCAAAGTGAAGTCACCCAGCTACTGAACTAAAACTAAAGTAACGCTGGTATTTACAACATTTGTTGTGCTCTCAATGTATGTGCCTTTTCTTCATTCGGAAGTTAAATGCACTCATTCACAAATTTATACAGTGTGGTGTTGGTTTACACCCCAATTCATCAAAGGGAAAGTGTTTTGAGAGCACGGTCTTTAGGGAAAGTATCATATGGAGGACATGAGTTTCATGGCCAGAGTGAGGAACAGGAGTCATTAAACCAGAAGGGATTTAATCTCTCACCTGTAACCAACCACCCCCCACCCCCACTCCCTCCACCCTGCCCCCTAGTGATCACACCAAGAGCAGCAGATACCCAGGAAACAATCTGCCTGCACAGCAACAGTTCGGGTTGCCAACCCTCCAGATTGTCCTGGATCCTCCAGGACCCGGGGAATAATCTCCTGGATTCAGCTGTGAGCAAACTAGAAGAAAAATCTTCAAAATGTGCATTCTTTGAGTTTTCAATTTTCTTTGAACCCTTTCACTTCTTCGTCATAACAGTATTGGAAATGTAAAAGATGGTTCTTTGACTGGGATGGGGCATTTCAAGGCGAGAGGCAAGATGATGGATCCACCAGGAATATGTCCAACCAGAGTTGTTATAACCTTATGGTATAACTGATTCCCCTTTATTACAAATTGTCTAATTAAAATTGCTTCTTCAGTTCTTATTTTTTAAAAAAATAGAATTCCCACTTTGCTGTGATATCATTGGTGCTACTGAAAATTATTGAATAATTCAATTTTTAAATGTCAAACTATCTAGCTATAGGCTGTACTTCAAAAATTGTGAAGTATTTTGAGATCTTTCACTGTGATAAGTGCTTACTTAGATGCATTTCTTTATTAACTTGGGTAGAACACATTGTGTGGGCTAAAGAGGGGGATTAACTTCAAGTTTAACATATACCAGAACTTACAAATTTTTGTTCTTTTCTCAAAGATGTTAATGCTCATTAAGGTGAGGGACATTAGTCTGGGAAATGGAACTTTTTCTGCTGCATGTACTATTAAGCCCTCGCAGGACAGGTCTAGCACAACCAGTTCCATACAGTTAAAAACAAAAAGCTAAAAGCTACTGCGGATGCTGGAAATCCAAAACAAAAACAGAATTACCTGGAAAAACTCAGCAGGTCTGGCAGCATCGGCGGAGAAGAAATCAGTTAACGTTTCGAGCCTTCATGGCCCTTCGGCAGAACTGAAGCATAGTTAGAAGAAGGTTCTTCTAACTATGCTTCAGTTCTGCCGAAGGGCCATGAAGGCTCGAAACGTTAACTGATTTCTTCTCCGCCGATGCTGCCAGACCTGCTGAGTTTTTCCAGGTAATTCTGTTTTTGTTTTCCATACAGTTAAGCTTATTCTATTCTGCCCCAACAACGTGCCTCAACACCTGTACATCATCTGTGTGATGTATTTCCATTTCCTACACTGGACTTCTTGTGTCTTCTCTAGGTAAGAGTGTCATTATTCTGCGAGTAGGATCAGTAGTTTCATAAGAATTGGATTGAGACAGCCCATTTCATAAAGGACCCTTACAGTCAGTAAACAGAGGAGATTTTCCTTTTAGACCTCTTTGTGATGAAAGGTCCATTGATACAAAGGTGTCTAAGGATTGATGAGGGTCTGAGGATTGATGCACAGTGGGGCATGATGATCCAAGCCCATACTACTTTTTTCCTTTATTCATCACTGGCAAGGCCAGCATTTGTTGCTCATCTTGAACTGAGTGGCTTGCTCAGCCATTTCAGAGGTCTAGAGTTACATGTAGGCCAGACCGGGTAAGGATAGCAGATTTCCTTCCCTAAAGGACATTAGGGTTAGGGTTTTTACGACAATCGATGATAGTTTTGTAGTCATAATCACTGAGATTAGCGTTTAATTCCAGATTTAAATTCCACCAGCTGCCATGAACCCATGTCCCCAAAGAATTCACCTGGACCTCTGGATTAGTGGTCCAGTGACATTACCACTACACCACCATCTCCCTTGGGGCAATACAGCCTTGACATTGTGCTTCAATGCTGCTTTGCCATTCATGCCAGACTTTAAATGGTAGCACAGTTATGACCCTCCACCAACACTGCCTCTAGATTCTTAATGGGATAAAGTAAATCCAAAACACTACTTTGAGATCTGTGAATGATGAGTTTCATAAATAAAAAATGGAAGTATTTCTGGGTGACAGTAGTATTCTTGGAGCATGACTAGAACTTGCACAACCACTTTTGTTGAATGCTCCTTTACAAAAAAGGAAATGTGGTGTCACAAGTTGTTTTACAGCCATGAGAATTTGATTTATTCCAACAATTTCTCACTTCGGAGCATTTAATAGGAATCCTTTCTTGGAATAAATTGACTCCATGGAAATCCAGGAGACTGATTCATTTTATTAATGAACTTAAGAATCCTGCTCTATTCGTACATCTCTGCTGAGAGGAACTTGCCAGTAATCCATTGTAGGCCAGACAGTTCCACTGGAAGAGAAGCATCTGCTGATCGAAAATAGGTCACCAACATTGGCTGGAATTATTCCTGGAGGTTTCATCACATGACCTCCTGCCAATCAAACAACTTTTTCACCATCTCCATCCAATATTTTTAATAAATAATAAATGTAAGCATTCAAAACTTTTTTTTTAAATTAATTGCTTGAACGTTGCTCTGATTTTCCTCCTGGGTTTTGTTTGCAGTAGTGTCCAGGAGATTAATCTTCATTCTCTGGAGACTTCAGGGCAATCCTGGAGAGTTGGCAACCCATGTGAAAGCTGCATAGCTACATTGGACAGTTGGTACAAACCAAAGCCCATGTGAGTGAAGCATAGAAACTTGTGTCAAGGTACATATATTGATTTGAGGGAATTTTAAAGTACTACTTTGAAAGGTAATCATGTCATAAATTATTCAGGGCTTCTTTTGGTGGCAATCCAGTTTCATTTCAGTTTCTCAAAGTTTCAAAATAAATGACAGAACTGATTGCAGAATAAGGTGTGTAATTTTGCAACAAGTACCAACATGAATGGCTATGTGATTGAGATGAAACACAAAGCACTGATCACACTGTCAGCAGCTAATACCATAAATACAGACATCACCTCACTTGTGTTTATGTAGATAACCTAAATGCTATACCTGGAACAGGTTGTGATTCGATTGCTCAGATGCTCTCCGAGTTGCTTTTTAGGTGTTGATCCATGTTATAGCCTGTTGCATCCATTCAACAACTTGCATTCATATATTGTCCCACAGCGCTTTAGAGGAGCGCAATCGAACCAAAATTTGACATCAAGCCACATGAGGAGGTATTGCAGCAGGTCAAAAGCTTGCTCAATAAGGGGCATCTTAAAGGAGGAGAGAGAGATAGAGAGAGATAGAGAGGAAAAGAGGTTTAGGGAGGAAATTCCAGAGATTTGAGGCTGAGGTAGCTGAAGACATGGCCACCAGTTTTGAAGTGATGAAAATTGCAGATGTGCAAGAAGCCAGAACTGGATGAGCACAAAGATCAATACAAACCACAATCATTAAATCTTATACAACCCTCCGTGCAGATTTATTGCTGTGTACAGACTACCCAGAAGCACTTCAATCTTGGCACGCAGAAGCACTTCAATGGCAAAATGTAACTGCGGGTTTACTTTGCAAAAGAAAAATATGCCAATTAAGATTGGTTCTCACATTAAGAAGACGTGCTTGATAATTTCTATCTCCTATGCATTGATTGCAGAATTGGACTTGGTATAGAAATAATCAACATGGAAATCTTGCCTGCTTTACTCACCATTTCAATAGTAATTAAATCTGAAAAGTATTTGCAAGTTACAGGTGCATGCAGAATAGGTGCTGGGCACCTAGTGCAAGAAACAACAACCAATCACTGTGCAAAAGTGAAAGACATGTTTGAAAGCAAGAACTTGCATTTTTGTAGCACCTTTCACAACCATCGGATCGTTGAAAGTATTTTACAGCCAATGAAGTATTCTTGAAGTGCAGTGGCTGTTGTAATGTGGCAATCAATTTTCACATGGCAAGCTCCCACAAACAGAACCATGATAATGACCTGATAATTTTTTTCAATGAGGGTTAAGTATTGGCAAGACAGTGAGAAGAACTCCACTGCTCTTCTTCAAAATAATATTGTGGGACATTTTACGTCCATCGAAGAGGGCAGACATCTCATGGTTTAGCATCTCATCCGAAAAACACCACCACTGACAAATCAGTATCCCCTCAATACCGTACCACCCTAGATTTTTCCGTTCGTGTCTCTGGAGTGGGACTTGAGCTCATGTGTTTCTGACTCAGGGGTGAGAGCGCTACCAACAGAGCCACAACCGACCCAAAGTTTAGGATTGTGTGTTGCAACCCTTTTCATCTGACAGGCTTTGCCAAAGCATAGGAAATGGAAATAGGGCGGGAAAGTAGAGTTGATGTAGAAGAAGTTCAGCTACTGAATGGTGCAACAGGCTCAATGGAACATCTGGCCAGCTCCAGCTCCTATTTCTCATGAGCTTATATGCTTTTCTATCTCATCTGATGATCAACCCACCGTGTAATTCTAACCATTTCTCATTTTTATTTCTGAAATCCAACATTTATAATCTTTTGAGTTTATCATGGGTTACCTGCCAATGTTTCTTTTTTTGTAGAAATTAGTTTTGGGGCAGCACCTTGCTGGTTGCCTGTTATACACCCTGCCCAATAACTCAGCCCCTTTGAAGTCACTGCTATCACCAAAGGGTGGGGGTGTATAACAGGCAGCCAGTGCAGTAGCACCCATTTTGTGCTCCCATTTCAAAGCAGAATTCTAACAACCCTCCAAAGGATTAGATCTCTTTGACAAAGCAGCTGTTTTGGTACAGAGTCGCATTCCACAACTGCAGCACCAGAGTGCAAAGAAAAGGGGAAGTTTGCAATCCTGCATGGCAAGTTCCTGGTCAAGGCTGGGATGTCAGCATAGAGTGGGAAAAAGGAAGATACAATCGCAGGAAGAGAGCAAAAAACACTGCTTCGACCTCACACCCCCTTCAAAAAGAGTTACAGCACAATAACAAGTTTTGGGGGTAGGCAGGAATGTGGAGTTGAGGTTACATTCAGATCAGCCATGATCTTATTGAATGGCGGAGCAGGCTCGAGAGGCCGAATGGCCTACTCCTGCTCCTAATTTATATGTTTGTATGTTCGATTCCATCCCTTCCAGGGAATGGGTGATGCACTGGAGCAACAAGCCCAAATTAAGGGGGAAGGAGAAAGAATTCTAATAAGAGATCAGAGATCTTGAATTCCAGTTTTCTCTATAACTAATGAGCCATTAAGAAAATGTGGAACAGACAACTTCAAAAAGATGCAATTTCTGAGTGCAATTTTGTTAAATGAATCAATTACAAAAAGGGGAACTTCAAATGCTACAAAATTTCTGTGCACAATATAGTCACAAATGCTATTGTGAAAGAAAGAAAATTGGTCACATTGATATAATCCCCTCACTATCGCAACTCAACTTACTATTTCTCTGAATTATGATGTAACGCATGTCTTTGTCTCCACATGCATCAAATCAAAATTTGCGCTGCAGTTGCCAACATTTGACAATCTTGTCTGGCATCTCAACAAATGAAAAAACATAATGGGAACCGGAAGCTGCACATAGACAATGCTGTCCAAGAGCTTGTTGTTAGAAGGGCTACTTAGTCCAAAGCACAGGACTGTCCCTCATCCTTTTTGTTGCTTCCATGGATATGACAGACAAAAGCTCTGCAACACTGAACCAGAACAGCACACCAGAGGCAGCAATTGCCACAGTTTCTGAACAGCTTAAAACAGATTTCTACATACCAATCCTGTTAAAATTGGCAATGTGCCACCATTGCATTGACACTTGAGAAATAATGAATCAAGGGGAGAACATAAATAAATCTACCTCCAAAAATCCTATTTTACCAATTGTATCTCATTTTGATACAGCACTTGGGGAGGGGCTGTATTACTAAATATTAAATTTTAATTTGACAGCAGATTTCAAATTCAAATGACTAGATATTTAGCTATTTACTCTGGTTTTTTTTAATGAAAAATTTAAAGGAATGCTGTGAGTCTGGTAAAATGGGGAGTGGGAGTAATTAGATAGCTCTTTCAAAGGGCCAACACAGACATGATGGGTGAGTGGCCTTCTTCTATGCTGTATGGATTCTATGACCTGCACAATCAGTCACTTCAGTATATGGAAATGGGAGTGCACCATGTGCATCAGTGCATCACCAAATGCTGTATTACAAAACCCAGGAGGAAACAGCTGCCTGGATTTTCATTGAGTCGGGTTGACTTGGGAGCCCTTTAAAATGGGCAGCAAGGACTTGATTCTGGGATTCCCCACCCCATATCTGGCTTTTACAAATTTCAATAGGACCTTAAAGGGTGTGGGCTGATTCAGGTCGCAAGCCTGCACACTGCACTCTCAACCTAGCTGACCCCATTGTAGGGATAGGCATGTCTTGGTCCTCCGCAATTTTCAAAGAGTTGGGCAAAGTTATCAATGAGTCGTGATTCACAGCCCCTCATAGCCTGCATGAGGGAACCTTTTAAAAGGTAAGTTCAAAAGGTCCTCCCCATGCCAAGATGTGCCCCTGACCCACCCCATATGGCCCCATAGGCCCCCCATGCCAAGGTAAGGCTCCTCCCCCACCCCTCCAGCCCCTATGGCCCCTCATTCCCCATGCCAAACTATGGCACTTCCATGCCCCTTTGCTTCTATACAGTGTATAATGGGTAATGAATCTTATAGTGACACTAGGATGTGTATAAAAAATAGGCTAACGGATTTCTGGACTCTCAGCCAAGCCTCATTATATGTGCTTGACTAAGAGCCCAGACAACCATTAGAGTACTGAAACACCTGAGCCCCAGAGAAAACATTGCTTGATTGACATCTCTGTCTCCCTGATCTCTGTTGACATCTCTGTCTCCCTGATCTCTGTTGTCAATTGCACAATATTTATTTACACAATGTTAAGAGGCTTCAAGTACCTGCAGTTTCAGCTATTGAAACTTTAAAAGGTCTGAAAGATTGACACTTTCATTGCCCCATAGTAAAAAGGAGTTTCTGAAGAAATTGGGAAATTATTGATCAATGACTCTTTTACAAAAACATTTTTTTTACACACATCCTACTGCCACGAGAGGGTTCACTGCTTCTATACAGTGTATAGGGTGACTAGGCATGGAAATGCCATAGCTTACTATGGAGGGCATGAGCGGCCACAGGGATTGTTTGGAGAGCCTTTCTTCACATGGGGGGAATGAGGGTCCCCAGTGGCTAGGTGGGGGACATGAGGTGGCACGGATGGGGCATGAGGAGTGTGTGGGGGAGGGTGAGGAAGCTGGGGGCTTGTTTTCATTATAACTGAGACAAAGTAACATAGCACTGAGGTGTGCCTTTTAAACAGCCCTGTGGCTGCCTCCAAATGTTTTCCTGTGTTAGCTGGCCCATCTCTAGCCCCCTCCACCCCCTCACCCAGAATGAAAATCCCACCTATGTGGGAACTTTCTCCCGAAGTGGATGGGCCGAGCTGGGAATTTTCCCAAATCCACCACCTGCCTCCAGGGGGAAAATCCAGGTCCACATCTCAGAAGTTCGAACCACATCACCCTCTACAGAGTGAGTGAATTTTTCTGCCAAATGGGCTATTAAGGATTAAGTCCATTTATGTGTTCTTCAGTCCATTGCGGAGTTTTACTTGGAGTTGGTGTACTTGGCCACCGCCTTTGTCCCTTCCGACACGGCACTTGGCCAGTTCCCCGGGCAGCAGCAGACACACAGCGGTCTGGATCTCCCAGGAGCTGATGGTGCTGCGCTTGTTGTAATGGGCCAGCCGGGAAGCCTCACCCGCGATGCGCTTGAAAATATCGTTCACGAACGAGTTCGTGATGCTTATGGCCTTGGAGGAGATGCTGGTGTCAGGGTGAACCTGCTTCCTCACTTTGTAGATGTAGATGGAGTAACTTTCTTTCCTGGATCGTTTCCTCTTCTTGCCGCCCTTCACAGGAAACTTTTTCTGTGCTTTCTTGGCGCCCTTCTTAGAAACTTGCGCTTTCTTCTCGTCAACCTTGATCACAGTCAGTTTCAGACACAAAAGGTCACAATCCAACAAATACGAGGTTTGGTGGGAACCATCGGGGCACATAACACTTCGCTCATTGTGTCATGGATTGAAAGAACTTGGATTTATATAGCGCCTTTCATGAGGTTAGGAAGGCCCAAAACACATTACAGCCAATGAAATACTTTTGAAGTGTAGTCACTATTGTAATGTAGGAAACATAGCAGTCAAGTTGTGTACAGCAAGCTCCCACAAACAGCAATGTATCTACTGAGAGATGAATACTGGCCACGACTCCAGGGAGAATACTTATGATGCCATCAGAATGGTGCCGAGGGATTTTTTATAGGAACTTTTTAGCTACACTGCTAAATGTATAACACACAGCAACAAATGACTTAGAGTCACAATAAAGTTGAGGGATTTAAGGACTGCCATGTTCTGAACTTTGGTGCTTCATAAAAGGGCGCAGAATCTGAGGCTGAACATACTTGCTTAAATTGACCATCAGAGGCTCATTATTGGTGATATATCAGTTAATTCTGAAAGGAAGATTTGATTTAATTCACATTGCCATCATTATACGTAGACATGTTGAGTGCAGGTGAAAGAGATAATAATGTAGTCTAAGGTATGAAATGCAACAATCGGATCTATACTACAAAGTAAATAAAATAATTTATATTTAAAACATTTATACATTTTGCATTCTTTCTCCCCCTATTTAAAATTCTTTTTCCCTTCCTCTTCAAGTCCCCTCTGGTGATTTTTCCAATCTGAGAGCCTGCTGACCTCTTGGACCAGCTGCTAATCAAGAGGCTGGTCACCCTCCAAATTCATCCTCTATCACTTTGTGGGAGTGACGCTTTTGATCATGTGGAATCTCATTTTTTAATTTATTCTCTCATGGGATGTGGGCATCACTGGCAAAGCCAGCATTTGTTGCCCATCCCTAATTGCCCTTGAACTGAGTGGCTTGCTAGGCCATTTCCAAGGTCAGTTTAGAGTCAACCACTTTGCTGAAGGTCTGGAATCACATATAGGCCAGACCAGGTAAGGATGTCAGATTTCCTTCCCTAAAGGGCATCCATGAACCAGAAGGGTTTTTACGACAATCAATGGTAGCTCCATGGTCACCATTACTGAGACTAGCTTTCAATTCCATATTTTATTAATCGAATTTAAATTTCACCAGCTGCTGTGGTGGGTCTTGAACCAGTGTCCGCAGAGGATTAGCCCGGGCCTCTGGATTACTAGTCCAGTGATATTACCACTGCACAACCATTTCCCTGTAAATGATGTCCTAGCTCGTCAAATGGCAGATGGTAGCCAATGCCAAACTCTTCTGCACTTTCAGGGCATCAATCTATTCTGGTCAGCTTGATGGTGGTCACTGCTAACTTCATACTGATGATTAGAGCTCTCAATAAGTTCAAACCTGGCCCCCACCCCCAGCAAATCCCCTGCTGCTTCCTGTCAGTGATTTCTATTCAGCCCCTGGCTTTTAGAGAATACCCTGTTTTCACTGTAACCTTGCACGCAAGATGTTTTGCAGACATCCATAGTGGAAAATTGAAAAACTCAGACTGGTTTCAATTACGGTGCACTCAACAACAGAGTCAGAAATCTTTTCTAGGGACAAAACAAAGGATGGATTCTATCCCACATATTGCAAATTACAATCTGTGGGGATTTCATGATGAACTTAATTACAAATGATGATGGAAAGGAATCTCTCTGCATTTGTATAATAGCAGGGGTACAATGAATTTTTCACCCTAAAGGAGTGCAACTATTTTCCCCCTCAGAGTTAACTATATGTCACTGAAACAGTGAATATTCATTCGCATTTCATATGAAAGCTAGAATGTTGACTGGACATTGCAGTGGTGTAGCAGTTGGGAAGGCCAATAAGCTGCTTTATGGGACTGGTCAAAAGCCAAATTTGTATTTGTGATCTCAGCCCGTGAACTCAGTTTCTGATTATATGCCAGGTACCTCCCCACAAGAAAGGAGAAGTAAGAATAAAGGTCAAGACGATGGCTTCTCGGGCTATTTTGCCATCCTCTGATAGCTACTCTCAGACTAATATCAGTGGAGGTTTGGGAGCCGGTTAATGATTCATGAGGCAGAACATCCAAAGTGCAGAAGGAGCGAAAGTTATGCTAGCAAGGCAGAAGAAACGTTTATGAAGATTTTTTTCTCCTGGGTTTGAGCGTTGCTGGCAACGTTATCACTTATTGCTCCTGAGGGGTTGGTGAGCCACCTTTTTTGAACCTTGGCAGTCCTCGTTCACAGTGCTACTTTCTGCAGTGGTTGACCAAGTGGCTTGCTAGCCATTTGAGAGAGCAGTTAAGAGTCAATCACATTGATGTGTGTGTGACCTGATCGGATAAGGACAGACGGTTTCCTCCTCTGACAGACATGAGTGAAGCAGATGGGTTTTTGGAACACTCCAGTAGTTTCATCATTACCATTACTGATAAGTATAAAATATGAATGCAGCCAAAGTGACTGGCAAAGAGTGGAATCGATGCCAGACACTGAGCAAGCTGAATACACACACTCATGATTGGAGTGGTCGGGAAACGGACTGCCAACCGCGATCCTCCCCCTACCATAACTTAATGCGTGAAGTGTGTGCTGATATGATCTGCGCTGCCTGGGTAGGGGGCGGGAGGAGGCAAGCGCTGAAGTCAGCATGGGTGCGGGGGAGCATGGAACGAAAGTTCCTTGAAGGCAGAGAGCTGCCTCAGGGAGCTGAAGTATTTAGATGCAAAAAATAAAGATGTTAAAAACTGGGAAAAAATGCCCACGCATCAGGATTAGTCACCGGAATATACGGATGATGAAAATTCTGTACCAACATTATTTTTCGGAAACCTCATCCTACCCTTGGATGAGGTTTCCTCAAAAATACAAAGGCTGCCTGGCCGATTTTCCCATCTGCCAACCATAACGTTGGATGGGTTAACTGAGAAAAATCCCAGTTAATTGCGCTGTTAATGGCTTAATAGCCCTCTTAATTGTTGGCAGGTGCACTTCCGAGTTTAGCGTGCACGCGCCGACTAAAATATTGCACGCTATTTTACGCTTGAGTGTGTCGGGCACGTGTCCACATGTCGAGCGAAAAGTCCTGCCCAAAGGGACACTTCGACCATAGGAGAAAGAGTACTGATGGGACCACAGAGGTGGGGGGGTGGGGAGTGGGGGTTGGGGTGGGTGCTAGCGGGACTACAAGGGCTGGAAGGTTGCTGATGAGACCGTGGGAGGGGAATGCTGACGGGACAGTAGTTGGCGGTGGTGGGGTGAGGGGAGAGAACCAGTTTTGAGCCTGACCTGGCTTCGGCTAGGACCCCATCCCCGCTGGACACTACCCAAACCACCCACCTGCAGAAGCCAAACAACTTTCAAGAGGAGAATGCCTGCCAGTGTTCCCTCATGGCTGTATGAGCTCAGGTCTGCGCATGCAGAGCAGCACAGTGCACAGAAACAAAAGATGCAGACACAGGAGAAATATGGGACCAGGAAGCTCAAATCTGGGACGTGGGACAGAAAGCCAAATCTGGGACGTTTGGGCACCCGTGACCAGCATTCACTTTTGAACAAAAATATTAAAGGGACACATCAAACAGAAATCGATGGAAACACACGGAGACAATACATTCAATGAAAGCATACAGGACACGGGACATTGCTGCAGGAGTTTTTCAGGGTAGTGTCCAAGGTCCAACCATCTTCAGCTGCTTCTTCAATGATCTTCCCCCCATCATAAGGTCAGAGCTGGGAATATTCACTGATGATTACATAGTTCAGCACCATTCACAACTCCTCAAGTACTGAAGCAGTCCGTGCTCACATGCAATAAAACCTGGACAAAATTCAGGCTTGGGTTGATAAGTAGCAAGTAACATTCATGCCACACAAGTACCAGGGAATGATTATCTTCAACAAGAGAGAATCTAACCATCTACCCTTGACTTCCAACAGCATTACCATCAATATCCTGGGAGTCATCACTGGCCAGAAACATAAATATTGTGGTTACAAGAGTAAGTCAGAAATAATCTACAGAAAATCCTGGAAATACTCAGCAGGTCAGGCAGCACCAGTGGCGAGAAACAGAGTTAACATTTCAGGTCGATGACCCTTCACTGCAGCAACTCGATAAGGCTCCTTTGACAGCACCTTCCAAACTCATGGTCTACTGTCTGGAACAACAAGGACAGCAGACACATGGGAACACCACCACCTGAAAGTTCCCCTCCAAGCCACTCACCATCCTGACTTGGAAATGTATCGCCGTCCCTTCACTGTTACTGGATCAAAATCCTGGAACTCTCTTCCTGACTGCACTGTGGGTGTACCTACGCCACATGGACTGCAGCGGTTCAAGAGGTAGCTCACCACCACCTTCTCATGGGCAATTAGAGGCAGTAAACGCTGCTCTTGCCTGTGACACCCACATCCCATAAAGAATGAAAACATAGCCAGGGGAAACACACAGAAAAACAGACCCAATGGAAACTTGGGAAAATAGGCATGGCGATGAAACAAGAAGGAAAATGCTTCTTTCTCGAGGCCTATATTTCTCCATTCAGTGATGATACAAAAGAGTTAGTAAGAGAATGGAGCTGCTTAAAGTAACTAGGTCAGTTGGAATATTAAGGGGAAGAGTTTGAAAGGATGTGAAAGGCCTATCTTGTACTTGATTTGTTTTGCTGTTTACCCCCAATTCATACTAAGGCTAATTTTTTTTATACTAGTACAGGGAAAAAATTATCTGCTAATGGTTTCATCTGAAAGAAGATTCTAATAGTGCAACATTCACATTTTTTAATTTCTTCAATACCTCATTTCAATATAGCCACTTTTCATAACTTCCCCATGCAGAAAATTCTATTTATTGCCCCATTGGCATGGCAGATGCAAAATTAAGTGCTCAGCATCTCCAGCCTAATCTGGCTCTCTAAAGAGCTGCACTACATTTGCTGTGGCCCTCACTGTTGATGAAAGGGTGCAATGTGCGAGTGGTAACTTCTCTCCCCTTTCCATTTAAGAAGTGACAGAAGAATTTCAGGAGTGCAAAAGGCCATGGGTCAGTATATAAACACAGCTTCTGCATTCAATAGCCAATGACTTAAGCGGGAACCTGATGGATAATTTCACTATAAAACCATCAACAAATGCGGTTTGCCGGCAAACCCAGTTTATCCTGTTTATTCTGTATTGAACGGTCTCAAAGGTCCGTACACACCAATGTACTGTTATTATGATAAACACCAGAAGCAAGAAAACCTATAAGACACAACCTTAAAAAATATATTGTATTCTTGCTGCTAGCAACAACATCGGGACATTCTATTCCAAATGGAATTCTTGAAGCTTGAATCAGACATTCTCAACACACACATTACAAACTAAATCTCATCCATATGGTTATGATTTCCCAAAGATCTAAGATTATTTTTTGGATTAATGATCAAGTCCAATTGAGTAGAAAACTAAAATTCTCCTGGCTGTGTAATCTCAAGAGAAGTATAGATATTTCTTGTAGCCAACAGTCTTAAATTCTAACTTTTTCTAACATATAAACAAATAGTTTTGTTTTCTTTTGTTACCCATTAGATTCTGTCCTGTTCGATTTCAGGACATGAAATGCCCCCTCCACCACCCTTCCCCCTCCACCTAACCCTAACCCTAACCCCTCCAACCCAAGCCCCATCTCTTCTCAAACAGGATGGGTGCTAGGAAGCACAAAGAATGAAGATTGGGATTGTGTTTTCTTGATCTCTTCTGTGCGACTCCCCGCCTCCAGCAATGAAGGCATCTGCCCTCCAATTCTCCCACTCCTCCTATGGCAAACTTGGAAACTAAGAATGAGGACAAAATAAACCTGTGTAATCATGTTACTATGCTCCAAAACATTGCTCCCCGATGCTTCGTTAACCCAATTTCTTTTGCTTTTTCTCTGTGTGTCAGCTGTGGCTCAGCGGGTAGAGGTCTTGCCTCAGAGTCAGAACGTTGTAACTTCAAGTCCCACTCTAGAGGTTTGAGCCTAAAATCTGGGCTGTCACTCCAGTGCTGTACTGAGGTGCCGTCTTTCAGATAAGACATTAAACTGTTAGTTGAACTCTCAGAAGGATGTGAAATGTCCCACAACCCTGTACTGAAAAAGAGCAGAGGGAGGAATTCTGCCTGGTGCCCTGGCCAATATCTGTTCCTCAATCAACATCACAAGAACAGATTATTTAGTCAACACATTGTGTTTGTAGGACAGGACAGAATTAAAACTAGATTACATGAATTGTTATAGTGCAAAATGTCAGTTGGTGAAGGATGAAACCGGAGCCAATCTTTACTTGTCTTGTACTTATTTAGAGTGGAACATTACAAGCATATACCTCCTAACTCAACCACACACAGTTTCACTAAGTGTCCCTTTATACTCTTTTGAGTACCAGTAAAACTGATTTAACAAATTAACCAATTAAGAAAAAACAAGTTAACCAACTGAAAGCTCCTTAGAGGGCACTGTAACAAAAACAAAATTTGAAAGGAACCTTACCGAATCAAACTAAAATGTCATTTTGGGGGGCTAATGATGCATTCCAGCCCCCATAGTACCCATCGGTCGTGGAAGGCCTCAAGCCTGACAGTGGACATGGCGTGCTCCCTCTCCATGGATACCCAGCCGTGAACGTAGCTATAGAAAAGAAGCAGACAGTTGGGCTGGATAACCCCCGCAACCGCCCACTGCCTGGACCTGTTAATGTCAAGTGTCCCTTTATGTGCTCTTCTTGAAAACCAATAAATCAATAAAAATAAACTAATAAAAGGAGTGACAGTCCCTGATGGGGCACGTTAAAAAAATTACTTGAAAGGAAACTTACATAACTCAATTAAAATGTAATTCCTGGGGCTTACGATGCGCTGCCGCCCCTGTGGTGTCCACCGGTCACAGAAGGCCTCATGCGTACCAATGGATATCACATGCTCCTGCTCCAGGGACACCCAGCCATGAACATAGCTGCGGAAGAGGGACAGATAGTTGGGCCAGACAACCCCCTCGACCGCCCACTGCCTGGACCTGTTAATGGCAAGTATCCCTTTATATTCTTTTGAGCAAGATCAATTAAACATGTGGGCAAATTAAAAATTAATTGATAGCCCTTAAAGGAGCACTGCAATAAAAGACAAAAATCTTAAAGAAAACTTATGAAGTCAAACTAAAATTTCATTTTGGGGGCCAATGGTGCACCCTGGCTCCCGCGGTGCACACCGGTCGTGGAAGGCCTCAAGCGTACCAGTGGACACCGTGTGTTGCCTCTCCAAGGACACCCGGCCACAACACAGCCGGGGAAGAGGGGCAGACTATCGGGCCGGAGTACCCCCTCGACCGCCCGCAGCCTGGACCTGTTAAGGCAACTGTCCCTTTATATGTGTTCAAGTCAAGCCCCAATTAATGCACTCCATGTGCATATAATTAAACACAATTGATACACAATTAACATGAATGCCAGAATGGGCAATAGTATCTTCCAGGTCCACTCTGGAGCTGGATCTGCAACTGGATCTATTGTGACCAACAGCATATAGCCTGCCATATGGCAGGTGAGAAGGTTGTTTCGATGTAACACAAGGCACTTTACTGAAGGAATTCTTCAGAAATCCTTGGAGTAGGTTTCTCAGTTAACAATTTTCATTTGCAAAACATGTGTTTTCGGGAGAGTTGCCCAGCCTGGTGTTGACTAGAATAGGAATTTGAAACAGCTAAGAGCGGCAGCCAGCTTACACCATCTGTGAATTACTCAGTTCAAGATTCTAATGTTTTATTCATTCACTTGATCAGTTCCAGCTTTGGGCAGCAGAACCCTGAGGTTAAGTGGGTAAGGCGGTTCTGATATTTCATTTGGTAGGCAATATTGCTAGCATATACCTCCCTAGTGTCGGCCGTGCCTCAGTTGAATCCACAACCTTCTGACTCAAGAGTCAGAAGGTTGTGGATTCAACTCCCACTTCAGAGGCTCAAGCACCGACTCTAAGGCTGATGCTCCCAGTGCAGAGTGAGTGCTGCACTGTGGGAGGTGCTGTCTTTCAGTGAAGACATTAAACCGTAAAAGATCCCATGCCAGTATTTAGGAGAAGAGCAGAGAGTTTTCTCCGCATCCTGGTTAATATGTATTTCTCACATCACTAAGACAGATTATCTGGTCCCATCGTATCTGTTTGTGGGAGCTTGCTTTGTGCAAATTAGCTGCCATATTTCTCACATGGCAATGATGAGGATGATTCAAAAATGTATTTCAATGCACTTTGAAACATCCTGAGGTTATGAAGAGCACGACTGCAGATCCTTTAACCTGTCTGCAGGTAAGAATTTTTTTATAATCTAGAGCTACGGAGGTCTCTCGACTTGCCAGGATCAGGTTTGGGT
Organism: Cetorhinus maximus; assembly: GCF_964194155.1. NCBI lineage: Eukaryota > Metazoa > Chordata > Chondrichthyes > Lamniformes > Cetorhinidae > Cetorhinus > Cetorhinus maximus. The sequence continues at coordinate 67,591,527 of NC_135893.1, forward strand.
TGTGTAGGTAAATCATAAGCTTCAACCAGTGACCCAGCACTCAGCAGCCCAGCATACTGACACACCAAAATAGCAAAAGGAGCAGATGCAGTGGAACACAAACAGTTCGTTTAGGGTACCACATAGAAAACAAAACCAGAAAATGCTGGAAATGCTCAGCAGGTTAGGCACCATCTGTTGACAGAGAAACAGAGTTAACATTTCAGGTCAATTACCTTCTATCAGAACTGGAAGATGTCAGAAACGTGACGGTTTAAAAGCAGGTACAGAGCCAGGTAAAATTGAGGTGGGGGGGGTTGGTGGGGAGAGAGATCTGGGGTGGGATAAGAGAACAAATGGGAAAGGAGCGCAGGAGTGATTAAAAGAATGCATGGCAAAAAGAAAGTGAGGTGCTAATGGGACAAGTAAAGAAACAAAAGATGGGTCTAGAGGAGATACTGAGGGCTAAAGCAGAATAGCAGAGAGGGAGATGGAAAATCTGGCAAGGGAGATAATGATATCTTGGCACAGGAATGCAATGGGGAAAGGTGGATTGATCCAACAGGTGTGGAACACCCTATTGTCTGTGGGCTGATGGGGAAAACCCACCAAGAGCTCCAGCCCACACCCCCTCTACTCCCTGTAGCTTTGGTGCTGCCACCCTCCATTACCAATATCTGTTAACCAAGAAAATGGGATCGGTGGTTAGGATGCAGAAAGAAAAGAGTGATTGCGCTCAGTCAGAAGGGAATGGGTGATGGTGCAGAAGGACATCCTAGATTGAGTCAAAATGAAACATGTTCCGATAATTTTCTTTTCACAATTCCAAAACAACTTTTGGTAATGGGGTGTGGCGGGGGGACAAGGAGACAGTCTCTACCAGTTTGTTTTTTGGTTGGATACATTTTTCAAAGCGTTCTAATCGGAAACATCTTTCCATAAAATTCAGTCCTGGTTGTTGATCTAAACCATGCTTTGTATGGCTGTGCAGCATGAAATTCTCTCTTCCTCCTTTATTTCTGGAAATAGTTAGATTGAGTCACGTACTTCCTTTTAAAAAACATAAAATTCAGCCAGCCAGCAGTTTTGAGGAGTAAGAAATTTGGATTCCTGCAGCCCTGAAATAGTGGACAATGGTGGACTAAATGCTCTAACCATAAGTTCCTAATCTTGCCATCCCACTGCAGTGGCAACCATGCCAAGACAATATGGTTCTTCACGTCAACACAGCTCACTCTTGCTCTAGTGCTCTAACTGCTTCTTCAGTCCAATAAAAAGAGTAGAATTAGGCTTCTAGATAGTCTCCATTTTCTAAATAAAATCAGAAGGCAAAGACAAAAGGAGTTGGAGAAACTTACCAGGGAAAACAACACAGAATAGAAAATGATTCAGTGTTAATTTACCCCCATTGGCACAGCAGTCAAATCTATTAGTCCCACATCTGTTCTTAGTTTCTTATGCACTAAAAGAACATTACATTCATTATGCATTAATAGTTCCAAACACAAAAAGCCTGGTTTGAAAAACTCATTCTAACATTCAGTTTGCAAAGCAGAGCTGTCGTGCAGACGGATTAACACTAATACTAAACTGATATTACCATTTGGAAATTCGATGCCCAAAAAAGTTCATAAGTATAAGACAGCCACTAATAAATCAAATAAGGCATATACGGGAAGCCTAGGTAAATACATGAAGGAAAATGGAATAGCAGGATATTCCTTTTTATTATTCTTTCATGGGATGTGGGCATAACTGGCAAAGCAAGCATTCAAGCGCCCTTAAGGAGGTGGTGAGCTGCCCTTCTTGAACTGCAGCAGGTCATCTGATGTAGGAACACCCACAGTGCTGTTAGGATCAGAGTTCCAGGATTTTGATCCAGTGACAGTGAAGGAACAGTGATATAGTTCCAAGTTAGGATGGTGTGTGGCTTTGAGGGGAACTTACAGGTGGTGGTGTTCCCATGCATCTGCTGCCCTTGTCCTTCTAGGTGGTAGAGGTTGCAGGTTTGGAAGGTGACATTGAAGGAGCCTGGTGAGTTTCTGGAGTTCATCTTGTATCTAGTACACACTGCTGCCACTGTGAGGTGGTGGTGGAGGGAGTGAATGTTTAAGTTGGTGGACGGGGTGCCAATCAAGCAGACTGCTTTATCCTGGATGGTGTTGAGCTTTTTGAGCATTGTTGGAGAAGTACTCATTCACGCAAGTCAAGAGTATTCTATCACACTCCTAACTTATAGATGGTGGACAGGCTTTGAGGAGTCAGGTGGTGAGTTACTCACCACAGGATTCCCAGTCTCTGACCTGCTCTTGGAGCTGCAGTATTTACACGGCTAGTCCAGTTCAGGTTCTGCTCGATGGTAACCCCCAGGATGTTGATAGTGGGGGGATTCAGCAACAGCAAAGCCATTGAAAGTCATGAGGATATGGTTAAATTCTCTCTTGTTGGAGATGATCATTGCCTGGCACTTATGTAACACAGATCTTACATGCCACTTATCAGCCCAAGCCCGGATATTGTCCAGGTCTTTCTGCAATATGACTGCAGACTGCAGTATCTGAGGAGTTGTGAATGCTACTGAACACTGTGCAATCATCAGTAAACATCCCCACTTCGAACCTTATGATGGAGCAAAGATCATTAATGAAGCATCTGAAGATGTTTGGATCTAGGACACTACCCTGAGGAACTCCTGCAGTGATGTCCTGGAACTGAGGTGACTGACCTCCAACAACCACACCATCTTCCTTTGTGCTAGGTATGACTCCAATCAGTGGAGAGTTTTCCCCCTGATTCCCATTGACTTCCAATTTTTCTAGGGTTCCTTAATGCCACAGCCGGTCAAATGCTGCCTTGATATCAAGGCTCGTATGAAGCATAAATAATAGTGTAGACCAGTTGGCCCAAAAGGCCTGATTCTGTGCAGTAAATTCTACGTAATTGTCAAACATTTGTTTTTACTTTAATTTTACTTTTATTATTGGTGAAATAATATTTGAATCAAAATGGTTCTCAATTATTTACTTTCCTTGCTCCTAGGCATCTTTTGTCTGGTTGCTGTTAGGACAACTCAACTCAAGAAGAACAACTTGCATTTATATAGTGTCTTTAACATAGTAAAAATCCCAAGGTGCTTCACAGGAGTGTTAAAAAACAATAATGACGCCGAACCACATAATTTGATATTAGGTCAGATGACCAACTCTCGAGTGACTGGAGGGCTCAGATTTAACATGATTGGCATAAGAACCAGAGGCGGATATCCTGAAAATCTTTTTTACACAATGAGTGGTTAGGATTTGGAATGCACTGCTTTACAGGATACAGATTCAGTTGTAACCTTCAAAAGGAAGTTGCATAAATACATGAAGGAGAAAAACATGTAGGAATATGGGGAAGGAGCAGTGAAGTGTGATTAACTAGATTGCTCTTCAAAAGTACCAGCTCAGGCTCGATGGGCTGAATGATCTCCTGCTGTGCTACATTATTCTATGGCTCTATGGCCAAAGAAGTAGGTTTTAAACAGGGTCTTAAAAGAGGAGAGGCAGGGAGGTTTACAGAGAGAATTCCAGAGCTTAGGGCGTAGGCAGCTGAAGACAATAATGCAGTAATTCAAATCAGGAATGTGGAAGACACCAGAATAGGAGGAGCACAGATATATCAGAGAGTTGTAAGGCTGGAGAAGGTTCCAGAGATAGGAAGGAGCAAAGCCATGGAGGGATTGAAATTCTGCTGTGTTGAAAAGTATCTGAGCCACTTTAGCTTATCCTTTCATTGTGTCTCTTTCACACATTGTGAGAGAAGCACCCAGCATCCATTCAACATTTCTCCAAAGCATGGTGGAGATACGGAACCTGCCAATGGGAAACTACAAATGCAAGTCCATGCGGAAGCAATATAGTTGTGGGACAGAGTATCTATTGGCACGGCTGTGTCAGTCAATGAGTTGGACTTGGGACGGAGCTTACAGCAAATAAAGTCTATTTACATAGAGACTCTGCCAATTGCAACAAACAGAACTCATGACCAAAACTATAGCAACTTCTGCTGATAAAAGCAGAATTATTTCTCCAGCAAAATGCAGTGAGTGGAGGAAAATTATATAACCCAAATTATGTGCATAAAACCAATCCCAGTCATTTACAACAATGCGGTCACCTAGCATGATTGACAGGGGAATTATCCAATTAGGTCCATCTTGGCCAGGAATAATGGATTTACTAAAGGCAGCCATTGTGGTATTACTGTGTTGCAGAACAGGGTATTAAGATGTTTTAAGACCATTTGTTTTTTGGACTTTATCAACCAGGTTGATAGATTCAGAAATTGTAGTTGCCTTTCCAGCGATGAAGGTGATTATATAGCACGCAATTCTCACAAGAACATGTTCTTTAAGGATAGAAAAGTTTAATTCAATACACAAAAGATGTTGATCAGTTCAGGTTTATTACAGACTGAAGATTAGTTCGATGGTTTGGCTCCCTTCATAGCAATCTTATCTCTGAGTCAGGAGCTTACGGGGTGAAGTCCAACTCCATGACTTGAGCACAAAGTGCATGGGTTATCATCTCAGGGCAGTACTGAAGGAATACAGCATTACATGGGTGCTGTGTTTCAGATGATAAATCAAACCAAGGCACCTAATCGTGCCCCTCCCACCCAATCAGTTTGTTGCAGTCACACAGGAATCATACAGCAAGATTTGGAGAACTGGCACCACTCTTGGTATCCCAGCAACACAATGCAACCATTAATTGCCATTCACCTCATTTGCTGTCTGTGGGACCTTACTGTGTGCAAACTGGCTTACATAACATCACTGACGCCACTTCCAATAAAAAAAATGTACTTCATTAGAAGCGCTTTGAAATTCTGTGAGGGATGTGATCAGGCTCCTTCTCAATCTCCAATGTGTTGTGATAAAGTTAGAATGCTATGCACTGCACCTGCCATGATCTGTATTCAATAATTACAATATTCTTAATGGAGGTCTCCAAATCAATTATTGTTTACATTTATATTACTTATAATATTTGTCTTACAGTGAGTCATAACTGATTGCACAATAACCATCATCTGTCATAAAAGTGACTGAATTTACTTTTTTAAGCATTGACAGTTGATGATAAGGCCCATAGATATAGCTCTGAATAGTGACGCCTTGGAATAATATGGTTTTATAGAAAACAATATCTGCTGACACAATGTATGGCTGAAGCCATTAAAGGTATTTCAGCCTTCATAATTTCAAAATATCTAATTTGGCATAGTATACATTGCAATAGCTGCAGTGCGCTGTTCAATTAGAGACAGAGAGGGAGCCTAAAGATATTAAATTTTCAGAAGGTTACTGTAGCAATTTTGATCTATTTTCTAAGTACTAATCTCTGGGGCATGGTTCTTATATTACTTGGGTATAAATGTATGGTATAAATAGTAGTTTGAAAAGATGGCATCTGAATCAAATAGCATTGCAAATGGAGCATAAAAAACCAGCAAGGAGCACTTGGACCGAACAGAGCATTTCTGCCCTATATATATTCTATGCCGCATTTAGTACGAATAATTCTGTCCATTCCTCAAATCTAATCTTGAATATTCCCAGAGTAAAACTATCTAACACGTTATATTTGTGTAAAATACTGTACTGCTTGAATCATAACACTGGGTAGTTTGCAATGTTCCTTAGAGCAGAAGCTTTGTTTTGTGAAATATCTGTAAAAAGTATTAGGTGTGCTGTTAGCAAAGTAAGTAGAGGGCACCAGGTTCCATTTGCTGGAATTCAATGAGCAGTGTTACGTGCTTCCAATATTAATTATGTTGCTACAATTTCATCCTGGGAATAAAGGGCCAGCAGATTTACTCAGTACCTTTTAAAGCTCAAAGTTGCTTCTTACTGAGATAACTACTATACCACCAAAGTGCTGTTCAATAGAAATAGCCAGCTACAAAGCCCAAGGGGTCAATCAAAGCTTATAGAATTTTACAACACAGAAGGTGGCAATTCATCCCATTGTGTCTGTGCTGGCTCTCTGAAAGGGATCTCCATCTAATCCCTTGCCTCTATTTTTGCCCCGTAGCCTTTAAAGTGCTTCTTTTTCAAATATTTCTCTCCTGCTCTTGTAAAAGCTATTGTGCATTCTGCTATCCCCCACTATATCAGTCCTCATGCTTTACCGTACTAAAAAGAGTGCGATTGCTGGACAACACACAATGCTGCTGGAGCTTAAGTGGTGGCCAAAGTGGTTCAGGGTAAAAAATCCTGCTCTAGGGAGTTCCAGTGAATGCTGACCAGCTCAGAATCCTGCCTAACCATCAAGATATTTGAGTCCATTGCATGTGGGTGGCTCCATCCTCATCATATAGGTTGTGGGAACCTATAAAGACCACTCCTCCACATTAGACTCTTCACTTTGTTGGCTAGTATAAAAAGATGCTTGTGGTCATGGAAGGAGTGTTCACGTCATGGCCTGTCAAACTGTTAATCAGCCTCCTTCCTCTGTTTCACACAAAGTAAAGAGTGCAAAGATACAGCTATGTTTTAACAGCAATATGGGCTAGACTGGGGATCACAGTGCTCATATGAAAGAGATTATGGAAACTGATGTCCCCACACTTATGTTCTTGGTATTAATGTTTGAAGTAGAGAAAAATGCAAGGCTGCAGCGAGAAAATGAAGCCGTGGAATTAGTTTTGGATCACTCCACTGAACTGCTAACACAAACACAATGGGATCCACTGGCCACCTCTAAACCTCTGATTTCTGCTCCAGATCCCCACTCTAGCTGGAAACGCATGTGTGCGAACGGTGGGCAAGGAGAGAATCAGAATTGGCTATAATTCCCACTGAACTAAGAGTACTCTGTTAACTGCAAAAAGGAGACGGAGCAAATTCCGTGTGTCCATACCACTCCTTCCATGACCACAAGCATCTTTTTATACTAGCCAACCAAGTGAACGGTCTAATGTGGAGGAGTGGTCTTTATAGGTTCCCACAACCTATATGGTGAGGAGGGAGCCACCCACATACTGACTGAATATTTTTGAAGACCATAAAGATCTTTGCCAACTCTGCCTGGACGTATTCTTGGAGATTTCACCATGTGATCTCCTGTCTCCAACTGTCCCACACTGCCGCCATTGATCGCCCACCACATCCATTCACATGGTTCAACACCTTCCTACACCAAACGACAAAAGCAGCTATTCATTGCCCATTTGATTGATTGACTGTCAGTCAAAGAGTCTTTCCCTTCTCATTTTTATAATTAAAGTGTTGAAAGAAAATTATATTTTTAGATTAATTCCCCTATGATTTTTGTCCTGGCAGCACTGTCCTGGAGACTAATCTTCAATTCCTGGAGACTCCAGGACAATTTTGAAGGATTGTGTCTCTGTGGTTCCTGCAATTTACCACAGGGATAATTTTATACTATATACATCTTGTAATATTAGACATATTATCTGGCAGGTTCTCAACAGACATGCTTACTGGCCACAAGTTGAAGACTTAGGCGTGGTGCACAAAGAGATTACCGGACTTCTATTGTGGAAGAAGTTATATCTGCAGATAATAAAATATCTATCTCAACTTATATATGTGTCAGTATTTCATTGCCAATTCTACGTGTGTTTCAAAGCAAAATTAGGGCCATAAATGTAAAATGGACACCAATAAATCCAATAGGGAATTCAGCAGCAACTTGTAAACCCAGGGGGTGGTGAGAATGTGGAACTTGCTACCACAAGGATTAGTTGAGGCAGATAGCAAAAATGATCTTTTTTAAAGGGAAGCTGGATAACACAAAGGAGAAAGGAATAGAAGATGATGTTGATAAGGTTAGGTGAAGTAGAGTGGGCGAAGGCTCATGTGCTGCATAACCACCAGCATGAACATTAAGGGCTGAATCACCCGTTACTGTGGTGTACATTTTATCTACCATCTCTGCAGCAATAAATTTAGGTGAAGGTTAAGGCTGAAAGTTTGTGACTGTGGTTGCATTAACATTTGTGTGCCATAGCCAAGAGTGGCTCAAAATTGAAAACTGCCCATGGCTAATAAAATATCAACCATTCAAAGACCCCCAGTAACTCAAAGTGGGTGAGAGGAAAGGGGTGACTGGTGTGCCAAAAGACTTCAGACTCACCTGAGCTAACATATATACTTGCGTAAAAGTCGAGTTTCTAAGATTACATTTTTAACCAAAAAGTAAGGGGTCGGCTTTTAAACGAGTACTGGTTTCAAGGGGTTGAAATCCACCCTCTCCCAATGTCTCACAAAATCACAGAGTTGCCAGGTCGGTGACTGTTCCTGCCAACCCCCGCCCCCAAAAGTAGTGCAAAAGGAGCCAAAAAGTAATTTTATTATTTAACTTTTATTTATAAATAAATAATAACCTCCATGGAGACAGACATTAATTTGGGTACACTAAATTCTTCAAAAACAAAAGCCATATATACAAATTTGTACAATTTAATTCCGTGTTTTTCACAACACAGTAAAGAATGCCATTTAGCAGCAGAGCATGCATGGAACGAGTATTAAAATTGATAAAAAACACCTTCAAACTCATCTTCAGAACCAAATAACGCATCCCAATCTGTTTATTGAATGGCATCATCATGTAGATCATCACCATCATCTTCATCAGTAATCATAACATTGGCCATATCCTTCCACAAGTAATCATCATCTATGCCATCAAGTTCACTGGATATCCCATTTTTTTTTTTAATGATATGATGACAATCTCTGTCCTGATTTCATCCCACACCTCTACAACCCATTCACATAGGGTTGCTAATGTTGGAGCCCGTATGCTGCCTCCCTTGGTGAATGTCTTCGCTCCTCCGACCAGACATTCCACTTTTTACCCATGCTATTCTTGAAGGGCTTGTTTAGGAGACATCCAATGTTTGAACAAGGTTGTTTAGACCACGCAGAATCAGTGCAATATCACTGGTTTGCGATCTAATTTCAGAAAGAACAACATCATCAACAAGATGTGATCTGAACATGTCCCAGATGAGAAGACTTTTCTTTACGGAATCCCTCTGGTTGGAAACTCTAAACTTTCCTCAGCCATATTTTCAATCCACCTTCATCCACCCATCCTTTATCTTAAATGTGGATGACTACTCCTTTTGGGAATTGCTGTTTTGAGAGGGTTTTTCTCTTGAATGTCACCACTGGCTTAAGCTTTATCCCATCGGACAGGCACAACAGCACAACTCTGAGTCTACTCTTTTCATGACCAGTTGTCTTCATGATCGCTGTTTCGCCTCCAACTTTGCTGGCCCTTTGACTGGCTGGCATGTTAAAATTCATGGGGGTATCATCGATGTTTCCAATGCAAATCAATCTGTATCCATTCTTTTGTCAATGTTTGATTGTAAACCGCTGAAATGCGATAAGCCTGTCATCAAGTTCTGCTGTGAAATCTTGGTCTTCTGTCGCAGAAATTGTTTCTCTTCATAAAGCTGATATACCATCCAGGGCTGACTTTGAAATCTGCAATGCCTAATTTTCTTGTTTGTTTCAGGGCAAGGATTCAGATAGATCTTTGAGAAACTGAGACACCATTCTGGCAATTTTCAATGACATATTTTGCAACTTCATTTTGCAACTGCGAGGCTTTCCTCTGTTTGCACATTTATTCTTGGGCATCTGCCTAAGCTGTGTAGCAAGCTTCCTCCAATCTCTAAGGTCCTTCTCTGATATCTTGAATCCTCTAACTGCTGCACAGTTATCTGTCTGCTGTGTAATCTCAATGACTTTAAGTTTGAACTGTGCTGTGTATCTGCCTTTCCTTCATGATACCATGGGCTGGATATTACAGGGGGTTGCGGGGGGGGGCATAATGCTCACCCCACCCCCAACGAAAAAGTTGGTTGGAAAACAACCAAGGAAATAGTCCGCCCCGCAACAAAAACATGTGGCCGGCAACAACCAGGAAAGTGTGGGATTTCTGCCCTTCACTGGGAGGAAGTCCTGTCTTGCCAATCAGATTTGTTGGCAGTTCTTGCACTCTCAGCAGTGCCAGAGCTCAGTAGTGGACCCTGCTGGGACTGCAAGCAGGCCCAGGATGAAAGCCCCAATGGATCCTGGACTCAGGCAAGTCAGGGGTATTGAGCGGGGAGAGATCAGACATCCTTGGGGAGGGGGGAGATGGTGTCGGGGGTGGGGGTGTGTGTTTTGAGTGCAAGCAGAGAGGGAGGAAGAGGGGGTGATATCTTCGAAGGGGATGCCCCTGATGCACAAAGGGCTCACCCCACTCCTGAAAATAGTACCCCCCTTCCTTCCTGCCCTTTTAAAAACTTTTTTGAAAGAACAGGCTGCCCACTCCCACCTGCCTGCCCACACCGACCATGTTATGGCGTGGGCAGCATAATACTGGGGTCAATTGGCTTGTAAACAAGCTCAATTGATCCTTAATTATTTATTTACATATGGCTAGTGGGCTGCCAATTTTGGCACCCATCTACCCCCTTGTATTAGGGGGACAGCTCAGGGGTGGGTAGGTGGGAAGGTGGTGAGCCAGCCACCCCTCATATTTTACGTGCCCCTCGCCCACCAAATACACGCTTGGGGTGGGGGGTCATAAAATCCAACCCCATGTTGTCATCTTAGAAGCAGAGATTGGAATCAGCACGCATCAGCCTTGACATCATGTGTTAACATGCATAGACATGAGGATCTGAACAGCTATGGTGTACTATTCTATGATTCTATCAATGGGTAGGTTTCCACCAAGGCAAGTTTGACTTCAGTGGGGAGCGGGTGGTCAGTACAAAGAGTTTGGGTTTTTTGGCTAAAAGTTGAGGGTCAATTTCTATACGGGATTGATAATTACTCGAGTATATACAGCACTCGGTCTCCTGCTCTATTCTATTCACATTAGCAACATAATAAATCTCACAGTGAAGTATAAAAGTCTTGTTGACACTATACCAGCATAACACTGCCAACATAAGCTGCTACAGATTTGCAAAACCACCTCAAATTAGCAACTAAATCTTACTCTATAGTCTTGGCTTTGAGGTTAGGCATGGTTGCTTTTTTAAAACAGAAAATGAGGATTGGAGTTAACAAAAAAAATTCCTCCCTCTCCTTTAAATTCTGCATCTGGAAAAAGAAATCACCCAAGCCAGACCTTCACATCATTGTGCTAGTTTCTCAGGCTCTATGCCTCAACTGCCAACCAAGGACATTGCACACTGCCTACCAATGATATCCCTGTTTCTTCAAATTACAGATCTTGTGCATAGTGAAAACAAAGCAATAACCAAGCTATTCAATAAGGCTTGGCTATTTAATTACACAATCTTATTGTGTTAAGTCAGTGCTGTCATTACTGCTAAATCAAGCCACATCATTACCAACCTTCAAGATTTTAACAGTCTCTTTTGCTCAGTTCACAAAGCAATTCTTACTCAATGCCTTAGTAGTTCTGCAGCACTTCCTCAGTATTGCATTGTTTGTGTTCAAGTCCCCATGATTTCTGACTCAGACACAGAAGTGCTACCAAATGAGCCATGGCTGGATTGTGTACTTTAAAAAGCACCATATAAATCAATGCTAGCCCTGCAAACTTGATAAATGGTTAATACAATCTCCCAAGATCTCTGTGCTCCTCCAATACTGGCCTTTTGCGTATTCTCAATTTTAATTGCTTCACTATTGACAGCCAGGCCTTCAGCTGCTTAGGCCTTAAGCTCTGATATTTCCTTCCTAGACTTCGCCACCTTTCTCTCCTCTAAGCTACTCTTTCAAATCTACCTCTTTGACCAAACTTACAGTCATCTGCCCTAATATCTCCTCATGTTTTGTTTAATAAACTGCCATGAAGGACAATGGAACGTTTTACTATGCAACAGGTGCTATATAAATATATATAGTTATTTTAATGGTGAGCACCTTTCACAGGAAGCAAATACTCCTGCTGTGAGAGGCAACCTCGAATTTCAAGGATGCTGCGTATTTAAACCAACAGAAAGCAATCATTCAAGATGACAACATAAAAGCATGGGTTAGTTGAAAAAAGCCCTATTTTGCATTAAGTTTAAAACCTAACTAAACTCGTGTGTGTGTGTGTGTGTGTGTGCACGCGAGCATGTGTCTGCAAACACTGAAGGATTGATTATCCATCTGTTGTGCTAGACCCAACCTGAGCAACCTTGTTTGGCAGCTCCAAGCATTTTAAAAAGTAGAAAACAATAAAATTCATGAGTGAATTAGTACGCCTACTTGGGTGAGGTTTGTCAGTGTTGGAGAATGGAACATCCTCACCCATTTCTATCACCCAATGTTGTTGTCGAACATTTCAACTCAAGTACAACAATCCCAGAGGCAGAAAGAAGCTCTATTTACTTTGCTCCAAAAATAGTTCTTCAATGTCCTCTCCCGCACCATTGATATTTTCCACTTCATGTACTAACTGTGTTTCCTGCCTTTTTGAATGAGTGTTAAAGTTGGAGACAGTTTAGTTTCAAGCAACTGTTACAACCAGAAAAGACAAGAGGAGTTTGCCCCATAAGTTTAAACCTGGGTTCCAAGACAAAAGGTTGGTATGCCCCCAGCATTCGGTTCATTTTTTTCATGTTTTTGTCGAGTTTTCACACAGCTACATCAGAATTAGACCAAGGTGGAACTGCCCACAAAATGTGCCAGGGTATGAAGTGACCTTACTTTTGCTCCCCCAAATATTCTCCGTTCCTCTTCTGAAGAGACCAGCTCATGCTGTGGCTAAATTTCATGAGCATAGGCATCCATGAAGAAGCCCTTCAAGTCTGGCACCTGAGTGGTCATTCTTAAGTCCATGTCTGGACTGCAAGTGTTACCTTGCTATTTAACATAGGGGGCATCACAACCAGGATCTGGATCTCTCCTCTCCATGTGTACACTTTACAAGATAGTTCACTGGATAGGGAACAAGAACTCTGGGTGATTTTTCCTTTACCCAGCCCAGAGTGGACTTGAACCTACAACCAAGAGGCAAGAGTCTGCAGTCCAGACATGGACTTAAGAATGACCACTGAATCACAGCTGACACAAGAGTTACCTCAATTGTAATACTTTCCCACCATAAAGCACCAGAACCTAAATACTACATAATGCTACTGAAGTTGTGAGGAATCGGCAGGAGAAAATAGGATTTGTGCCAGAAAAGAAATCCCACCCATTTCAAATGATAAGATCCCAATTTTTGTCTGAATTGAAAGCTAGGACCAGGATATATTTATGTCTGTAGTTTCTGAATGAATTTACTCTGTCTTGATGCAAGAGGTGGAACGTAATGTACTCCATCTGACAGTTAGAGCAGACTTTGGCATTTGAAGACCTATCTTGCTGGGAGAACAGTTGTCTTTCAATTTATACCTCTAGCTTAAAAGAATTGCTTTGATTGAGGGAGGTAGGTGTTCTTCACCTGAAATGAAATGAAGGTTATATTTGAATAGCAGTCCTAATAATCTAGTTCAGTCTTTCAAGTGCTTACTCTGTACTACAGCAGTGGGATGGAACTCCATGGAGATAGAAATGTCCATGTTACAGATTTTAAAAATAGTTACAAGGACTTCTGAGAAAGGACTTAAAGAATTGTGAAACACTTTGTTCTCAAAACAATTTTGAAGTATCAGGGTTAGCTGGGTACTAATTTATCTTGCTCCTGTATAAATTTACATTCTGCTACACTAACATTAATAACGTAGCCTGAGGCATATGGTCTGTCAGCTGGCTTTTTCTAACTGTTGGTAAAGTGAGGACCAATTGATGGGCACTCTGCACTATCTTTGATGTGGCAACCCAGTGGCAGAAGTGTTAAGCTTGAGTCACGTAGTTGTAATCACTACAACCACAAAGTCAGGCATTGGTTCCATTGGTATATGCCTGCGTCTGAATGTTGTGTTTTGTGCCAAGCGCCAATCAAGAGTGTTGGGAGCAGGGTCCAAACTGCAACAAGATGAACAGATTGTACAATATTAAGAGATACTGCTTCAAATGTCAGCGGCTCCCAGGGTTTGTTGCTATATTTGTAGCACCATAAGGACACAAGCCACTGAGTGAAAGCACATGGACAGAGATATCCCAGGAAAATGCATGTCTGCAAACTCTCAGGGTTGGGAAAGTTAAAGGAAAGCATACAAGATGTATATTAAGGTTCCAAGTTTTGTAGGGAAATGAGAACTAAATGGAAATACCCCTGCCTTCATGAAAGGAAAAGACAAACAGGTTCATTAGAAAGTGGAGCCTGCACAATGTATAATGTACTGTTTCATCAACACTGGCTAGGACCCACCACAATATTTTTCCAGAATGTAAAGGCATCTTGAGCCCTCGGAATAGGGAACACTGAGTACACATGTGTGATAATGTCTTGGGTAACTGAATACAATGCTTTGCAAGTTCAAGGCATGAAGCACAATCTGGTTTTAATCAGCAGCCATGCAGGCAGCAGACACTTCATCCTCAAGGTGAAAACAAATACACCCAAATATCGCCACACATTCGGTGCACTAAAACAAGATCAGCAAATGCTGAATATTCAGTGATGATATTCAATGACTATACTCAGGCTACGTTTGGGCCAGAAACACCCTATTTGCAATGAATTTGTGCCTGACGTTGACAACTGATACCATCAGATAGCAAAAGGGAACATCCAACGAGAAAATTATCTTCTTTTTCTTGATAAGCTTCACCTGAAGGCACCAACTTCTAGCTGAGATGCCTTTCTGGTGACACTCTCTTATCTCATTCAACCACTCAAGGGTCAGTGTCATCTGCAGAAGGCACCATTATCAAGGCCAATTTTAGCCTCACACACAAAGGAAAATCGCTCGAAAATCGCTGAGCGATTTTCCTTTCACTGATGTTGGGGCACTGACAACAATTATAATGTCTCCTATTTCTGTCTTGCCCTGGATCAACTAATTCAACACAGATTAAATCTGGCCCTTCCTGATTAAAACATCTTCAGTTATCGGGGAAGCAGAAAAAATCTTCTTGCCACAAAGATAGTGGGTCATAATTTGCAGTAGTAGGGCATGTGTTGTTAGTTAGATCCATCCTTGCACGTTTAGATTTTTAAAATTCTTACGTGACAAGTTGCTGAAAGTGTGAGCCGTGAAGGAAACAGGGCAGCTGGGGCCTGGCTTAACAGAGCAATGAACTGCCTATCTCCTTAACCAGATTGAAGGATTGTGAAATAAACATTGCAAGGACTGACAATGAGGTTCAGAGTTGGCGAACATTATCTCAAATCAGATACAGAAAGAGAAATAAAGAGAGGGGAAAATTGGATTCAGAGAGGCACTAGGAAAAGTAAATACAATGTAACAAATTCAACATTTTCAAAATTTCTAACAAGTAAAACCTGATTAAAAATTCTAACAGTTAATCTTTAGTGCCAGAGACATTGATTGGCAGTAATTGACACATCATATAATTCTAAAAGGCTGCTTAGACTGAAATAGACAAGACATAACTCTCTGTGGCAGGTTTTATCTGTATATACCATGCAAATACAGCAACTTAAGCCATTTATTTATTTATTTAGTGCTGCATTGTCATAGTCAGACAATAGCCTTGTCAGTTCTTTAAACCCCCACCTCGAAGTTTAATCAACAGACACTTCTTGACAATGTTGAGTCATTGCTTGGACTGCACCACAGCTGCAGCCTGGATGGTCTTAGTGACTCCACTGATGTTGGATGGCTGCACAGAGGCCTTGGCCAGTCCAAAAACGGTTTAAAAGGGCCCACTGTTGCCATGGGAGATTCATGCCATTCAATGCATTTCAATGGTGAGGCTGTCAGCAAAATGCCATTTACGCAAAGCTAACAGCAGAACAGCACAACTCAAACAGCAGCCTCTGGATTTTGAGTATAACTGTACATCTGCCTCTCGCCTGAAGTTGCTGTGTCATCTATGCAGAAATAATGGCCAGAGCCATTAGCCTTACTGTTATTTCGATAACAAATTATGACTGGACAAGGATATATCCACTTGTAACATCAATGCAGATGAGTTAAATGGTTGGACCATTTGCCACAACATGCATTCTAGAGCCACCCACCACATGCTCCCCTGATCGCAAGGAAACAAGGTAAAGAAAATCAATCAGTTCAGCAAACTTGTAATTACAACATTCTTATTTCACATGCAATTTGGAATCAGAACAGTTAGAAAGTAAATCATCACCATTTTCTTCAAGAAAAGTCTAGAATGAAATGTTTGCTAATTTCAGAAGCATTCTTCTGAGAGCTAGGACATGTCATTGTTGAGAAAATGTTTTGCCACTAATTTTTACTTTTTCCCAGTTATGCCAAGTTTTATGGTGTACCTTCAATTTTTCACTATCACACCATCAAAAAAACACAAATAAAGCATTTAACCCCCTTATTCTCAGTGTTTTAAGTTTGCTAACCATACAGAAAATCAACCTTCCTAATCTCTATTCAACTGAATCTTTAGCCAAGAGAAACTATTTTGAAGAAAATATTTTATAAAAAAGATGATGAAATATAAGGTTCAGTCTTATCACATGTGGGAAAATGGCATTAGGCCCAAACAGTCCATGTCAGCATTTACCCTCCATATGAGCAAATAGTTCTCATCATAATGACCCACTCCCCATATTTTTTCAACCCCTTTTCCTTCATCCATCTATCCAATCTAATCTTGAATTTTGACATAAATTCTGCCTCAATCACTTACCTGGCCTCTCAACTCTCCGTATGAGGAAGCTTTTCCTGCCTTCTGGTCTGTAACTCTTTCAGTTTTGTATCTGTGATCATTCATTCTTAATCCCTCAATTACTGAAATCTGTCTGCTTCTATCTAACCTTCCTCCAACTTTTAATAATTCTAAATATTCTTTAAATTGGTCTATAATCTGCAACGTTGTAATGAGAATAGACTTTCTTCTGTAGCTTTTTGATGATGGTCCAGCAATAGCATAAGGGATTCCCACCAAGAAAAATCCAACAGCATCCTAACCCCTTAAGAATCTGAACCAAGCTTTCCTCAGAGGGGAAGTTGATGGGCTTCAACCATTACAGCCTGATTATCATGTAGCAACATTGGAACAGTAGGAGGCCATTCAGCCCCTCTGGCCTGTTCCAAGTACAGCATCCAGGTGGGAGGAGGAATAGGTCACGTAGACCTATTCTGCCTCACAGTACAAATCTTCCATCATCCAATATAAAATGCTATTAACATGGATGAGAAGTTAATGGTTCAGATTCTTCATCCCTTCCTGGGTAAATAGAAGCAGTGGCTGAGGGTGGAAGACAATTTGTTAAAAAACAAAAGTGAAATGAATCACTCAGTCTCACCTGATGAGTGAACTGCTCAAATTTTTTGTCCCATTCTACACTCCGATGTTGTGTAGTTGTTCTGTTTCAGCTTTTTAACTTTTGTTTGTTCCCCTGCCCCCATCTCCCTCTTCTTAAATTCCCTGAGCTTCTTACGATTTGAAAACCAGTGGGACTGGAATTGTTTTTGTTCTGGCCAAAACCTGGAGGTTGAGGCCCTATAATTTAAACAGGGAACTAAATCAGAGCTATAGTTAATATGAAATATGAGCCATGTGCAGTTTTGACAGCGGGCTTTATACAGTGCAGATGCTGCACTTACAGAGATTCCCTTATTCTAATTTCATAGGGTCACATAGCATACAGGCTATGCCTTTCTGGCTGCAGCAATCCATGCTGCACTATGAATGGTATGCAGTGTGGGCAAAGAGATATTACCATGGTACCAGCGAGGTGTCTGCTTGCAATACAGAGTGGGATAGCTTCGCCCAAGCTACAGTAACACGCTTGAGGTTAGGGGACCAGGACAGCTGGTGGTACACCGCTTGTGCAATCCCTCTCACCCGGCCACCACCATGGGTTACTGAGATGAACAAACTGTCATCAACATTCCAAAGGAAATTTTAAATGAGTCGCGAGAGCCTGTTAAAATGGCTTGGTTACTGAAATCCTCCACCTGCACTACAGAAATTAAAGCTAATAAGTTAAAAAAAAAACAAAGACTTGCATTTGTATAGCACCTTTCATAAACTTAGGATGTCCCAAAGCACTTTACAGCCAATGGTGCACCTTTGAAGTGCTATCAATGATGTAATGTAGAAACACAGCGTCCCAATTGTGCACAGCAACTCTCACAAACAGCAATGTGATAATGACCAGATAACCTGTTCGTGTTACGTTGATTGAGGGATACAATGGTCAGGACACCAGGAATAATGCCCGTGCTCTTCTTCGGAATAGTGTCACGTGATCTTTTATGTCCATTTGAGAGGACAGCATGGCCTTGGTTTAACGTCTCGATCAAAAAATGGCACCTCCAACTGTGCAGCACTCCCTCAGTATTGCACTTTGTATATCAACCTGGATTCTGTGCTCAAATCTCTGATATAGGACTTGAACCCACACAGCCTTCTGATTCAGATGAGTGTGCTACCCACTGAATGAGTAGCCAGTGCTGATCTCAGTCAAACCTTCCTTTTCCTGTAAATCGAGCAGTTGACGTTGAAGTGGTTGCAACATATACCGAGAAAAACATTGTCACAGGAAAAGAAATTCCAGACATGTAATCATTTTACTTAATAACTTGCCCTTCAATGTGTGTGCTTGCACATAATTCATTCACAAACACAGCAGGCTGGAGCCAGGAATCTTAAATCTCTGTGACACAGATTTGCTACTGCAGCTGCTCATAATTTTTTTTTAAAATCATGTGGGAGTGGACAATAGACCATCTTCCTTTCTGCTATCTGGGTATGAATTCAACCCAGGTTCGTACCCTCTCTGCTGATTGTAAGCACCCTACATAGAGTTGCCAACCCTCCAGGATGGTCCTAGATTCAAAAAGGCACAGAAGGAGACCATTTGGCCCATCAAGTCCATGCCAGCTCTCCATAGGACAATCCAGTCAGTCCTATTCCCCTGCTCTATCCCTGCAAGTTTATTTCCCTCAGGTACCTATATCATAATGGCATTAGAATAACTTGTTTCTTTTTGTTTATTAGTTTAAAAAGAACATTGGAGATGGGAAAGAAAAGGCCATTTCAGTGACAGTCAAAAGTCACCCAATCAGATAACGAAGAGTTTGCTCACCAATTGGTGTAGGAAGGTGATATGCAGTGAGAACAGACATGTTGGGTGACCAATGGGGGTGATTGGGTGTGGGACAGTTGGAGAGGGGAGCTCATATGTTGAAACCTCCAGGAATACATTCAACCAGGGTTGACAACCCATTCCTACACAAAATAGCTAGGTAATTCTTAGTGATAGAGCACAAAACAGCTCAAAATTCCACGCAAATTGGCTCTCTCAATCAGTGAGGCCATATGAAGAACGCTAACATTAATCCAGTGTCCAACAGGCCAAAGGCATGTGCCTGGTGTGTGTGGGTGAAGAAAGTTAGCTTTTTTGTGTGTTAGTTTGCTTCCTGTTTACAGCCTACACCGCTGGCTAGCAGCAATGCGAAAAGAAGAGCCAAATGTGTAAGTCTCTTCCTGTTAATACACAGCCTCTCCATCACCAAGTCCTCAGCTGTGCCTCCTCATGGCGACACACAGAAACTGGGCCCCTCACATTCCCAAGATAAAACTTCAGAGGAACACAGAGGAAGTTTGGTCCTTAGACATGCAGTCTGCAGCCAGGCTGGCATATGGACACACCCTGGCACTCAGGAACCAAGCTCCTAGCCAAGGGCAAATAGCTCTGTTGCCTTGTGAGTACCTTGGGAGAGTTGGAGGTTAAAGGAGTAAACCCTAACAAAAAATCTGGAGTGGAGTCCAAAGGCAGACTGATGTTTAAATGTTATCTTTCCGGCAACTCCTGCAACTATGACGGTGCCAAATGTAGTGCCCTGTATTCCTTCGGACCCAACCAGGGAGGTCGATTGGGGGTATCCTGATGTTTCAGCAGCCCAGGGTCTCCATAAATTTTGCCCAGGGTCACGCCCTGAAGAGGGCACTCCAGTTTTCCTGGAGAGCTTTAATACAACATGGAAGACTTTTACAGTGATGTCTGTGCTGGCTCAGCCACATTCATCAGATGGATGACAGTTGTATACCCAAAGACCTTCTATAAGGTGAACTGGCCACTGGACCACAACCTCCTGGATGTCCATACCTCCACTGCAAGCAAGATGTGAAGATGGTGGACACCGACACAGGCACTGGGTAATGGTTGCCGACAACCATGACTTCTGGAGGTTGGTTGTCTCCAGGGACAAAGAGACCCAGCAAATCCTACACCTTCTCAACCCAGTGTCTTCATCTACCACATACCAAAGTAGGGCTCCTGAGCCACACCAGGTGATGTTTAACACAGAATTGACAACCAAGGCACAAACCATTGTCTGGCGAGATGGAAGGCTGCAGAACAAGAATCAACCAATGCAACAGAAGCTTCTCCCCAATGGTCTGCAATGGGGATGCTGCAATGCAGTGTAGCGAGCTTCACTCACAATTCTTCGTATTATACTCGACTCTGGAGAGCTAATGTTGACAGAAAGTGCATTCGCTCCTTTGCCTCTTTAATGTAGTAACATGTCCCAAGGTGCTTCAGAGGCATGTTATCAAAGTTATCAAAATTTGACACTGAGCCATATAAGGAGATATTGGATCAGGTGACCCAACACTTGGTCAACTTGGCAAAGTCACATCGGCTAACTAGAAGCCCAGCATATCGAAATCTGCTGGGGAATGATCAGGATAAACAAATTTAGTAGTTACTCGGGTCGGAAGCACAGAAATTACATTTTGTGCCCATGGCCCAGCATTTTGACAAGGCCATAGTACCTTGTTATCCATTAACATGCTCAATCAGAAATGAATTCTGCCCTGTGTGCAACACCATTTGAACTCTTAACTGCAAACACTGCAGGAAACACACACACACTGCCCACAGGAAAATACTTTTGAATCAGATAGTAAATATGATTGGCTCCAAAGTGGCTGACTAAGTTAATGTTGGAATGATAGCCTCTACTGTGCTTGTTCGGCTATAGTCAGAGCTACGCTTGCCTAATACAGTAGCTCATTTGTCAGACACAAACTTTACTTTCAAAGTGCTGCAATTGCCTTTAACACTTGGTTGTTTGAAAAGTTTACTTGGTAATAAGGATTTGAGCTGAGGAAGCAGATGGGGTTGAGGGTGGGATTGTATCTTGGTTTATGGTTGTCAACTTTGGCTGGACGTATTCCTGCGAGATTCATCACATGGCCTGCCTCCAACCAATCCGCCCCCACACTCCCCCAAACAGTCACCCAACATGCGATATTTTCCTGGGTCGCTCGCAGGAATGTCCTGGACATTAGGTCTTTAATTTCTGGAGATGCCAGGACAATCCCAGAGGGTTGGCAACTCTAACCTGGATGAAGTTCTCCATATCTGTTTCGTGTGTTCAGATTTGGTTTATGGAGCAGCAGTAAACTTATTTTCGGCAGTCAAAGGGTGGGGGCATGTCATTAAAATGTTAATTCATCACCAAGCAGATGGCAGCAGCTTTTGCAAAAGGGACATTTCTTGGTGCAGCAGAGTGGAAGTCCTTGATTCAACGGGGTCATAGGCCTGACACTAAGGCAAGGGGGCAATGGGAGTGGATTGTGTAATTCCTAAACAATGCTGGCTGGCTTGGCTTCATCCTTACTTTCGCTCACATGCTAATATGTTCACTAATTAGAAGCAAAATTTTGCAAGTGGATCATGAATCACTGGCTTGTTCTGTCCCCAACCAGTTACTGATTATGTATGTGCCAAGAAAAAGGTTGCTTTGTGTAACACTAAAGGTTCTGAAAGCTGCATTAGTGGCACAGTTAGATCCAAGGAGCACCTTCCCAGAACTCGGGAAGATCTGTGCAGCAAAATTAGTCCTTAAAACATTGGTTCCATTATTGTATAGAGGCTTAAGTTATCCAGAAGTATAACGGAAGGATCCACGCAAGAAAAGCCATCAACAACTTAGAGACCATCTATCTGAGTTTCTCAAATAACTGTCAGGCTGGGAACCTAGGCCTATGTTCAGTCATTGTTGCTGCTCCAATTATTAATAAATTTGTCTAATGCTAGCCAAACTGAGTATTTAAGGATGATGTCCTAGGGGAGTGGTGTGCGAAAGGAGACCCAGGACTGCTGTATTCTCCAGATGATATTAAAATAAGAGACATAATAAATTCTCGAGGGTGCCTTGTGGTGCAGTGGTAACCAGAAGCCCCGGGTTTGAGTCCCATTCCAGGATTTAATGGCCACAGAAAGTGCTTTCATAAAGTAGCCAAATAGGTCGATTATCAATCTGCAAATCCTTCTAATACACCTTTGGCAGGCAGTAAAGAGCGGGAGAGTCTCTTGGTCAGCCAGAACCTGCAGAAGGCAACAGTAAACCACTGCAGTACCTTGCCAAGCTTACACATGGACCAACATATGGAAGTCCATGGTCACCAATGTCTTCTTAGGGCATGGTACCTGAAGAGAGAGAGTAAATTCTCAGAACCAAAGGAATATTGATAAGACAGTGGAATCAGCAAAAATTTGTCAGTCAACATCAAATAGTATGTTTTAATGAAAAGTAAAATCAAAACAATAGCTATACAAGTTAATAGCTATACTACCTGATGAGGGAAAGCTGGATGATGTGGAGCAGCAGAGGGATTCAGGGGTTTACATTCGTAAGGCATTCCAAAAAATGTCTCATATAGATAAGACCATACATATAAAATCTAATGGAATATTGTGTTTTTGGCAAAGGATACAAAATACAATGATCAAGGTGAATTTATATAGTAGTAACACCACAGGTGGAGTAGCATGTGGAGTTTTGAAACATTATATCAACATTATAGGAATGCACTAAATATCTCAATACACATTTTTGTATATAAATATACAACCACCATTTTAAACATTATAGAAAGCATTTTTTTTCAATTCATTCACGGGACATGGGCTTCACTGGCTGGGTCAGCATTTATTGCCTATCCCTAGTTGCCTTTGAGAAGGTGGTGGTGAGCTGCCTTCTTGAACCGCTGCAGTCCATGTGGTGTAGGTACACCCACAGTGCTGTTAGGAAGGGAGTTCCAGGATTTTGGCCCAGCAGCATTGAAGGAACAGTGATATATTTCCAAGTCAGGATGGAGAGTGATTTGGAGGGTAACTGCCTGGTGTGGTGTTCCCATCTATCTGTTGCCCTTGTCCTTCTAGATGGTAGTGGTCGTGGGTTTGGAAGGTGCTGTCTAAGGACCCTTGGTGAATTCCTGCAGTGCATCTTATAGATGATACACACTGCTGCTACTGTGCATCGGTGGGGAGGGAGTGAACGTTTGTGGATGTCGTGCCAATCAAACAGACTGCTTTGTCCTGGACGGTGTCAAGCTTCTTGAGCGTTGTGGGAGCTGCACTCATCCAAGCAAGTGGAGAGTATTCCATCACACTCCTGACTTGTGCCTTGTAGATGATGGACAGACTTTGGGGAGTCAGGACGTGAGTTACTCATCGCAGGATTCCTAGCCTCTGGGCCTGCTCTTGTAGCCACAGTATTTATATGGCTAGTCCAGTTCAGTTTCTGGTCAATGGTAACCCCCCAGGATGTTGATCACGGGGAATTCAGTGATGGTAATGCCCGTTGAATGTCATGGGGTGATGGTTAGATTCTCTCTTGTTGGCGATGGTCATTGCCTGGCACTTGTGTGACGTGAATGTTACTTGCCACTTGTCAGCCCAAGTCTGGATTATTGTCCAGGTCTTGCAGCATTTAGACATGGACTGCTTCAGTATCTGAAGAGTCACGAATGGTGAACTTTGTGCAATCATCAGCAAACACCCCTACTTCTGACCTTATGATGGAAGGAAGGTCATTGATGAAGCAGCTGAAGATGGTTGGGCTGAGGATACTACCTTGAGGAACACCTGCACTGATGTCCAGGAGCTGAGATGCCTGACCTCTAACAACCACAACCATCTTCCTTTGTGCTAGGTATGACTCCAACCATTGGACTCCCGATTCCCATTGACTCCATTTTGCTAGGGCTCCTTGATACCACACTCAGTCAAATGCGGCCTTGATGTCAAGGACAGTCACTCTCACCTCATCTCGGAAGTTCAGCTCTTTTGTCCATGTTTGAACCAAGGCTGTAATGAGGTCAGGAGCTGTGTGGCCCTGGTGGAACCCAAACTGGCGTCAGTGAGCAGGTTATTGCTAAGCAAGTGTCACTTGATAGCACTGTTGATGACCCCTTCCATTACTTTACTGATGATTGAGAGTAGACTGATGGGGCAATAATTGGCTGGGTTGGATTTGCCCTGCTTTTTGTGTACAGGACCCACCTGGGCAATTTTCCACATAGCAGGGTAGATGCCAGTGTTGTAGCTGTACTGGAACAGCTTAGTTAGGGGCGTGGCAAGTTCTGTCTTCAGTACTATTGCCGGAATATTGGCAGGGCCCATACCTTTTGCACTATCCAGTGCCTTAAGCCATTTCTTGATATCACGTGGAGTGAATTGAATTGAATTGGCTGAAGACTGGCATCCGTGATGCTGGGGAACTCCAGAGGAGGCCGCGATGGATCATCCACTCAGCACTTCTGGCTGAAGATTTAAGCAAATGCTTCAGTCTTACCTTTTGCACTGATGTGCTGGGCTCCTCCATCATTGAGGATGGGGATATTTGTGGGGCCTCCTCCTCCAGTGAGTTGTTTAATTGTCCACCACCACTCACGACTGGATGTGGCAGGACTGCAGAGCTTAGATCTGATCCGTTGGTTGTGGGATCGCTTAGCTCTGTCTATCACTTGCTGCTTACGCTGTTTTATATGTTATTTATATTTATATATATTTATATGTGTTATAGCTTCACCAGGTTGACACCTCATTTTTAGGTATGCCTGGTGCTGCTCCTAGCACTCTTCATTGAACCAGGATTGATCCCCTGGCTTTATGGTAATAGTAGAGTGGAGGATATGCCAGACCATGAGGTTACAGATTGTGTTCGAGTACAATTCTGCTGCTGCTGCTGATGGCCCCACAGCACCTCGTGGATGCCCAGTCTTGAGTTGCTAGATCTGTTCAAAATCTATCCCATTTAGCACAGTGGTAGTGCCATACAACACGAAGGGTATCCTCAATGTGAATACGGAACTTAGTCTCCACAAGGACTGTGCATTGGTCACTCCTACTGATACTGTCATGGACAGATGCATCTGTAGCAGGCAGGTTGGTCAGAATGAGGTCAAGTATGTTTTTCCCTCTTGTTGGTTCCCTCATCACCTGTTGCAGACCCAGTCTAGCAGCTATGACCTTTAGACTCGGCCAGCTCAGTCAGTAGTGGTGCTACCGAGCCACTCTTGGTGATGGACATTGAAGTCCCCCATCCAGAGTACATTCTGAACCCTTGCCACCCTCACCACCCTCAGTGCTTCTTCCAAGTGGTGTTCAACATGGAGGAACACTGATTCATCAGCTGAGGGAGGGTGGTATGTGGTAGCAGCAGGAGGTTTCCTTGCCCATGTTTGACCTGATGCCATGAGATGCCATTAAGGCAATAGTTCTTCAAATCACCAATAAATAACTTGTGATTATTAAATAATGCCTTTCAAAGCATCCTAAAGCACTTTACAGCCAATGAAATACTTCTGAAATATAGTCATTCTTGTAATTCAGGAAAGGCAACAGACAATTTGCACACAGCAAGGTCCCATGAGCAGCAATGAGTTAGTTACCACGCAATGTTTTAGTGATGTCGGTTGAGGGATAAATGTTGGCCAGGACAGGGGCGAGTTCTGGGAGTGGATCTCCTCGGCTCTTCTTCATATAGTGCCTTGGGATCTTTTACATCTTTCTGAATAGATAGATGTGGCTTCAGTTTAAAGTTTCATTTGAAAGACAGCACCTCTGGCAGCGCAACACATCATCAGCAATGCACAGGGGTAGTGTCGGTATGGACTACATGTTCAAGTCTCTAGAGTGGGACTTCAACCCATAATCTCCTGGTTCAGAGAGTAAGGGTTCTATCACTGAGCCATGACTGACATGACTAAAAAGGTTTCTCAACATACCAAGCACAAAATAAAATAAGAATATTTCAGCAAAATCTATTTTTGGGCAGCAGCATCACTGAGCAAACAGAATACTTAGACCCCCTGGTGAAATCAAGTGGAGCTAGAGATTCAACAAAACTGAGAGCATTACATTACAGAAGTCAATGAGAAATAGAAAGTGGCTCTGTCAATTTACTTAGGATTGGCTGAGTGAGATTGGCAAAATGGTAATAGATCGTCGGGAGCCATCAGACACCTGTGACGAGTCCAAACTGGTTGCTATCTGAACATGCCTAGTTACAGGAGCTGTACTGGTTTAAGAAATGGACATCGTCAGGAAACTTTAAATGCACCTGCTCCCCGCTCCCCTCTGTTTTGTTCCCAATTTTCATCCTCTTCTGAAGGAACAGATGCTGGAATCTACTTCTACAAACACTGTGCATCCTCTGGTATTCCACCAGTCTCACCTGACATTGCAACAGCCACAGGAATCACTGGAAACTCTTTCGAGTTATCAACAGTCACAGATTGCAACTCTTTCGAGTACAATCACAGTTCTTGGTTTCCGGGAGTGGGACATGAACCCACAACCTTCTGATTCAAAGGCGAGGGTGCTATGAACTGAGCCACAGCTGACAGGAATCACTGGAGGTTATCAGAATTACAAAGGGGTTCAATAAGGCAGAGAAGGTGTTTCCACTTGTGGGGGTGAATCAAAACGAGGGGCCACAACTCTAAGTTGGCTTTTAATAAATCAATTAAGGAATGCAGGAGACACCTATTTATCCAGAGAGTCGTGAGAATGTAGAACTTGTTACCACATGGAGTAGTTGAAATGAATAGCATGGATACATTTATGAGGAAGCTAGATAAGTACATGAGAGAGAAAGGAATATAAGGTTATACTGATAGGATGGGAGAAGGCTCGTGTGGAGCACAAACACTGGCATTGACCAGTGGGGCTAACTGGCTGGTTTCTTTGCTGTAAAAACCCAAGTGGGCACCAGCAATGCTCAAATCCAAACAATGAGCATTAGGATTAGGGAGAGACAGTGGCATAGCGGTAATATCACTGGACCTGTTATCCATAGACCCAGGCTAATGCTCTAGGGAAACAGGTTCAAATCCCACCATAGCAACTGTGAAATTTAAATTAAATTAATAAAAAGTCTGGAATTGAAAGCTCAGTAATGGTGACCACGAAATTATCAGCGATTATTGTAAAAACCCAACTGATTCTCTAATGCCTTTTAGGGAAGAAAATCTCCCAGACCTACATGTGGCTGACTCTTAACTGCCCTCTGTAATGATGAAAGGCCTAGTAAGCCACTCAGTTCAAGTAAGCCTTGCCAGTGACACCCACACTCTAATGAATTTAAAAAAGCAAATAATTTGACACTGTGGTGAAAAGTGTTTTTCAGTATTTTGTGGATCTTTATTCAGAGCTGGTGTACTTGGTCATCATCTTTGTACCTTCTGACATGGTGCTTAGCAGGCACATGGCAGTCTGGATCTCCCGGGAGTGAATGGTGCAGTGCTGCTTGTGAACGGAGCAGGTGGGAAGCTTCACCTGCTTCATTACTTGTAGATGTTGATGGAGTAATTTCTCCTTCCTCGACCCTCCACCCTCTCCGCTTCTTGGTTCCCTCTGTTGACATTTATTTAAAGTTTCCTTCAGGCACGACCTCACAGTCATACCCAACCCAAACGTTACATTAATTACCGGTGGTAATTGCTGAATAATGACCCTACCCCTTTCCAAGTCAGTGAGGTTCATTTGAATGTCTCCATTGTCATCTCAGCTGAGACTAGATAACTCAGCAAAGATTAGCATCTAACTAGATAAATGACACGAGACCCAAGTTTAATTCCTTGTCCTGTGCTAGATTAGCAAATCTAAATTAGGACATTAGTATTAAGGAGGCAGAGAGGGAGGGTAGATTGGGGCAGTGTAATTGGCCTTCATGTTCCTAGGCTACAGAAGAATTGAAAATATAAATAGCAGCCAAGGTATTCACTCATCATCTACTGATCCACAATGTAAGTGCACTTTTGTTAACATTAATGGATCTGCCTTCTCTATAAGTCCAAAATCTTATATATGCTCGCAAATTAAAAAGAGATGACTTTTGACAGGATCCTGGCAGGCTGCAACTCTTTGACATGGATATAATATGCTTCCAGAGGATCTTGTACAATCAACTCGCCCAGGCAGACACATGGGGAATGGTCATTTGAGGGGCTTCCAGCTGCCCTCGGGGAAAAGAAAAGTAGTTTTTTTTTTTTGCTTAACAGCCATTTACTAGTACCAAGGGCAGATTCAAAATTTGCTCTAATAATTAACCAATCTTCTAACCTTTGGCATTTTAAACACAGAAGCTGGACCTTCTATCCCTAAAAAAAATGGTTCATAGCAATGTAAAGGCCTAGGCTAGAATTCAACTCTCACAAAGACATGTTTTTGAGTGACTCTCAAATAAAACAGTTTCAAGACTTATTAAACTTTTACAAAATAACAAAGTATTTAAATACAGAAACAGGCCATTCAGTCCAACTGTTCCATGCCAGTGTTCATGCTCCAAACAATATCTTCTCACCCTCTTTCAGTTAACCTCATCAGCATTTCATTTTATTTCATTCCCCCTTCTATTTCATTCCCCATCATGTGTTTAGCTAGCTGCCCCTAAATTCATCTAGGCTACTTGCTATCACAAAAGCAATTGAGGCAAGTTCTGTTCTCTGGGTAAAGATGCTTATCCTGAATTCCTTATGGGATTTAATAGTAACTATCCTATATTCATGGCACCTAGTTCTGGTCTCACCCGCAAGTGAAAACATCTTTACAACTACCCTAGCAAACCCTTCAATAATCTAGCAGTTTCACCCCTCTGTCTCCCCTTTTCCAAAGAAAATGTTTATGTTTCTAATGCTCCTGCTCCCATTACCTCTGGTGTCTCCAAGGATTGATCCTTGTACCACTCCTATTTCTCATCTACATGCTTGGCAACATCATCCAAAAACACAGCATCAGTTTCCACATGTACACTGACAACGGCCAGCTTTACCTCACTACCATCTCTTGCGACTCCTCCACAGTCTCTGAATTGTCAGCCTGCTTATCTGATGTCCACTAATGAATGAGCAGAAATTTCTTCCAATTAAATATTTGGAAGACTGAAGCCATTGTCTTCAGTCCCCATCACAAACTCTGTTCCAAAGCTACCCACTCCATCTCTCTTCCTGACAACTATCAGAGGCTGAACCAGACCAGTAGCAGATCTCACATTTGACCCCTAGATAAGCTTCTGACCACATATCCGTGCCACCACTAAGATTATCAATTTCCACCTCCACAACATCGTCCAACTCCATTCCTGCCTCAGCTCATCTGTCATTGAAACCTTAATCCATGTCACGATTACCTCTAGACTTGACTGTTGCAACACAGTCCTGGCTGGCCTCCCATTTTAAACCCTCATAAAGATGAGGCCATCTAAAACTCTGCCTGTGTCCTAACTCGGACCAAGTCCTGTTCATCTATCATCCCTGTGTTTGCTACCTCTTTGACCTCATCTGCCCTAGGATATCCTTATGTGGTTCGGTGTCAAATTTTGCTTAATAACATTCTTGTAAAGCATTTTGGGACCTTTTACTATGTTAAATACAACTTGTTGTTACTTGTGAATATAATACAGCCTTGGATCTGACAGATAAAACTAAAGGGGGCTTGTTTTCTCTTATCAAAATGGCCCAATGCAAAATCCACTGAGGCCACCAAAACGCACATCATGTTTCTACGAAGAATCAATCAGCTTTTCATCCTGATGAGCCTTTGCTCTGTAACAAAAACAAAAATACCTGGAAAAACTCAGCAGGTCTGGCAGCATCTGCGGCGAGGAGCACAGTTAACGTTTCGAGTCCGTATGACTCTTCACGGACTCGAAACGTTAACTGTGTTCCTCTCCGCAGATGCTGCCAGACCTGCTGAGTTTTTCCAGGTATTTTTGTTTTTGTTTTAGATTTCCAGCATCTGCAGTTTTTTGCTTTCAGCCTTTGCTCTGTATTCTGTGCAGTTAACCATTTACAGCTGCAGTCCCAAGATAACATCTGGGGTGTTCCTAGAAGGTTGTATCTTTCCCTACCTCAACTCTTGAGATGATAGGCTCCTTAGACAGCACATTTCAAACCCACCACCTAGAAGGACAAGGGCAGCAGACACATGAGAACACCACCACCTGGAAATTCCTCTCCAAGCCACACACCACCCTGACTTGGAAATATATCACTGTTCCTTCACTGTCACTGGGTCAAAATCCTGGAACTCTCTCCCTGACGGCAGTAGTTCAAGAAGGCAGCTCACCACCATCTTCTCAAGGGCAATTGGGGATGGACAATAAATGCTAGCCTAGCCAGTGACGCCCACATCCCATCAATGAATAGAAAAAATATAGTCAATGTCCACAGGGCATGTGCCAAAAGTAATGTTGGGTTGCCACATATAGCACCCAGAAGCTGAACATGTGCAACTCACCTGCAAAGGGAGGGTTCCTGCAAGATTCTCAACAACAACAATATGCATTTATATGGACTCTTTAATCTAGTAAAAAGTCCCAAGGCACTTCACAGGAGTGTCAGCAAACAAAATTTGACACCTAACCACATAAGGGCATATTGGGGCAGATGACCAAAAGTTTGATCACGGAGTTCAGTTTTAAGGGACATCTTAAACGTGGGAAAAGAAGCAGAAGTTGTTTTGCGGAGCTCTATAAAATAGCTACTCATGCAGCTTTTTACAGCCCTGCAGATAGGCAAGCAGCAAAAACAGGTTACATCAACTATGTGATTTGGAAATGCGTAAATTGTTCTCAAAGCTTGATTTACAGGCAGCACAGCTTTCTGCTTGTGAGTTCTTTTACTAGAGATGTTTTGCATATTGTACTGATCCATGCAATTTATCATAACTGCGTGTTTAATTTAAGCTGGGGCTAAACACCTATAAATATATCTTAAAGAGTACCAAGAGTTCAAGGAAAGAAGAAAACTGCAATTATATCGCTCAAAAAGGAAAAAGAACAAAAACAGTTTGTTCAAGCTCGGTATGTAACATCACCATGTTGCAGATTTGTTTGAAATCTAACAACCCTTCTGGATACTTTACAGGATTATTCAGCATTTTCACATCCATAGTATTGGAAAGAGTAAGATGCACACTTCAGCGTTAATTATGCTGGCATGCCGAGGTCACAACGATTTCAAATTGATTTCATGGCTGTTTGATCTCCAACTGGCAACGCCAGTGTAAACTTTAGGTGGTTCCTTCATCAACCTCCATTAGATTGCTGAGAGGTTAAGGTGTACAGTCATTTTTTTGCTCATTGAAAATTAAAACAAGATTTTATCATCCGCAAAGTTCACAGCTCTTTTATCAGGCTTTTGTCACTTATCTCAATATTTCCTTATGTGGCTCAGTGTCAAATTTTGTCTGATTACATGCCTATGAAGCTCCTTAAGACATTTTTGCTACATTATGGGCACTATATAAATGCAAGTTGTTCCACCTGTTAATACCGCCTACTGCAAAATATAACTTTCATTTTCTTCATGCTTCCTAACAACAGCTTCACGACATTAAGGCAAATTTGGATTGTGGCACAGTCATGCAGACTAGCACTTCTTGCTAAGTGGCTATTAATGTGCAGGACAGAAGAGGTCTAATAATTGGCTGAGCGTACTGTAGGATTACTGAACTCCAAGGTATATGACTGCAGCTGAGAGCTTGTAGTGGTATACATAGAAGATGAGAAGGCATCACAGAACAATAATACACAATGTACTGAATATAAATGTGCTTGTGGCTACGATTAATCATGGTAAGGTATAACAGTGATTATGGTCCTGAGCTAGCAACCCAGAGATCATGAATATAGAAAAAGATGTCATAAAAACCAAACCATCTCACCAATGTCCTTCAGTCAATTGAATCTACCAACCCTCCCCAGTCTAGCCCACGTGCGACTCCAGTTCCACATAATTGACTCTGATGCCCTCTAAATGTTGGCTACAAGCCACTCATTCGCCTACAAAATCTGTCGAAGAAGGCAACTCACAACCATCACCACCATCTTCTTAGGGCAACTAGGGGTGGGCAATAAATGTCACATTACCTGCACCCCAAGAACGAATATACATATACAGCAGATTCACAACCCAGTAACTGAGCTGGACTATTCAAAGGCTGAGGCCGAAGATCCTCCAGGGAACAATGGGAATTTGTAGCAGGGGCAAAGGTTTATGGGTAGGATAGGTGGCACACTTCAGTTGTGGATGTCAGAACCTAGGAACATTGTTACAGCCTATGAATCACTGTAACCCAATTGTTACTTCTGATTATATACAACATATTGAAGTTCTAGGATTTGGGAGTTAGCCTCTTTGAGATGGTTGCAAACCATAGGACATCAAAGTAAAACAAAAACTTTTAATGTAAGCCTTCAACTAGGTCACATCACTGAGGAAGAAGCTGAATTGTTTCATTGTAGAGTGAAAGAAATTGAAGACTTGGATTTCTATAGAATCTTTCCACAATCTCAGAGCGTTGTAAAGCACTTTACAGCCAATGAAGTACTTTTGAAGCGTAATCACTGTTGTAATGTGGGAAATGCAGCAACTAATTTGCACACAGCAAGACCCCACAAACGGCAATATGATCATGACCAGATAACCTCTCTTTAGGTCTTGATTGAGGATCAATATTGGTCAGGCCACCAATTAAAAACTCACCTGCTCTTTTTCGAAATAATGCCATGGGATTTTCACATTCACCTGATGGGGCAGACTGGGCCTTGGTTTAAAGTCTTATCTGAAAGCTGGCACCTCAGGCAACATAGATCTCCATCGGTACTGCGCTGTGTCAGCCTACATTTTGTGCACAGGTCTGCAAAGTGGGATTCGAATCTGCAACCCTCTGACTCAATGCGCCAGAGTGCTGACACCACTGAGAATCAAAAGAAATTATTTACAAACATCCCCAAATTGATATGAAATCTGTTACAATTGTGGCAAAGCTGATGCAGTCATATTAAACCAGACATTGTGTCACATCTTAGTAGATGCAAGTACGGAACATAATGGAACTGTGAATGATTACTGAGCTGAAGAAAACAGTTTCACCTCTGAGGTTAGAATTCTTTTGGTAATTCCTCAAATGACTGAAGGGAATTGAAGAGTCACACACTATGCAGTAATTGTTAGCTTGGTCCAATTATCATTCACTAGGTCACATGGCATGCTGAACTTTAAAATGGGCATGTTACATAATGCTTGGGTAAACTTAAGGTTGCGACTGGATCCTTTTATAGAGCTAGCTTGGCTACAGCTTGAAGATTTCAGCAGCCAAGTAAGCTAAACTGTAACCACTGGTGGTATTTACAACTGCATTCTATCCCTTCAATCAAGAGCACAAAATTGGGCAATTATAAACATCATCCTTCCAGTCTCCATGGCTATAAACAGATCATCTAAAATTACTTTTAGCAGTGACTAGTTTTTGCAACTAATTAGCTTGCAATTTTAATTATACATTATGAAGCATACCTTTCTTAACTGGTTTTTACACCTTTAAATAGACTTGGGAGTTGGCTGCAATTCAGAATAAGTTAGTTTTACTCGATAAACTTGTAGCATGCACCTTAGTGAGGGAAAGGCTGAATGACTTCCAGCGAATCATGAAGGGCTTTGATCGGGTAAATAGGGAGAATCTAAATAAAGAGAGGATCAGTAACAAGAGGACACAGATTTAAGGTTATTGGCAAAGGAACCAGAGGGGAAGGTAAGGAGAAATGTTTTTAAGCAGTGGGTTGTTGGGATTCGCAATGCACTACCTGAATGGGTGGTGAAAGCAGATTCAGTAGTAATTTGCAAAAGGGAATAAGAAATAAACTTGAACAGCTTTGTAAATAGAGGCATAGGGCCAGATTTTAGGGCTGTCTTCCTGACTCTGTGTACCTTTTAAAATGGCAGGCAGGACCCAGATGTGCAAGTTGTGTCTCCATTTCCGACAAATCCAATTTCAACCGGCAGGGGTAAAGGGAAGGGGCATGATTTACACAGGAGGGAAATTCAAACTCAGTAGAGCCATTTAACTCAGTGCTGAGTTCAAACAGACCCAATTGGGGCTGTTGCAAAGGTCTTAACCAACAGTGTGGGAGTCACAAATTGATGGAGTAAACACACTTTGAAGGGTAGATAAGGTCTGTATAACTGTCATGATCTAAAGGTTTTTTTAATCCCCTGCTCTTTAAACTTAAAAAAAACAGGCTGCATCTGTCACTCGGAGTTTTAAAAAGCCCTTTGCTGGACTGCTTTGGTTGACAGACCACCTGCTGCAGGTTTGAAAAATACAGAAGCATATGGTTGTGCGGTTTCAAGAGACATTTTCACAAGTTATTATTGTATCATTATGAATGCTTAGCTGAGTTTCAAAAGCTACAATTATCTCAGCAGGGGTTCTGAGTTCACAGTATTAATGACAGTTTAAACAGTCTATTAAAGGATTAGCTGGCTTTGATGTTGCATCTGAATAGAAGTTTGTTTTTAAGAGATTAACCACTTGAAGATATTTAAAACCTCTGAGTGGATTTTTGAATGGGAGTTTTTTCATTATCAAGTGTATATGAGTAAGAGCTGTATTAGATTGTTAGAAGTTTATTTCTTTTCCTCTCTACATGGCTCCTGAGATCTGACCATGGTGGATACTGGGTGAATAGCTGTGGAGATAGCATGGAGGATATGAGGAACCATGGGGGTTGGTGGGAGGCATGAATTGGCAGTTGAGTTGGCAACTGAGACAAAGTGCCTGAGAACCAAGTGTGGTGAAGGCAGACTCAATCATGGCTTTCAGTGGAGAACTGGATAATTATCTGAAGAGAAGAAATTTCCAGGGCTACATGGAAAAGGTGGGTGAGTGGGACTACAACAATAACTTATATTTAAATAGCACTTTTAACATAACGAAATGCCTCATCGTGCTTCACAGGACCATTATAAAACAAAGTATGTTTTACTTTGTCACTGAGTCACTGAAGGAGATATTAGATCAGGTGACCATAAGCTTGGTCAAAGAGGTAGGTTTTAAAGAATGTCTTAAAGGGAGAAAGCAAGGTAGAGAGGCAGTGAGGTGTAGGGAGGGAATTACAGAGCTTGGGGCCTACGCAATTGAAGACATGGACACCAATGGTAGAGCAATTATAATCAGGGATGCAAAAGAGGCCAGAAATAGAAGACTGCAGATATCTCAGAGGGTTGTGGGGCTGGAGGCGATTACAGTGAAAGGGAGGGGCCTGGCTATGGAGGGATTTGAAAAGAAGGATGAAAATTTTAAAATCAAGACATTGCTTTACTGGGAGCAAATGTAGATCAGCAAGCACAGTGGTGATAGGGGAATGGGACTTGCAGTGAGTTAAGACGTGGGCAGCAGAGTTTTGATGACTTTATGTTTACGGAGGATGAGTGGGAGACCAGCCAGGAGTGTGTTGGAATAGTTGAGTTTAGAAGTAACAAAGACATGAATGAGGGTTTCAGCAGAAGATGGGCTGAGACAGGGGTGAAATCGAGTGATGTTACAGAGGTGGAAATAGGTGGTCTTTGTGATGGCATGAATGAGAGGCCGGAACTCATCTCAGGATCAAATGTGACACACCAAGATTGTGAGCAGACGGCTTCATCTCAGACCATTGTCAGGGAGAGGGATGGAGTCGGTAGCCAGGGAACAGAAATTGGAGCAAGGACTGAAAACCATGGCTTCATTCTTCCCAATGTTTAAATGGAAGAAATTTCTGCTCAGTACTGGATGTCGGATAAGCAGTCTGATCATTCAGCAACAGTGGAGGAGTTGAGAGAGGTTGCGTTGAGGTAGAGCTGGGTGTCATCAGTGTACATGTGGAAACTAATGCTGTGCCTTCAGGGGCAGCCTGAAGATGAGAAATAGGAGAGGCCAAAGGATCTTTGGGGGGACACCAAGGATAACGGTGCGGGAGCAGGAAGAGAAGCTATTGTAATTAATTTGCTGGCTACGATTAGATAGATAAGAATGGAACCATGTGACAGCAGTCCCAACCAGCTGGACAACAGTGGAGGAACTTTGGAGGAGGATGGTGTGGTCAACCATGCCAAAGGCTGCAGACAGGTCAGGGAGGACAAGGAAGTAAAGTTTATTTTTGTCACAGTCACATAGGATGTCATTTGTGACTTTGATAAGAGCCATTTTGGTACTGTAATGGAGGGATTCAAACATGGAGTTCCGCAAAAGATGGGAACAGATTTTGGAGGCAACAACATGTTCAAGATCTTTGAAGAAGAAAGGGAAGTTGGAAATGGGGCAGTAGTTTGCAAGGACATTGGGGCCAATCATTGCTTTTATGAAGAGAGAGGTGATGACAGCAGATTTGAAGGACTAGCTGAGTTGCTCTTGCAGAGAGCCAGCATGTACCTGAATAGCCAAGTGGCCTCCTTCTGTGCTGGTAATCATTCCATGATTCCACTCTATTCAATTGCTGCAAAATAGTTTCTACTTGTGACAAAAGGTGGTGTCCCAACCAGTCATGGATCCAATGTAATGATGAGAGATGGTCTTTTGTTTTCTGTGTAACTTCAAAGTGATTTAACTGTGTTTCTATGGAGAGCTTGTATTACCCAGGAATAGTAATCACATACCAAAAATACCGAGGATGGTCAATTGTGTAACCTCCGTGGCAAAGAACTAAACAATGACATCATTCATTCCAATATTGTAGCTAATAACTCATTGTTCCGCCATAATGAAACATAACAATCAGAATTAGTTCCCTCCCAATTCCTGCCCCCAGGAATTCTTTGGCTATAGCACTGAAAGTTGTTTTGTGGTTAAACAATCTGGGGACTTTCCAGAGTTAAGTACAGAACCTTCCGGGAAATCTATGTCTTAGACCAAACATTTTGGTCACCTGCCTTTTATCTCCTCATGTAGCTCGTTGTCAAATTTTGTTTGCTGACTCTTTTCAAAGTGCTTTGGGACATTTTTACTATGTTAATGGCACAGCATAAATGCACGCACATACACATATACACAACTGAGAAATATTGTAACATTAAAAAAATTCTTTAACAGTTTATAATTTTTTTCAAAGAGGAAAGACAAAATTGGTTTTAAACAAACATCTACTGCCTAGTTCAACACATTCTAGTCATGGGATACATCTACTTTGCATATAGTTTAGAGCGTAATCAAATCTCTTTCTTTCTGTTAATAATCCAGCTTGTTAGTAAGGTTAACATTAAACTTTCCCCAATTGTTTCACATTAACCTACTGATTTGAAGTGACACTAATCACGTTTTGAGAGATTAGCCAATACCATTAACACAACAATGAACTCCATTACTTCCCCCCCACCCCCAACATCATATGGGAATACAGTATTAACCTGTATAGCCCTCTCGCCTCAAAGTCCTAAGGCCTTGAGTCCAAGCCCCTATTCCAGAACTGAGCACATAATCTTAGGTTTACACTGAGGGAACATAGGGATAGGAGTAGGCCATTGAGCTTCTCCCACCATCTGATGAGATTTTCACTCCATTCACATGCCTTGGTTCCATATTCCTCAATGCCTTTGGCTAGCAAAAATATACATTAATCCCAGATTTAAAATTATTAATTGAATTAGCATCTACTGCTTTTCAAATTTCTACCATCTTCTGTGTGACAAAGTCTTTCCTAACTTCGCTCCTAAATGGCCTAGCTCTGATTTTAAGGTAATGCCCCTTTGCTTTAGATTCCCCCACCTGTGGAAGAAAGTTTCTCTCCATCTGCCTCATCAATTCCTTTCAAAATCCTGAAAACTTCCATCAAATCTCCCCTTAATTCTAATTTTGAGGAACTACAAGCCTAGTTTGATGTAATCCCTCCTCCGAAATTATTCTTTGGAGTCCTGGCAACATTCTGGTGAATCTGCGTAGCACTCTATCTCTACAGCCAGATGATCCTTCCACCCACCCACCCCCTCCAAGGCTGAGGGGTGACCTGATGGAAGTCTTTAAATGCAGAGAAAATGTTTCCACTTGTGGGGAAGTCCAAAACTTGGAACCATAGATATGAGAAAGTTATTAATAAATCCAACAAAGAATTCAGAAGAAATGTCCTTACCCTAAGAGTAGTGAGAATGTGGAACTCACTACCACAAGATGTAAATGAGGCAAATGGCTTAGACGTACTTAAGTGGAAGCTCGATAAGTGCATGCAGAATATGGAGTAAGATATAGAAGGTTATATTTATAGTGTTAGATGAAGAGAAGTGGGGAGAATCTTGTGTGGAACTGGCATAGATGAGTTGTGTTAAATGCCCTTTTTGATGCCGTAGATGTGATGCAACTCAATATAAATTCACTGAGGCTGAGATTTAAAAGTGAGTTTCATCAGGAGATTAATGAGGAAATGTTGGTGTAGCTGTTGGTCTTTCCAAATACTGTGCCCTTTAGTATATATTAACAATATAAATATAAAGAGGAACTGAATGCAACAAATCTGAAGTTAATCCAGGTATAGAAAATTACATTCATGTTTCATACGGGATCGATCCTTCATTGCAACTGGCTGTAAAGTCCCCAAATTGAATATTAACCTTTCTTTAGCTCCCAAACACTAACTCACCTGCTGTGCATTTTTTTTCACACGCCCACACTCTAAAAAGTGCAAAGAGTTGAAAAAATACTACAGTTGCATAAACAAACTAAACAGTTTAATGAGTGTTGTGTTTGTATTAGATAGTGTTAATTCCTGGAAAAAAATGCACCATTCTACTCAATGACCGTAATATAGATATTTAGCTGCAGGTGTCAACCTAAGGAAAGCCAGATCAGCAGACAGGAAATAAATGGCTGTTTAGCATCTGGTCACTATTCACTTGATGAACTTTGCTCACTCATAGTCTCATAAATGGAATAACCTAAAAGACTAAATTTCGACTTTATCGTTTTCATTTTCCACACTGGTTAAGGTCGCGACATTTGCAGCAGATATCTTATCAGGGGAAAAATAGTCAAGTCAAATTGCAAACTGATTTAAATGAAGAGAGATGCTTGGTGACAGAAATTGTAAACCCATTGTACTGAACAAGGCAAAGTTCATTATAGCAAGGACTAACTGCAACTCCATTGCAGTAAACAAGGCTGATTAATTTGTTAGAACAAGGCAGATTGCAAGACCACTAAAATAAAAATCTGGTTTAATACAGTATGAAAAATAACATACTTTCTTACAAATTGATTCAAAAATAATTTGATAGAAAGGGCCAAGTCATTGTGGCATACAGCTGGTGGGATTCAAGTCCTTGCCAACTAGAGTCAACACAGGATCATTCTTGGAGCTGGTCACAGCTGGTAGAGGCCTGGGAACAGGAGAGTTGTAACCCTCTCGGCATGGATTGTGTATGGTGTGAGGAGCCTCTGACAAGACTAATGCTGATTAAAATAATGTAAATCCATATCTTTATAGACGCAGGAGGGAAAGGGAATCAAAGCAACTCAAACAAAGTACGTAGCAATGGATCAATCATGTTTTCCATGGAATGTACACTCTAGATGCGAGTTACAAAAGTGTAATGCTATGGATTCTGTTCAGGAAGGCTGCAAATTATAATAAACTCGCTCTCAGAGAACAGAGTGAGAGTTTGTTTTAACTGTGGAGCTACTGGTTCACATCACAGGGTCTCTATCTCAACACCTCAAGTAATTCATCTTCTTTCCTGCGGAGAGGGATACAGTTCACGTTTCGAGTCCGTATGACCCTTCATCAGAATTAATGAAGGGTCATACGGACTCGAAACATCAACTGTATCCCTCTCCGCAGATGCTGTCAGGCCTGCTGAGTTTTTCCAGGTATTTTTGTTTTTGTTCTAGATTTCCAGCATCTGCAGTATTTTGCTTTTATCATCTCCTTTCCTGTCCATTTCCCTACAGGTGTCAGCCATGGCTCAGCGGTAGCACTCTCATCTCTGAGCCAGATGGTTGTGGGATCAGAGACTTGAACGTGTAATCTCTGCGGACACCCCGGTGCAGCACAGAGGGAGTGCTGACTGTCAGAGGTGCCGTCTTTCAGATGAGGTGTTAAACCCAGGCCCTGTCCATGCTCCCAGGCGTGTGTAAAAGATCCCACTGCACTATTCAAAGGAAGCCAGGAAAGTTCTCCATGATGCCCTACCCAATATTTATCCCTCAACCAATATCACTAAACTACATTACCTAGTCACATGATCACATTGCTATTTGTGGGAGCTTGCTGTGTACAAATTTCCTAAACTACTAGCAGTGACTACATTTTAGAAGTATTTCATTAGCTGCAAAATGCCTTAGAAGGTCCTGATGTGATGAAAGGTGTGAGAGAAATGCAAGTCTTTTTTTCCTTCTAATCTATATTAGTCTCGAGTAGGCCAGAGAAAATTCCATCCAGGTAAACAAGGTCAGAATATGAATTATATTCAGAAAATTCTTAATAGTTTACTTGAACTAATGGAGCTTGGGGCTAAAACTAGAATATTCTATAACTGGGGTAAATAGCTTTTAAGTTGAATGGCTGGTATTAATTCGCTCAGGCACAGTAATCACCAGCCGCTAACGCCCTGCACATCATAAAAAAACTGGACAATCATTCATAAGCAGCACAAAAAAAGGCAATCGTAATAATGTGACAAGTGCAAAGTTCCTACTGGTCTACCGTACTGACCGTTTCTTCTAAGTGGGCTATACTTTCTCCCTCTTAATCTACCAGGGTGGACAAAGGAGAAGTGGTGAAAGGACATTAGATAAGTGAAGCTCAACGCAAACTGGAGAAACAGCACCTCATCTTACAACTAGGTAGTTTACAGCCTTCTGGACTTAATATTGAGTTCAACAACTTTAGATCATGAACTCTCTCCTCCATCTCCACCCCCCTTCCGATACCCCTTTTTCCAATAATTTATACATATTTTTCTTTTCCTTTATTTTTAAATGTATTTCCATCCATTGTTTTATCTCTACCTTTTAGCCTATTTCGATCCTTTCCCCCCACCCCTCCCCCACTAGGGTTATCTGTCCCTTGCTCGTCCTGCTTTCTACCCTTAATGTCACCATTAGTACATTTCTTAGCTAATATCACCACCGCCAACACCCCTTTGTCCTTTTGTCTATGATATCTTTTGGCAATCTCTACCTATCACTGGCCCTCTATCCAGCTCTACCTGTCCCACCACCCCCCCCTTAAACCAGCTTATATTTCACCTCTTTTCTATTTTTCCTTAGTTCTGATGAAGAGTCATACGGACTCGAAACGTTAACTGTATTCCTCTCCACAGATGCTGTCAGACCTGCTGAGTTTTTCCAGATATTTTTGTTTTAGATAAGTGCAGTTCAGCTATTGTGACGTGGACTAAGCTCTGAAAGCAATAAGTGTAAAAAGCATAACAGGGATTTTTATTTGTATGAATCATTTTGCTCACCTGATGATATGCATCAAATGATGAAAGACAGTATCATAAGATCAAGCTCAAGCACACTATAAGTAACCTTAGACCCTCCTTGTGTACTTTCCAGGAGTTGGCTGGATAGAATGTCATTGTCAGAAGCCTTTGAATTAGGTCATCTGTCCCAATGGATCAACAGATGGCACAACAAAACCAGGAAGGAGAAAGAATTTTTACTAAAAAAAACTACAATTGGCATTTCAATGCTAGTGTTACAATACCTTGACAATCCAATAGGCGGAGAGTAGGACTAGCTGATTTGCTCTTGCAGAGAGATGGCACTGACTCAACGGGCCGATGTAACCATTCTATAATTCTATCAGTCTGGGAGA
Organism: Cetorhinus maximus; assembly: GCF_964194155.1. Classification (NCBI taxonomy): domain Eukaryota; kingdom Metazoa; phylum Chordata; class Chondrichthyes; order Lamniformes; family Cetorhinidae; genus Cetorhinus; species Cetorhinus maximus. The sequence continues at coordinate 67,633,413 of NC_135893.1, forward strand.
ATTAGGGCTGATGATCAAAAGCTTGGTCAAAGAGGTAGGTTTTAAAGGAGAGAAATGTAGAGAGGGGCAGAGGTTTAAGGAGAGAATTTCAGAACTTAGAACCACAGCCACTGGTAGGGCAATTAAAATCAGAATGTAAGAGGCTAGAATTGGACAGAATTACAAAAGAAAGTCTTTGAACTCTATTATTAGCTCTTGTCAGTGTAGCCTCAGAGTGTTAGAACAAAACTTCACAAGTACACTTGCACATGTATAGTTGATATGTTTCATAAAAAATGATGGCATATTAATATTTAAAAACTCTGCGCTTTCAATTTGGTTCTGTGGGTTAAGTGAGTCATACTGTGTGTCATTTAGCTGAATGATAGTTGGTCTGTTCCAGTAATCCCGGCCTGGGCAGGAAAAATGGAGGAAAAACAACAACTTATATTTGTTAACTCGTTTGTATAACTTGTCTCACTTCCTCCAAATAAAAGGTGTGGCTATGGGTACCCGCGTGGGCCCCAGTTATGCCTGTCTCTTTATGGGGTATGTGGAACTTTCCAGTCCTACTCCGGCCCCCTCCCACAACTCTTTCTCCGGTACATCGATGACTGCTTCGGTACCGCTTCATGCTCTCGTCTGGATCTGGAAAAATTTATTAATTTTGCTTCCAATTTCCATCCCTCCATCATTTTCACGTGGTCCATCTCTGACACTTCCCTTCCTTGACCTCTCTGTCTCAATTTCTGATGATAGACTGTCCACCAATATCCATTACAAGCCTACCGACTCCCACAGCTACCTCGACTACAGCTCCTCACACCCTGCTTCCTGTAAGAACTCTATCCCATTCTCTCAGTTCCTTCGCCTCCGTCGCATCTGTTCTGATGATGCCACTTTCCAAAACAGTTCCTCTGACATGCCTTCCTTCTTCCTTAACCGAGGTTTTCCACCCATGGTGGTTGACAGGGCCCTCAACTGTATCCGGCCCATCTCCCACGCATCTGCCCTCCCACCTTCCTCTCCCTCCCAGAACCATGATAGGGTCCCCCTTGTCCTCACTTATCACCCCACCAGCCTCCGCATTCAAAGGAACATCCTCCGCCATTTCCGCCAACTCCAGCATGATGCCACCACCAAACACATCTTCCCTTCACCGCCCCCATCGGCGGCTTTCCGCAGGGATTATTCCCTCCGGGACATCCTGGTCCACTCCTCCATCAACCCTTATACCTCAACCCCCTCCCAGTGCACCTTCCCATGCAACCGCAGAAGGTGCAACACTTGCCCCTTTACTTCCCCCCTCCTCACCGTAAAAGGGCCCAAACACTCCTTTAAAGTGAAGCAGCACTTCACTTGCACCTCCCTCAATTTAGTCTACTGCATTCGTTGCTCCCAATGCGGTCTCCTCTACACTGGAGAGACCAAACTCAGACTGGGTGACCGCTTTGCAGAACACCTTCGGTCTGTCTGCAAGCATGACCCAGACCTCCCTGTCACTTGCCATTTCAACACACCACCCTGCTCTCATGCCCACATGTCCGTCCTTGGCCTGCTGCAATGTTCCAGTGAAGCTCAACACAAACTGGAGGAACAGCACCTCATCTTCCGACTAGGCACTTTGCAGCCTTCCGGACTTAATATTGAGTTCAACAATTTCAGATCATGAACTCTCTCCTCCGTCCCTACCCTTTTTCCATTAATTTATTTTTTTTTTACACTATTTTTTTCCTTGCCCTCCTATTTTTAAATTTATTTCAATCTATTGTTTCATCTCCACCTTTTAGCCCATTTCGATCCCTTCCCCCCACCCCACCGGCACTAGGGCCATCTGCCATTAGCTTGCTTCCCTTAATGTCCCATTAGCACATCTTTTAGATAATATCACCACCATCAACACCCCTTTGCCCTTTTGTCTATGACATCTTTGGCAGTCTCTTCTTGGCCTCCACCTATCACTGGCCTTCTATCAAGCTCTCCTGTCCCACCCCCTCCTACCAGCTTATATTTCATCTCATTTCTATATGTCTTAGTTCTGATGAAGGGTCATACGGACTCGAAACGTCAACTATATCCCTCTCCGCAGATGCTGTCAGACCTGCTGAATTTTTCCAGGTATTTTTGTTTTTGTTCTAGATTTCCAGCATCCGCAGTATTTTGCTTTTAACTTATATTTATGTGGCGCCATTAATGTAATAAAACTTTACAAGGACCTTCACAGGAGCATTATAAAGCAAAATCTGACACCAAGCCACATAAGGCAATATTAGGGCAAAAGCAGGGTCAAAGAGATAGATTTTAAGCAGCATCTTAACAGCGGGAACAATGTTTGAGAGGCAGAGAGATTTAGGAAGGGAATTCCACAGCTTAGGGCCTAGGCAGCTGGAGGCATGGCCACCGATGGTGGAGTGACTAAAATCGGGGATGCTCAAGAAGCCAGAATTGGAGGAGTGCAGATATCTCAGAGATCGAAGGACTGGAGGATATTACAAAGATAGGGAGGGATGAGGCCATGCAGCAATTTGTAAATAAGGATGAAAATTTTGAAATTGAGCCATTGCTTAACTGGGAGTCATGATAGGTCACCGGGCATGGGGTGATGGGTGAATGGGACTTGGTGTGAGTGAGGACATAGGAAACAGAATTTTTGTTGACCTCAAGTTTAAGCAGGGTCAAATTTGAGAGGTCAGCCAGGAAAGCATCGAAATAACAAAGTCTAGAGGAAACAAAGATATGGATGAGGGTTTCAGCAGATGAGCTGAGGAAGGGGTGGAGTCAGGCGATGTTACGGAGTTGAAATTAGGTGGTCTTAATATGGCACAGGATTTTTAAAAATTAATTCATGGGACGTGGGTGTCGCTAGCTAGGCCAGCATTTATTGCCCAACCCTAATTGCCCTTGAGAAGGTGGTAATGAGTCTCACGGCGAGGGATAGAAAAGAAATGTACACCAAATTCTAACTTTATAAATCTGTATTTGGCATTCACACAAGCTTATTTTTTTGAACGTGAGCCTAATTTAAAAGCCCTAAGGCATTCAGCACCAAAAGAGTTAACTTCTCCTGTTGAAAATTCAGCTTTTTGAACCAATGGAGTCAAAGTACACTTCAATCCCAGAATCATTTCCTTCAACTGTTTTGTGTATAATTGACACAAAGAGGGAAGGGTTTGTGTGTAATCTGCCAAGCCAACCTTAAAATATTTATGACTCATTAACAGAGGAAAAAAACACACACACATACACACACACACAAACACAGCCTCAAGTGCATCGCACCATGCTGTGCCAGCTGATAACAAGAGTGAAGAATGGAAAACCAACACTGACAGGAAAAAGGCTTTCAGTGCAACTCGCTTCCGTTCAGTGTCAGGTTCACTGTCGTCTATGTTAACCATTGAGAAGTAAAGGTCGATGGCAATGCATTTAAGGCAATGGCACCCTTAGCACAGACAGAGGAGACACATGTTGGAGATTTTGACGGATTAAAATGATCAAACTGGATGCATCTTTTGGACAGGTAATAAACATTTGCCACATTCTGTTACATTTGCTGGTAGCTTAGACCTGGAGTGGAAGCATTTGTTTAAACTACAATACAGCAGGACTGGGAGGTTAAGATTTCCTGTGGCTATTTCTGCTTTCCTACATCGTAACAGGTTCAATTTATTAATTTGACCAGTAATTTATTACAAATGATAACATTCACTGGTGCCCAGTGACCATTGAAACAAGTTAAACGAATTTCTGATTTGCAAATAACAAACTAACTGGTTAAACTATTGTGGTAATGTACGGATGTACCAACAAGTATTGACTTCAAAATTAAATCAGAGCGACAGCAGGCAGGAAATTGAAATGAAGTCTTTATTGTATGTGGCGCCTGATCAGCACTGAACAATTGTGCACATTTCTTGTATTATTTGCTATCGGGAAAACAGCTATCTTGGCTTCATTTAACATGTTTTCAACTAATCTAAAAATACGAGCCTCCTCCAGGCATTAAATAGCATTCTACAGTTCTGAGAGTGTGTGTGCACAAGTGACACTTTATGTTCACCATCACACTATTACTTGCCGATCCTTCCACATTCTCTCACCACCACAACATAATACTTCTTGTTTAGCCATTGGATTTATCTTTTGTGCCATTTTAAATATGTCACATACCAAAGTTTTGTTTAGGTCACAAAACACTGTTCTGCTTAAAAACTTTGCTGCACCAAGTGGTTAACAATAGTGCTGAGGAGAGAATATTTGTTCAGGGATTGAATTTTAAGAAATGTCACCTAAAGATCAAAAAACAAGTTAGGTCTGGGTTGACTACAATTATGCACCATATTGCTGCATCACTTCATTTACAAACTGATTAAAGGCTCCACTGCTAAAAGGGAGTCAGTGAACTGGAATCCTAAGGATAAAGACAGTCAGAATGGGCCATCAGCACTCACATTCAAAGTTCCCTTGAGGGAAGTACTTGCTTGGGTGAGGGACTGAAAGGCTGCTTGGTCCAGCACTCCAGCAGGTCACCACCTTAACAAGTCAAGAGGAGAGACTGAGACTGACAGTGAGGGCAATCTGTGCACATCAATATTTTCCCTCCCTACATCTCTTCACCTCTCTTTCTTTCTTTAAGGCACTCCTTGAAACCTACCTCTTTAACAAACACCTGCCCTAACATCTTCAAGTGCCCAGTGTCAAATGTTGCCAGGTAACACTCCTGTGAAGTGCTTTGGAGTGATTTACTACATTAAAAGGTGCTATATAAATGCAAGTTGTTATTGAGACCCTCGAGCTCTTACAGTCAACAAAGTTGTCTTTTTTAAAAAATAAATGAATACTTAAGCAGCAATTGCCTTGATTGATATATCTGCCTGTCTTGTAGGAGCAATCAAGCTTTTATTAAAAGTCTATCAACATCTTGTGGGAAGCAATTTGTTATTTTGTTGCGTGATTCAAATTTACGTAAGTGAGATCCGTGGTCAGAGACTCGTGTTAACTGAAGTGGGCGTTCTTGTAAAGACAAAAATGAATCTTATGAATTTCACAAGAAATTACGAAAGTAGAAATGGCAACCTCTAACAGGCTGAATACATTTCAATTGATCTTGAGTACCAACAGTACAACTGAAAATTCTCAGTTCAGCCTTCCATGTGACCTGAGCCCTTTAACAATTCATGTAATGCTGCTTTATCATCTCAAATAGGCAACTACCAGGAATACATGCTCTCTGACCAGTCAATCAAATGCCTTCATTTCAATTATCTCAAATATCTAAACTCCTTGCATAAAAGTCATGTATGGACAATCTTTCTTTTACACTTATACATATTTTATATTCTTTTTGTTAGTTAGATAGCTATATTTTGCCTCTTCCTCCTTTCTCCATCTGCTTTCCAGTATTCTTATAGTAGGTGGTGGCCAGGTCGTGGACCTCCTCCAGTGCCTCTGTGAAACTAGAGGGACATAACAACAACTCAGGGCAAACCTCTTCCTTCCCAAACAGGCTTCACATAGCACTCCATAGCAGCTGGGCATCTCACAATGTCAACAACAAACAACAACAGCCTCACACCAAAACGTAAAATCTTAGGGTTCTGCAATGGGCCTCTGACATTATCCTGACCACTAAGGACACCCTTTTTCAAGCACAACTGTCTCCATTTGGCAACTGGGATAGCTTTCTCAAAGGACATTAGCAAAGCAGCTGGATTTTTATGACAATCCAGTAGCTTTCTTGCACATTCTCTTCTCATGCTAGCCCGTAATTTACTTCAATTCATAGCTTGCCGTGGTGGGATTTGAACTCGCTTCTTCTGGTTTGCTAGTCCAGTCCCACAAACACTATGCTATCCGACTCCCACAGTGTAATCATTGCAATGAATGAATAGAATGGAATGGACACCTGGCAGCAATCTAAGCAATGTGCACCTTTATGATGCCTTATCACATCAAAACATCTTGAAGCATTTCACACAATGAATTTCTTCTAAAATGCAAGTGGATATTGGTGTCCTTCAGCACAGCAATGAGATGACTGCTTTTAGAAATGTTGACTAAGGGAGCAACAGTGGTCACGATGGTCAGAGAATACCTTAATTTTATTTAAATAGCCCCATGGGGATTTTTAATATCCGACAGAACCACTGAAACAAGCAGACAGTATCTCGGTTTATGTTATAACAATTTGAACCCTCTCCCAACACTTCTTTTAAGTTCATGCTCACCACAAAAGGCTGTTTGCATAGGCAAGACCTCACATTCTATGAACTGAAATGTGACCGCATGCAAATCATGTCCATGGGGCAGTGTACCTAGACTCAACAATAAAACCCTTTTACTGTTTATAAATACACTGGAAATGGCATGTGCTGCCCGGACTCTCCAAAATTAATACACTGGCAAACAATACAAGTCAGGCCCAAAGATACCAATTCATTTTTTATTGAGACATGGAAGCAATGTACAACAAGCAGAGAATGAGTCTTGTAACTCATTCCCTGATGAACTCTAGACCATTCATTCCCGATGAAAAGCTCTACGTCAGCAATAAGCTCCAAAAAGAGTCATTTCCAGCTTCCAGCCTGTGAAATGGTACAACGAGGAAGAAATTAAAGAACATTAGGCACACAGCTGGTTTATCAGCTTCTACTTCCCTTTTCAAAGTCAAACCAATACAAAACGACAGAATGTATCATCTTGATTAATAAAACGTGACTTGTCCAAACAATGCACTTTCACAAAAAGTTAGAGGCATCTACTAATATGATTATAATATGGATACTATGATAGTATAGTGGATAATATGACCAGTTGTGTCCTAAACGACATTTGTTAAAGGCATCAAACTATTTTGATTTTGATGCAGGGCAATAAAGCCGACAAGCAGTTATCAGTGGGAATGAGTCATAGAGTCATAGAGGTCTACAGCACAGAAAAAGGCCCTTTGGTCCATCGAGTCTGCGCCGGTCAAACAAATACCTAACTATTCTAGTCCCATTTTCCAGCACTAGGCCTCTGCCACCCTTTCAGGCAGTGAGTTCCAGATTCCCACCACCCTCTGGATGAAAAAATTCTTCCTCACATCCCCTCTAAACCTTCCGCCCCTTACCTTAAATCCATGGCCCCTGGTTATTGATCCCTCCACCAAGGGGAAAAGTTCCTTCCTGTCTAACCTATCTACACCCCCCATAATTTTATATACCTCAATCATGTCCCCCCCTCAATCTCCTCTGCTCCAGGGAAAATAACCCCAGTCTATCTAATCTCTCTTCATACCTAAAACTCTCCAGCCCAGGCAACATCCTGGTAAATCTCCTCTGCACTCTCTCTAGTGCAATCACATCCTTCCTATAATGCGGATTCCAGCACTGCATACAATACTCTAGCTGTGGCCTAACCAGCGTTTTATGCAGTTCCAGCATAACCTCCCTGCTCTTATATTCTATGCCTCGGCTAATAAAGGCAAGTATCCCATATGCCTTCTTAACCACCTTATCTACCTGTCCCGCTACCTTAAGGGACCAGTGGATATGCACACCGAGGTCCCTCTGATCCTCAGTACTTCCCAGGGTCCTACCATTCATCGTGTATTCCCGTGCCTTGTTTGTCCTGCCCAAGTGCATCACCTCACACATATCCGGATTAAATTCCATCTGGCCAGCCCGTCTATGTCCTCCTGTAATCTAAGGCTATCCTCCTCAATATTTACCATCCCACCAATTTTCGTGTCATCCGCGAACTTACTGATCAGCCCTCCTATATTCAAGTCTAAATCGTTTATATATACCACAAACAGCAAGGGATACAACAACGATCCCTGGGGAACCCCACTGAACACAGGCATCCAGCCACAAAAACACCCCTTGACCATCACCCTCTGCTTCCTGCCACTCAGCCAATCCTGGATCCAATTTGCCAAATTGCCTTGGATCCCTTGGGCTCTTACCTTCGTTATCAGTCTCCCATGCGGGACCTCATCAAAAGCCTTGCTGAAGTCCAAGCAGACTACGTCAGATGCATTGCCCTCATCTACACACCTGGTCACCTCTTCGAAAAATTCAATCAGATTGGTCAGGCATGACCTCCACTTAACAAAACCATGCTGACTGTCCTTGATTAATCCCTGCCTCGCCAAGTGTAGATTAATTCTGTCCATCAGAATTGCTTCCAATAGTTTCCCCACCACTGAGGTTAGACTGACTGGCCTGTAGTTCCCTGGTTTATTCCTTCCTCCCTTCTTGAATAATGGTACCACATTGGCTGTCCTCCAGTCCTCTCGAATCCTGTATATCCCTCGACATCCAGGGTTCCCTGGATTTGTTGGTCCCACCCTTTATCTTTACTGGAATATGTTGGCCCTGTACTCTCCCTATTTCCTTCTTGAATGAGTCCAACTGCTCTGACGCAGATTTACCGAAAAGTAGCTGCTCCCAGTCCACTCTGTTTCCCTTTGGAGGATTGGTCTAAGGAATACCTTACCAGCAGGCAGTCACCACAGTTCATTTAACATTGCTAGAAATTCGATAAAACATCGAATTTGGACATTATGAACCGATGATCTAGCCAAAACAATGCCTCCATGAATGCAGCACTCCCTCTCTACTGCACCAAGTCCCGGTATAGGCTTTGAACCTTCCAATCTTAAAGCAACGCTGCTATCAATTGAGCAAAGCTGTGATACAAAACTTCAAAAACACAGTCAGGCAATTTGTAACAGTCGAGCATATCTAGTGATCTAGAATTACAAAGCACAGGAGGAGGCCATTTGGCCCACTGAGACTGCACCGGCCCTTTGAAAGAGCTGTCCGATTAATCCCATTACCCTGCTCTTACCCCATAACCCAACAAATGTTTTTTTTTCCCCTCATATCTGTCTTAATATCTCCTTGTGATTCGGTGTCAGTTTTTTTTCTGAGAAGGCACTTGTGGAGCACCTTGGGATACTTTGCTATGGTAAAGGCACTATATAAATGCAGGTTGTTGTTGTTGTTCAAAGGTTTAATTTGTGCCCCTCTGCTATATTAGCGACTGAAGAGGTTGGTAAATTCACTTTGTTGCACAAGAACCATGTGACAGAATGTGATCTGCTGCACCAATTTAACTTTTGATAGCACAAATGAAATGTTTCCAATTTCTGATTTAATTCTGGCATGTTCATATGGATCTGTTTGGATTAATTTGTTGCATACAGTAGATAGTGAAATCTGACTGTAGGAGTGCCTGAAAATTCGTTGCAGCAAAAGATTAAAAGTCACATGGTCCTCTTTCAAGTGACCAGTTGCTACATTTCTGGTTGGTTTTATCAACATGAGGTCATGAGACTGCTGATGTGTTTTGGGCAGAGTCTGTAGGAGTGGGATAAGAGTCATTGTGTTGTAGCATTGAGTGCTACCACGAGAATGGACTCAGGCAAGCCCATTAGCCTCATTATAAATTCTACCAATGCAATTAATCTGAATTAAAGTTTTCCAGACTTTATTCCTATCTGACCCCTGTAAATTAAGATGCAGATTCTCCAGATGCCATTTTCCCAATTAATGTTGGTGGTGGGGGTTACGGGATGGGGAGGTGGATGTTGACAAACAGAGATGCAGAAAAAAAGGATAAAGTAGTACCCAGGTTATTTTCCCACACCTTCTAATGCAAGACCTACATTCACATAGCGCCTTTCACAACCTCAGGACATTCCCAAGTGTTGTACAGCCAATTAAGTACTTTTTGAAGTTTCGTCACTGTTGTGATGTAGAAAATACAGTCACCAATTTGCGCACAGCGAGCTCCGACAAACAGCAATGTGACAATGACCAGATATGCTGTTTTAGTGAGGGTGAGGAATAAATGTTGACCAGGGCACCAGGGAGAACTCACCTGCTCTTCTTCCAATAGTGCCATGGGATCTTTTACATCCACCTCAAATGGCAGACAGAGCCTCAGTTTAATGTTTGATCTGAAAGACACTTCCAACTGAGTGTCAACCCAGATTTTGTTCTCCAATCTGGAGTGGGACATGAACCTACAACCTTCTAAATTAGAGACAGGAGTGCTACCATGGAGCTGAAAATCTGTGAGCTGTCCTCTTAATTGGGGAATATTGATGGGAGAAAGAGAGAAAGGAGAGAGAAACTTTGTTTGTAGTATAGCAATAGCAGACCTGCCCAACAATGCTGAGGACCCAGCGTTAGTGAAATGCATAATCAAATTGAGTCACTGCTTCCATCTCACGTATGAGTTCCTCTCTTAAACTAATGACAATAGTACTGGACTGTATTGTGGTAGTAAATTAAAACATTTTCAAATACTGCACATCAGCCAATACACCTTAGCATCAGTTATGCCTCATCTAATTAGGAATCAAATTATGGATAGGACTATGTCATAATGTGTTGGATTGGCTAGGTGCTCTACAAGTGAGTAAAATGTTTTGCTGGTTTTATCCTTACTATTTCTGATGCATTAAGGTAAAAATACTACAGGTCAGAAGTTGTTGCAATGGCAGTTTTGATGGTAAATGACATTAATGGGACAGCTACAATTGATGGCTCCGAACATTTCCGTTGCAAACTCCTGGAATGTTGATTCAATTAGAGCAGCATGTTGCATCTGGGAACATCACGCCCAATGGCTCATCTGCCTGAACAATGACAGGAAAGGATAATGAAAGCAGCAGAGCGACTGACAGAGAAAAAAATAGGGCGAGGGTCAAATTAAAGACAGAAATGGGAGAGAGAAAAAAAGGTGGCCTAAGAGAGAGAGAGAGAAGAATGAGACAGAAAGAGGAAGTAAGAAAAAATTGAAAACAAGCAGAAGAGGACATTTTAACTCATTTATGTTCATGAATTGTTGCATTAGTCTTTGGAAAGTTAGCAAGTGACTGCTAGGGTATTTGCATGAAACATATAAACATTCTTGGATCACTTCGTGGATACCCCATTATAGGAACTGTTATATGAAGAGATAAATTAGTGTATGAAATCACAAATATGATAATACAAAATGACAGAAAAGCAATTTTCATGTTAACCAGAAAGCATGCAGTTTACAGCCATGTCATATTTTCACAGTGGAGGAATATATTTCTATTTATCACTGAGGAATTCCAAGACAAAAAAGGCAATTTCCATCTTGCTCACCTTTTACCACCCTTGCAGGTGCATGATACAATGATAATGGAGCCACTTATTAATCATAGCAGTCAATCTCTATCAGTTAGACTGCAACAGATCCAGACATGAGGTGAAGAAAACCCCAGTGGTAAAGAGTTTGGGGAACCATTGATCCAAAACCAACAATTTCCAGAAAGGGTAGAATATGGTAGGGGTGGAAGTGGGAGTCTGAATGTCGACACACATCCTCAAAATAAAGAATCTGAACAAATGCTAGCAGAGAACATGCTGAAAAAAGGTGACTCGTTCCCCCTTCTGTTCATTGTCAAATAATGGATGCAGAATATGAACTGTATGTTTCTGAATGTTTAAAAAAAAGTTGAAAAGTAGCTACATTTACAGTGTATTTGATAATGTCAAAGGGCTATTTGCTTTACAAGAATTCTGCAAAAGCACAAATGATTAGTGGGAGTGGAATATGGATCCATTCCTCATGATAAATGTCAGGCCTCAGTGGGTTTTTGACATATTCAATGTTCTTCACCTAGTACCTGTTCACATGACCTAGCCAAGACTGGTAACTCACTCTGAGGGAAATCAGAAGATTTATCCCAGTATCTCTCCAAGATTCATACAATACCACCAATCCACCACATTGACTTTGTCCACTTCGAATTGATGCACCTAGTTAAAACTTAGAATTCTTATTATTTTACAAAGCTCCCCTCACCCCAAAAGATAGATTCCATTTCTAACTGTAATTCATTTTTTGTTTCCACAGCCAAGCTAGCAATCTGCTGAAAGAGGCCAAGTGAAGTCACTATGTGGAGTTGTGTAGGTTCTAATGGAACAGTGGACGGTGTGGACCATCAGTTCTGCTACGACCTTGAACTGGTCTTTTCCATCCTCTCCATCGTTTACCTCATTATCTGCTTCCCTTTCAGTATCTGCTACAACTCCCTGCTAGTCCTTGTCAACCTCTACAACAAGCCAGCAATGACCATGCCCGACGTTTACTTTGTCAACATAGCAATCGCAGGCCTCATCCTCAGTCTCGTGGCCCTGATACAGCTGCTGGGCCCAGACAATCCACAGTGGGCTGTGTGGAGCTTCAACAGGGAAGTCTACATCACCTTGCTCATATTGTTTAACATCTCGGCTCTGGTGACCATGTACTCAACCACTTTGCTCAGCTTGGACTACTACATTGAACAAGCTTTGCCAAGAACTTACATGTCCAGTGTCTATAACACCAAGCACGTCTGCGGGTTCATCTGGGGAGGGGCTGTACTTACCAGCTTTTCATCTCTTCTACTCTACGTGTGCAGCCACGTTCCCAAGATAATTGAGTGCTCAAAAATACAGAATAAAGAGGTGGCAGATACCATCATGGTTTTTATTGGCTTCTTTGTGCCTGCTATCGCAGTGCTCTATGCCTTAATCCTGATTCTCCGAATACGGAACCAGTCCACCCCTCTTGATCAAGATTCTTCGAGGCTGGATCCTTCTACGCACAAGTTGCTGGTGGCCACAGTCTGTACTCAGTTTATACTGTGGACCCCTTATTACATGACACTGTTAGTTCACATCACGTTTAACCCTAAAGGATCAGACTTGATAACACAGTATCAAATTTACTATTTTGTTAAGGGCTTATCGAAGCTGCTAGCTTATTCATGTAGCTTTGTTATACCGCTGCTCTACACTTACATGCACAAGAACTTCACCAACAAACTGAGGCAGCTTGTCAGAAAACTGGATTGTCGGACTGAAGGATGTCCTCACCAACACTCAGAGGTTCAACAACAAGTCTTTTTGAGCTAAGGTTCCTTCAAAAGTTGCATATCTTCACGAATCAAGGTGGAGCAACAAAAAAATTGCAGTGCTGGTATACTAGTCCAAAGAGCAATAGCCCTACAGCGCCTGCCAACTGACATTAGCTATTGCAGAGGGGGTACAATTCCATTGTAATGGGAATCCTGTAGGCTATAGAGATCCAAAACCATTTCATGGTACAACATCACACTGGCCTTTATTAACCAATTCCCTAAGCTCAATCCAGCAATGGAATATATTTTTAGGTGTTCTTACATCTCATAGCATCCAAAGCTGTGTCAACAGTCAGTGGAATGTGCAAGCTAGCAGAAATGGTGAAACCAAACCTTCACAAGGCTTGTCTGCATCAGAACCAACTAAAGTGTTTTGCTTGGCTGAGTAACAAAACAAAAATGACTGTCGGTCAGGCCTTGAATCCGGGTCCACTGTTTGCATGTCCCAAAGTAACAGGAACAGCTGATGATAGTCACAAGGGGCCAAGAATGTTTCCATTTGTGATCAGCTGCTCAGACAGGAGTGATCAGTGAACTCCACCCACCATTCTGAATGTTACTCAACTAAAGCCGACCAATTGAATGATTTCTTTTTGTGTTTGAAAGGACGTCTTACTGAAAGTCTCATCAAAGGTCACCCAATACAGGACTTGTTCCAAGGCCTGTGGCTTAGTCTCAGTAAACCCCTGAGAAACCTTCAACCATTGTGATGTATACAGGATTGGTCATTTTTGGCAGCAAGTTACAATGATTATCTCCACAACTGAGCCTATTCAGACATCTCAAAACTGACAATATCCCAATGGGCTGTGGTCAGCTTCACAAATGGACAAATGTACCATTTCTCACTGCTGCCATTCCATCTATTCAATGCGTGGTGTCATCATTAACTAATTTGTGAATGATAATTTTGGGTTTTGTAGATACATAACTATCTCCACAGTTCCTAGATCAAACACAACAGTATAAAATAGTCCAATGCTATTTATTGTCATTGCTTTGTAAATAAAGAGAGTTATATCCTAAAGCTAACAGTTTGAGATTGTTTCAGATGTACACTTAACACTACAATCTGAGGTAGTACAGACACACCACTTAAAACAATTACAATATGCAATGAGAATTGTCATTAAAAATGCAAATGACTGAGTGGTGCAGCAAGTAATAGCATTGTCCAGGCTTGGGATTGATGCCACCCACTACCAATAGAAAGAAAGTGCTGCAAAGATCCCAAGTTAAATAAGTTTGAAACCACCTTAACCTAGTTCTCTTTTGATATGAATAAAACACTGTCCATTATTTAGATTCACTAGCAGCCTCACACACAAAGAAGGTTGATAGAGGGATTAGAAATTTCACACTGGTCCAAATAAATAGGGCCACCATGAACCTACACCTGACCAAAGTGTAACTGACCATTGGTGCTGAGGATGTGAAATGGAAAATATTTCATTCTGTAGCCCACACATAGAAACATGGAAAATAGGAGCAGGAGTAGGCCATTTGGCCCTTCAAGCCTGTTCTGCCATTCATTATGATCATGGCTGATCATCCAACTCAATAGCCTGCTCCCGCTTTCTCCCCATATCCATTGATCCCTTTCGCCCCAAGAGCTATATCTAACTCCTTCTTGAAAACATACAATGTTTTGGCTTCAACTACTTTCTGTGGTAGCGAATTCCAAAGGCTCACCACTCTCTGGGTGAAGAAATTTCTCCTCATCTCAGTCCTAAATGGTCTACCCCATATAATGTCAGACTTTGACCCCTGGTTCTGGACTACCCCACCATCGGGAACATCCTTCCTGCATCTACCCTGTCTAGCCCTGTTAGAATTTTATTGGTTTCAATGAGATCCCCCTCATTCTTCTGAACTCCAGCGAATATAATCCTAACCGACTCAATATCTCCTCATACGTCAGTCCCGCCATCCCAGGAATCAGTCTGGTAAACCTTCGCTGCACTCCCTCTATAGCAAGAACATCCTTCCTCAGATAAGGAGACCAAAACTACACACAATATTCCAGGTGTGGTCTCACCAAGGCCCTGTATAATTGCAGCAAGACATCCCTGCTCTTGTACTCGAATCCTCTGGCTATGAAGGCCAACATGCCATTTGCCTTCTTTACCACCTGCTGGACCTGCATGCTTACCTTCAGCAACTGTGTACGAGGACACCCAGGTCTCGTTGCACATTCCCCCCTCTCAATTTGTAGCTATTCAGATAATAATCTGCCTTCCTGTTTTTGCTACCAAAGTGGATAACCTCACATTTATCCACATTATACTGCATCTGCCATGCATTTGCCCACTCACTCAGCTTGTCCAAATCCCACTGAAGCATCTCTGCATCCTCCGCACAGCTCACCATCCCACCCAGCTTTGTGTCATCTGCAAATTTGGAGATATTACATTTAGTTCCCTCATCTAAATCATTAATATATATTGTGAATAGCTGGGGTCCCAGCACAGATCGCTGCGGTACCCCACTAGTCACTGCCTGCCATTTGGAAAAGAAAGTTTATTCCTACTCTTTGTTTCCTGTCTGCCAACCAGTTTTCTATCCATCTCAATACACTACCCCCAAACCCATGCGCTTTAATTTTACACACTAATCTCTTATGTGGGAAAGCCTTGTCGAAAGCCTTCTGAAAGTCCAAATAAACCACGTCCACTGGTTCCCCTCATCAACTCTACTAGTTACATTCTCGAAAAATTCCAGTAGATTTGTCAAGCACGATTTCCCTTTCGTAAATCCATGCTGGCTCTGTCCAATTCTGCCACTGTTTTGCAAGTGCTCAGCTATTAAATCTTTTATAATGGACTCGAGAATTTTCCCCACTACCGACGTCAGGCTGACTGGTCTATAATTCCCTGTTTTCGCTCTACCTGCCTTTTTAAATAGTGGGGTTACATTAGCCATCCTCCAATCTGTAGGAACTGTTTCAGAGTCTATAGAATAAGATCATAAGACATAGGAGCAGAAATTAGGCATTCGGCCCATCGAGTCTGCTCCACCATTCGATCATGGCTGATAAGTTTCTCAACCCCATTCTCCCGCCTTCTCCCCGTAACCTTTGATCCCCTTACCAATTAAGAACCTATCTATCTCGGTCTTAAATACACTCAATGACCTGGCCTCCACAGCCTGCTGTGGCAATGAATTCCATAGATTCACCACTCTCTGGCTAAAGAAGTTTCTCCTCATCTCTGTTCTAAAAGGTCTTCCCTTTACTCTGAAGCTGTGCCCTCAGGTCCTAGTCTCTCCTACTAATGGAAACATCTTCCCCACGTCCAATCTATCCAGGCCTTTCAGTATTCTGTAAGTTTCAATCAGATCCCCCCTCATCCTTCTAAACTCCAGAGTCCTCAAACGTTCCTCATATATTAAGCCTTTCATTCCTGGGATCATTCTCGTGAACCTCCTCTGGACCCTCTCCAGGGCCAGCACATCCTTCCTGAGATACGGGGCCCAAAATTGCTCACAGTATTCTAAATGTGGTCTGACCAGAGCCTTATAAAGCCTCAGCAGCACATCCCTGCTTTTATATTCTAGTCCTCTCGAAATAAATGCCAACATTGCATTTGCCTTCCTAACTACCGACTCAACCTGCAAGTTAACCTTAAGACAATCCTGGACTAGTACTCCCAAGTCCCTTTGCACTCCAGATTTCTGAATTCTGTCCCCATTTAGAAAATAGTCCATGTCTCTTCTTCCTACCAAAGTGCATGACCTCACACTTCCCCACGTTGTATTCCATCTGCCACTTCTTTGCCCATTCTCCTAACCTGTCCAAATCCTTCTGCAGCCTCCCCGCCTCCTCAATACTACCTGTCCCTCCACCTATCTTTGTATCATCTGCAAACTTAGCCAGGATGCCCTCAATTCCTTCATCTAGATCATTAATGTATAAAGTGAAAAGCTGTGGTCCCAACACTGACCCCTGCGGAACTCCACTAGTCACCGGCCGCCATCCCCACTCTCTGCCTCCTGCCAGACAGCCAATCTTCTATCCATGCTAATACCTTGCCTCTAACACCATGGGCTCTTATCTTACTGAGCAGCCTCCTGTGCGGCACCTTGTCAAAGGCCTTCTGGAAGTCCAAGTAGATAACATCCATTGGCTCTCCTTTGTCTAACCTGCTCGTTACCTCCTCAAAGAATTCTAACAGATTTGTCTAACATGACCTCCCCTTGATGAAACCATGCTGACTTTGCCCTATTTTACCATGCACTTCCAAGTATTCTGAAATCTCATCCTTAATAATGGACTCTGAATCTTGGAAGATGACCACCAATGCATCCAATATTTCTAGGACCACTTCCTTAAGTATTCTGGGATGTAGATTATCAGGCCCTGGAGATTTATTGGCCTTCAATCCCATCAATTTCTCCAACACCATTTCCCTACTAATACTGATTTCTTTCAGTTCCTCCCTCTCACTAAACCCTGTGTTCTCCAACATTTCTGGCATGTTATTTGTGTCCTCCTTAGTGAAGACAGAACCAAAGTATGTATTTAGTTGGTCAGCCATTTCTTTGTTCCCCATTATAAAGTCCCCTGATTCTGACTGTAAGGGACCTACATTTGTCTTCAACAATCTTTTTCTCTTCACATACCTATAGAAACTTTTACAGTCAGTTTTTATGTTCCCTGCAAGCTTACTCCCGTGCTCTATTTTCCCCTTCTTAATCAATCCCTTCGTCCTCCTTTGCTGAATTCTAAAGTGTTCCCAATCCTCAGGTCTGTTGTTTTTTCTGGCCAATTTGTATGCTTCTTCCTTGGATCTAATACTGTCTCTAATTTCCCTTGTAAGCCATGGTTTGGCCATCTTTCCTATTTTACTTTCGTGCCAGACAGGAATAAATTGTTGCAGTTCACCCATGCGCTCTTTGAACATTTGCCATTGCCTATCCACCATCGTCCCTTTAAGTAACATTTCCCAATCCATCATAGCCAACTCACACCTCATACCATCGTAGTTTCCTTTATTAAGATTCAGGACCCTAGTCTCAGAATCAACTACGTCACTCTCCATCTTGATGAAGAATTCTATCATATTATGGTCGCTCATCCCCAAGGGGCCTCGCACAACTAGACTGCCAATTATTCCTTTCTCAATGTCACAAGAATTTCACCATTTTTATCAACATTAGTGTTAGACTGATGGGTTGGATTTTACCAGCCTTTTGGAGAGAGGATGGCAGGCGGGGAAGCCCTAAAAATGGCATGGGAAGTGGGGCATGCCCATCGCCACCCCATCTTGTCAGCAGCAGGGAAGGTGGCAGATAACTCTTCTCCCCAGAGGCTAACATTTTTTTTAAATTATTTCATCGGATGCCAGCTTTGCTGGCAAGGCCAGTTTTTTTTGTCACTTAAGTGTCTGATTAGGGGTCTCATCCCACCGCTGTCAGTGGTGGCCCTTCATCAAGTGGGGGGACCACCAGGTAAACCCTGGTGGCTTCTCAGTGAGCTCTAGGAGGCCCCCTCCTATTTGGGTATCTATGGCCCATGGAGGGCCCCCAGTGGATATGGTTTCCCCCAAGGCCTGCCCTCACCAACTTGTCCTGCCCTTACTCGCCGGGACCTGCCCTGATGCCCCTCCAGCCCCACTTACCTGGTTGGGAGGGCAATATCCTTCCAAGGCTTCATTTTCTTCCAGGTGCATCCCAGCAGTGGCCACCACTCCAACTGGCACTGCTGGGATTGCTGGGCTGCCGGTCCTCCAATTAGCAGACAGCTCTTGGGGCCAGGTGGCTGACAGCTGTCCTGCCTGTAAAATGTAGTCCCGAGTCCCGCAGACCACCAAGGTGGGGTCAAACCCCCACCCTCCTTCAGGCCCGTTGGCAGGACCCCTGCCGCAATGACTAAACCCAACTCCATTGTACACACACACAAAAGTCAATGAAAATGTTACTTCAGCAGAGCAAGACTTAGCCACAAGAGCAAATTACAAATGTTCTTGCAAGCTTCAGTTAGTATTATCACTGTAATTGCAGTGTTGTCAACACATTTGTACAATATTCTATCAGGAGGAGCAGAACAGAGAAATTAATGCCAATATGGTTTAAAGGTGTGCTCTAGGATTCATGTGAGACTTTCTTCATGAGTTTGATTGCTTTGGCCAACAGAGGCAGACTCAGAGCCACCAGTTACTTCCTCTATGTCAAACAGCTCAAAATGCTCTCTCCGATACAGCCCTTGTTGGGAAGGGCATCATACATAGACTGGCAAATCCCAGTGACAGCACAGTCAACCAGAATTACTAAGTTATCTATCCTGACAGAAAATGAACTATTGATTAAATCTCAAACTCAGACAAGTGTACACGAATACAGCATCACTCATAGTTTCTAGAATCCTGTAACCTTGACCTATGGCATTTGAGATAAATGCCGTTCTCACATTGTGAATTGGACTTCACGCTGTTGCCACAAGAGTGGGGGCTTTCTCAGCCAGCACTGTACTCTGTTATAACCATTAATCAAAGATTTTGTTCATCAAATAGCGCAGGTATGATTTTTTTTGTCAATGCAACATTCATTTTAAAAGATACACACACTTGCTGCTTTGAATCTGATAAGAGAATACCCCACCTAACAGCAAGTTTTGTTTTCAGAGAGGCTGCCCCGCAAGATTTCAATGGAATTGAATTCAGAGAGGCTGAGTGGATCCTAGTAATGGAGTTTTGTAATATGGTGGAACGATGGATTATAGCAGTGAGGGCTGGAACAGTTAATTAACAGCACTTTGTTCCAGCTTTCTGAAAGATGCTAGTTTGGGATTCATAGATTCATGCAGACCCCCTACACAACAACCCATTGTTTAGGAACAAATTTATCCCACTGTTATCACTTCAAAGACTGGTCAATAATGGCAGAAAGGTCAAATCATGGTCAATTAGTATAAGTGAGCTGTTTTTCTTTTGTCATTTATGGCATGTGCCATTGGTAGAACTTTGCTGTGCACAAATTAGCTGTCGTGTACATAACAACACTGACTACACATCAAAAAGTAATTCAATGGACATGAGGCACCCTGAGGCGTTGTGATAAAGCGTTATGTAAATGAAAGTGCTTGCTTCTTCATTTACTCAACTTAATTTCAACTGACTGGAAATAAAGATCTGATTCACAGAACACAATGGATATAAACGCATGCAAAAGCAAAATACCGCGAATGCTGGGAAATTTGATGCTGGGAATACTCAACACGTCTGGCAAGTATCTGTGGGGAGAGAGCCAGAGTTAATGGCCAGGATTTTCCCCTCGTTGGGCGGGCATGACGGGCGGCCTGGGAACGGCCGCAAGACAGACCGCCGCCTCCAACTGGGCTCCAACCACGATTTCACACCAGCTGGCCAATTACCGGCCAGCCAGCATGAAGCGCGTGCTAACAGCCTCAGCGATGCGGGGTGGGGCAGGAGGAGTGCAAACACTGAAGTCTGCACATGTGCAGGAGAGCGCACACTGAAAGTTTCCCAAAGGTACAGAGCTACCTTAGGGAGCTGAAGAATTTTAAATACAAAAACAAACATTTTACAAATGATATAAACATGACTCAGTCACATGCAGAGGGACATATAAAAACTGACATTAAAAGTTATTTTTTTGTAGTAACCATTGGAAATCTCATCCCACCCACGGATGAGGTTTCGTTAAAATGCAAATGCCGCCTGGCCTATTCGCCCACTCTCCAACTGAACGGCTGAGCGGGCAACGAAAAATAAAAATTAATTAATTGCTTAATGACCTTAATAGGCCTCTTAATTGTCGCTGCGCACACGCCCGCCAAACGAAACATCACGAGTGTGCGAAGGCATCGGAATGATCGGCCGACATCATCGCACACTATTTCACACCCATTTGGGTCAGGCGCACGCCCGCCCATGGGACAAAAAGTTCTGCCCAATGGTTCAGGCCAATGTCCTTACGTCAGAACTGGAAAAAGTTAGAGACGTGACAGGGAACAGGATACAAAGTTGTTTTCTGGCAGCCAGACTCTTCTGCCCACCTTTCAAAGACCTGAGCTGACACAACCTCCCAATCCTTTATCAAAGCACCTACCCTTCGAGACAGCAGTTAATTTGACAAAAGGGCCGTCATAGCCCAGGTTGAATGCAAACCCGCCTTCCATTCACATGTTTGCAATTCAGTGCACATATTCCTGCTGTCAGGAATCTGAGCTGATTTTCTTTTCTCTCCCTCCAGCCTGGACATTTGGGAGCAATTATACACAGGGTCCCCATTATAATGCGGTCTACGGGATCCACATCACGAGACCCTGTTATAGGTGAGACCATGTTTTAATGAGGTTCTTTCAAAAGTGCCAAGCCCATAGCCAGAATAATAAAACAAGAAGATGAAGACAAACAATTCAAATAAATTCAATTTTATTTCTTCTGGTAACAGAAATGTGAATATATATATATATATATATATGCAATCGGTTGCTGTTGAAAGGATGGACGCATGTTGAAGAAATCAGTAATTTTTTAATGTTCACATGTAATCTTCGCATCTTTGCTAGTTGTAGGATATTCTGAACTTATGTTCCACTTGCAGCAGTTGATTTTTTTATTAGCTTCCAATCAACTCAGCGACTCTTCTAGGTAGTGGATGACTATATGAATAATGGCAATGGCTTGGTCTCGGCTTCGTCATCGTCACCATTATCTCTAGCCTCTGGATGTCTTTGGTGTTTGGGTCTGTTTAACTGGTCAATGTTTCATCATCTGACATCTTCTAGTTGGTAGCGGTGATATTAAGCCATGCTCTAATGGCATCAGTATCTAATTCAACTCCAAGTACAAATCTGGCTTTGTTTAGAATGTGGGCATTGAATCCATCATAGTCCATAACTCTCTTCTCACTTTCAAGTATTTCTTCTTCAGTGAAGCCTTGGAAATCCTCCATGTTGTTGCTGTTGGTTTCCACCTCAATTACAGCACCCAGGACATGCTTCCAGGAGTTTTGATGCAGTGGATTACCACTTCTTGCCAGGCAAAGCTAAGTATGTAGATTCCATCTGACATGTTGAATTTCATCAGGCAAGTTATCAGGTCGTTCTTACTGTTCACCATTCTTTAGATCAATTCTCTTCTGTAGTCACATTAGAAGGTCAGTATGATGCCTTTGTCAAGGAGTATTTTTGAAGTGCTGTTTTTCAGTAGACTTACAAATTTGACGATCCCACTTTGTGTTACCAGGTTTTCTAGGGGTGGGTGTGTAGGGGAGTATTCAAGAAGCAAGATGGCCCTCTTCAGTAGTTTGTTTTGTCTGAAATATTCTCTGATGTTTGGTATGAATTCATGATGGAACCAGTCTTTGAAAATTGATGAACTCAACCTGGCTTTGGTGTTACTCGAGTACTTAGATAGCAGTGATATTAGGTTTAGATGATAGAAGCAGGGTGGTTTGGAGAATTTTCCATTGACGAATGGAGGCAGCTTGCATAAACGTGTTTTGCTGCAACAAAGGAGGACAGTCAACTACGTCTTTATCTGTTTAGATCCGGACTGTTTGTTGGTGTCGTTCCCTGTTGCTAGTGTCTTCTCGGGTAACAGTCGTTTTGTCAGAGTTGTAGACTTGTTCTTCAGTGTATCCTCCCTCGTGTAAAATCTTCTTTAATTCAGCGGGAAGTGATGTTGCAACTGGACCGTCCATGGACCATTGTTTTCCTCTCATAGTAACTTGTGAAATGCTGTACCAGTCCTTGAACCTTGCTAGCCATCCTTTGCTGGCTCCAAACACTTCTGGGGCGCTGGTATTTCCATTCATTTGGTGGCAAACTTCGTAGCCTGAGCTTGAATAACAGGACTGGATAAAGTCACACCCTCAGCTCTGTGCTGGGCAAACCAGGTACATACATATCCTTGTTGAGAGGTGTGTTGTCAGCATTTTGGACTTTCTTTCTTGCTTGACCACCTTCATCCATTTCTAGCGATGCCTTTCAATGATTCTCTTCATCTTTAAGCTGCCCACGAAGCGCTGATTCAGCAATTCACATTCTTTGCAAAACAGATGTTTTGTGAAGCGCCTTCCTCGATTTGGATGATGATTTTCATCTTCTCAGTGATGGTGTAAGATTTTCTCTTTCATGATTCAGTGCAGATGATTTCGCATTAATCATTGTATGGGTATCAATGCAAGTCTGACCAGTATTTATATAGTGAAAACTGGTTCCTTAGTTAGTCACAGGGCTGCCATCTCATTGGCTGGTTTGAAATCATTTGTGGAGCATTTATACTTCAACAATACTCTAAATTATATTCTGAAACTATAAATTTACATGAAATTTTGGGGTCCATGGCAGATCCACATTATCCCAAGTTCTGCACTATAGTGGACCATATTATAGCAGGGTCCCAGTGTATTTCCCATAATGCTACACCAGCTGAGATCAACTAATCCAGGATCAAACCATGAGATGTTCCTGATCTGTAATGCTCAGTACCACACTGAATGGTCATTGAGACATTGGGGAAGGAGAAATTCTCATCACAAGTTTCTTCAGATACTTTCACTCCATGTAAAAGTTCAGGGGTCATTAAAATAGGAGGTCCAGGCTCTATGAGAACCCTTTCAGAACTTCCACAAAAGATTACACATTTCACATACTAGGGTTCCCTCATCAAAAGGAGGACCACTACAAACAGTTTTGCTCCTCATTGATGGCTTGCACAAAGGGTTAAGGGAGCCTTTCATCTAATATGTTTGCCAGATCTTTTTGCCAGTAATGGTATGAAATTTAAGGAAATGGACACAGATATCTCAATGCCCAAGGACACAATTCCTTTCAGCAGCATCAATCGCTGTCTTAAGGCATCACAGGTTAACAGCCATTATCTCAAATTACCCTTAAATGAGAAGTTGTCCAGCATATTCCCAAACATTTGCAGGTTATCCAACACTTCTCAGTTACAATCA
This sequence comes from Cetorhinus maximus, assembly GCF_964194155.1. Taxonomy (NCBI): domain Eukaryota; kingdom Metazoa; phylum Chordata; class Chondrichthyes; order Lamniformes; family Cetorhinidae; genus Cetorhinus; species Cetorhinus maximus. The sequence continues at coordinate 67,657,255 of NC_135893.1, forward strand.
ACATGCAAACAGAGTTTACGCGTTCTGAACAGTGCCATATAAATGCAAGTCTTTATTTTCTTTCTTATAACTGCAATCTCTAAACCAATGCTGGCCCTGTCCAGTTGATCAGAGCAATCTCTTTTAGTAAAGTCATGTAACACTGCTTTGGAAATAAAAATTGTTCTTTCAATGACATAGCATCAGTAGGATCCCTTTCCCAACATCAGTGTGTACTGATTTTAATCCGCAAATTTGCTTTAACAGGTTATTCCTTCTGTTCACCAGCAGGCAGGTCAATAAAATGTTAATATGGGGCAGGGGAGCCAGGGGTGGATTTGATAACACTTGGGTCAGGGAGGAGACTCTGGTTTCGAGATCAGGTGTCATGACAAAAAATTGCATTTATTTAGCGCCTATATCATCAGAAACTGTACCAAGGCACTTCACAGATTAAAAACTGACATCAAGCCAAAGGAGGAAACATTAAGATTTGGAACTTGGGCTCCCATTGGGATCAGGATGGAAGGCAGGTGGGAGCTAAAAATAGCTGCGTCAGCTGTTCCCAACTCCAGCCCGCCTCCAGGCCATTTTCGTGGAAGTGGATTCGGGGGGGGCCAGCAGGGCTACCCACCTGCACCAATCGGGCACATTAAGGGCCACGAGGCCAATTGAAGGAGGATTTTCCAGACAGCCTGCTTGTGGCGGGGCCAGTCAGGTGCCTGGAGGTGGCGTCCCGGCAGAAGACCACAGGGCTAGTGCTCCAGGCAAGCCTAGAGGCCCCCAGTGCCTGCTCAGGTGCAGAACCAGCCAGAGGCCACTCTGTAGAGAGGATCTCCTCCTTACCCCACAAGAGTGATGGCCTGGCTTCAAAATCCATTTTTTAATTTAAGATTTTAAAAAGTTGGAGAGAGAGAGTCTCCATCTTGAAGCACTTTCTTCACCTTCCATTGCAGCCTGCTGCACCTTTCAAGCTGTAGGGCTTCTGATTGGCCCTCCAGCTTTGAGAGCCGACCCCTGTCTGCAGCCTAATTAAGGGGGCATCCCCATGAAAATCACAATGACTGACTTTCTGCACACCCCTCCCATTGAGTGGGATGGGGGAGGGCATGTTCAGGATCCGGGAACATTCCCAGCTTTTGCTCCCACCACACACCACCCCACCCCCCCACTAACCCCTCCCCCCAAACCACCCCAGTGGGACAATTCAGGCCTACAAGATGCAACGAAGTACAGTTAAAGAGGGGGGTTTTTAAAGGAGTGTCTTGAAAGGAGAGAGAGATGAGGTTTAAGGAGGGAACTCCTTAAGGTCTAGGGTGCAGAAGGCATGGCGACAATGGTGGAATTAAGGAATTCAGGATGCGGTAGAGGGCAGATTTGGAGCAGCGCAGATCTCGGACGGTTACCAGGTTGCGGAGGTGACATTGTGAGTCACATGGCACAACCTCATCAAGACATTTGACACCAGGAATCTTCAAGTCCAGGTTAGCTTAAAAGCAGGTTGTTCCTGAGCTAAATCCAGCAAGTTGGTCTCTCTGTAATTAAGTCTGGAATTTCTTTTTAAATCTGTTATTCGAATAAATTAAGAAGTTGATCCCTTAATTCAGCTGGTGCCGTATCCCCATCTATGGCCTCAATTGTCTGACTGATGCAATACTGAGCCCTTGTAACAGTTGCCAGGGAAACAATTGCATTGCAATCTGTTCACCAGGTTCATATATAAAGGATGGATTTGTCCACCGACAATATGACAGACCTATACTTAGCAAGCTGTAAAATGTCAGTATTAATAACCATTCCCATCACTGTCACCATGGTTAATTTTCTATTGAAGTGGACATCATAATCTTCCAGTCAGCTGGAAAACCCTGTACTGGCCAGCAACTATTCAAAACACGCTCTTTATATTAGAGTTATGACACTTTAAATGCGATTTGGGCTTATTTTACAGTTCATAACCTCCCTTTCCTCAAGAGAAAACAAAAATGTTAAAAACCATAACAAGAGTCTGAAATCGTTACAGAAAGGAATATGCTGATAGGGTATGCTGAAGTAGGATGCCTCTTGCGGAGCATAAACATTGGCATAGACCAGTGGGCTGAATGGCCTGCTTCTGTGCTGCATGTTGTATTTAAACATTGGACACGACCCCCCTGCTGTTTATAACAAGAAAATCTGAGTAAGACCTCAGTGGGAATTTCATTTCGATAAATCTGGTAAAGCTAGCCTTTCCTTCACATGCCAAACTGGCAAAAGAACCAAAAGAAACAGTTTTACTTCTCATTCCGCTAGATCAAATACAGGATCAGGACGAGTACATTGCACTCCTAAACCCTGGCATTCGAGGGCTTTAGAAATGATTATACTTTTAAAATCAAGTGCTATGCAAAATATGAGTGGATGGATCTCAAGGATCTGAGCCTCATTACAAGACTTTAAGACATCAGAGTTCTTGACAACAATCCTGTGACATGTACCAGCTTAACAGTAACTCAGGATACAAGAAGAGTACAGAGCAGATTCTCAGTCTGCAACAGAGATGGCATCATATCCCTATGAACTCAACCAATGAATCAGCTCTAGAGGGTCATTGTGCCAATCAATAATTTCAACGTCATGACTACTATATTTTATGATGACTCTACAGAGCTCAGTGTGCAAACCCACAGTTACAAGCATGGTAAGCACGCAAACTCGCAGTTAATCATGGCAAGCGTGCAAACTCGCAGTTAATCAGGGCAAGCACACAAACACCCAGTTAAAGCACGACAAGTGTACAAACCCGCAGTTGCAGAGCACCATGAGTGTGCAACCCACAGTTACAGAGCATGGTGAGTGTGCAAATCCACAGTTACAGACTGTGGCAAGTGTGCAAAACCACAGTTACAAAGCACGGCGAGCGTGCAAACCCACAGTTACAGAGCATGTCGAGCGTGCAGCCCGCAGTTACAGAGCATGGTACGTTTGCAATCCCACAGTTAGAGCACAGCGAATGTGCAAACCCACAGTTACAGAGCACGGTGAGTGTGCAAACTCAGTTACAGAGCACAATGACTGTGCAAACCTAGTGTTACAGAGCAGAGTGAGTGTGAAAACCCACATTTACAGAGTACATCACGTGTGCAAACCCAGAGTTACAGAGTATGGTGAGTGTGCAAACCTGTATTTACAGAGTATAGAGCATGTGCAAACCCACAGTTAAAGAGCACAGTGAGTGTGCACTCCTGCAGTTACAGAGCACAGCAAGTGTGCAAACCCGCAGTTATAGAGCAAGACAAGTGTGCAAACCCGCAGTTACAGAGCACGGTGAGTGTGCAAACCTGTAGTTACAGAGTATGACGTGTGCGCAAACCCGCAGTTACAGAGCACAGTGAGTGTGCAAACCTGCAGTTACAGAGCACAGTGAGTGTGCAAACCCACATTAACAGAGTATGGAATGTGTGCAAACCCGCAGTTACAGAGCACAGCGAGTGTGCAAACCTGAAGTTACAGAGCACGGTGACTGTGCAAACCCGCAGTTACAGAGTATGACGTGTGCACAAACCCGCAGTTAAAGAGCACGGTGAGTGTGCAAGTCCGCATTTGCAGAATACAGTGCGTGTGCAAACCCGCCGTTACAGCACATGGTGATTATGCACACCCATGTTTACAGAGTACAGCGCATGTGTAAACCCACAGTTATAGAGCACGGCAAGTTTGCAAACCCATAGTTACAAAGCATGGCAAGTGTGCAAACTTAATGTTACAGAGCACGGCGAGAGTGCAAACCCAGAGTTACAGAGCACAGGGAATGTGCAAACCCACAGTTATAGAGCACGGTGAGCATGCAAACCCACATTTACAGAGCACAACAATTGTGCAAACCCACATTTACAGGGTATGGTGAGTGTGCTAACTCGCAGATACAGGGTACGGCAAATGTGCAAACCCACAGTTATAGAGCGCAGTGAGTGTGCAAACACAAACGCACAGAAAATGATGCTGAGATGCCAGATGAAGTTATACTGCCAGCTTATATTGCTCTAATCTGTTGATGCTTACTAACAGGCTAGATTTCCAATGCATTATTATATCACTCCTACTCAATACCATAAGTAACATGGAGGGCATTAGAAGCATGCAAATGGTTTCAGTGTATGTGAATATCAAGTTTAAATCAGAAAAACAGCCCAGCACAGTTCACAAAATCCTACTTGGCTTTGTTACAAAATCACTGCATGCACTGACGTTATTTTAGTAAACAGTACATTGAGTGGTTAATTCTAAGCTTTGAAGTCAGTGAGATAACACAGGCCAGTGTGTGTCTGCCTCACAGGCACACAGCAGCCTTGACCGCCCTTGCCTGCATTAAATCATTTTTCGTCCAAATACAATTTGTCTGCCTTGACCCTCTGCTGGTTTTATGCTTGATAGAGTATATTTAATAAATGTATTAACCAGGTCCACAGCTTCACACACGGGGCAGGATGGCGGGTGGCAGGAGGGTGGGGGGGGGGGGGGGGGGGTGTGGTGGGGTGCATGGCACACATCTGGGGGTCTAGGTCAAGGGGTCTCCCCTCCCACAAGATTTCCTAATCATTCATTCTAATCTTTTGGATGAGCCATTAATGAGAACAAAGTGCAGGGCTCGGGGGCAGTGCAGCAGCTTCTGAAGGCATAGGGTGATGGTGGATTTGGAGTGTTGGTGGGTGTGGTGGTTGGCGTTTTGGCAATCTGTGGCCTGTCTAGGGAATGAAACCAGCAGCAGACAGGGTAGCCTGTGGCCTGTTCCTTTGTAGATTCATAACTTTGATATTGGTGAAGTGGGAGGACTATTTTGAGGTCTTGTGTTGTTCTTTGGAAAACACTGACAATTAAAAATAAAAGCACTGCATTTTGTCCTTGTACATGGCCTTAGTTAGTGCTCAGTTAGAATGCCAGAGTTAGTTTTAGTCTGCTAACCTACTGGAGCCTACTTTAGTCTACTGGAGGATATTGAGGCTCTGGAAAGGGTGCAGAGACGGCCTTGTTTAAAACACCTTAGTTATCCAGATAGACATGGACACACTATTTTGAGCCTGTGTACTTTAGAAAAGCGTAGATCATGAAATTTGATTTGAGGTTTATGAAATAATGACGGGACTAGATTGCATGTATGTAGAGCAATTATTACAAATGCATAAATTAGGGAGCACCTGGAGTCATGGTTACAAGCTATGTGTGGTCAGTTGGAAGCTTTCTTGTATCTGAGTCTGGAGGTTATGTGTTCAAATCCCATTCCGGAGACTTGAGCGCAAAAATGTAGCCTAAGACTCCAATGCAGTGCTGAGGGAGTGCTGAACTGTCAGAGTTCCTATCTTTCAGATGTTATGCTTGCGTCATATGCTGTGATTCGTGAAGACAATAGATATTTTTGCTTTTCAAAGAAGCATAAAATATGGACAATTTACCTTGATAAAATGGAGCCCAGGCCTCATTTGACTTATTTTGTGGTTTCTGTACAGAGATTAACTAATGTTTGAACATGTCTCAGAAAATCATTAAAATGTAAATGACCTCCATTGAAGAAACATCAAGATGCAACAAATCACTTGTGGAATTAACCACTACTATTGTCTGGATATTCACAGAAACTGAGTTATAATAGTACCCCCCCAGACTTGGTGTTTGCAAATTTGAAATCCCACAAAGAGGAGTGTGAAGAAGGTGCAGTCATTCATTCTCTATTGTGTGACTAATTGCTTAGCCATCAACCCGTTGTATGGACAATGGAAAACATTGATACTGCTGTCATGTGATAGAAACTGACTTGTGATGGGAAATATTTTTATTAATCCATAAGAATAGCCCAGAAAGGTTAGCCTGGGATATGAAGATCAGAGGGAAGCCATCTCATGCAACAAAGGGGGGAACTCTGCCCAAAAAATCCACCATAGGCACAGAGACTACAGGAGCTCATCTACAGTTTCAACTAGGGCAAAATCAGGAGCTTTCTGTTGTGAGGAAGCAGCAGAAACTTCCAACCTCCATTGTCTTCAGTGAACTGAGACAGAATTCTCAGGCCTACAATATTTCCAACTTCAATCTGAAGCATCAGTGTAATAATGGCTTTTGAACTCTTTTTAAGAATATCAGTGCATGGTACATCTTTATAAATCATCCTTTCTTGCATGCATCTTGTGTGAATGAGGAGTGGGTGTTTGTTGGGATTACATCTAAGCATTGTGAAAATAAACATTTATCCTTTCTTTTGATTTAAACTTACAAGAAAGCCTGTTCTGTGTCTCTTAAAAGTTTCAAGGGGTTAAAACATTTCTTCTCAAAATACATCTTGTTGCGGTCAGTCGAGAGGTGGGGATAAAGGAGAAATTATCTCACGTCTCTCCTCCATCAGTGACACAGATGAGGTGTTAAATCAAGGCCCAGTTTTCTGTCTCAGGTGGATGTAAATGATTCCATGGCACTAATTCCCTGGTGTCTGGCCAATGTTTATCCCTCAATCAACATTACAAAAGCAGATTATCTGATCATTATTTTATATTATTATGCAAAGACAGGCTGCATTCAATTAAACTAGTGAAAATAGTCCTTACGAAGGATATATTGGCCTTGGAAGGAGTGCAGCGCAGATTCACCAGAATGATATTGGGCTAGAAGAATGAAATTAAAATGTCAGCTTTTGAGGCTAGGGTCAATTTAAAATATTAAAACTGAGTTTGAAAAAATTTTGTTGGCTTAAGGGTATTAAGGGATATGGAACAAAGGGGGTAAATGATCCAGCCAAGGTCCAATTGAATGACAGAACAGCCACGAGGGAATGAAGGGCCTACCACTGTTATTATGTTTCCCTTGTATGTTCAGCTGATTTTAAATAAAGTAGTTCAATGGTTTGTATTGAGCTTCGTCTCCCCAAGTCTTCATTCAGTCTGACTTTGGATAGAATGAAAAAGACACAGAGAATTAAATAGAAGTTAAAGCAACAGGCCATTTGGCCTAACTGGTCTATGCTAACATTTTTATGCTCCACACAAGCCTTCATGTGAACAGATATAGGACAATTTGAGTCAAATCACTTCAAAGAAAGACACAGGAACCTCTTAAGGAAGCAATAGATGCCACTAAACCAGGCCAAGTATCTACAGCAGACCCCAATTAGTGTATTGTAAAATAGCCTTTACGGTTTGCACAGCAATGTACCTCAAAGTTGTACAATCTGCTTTTTCTGTGACAATCTCAATCCATCACCGCCAATTGCCCAAATAGACCCATTCAGACATTTGTGATTATCAACATGGCTTGGCTCCAAATTACTTTGTACAAGTCCTCAAAAGATTTATTTTTTTTAAGAGCCAAGCAATTCATGGAAAAGTGAACTATTATAAATCAATAAACCTGTACTTATAACAATTCAAAGAAAACTGTGATTCTGTGATAAAAGTGAACGCAAGTGTTTCAAACTGGAGGCGTGTTGATGGCAAGGTTAAAAAGAAATGGACTTTTGGGCAATTTGAACTCCATCCAATGGAAAACAGTCCCTCCTGTCAACAAATGAACCTCACTCAATCCTTCCTTTTAAGGACATAAGAAATAGGAGTTAGAGTACGTCATTCGCCACCACCACCCCATGCCACCACCCCTCAAGCCCATCATGACTGATCTACCTCAGTTATACTTCCCGCATGCAACCCATATTCCATGATTTCTTTAGTATCCAAAATTCTGTTAGCTACATAACATAAGAACATAAGAAATAGGTGCAGGAGTAGGCCATTCAACCTCTCAAGCCTGCCCTGCCATTCAATAAGATCATGGCCGATAACATGAATGTACTGAACGACTGAGCATGGATGGCAGATTTCCTCTCCTAAAGGACATTAGTGAACCGGATGGGTTTTTACAACAATCAATGATAGTTGTCATGGTCACCATGACTATGACTAGCTTTATATTCCAGATTTATTGATTGAATTTAAATTCCACGAGCTGCTATGGTGGGATTTGAATCCATGTTCGTAGAGTATTAGGCTGGACCTATGGATTAGTGATATTACCACTAAGCTACCACCTCCCTGTGGACCATCATGGCCGACTCCTTATTCTGCGACTGTGACACCCATGCTCTAGACTCTCCAACCGGGGGAAACATCCTCCCAATACCTACTCAGTCAAGCCCCTTAAGAATTTCATATGTTTCAATGAGATCACCTCTCATTCTTCAAAACTCCAGTGAATAAAGGTCTATGTATTTAGTGCAATTTGGTGCAAGTAGACTGCAATTTTCACTGCCCTGTACTGGATTTCAACAACAAGAGGCTGCTGATGATCTCAACTGGTGGTTTGCATCTAACATTGGGCATGGGTGGAAAGATTGAAGACCCATTCAGAGAAGATTTCCTAGGATGATGCCAGAAATACAAGGGTATTCATATCAGGAAAGGATGAACAGTCAGGGTCTCTTACCTCTTGAAAAAAAAGGTTGAGGGATGACCTAGTGGAGATCTTTAAAATTATGAAAGGTTTCGATAGTGTGTATTCAGAGAGAATGTTTCCTCTTGTGGGGAAGAAGATAACTAGAGGCCATCAATATAAGTAGTCACCAAAAATCTAATCAGAAATTCAGAAGAAACTATTTTGTCCAAAATTCATTTCCAAAGGAAGTGGCTGAAGTGAATAGTATAGATGCATTTAAGGGGAACCTGGACAAGCATATGAGGGAGAAGGGAAATAGAGGGTTACGATGATAGGGTTTGATGAGGAAAGATGAGAGGAGGCTCAAGTGGAGCATAAACCTTTTTGAAATTTCTCCTAACAGTACTGTGGGTGTACTGACACCACATGGATTGCAGTGGTTCAGGATGGCAGCTCACCACCACCTTCTCAAGGGAAATTAGGAATGAGCAACAAATGCTGGCCTGGCCAGTGAAAACTACACCCCATGAATAAATAAAATTAAAAAAACACTGGCATGGACTGGTTGGGCCAAATTGTCTATTTCTGTGCCATATAACCAATGTAACCAACTAAATTGTTGCAACAGCTGTGTAATAAGCATCTAGCCTCTCCCCAGCAGCAGAATGGCTAATTTAAAAAGAGTTCCACTGCACTACATGCTTTAAAATATCCTATTTTCACCTTAAAAGCAGGGTTGCCAAGTCTTCAGGACACAACTGTGAGCAACCATGGGAGAAAATAATCACAGAGGTGTTATGATTGTGTTTTTTTTAGAATAAATTCTTTGACTACTTTTGTTTAATAGCTATGACAATTTTGGACATGGGAAAAAGATGCTGTTTGAACGGCCATTGAGAATCATCCAATCAGGAAATTAAGTATCTGTATGTTTTCTAAATGGAGTAGGAAGGTGAGGCACAATGAGGGTAGACATGTCAGAGTGAGGGTACAGGGAGGCAAGAGGCAGTAGATCAAATGATGAAGCCTCCAAGGAAAATCCAATCAGAGTTGGCAACCCTACTTAAAAATGGGGCCTGCTATTCATTTCTCCAAGGAACCTGCAACAACCACAGCTGAGTTGACATCTTTTGGTTATCTCCACCTATCACTGGCCCTCTATTCAGCTCTACTTGTCCCACCCCCCGCCCCTTAAACCATCTTATACTTCACCTCTCTTCTATTTTTACTTAGTTCTGTTGAAGGGTCATTCGGACTCGAAACGTTAACTGTGTTCCTCTCCGCAGATGCTGCCAGACCTGCTGAGTTTTTCCAGGTATTTTTGATTTTGTTTTACAGCTGAGTTCACGTTCTTCACCAGTGGAAGCTTCCAGACAAGCGGATGTTAATTCCTCCTATGCAGTGTGCTTTGTTTTCTTAAATATATAAGCATCAAATACCGTAATTTGTTGAAATTTCTTGTCGCTGTGCATTAAAATTTTATTGCCACTTAGGCAGTTCAGATCAAAGATAACATCAATTATTCATGCAGAAGTTTTACTGCAGCTGTACAGGGCCTTGGCGAGACCACATCTGGAATAATGTGTACAGTTTTGGTCTCTTATTTGAAAAAAGATATAATTGTGTTAAAAACAGTTCAGAGAAGGTTCACTCAACTCAATCCAGGGATGAAGGGCTTATCTTATGAAGAAAGGTTGGACAGGTTGGGCCTATAACCATTGCAGCTTAGAAGAATGAGAGGTGATCTTACTAAATCATTTAAGATCCTGAGGGGATTTGACAGGGTAGATGCCAGGAGGATATTTCCAAATGTAGGAGAGACTAGAACTAGGGGACACAATTTAAGAATCAGAAGTCTACCGTGAAGACGGAGATGAGGAGAAATTTTTTCTCTCAAAGGGCCATTAGTATGTGAAATTCTCTTTCTCAGGAAGCAGTGGAGGCTGGGTCATTGAATTTATTCAAGGCTGAATCAGACAGATTTCTAATAGACAAGGGAGTCAAGGAATACGGAGGGCAGACAGCAAAGTGGAGTTGAGACCACATCCAGATCAGCCAAGATCTTCACGAATGACAGAGCAGGCTCAAAGGGCTGAACGACTACTCCTGCTCCTAAGTCCTACGTTCCTAACAGGTCAACAAAAGGGCCAAGGCTCTCAAAATTAGAAACTCTCGATACAACACAATAATATTTCTACATAAAACTTTCATTAGTTTGTAACAGCAATAAGCTTGGTAATCCACAAGCACATTCGTTTACGAAATAATTAAAAAAAGACAAATAACTAAGCTTACAGGCTTTTGTGTTCATTCCAATACTCTCGTGGCTGCTCTCCCACCTTACACCCTTCTAAACTTGAGCTTGTCCAAAATGCTGCTGCCTGCATCTTAATATCTGTGTTGATGACGCAGCACTACTTGCAGAATCAGAAGAGATCCTACAAAATATCGTAGATCAAGAAAAATCTAGAAGCTTAGAATAATGTAACCCCCCTGTTTAAGAAGGGAGTGAGGCAAAAGACGGGAAATTACAGGGCGATTAGCCTGACCTTGGTCGTTGGTAAGATTTTAGAGTCCAATATTAAGGATGAGATTTCAGAATACTTGGAAGTGCATGGTAAAATAGGGCAAAGTCAGCATGGTTTCATCAAGGGGAGGTCATGCCTGACAAATCTGTTAGAATTCTTTGAGGAGGTAACGAGCAGGTTAGACAAAGGAGAGCCAATGGATGTTATCTACTTGGACTTCCAGAAGGCCTTTGACAAGGTGCCGCACAGGAGGCTGCTCAGTAAGATAAGAGCCCATGGTGTTAGAGGCAAGGTACTAGCATGGATAGAAGATTGGTTGTCTGACAGGAGGCAGAGAGTGGGGATAAGGGGGTCCTTCTCAGGATGGCGGCTGGTGACTAGTGGAGTTCCACAGGGGTCAGTGTTGGGACCACAACTTTTCACTTTATACATTAATGATCTAGATGAAGGAACTGAGGGCATCCTGGCTAAGTTTGCAGATGATACAAAGATAGGTGGAGGGACAGGTAGTATTGAGGAGGCGGGGAGGCTGCAGAAGGATTTAGACAGGTTAGGAGAATGGGCAAAGAAGTGACAGATAGAATACAACGTGGGGAAGTGTGAGGTCATGCACTTTGGTAGGAAGAATAGAGGCATAGAATATTTTCTAAATGGGGAGAGAATTCAGAAATCTGGAGTGCAAAGGGACTTGGGAGTCCTAGTCCAGGATTCTCTTAAGGTTAACTTGCAGGTTGAGTCGGTAGTTAGGAAGGCAAATGCAATGTTGGCATTTATTTCGAGAGGACTAGAATATAAAAGCAGGGATGTGCTGCTGAGGGTTTATAAGGCTCCGGTCAGACCACATTTAGAATATTGTGAACAATTTTGGGCCCCATATCTCAGGAAGGATGTGCTGGCCCTGGAGAGGGTCCAGAGGAGGGTCATGAGAATGATCCCAGGAATGAAAGGCTTAACATATGAGGAACGTTTGAGGACTCTGGGTCTATACTCAATGGAGTTTAGAAGGATGAGGGGGGATCTGATTGAAACTTACAGAATACTGAAAGGCCTGGATAGAGTGGACGTGGGGAAGATGTTTCTATTAGTAGGAGAGATTAGGACCTGAGGGCACAGCCTCAGAGTAAAGGGAAGACCTTTTAGAACAGAGATGAGGAGAAACTTCTTTAGCCAGAGAGTGGTGAATCTATAGAATTCATTGCCACAGAAGGCTGTGGAGGCCAGGTCATTGGGTGTATTTAAGACCGAGATAGATAGATTCTTGATTGGTAAGGGGATCAAAGGTTACGGGGAGAAGGCAGGAGAATGGGGTTGAGAAACTTATCAGCCATGATTGAATGGCGGAGCAGACTAGATGAGCCGAATGGCCTAATTTCTGCTCCTATGTCTTATGGTCTAATATGGATCGAGGATGAACACCAAAAAGACAAAAGCAATGGTAGTCAAAGAAATACATTAGAAGAAACCAGAATGAAGATTGATTGAAGTGGATGGTGTCACACTGGTACAAGTAGATAAGTTCATCTATTTAGGGCAAATGATAACAGAAGGTGGTAGATGCAATGCCAAAGTCAGAACAAGGATAGAGATAGCCAGAAGTAACTTCGTGAAGATGAAGGATGTGTTAACAACACGAAAATGCAAGCTTGAAACAAGGAAAAAAAACTATTAAGATGCTACATTCTATCCATTTTCCTGTTTGCTTCAGAAACCTAGACAATAAATAAAGATCTGCGGAAAACAATAGTGGCCATGTGGATGTTAAGACATATGTTTAAAATTCCCTATACAGACCAAAAGACCAATGAAGAGGTGTTTGAAATCGCAAAAGTAAAAAGAACTCTTAAAAAGAGATATCCAGAAAAGAAAATATTAGTATTTCAGTCATTTGTTCAGAGCTGAAAAGCTACACAGATCTCTTCCAGAGGGCAAAGCAGAGGGCAGCAGAAAGAGGGGTCAACCTAGATGTAGGATGATGGACGTTACAGAGCATTTGCAATAAGAACTACAGTGGTTGTGTGAAGGTGGCACAAGACAGACGAGTGTGACATACCATGACAGCAGATCTCCTGGTTGGGGAAGCGACAAGCAGCAACAGCAGCATCTTTACTCGTATCTAGTTCTGTTCACCCATCACCCCTGACTTGGGGGAGGCGGTGGCACAGTGGTATTGTCACTGAATTGTATTCCAGAGACCCAGGGTAATGCTCTGTGGACCTGGGCTTGAATCCCACCATGGCAGACGGGTAAAATTTGAATTCAATAAAAATCTGGAATTAAAAGTCTGATGGTGATGACCATGAAACCATTGTCGAGTGTCGTTAAAAACACATCTGGTTTACTAATGTCCTGGCGTCTGACCTGTTCTTGCAGGCATGGTATTTTTACAGTTGGTACTGAACATTATGTGCCCTGTTTCGGTATTGTAGCGGTTATCATGTTCACCTAACACGTGAAAGGTCCTCGGTTCGAAACCTCGAGAGAAACATAATCAAAAACTGCTCATTCACTTTCTATCCCTTTTCATCACATTTTAATTTGATGTTCGTAAGTTTCCTTTAATATTTTGCTTTTCTTTTTGCAGTATCCCTTTAAGGGGCTGCTTTTTAATTTGTTACTTAATTTGTTAATTTAGTTTACTTGGTCTATATAGAAAGAATCATCAGCCCTGTGCTCACTAATTTACACTGGCTGCCATAAAAAAAAACTACTGCGGATGCTGAAAATCCAAAACAAAAACAGAATTACCTGGAAAAACTCAGCAGGTCTGGCAGCATCGGCGGAGGAGAAAAGAGTTGACGTTTCGAGTCCTCATGACCCTTCAGCAGAACTGAGTAAAGTTAGGAGAGGGGTGAAATATAAGCTGGTTTAAGGTGGGGGGGCGGGGAGAGAAGTTGGGTGGGGGGGGGTGGCGGTGGTTGTAGGGACAAGCAAGCAGTGATAGGAGCAAATAATCAAAAGATGTCACAGACAAAGGAACAAAGACGTGTAGAAGGTGGTGATATTATCTTAGAGAATGTGCTAATTAAGAATGGATGGCAGGACACTCAAGAAACAGCTCCAGTGGGGGTGGGGTGGAAAGACTGACAGGGCATTACAGTTATAGGTTTAAAAATAATGGAAATAGGTGGGAAAAGAAAAATCTATATAAATTATTTTGAAAAGCAAAAGAGAGGGGGAAGAAACGGAAAGGGGGTGGGGATGGGGGGAGGGAGTTTAAGATCTAAAGTTGTTGAATTCAATATTCAGTCCGGAAGGCTGTAAAGTGCCTAGTCGGAAGATGAGGTGCTGTTCCTCCAATTTGTGTTGGGCTTCACTGGAACAATGGCTTGCTGCATTAGAGCTGTACCTTGAGTGTCCTGCCATCCATTCTTAATTAGCACATTCTCTTAGATAATATCACCACCTTTTACACGTCTTTGTTCCTTTGTCTGTGACATCTTTTGATTATCTGCTCCTATCACTGCTTGCTTGACCCTACAACCACCGCCCCCACCCCCCAACTTCTCTCCCCCCACCCCCCACCTTAAACCAGCTTATATTTCATCCCTCTCCTAACTTTACTCAGTTCTGCTGAAGGGTCATGAGGACTCGAAACGTCAACTCTTTTCTTCTCCGCCGATGCTGCCAGACCTGCTGAGTTTTTCCAGGTAATTCTGTTTTTGTTTTACACTGGCTGCCAGTCTGGCAACGACTCAACTTTAAAATAGTCGTCTTTGTTTTCAAATTCCTGCAGAGCCTCACCTTTCCTTATCTCTGTAATCTCCTCCAGCCCCAAGTATCTGCACAAATTCTGAGGTATCTGTGCTAATTCTGGCCTCTTGAGCATCCCCTACTCCCTTTCGCTTCACCTTTGGTGAACGAGCCTTTAGCTGCCTGGGTCCTAATCTCTGGAAATCCCTCACTCAACATCTCTTCTCCTTTAAGATCCTCCTTAAAATCTACCTCTATGATCGAGCCTTTGGTCGTCTGTCCTAATATTGCCTTATGTGGCTGGGTGTCAATTAGCACCTAGGGACATTTCACAACATTAAAGACGTTATATAAATGCAAGTTATTACTTTTTATTCACAGTACAATTAAGATTTATAATTTCTATACTATTGCCATTTTACTGCTTTACATATCAACTGTAGCTCAGTGATAGCGTGTACACCTCAAGTCAGAAGATATTAAGTTCAAGCTACACTCCAGGTCATAATCAAATAATTGATGGTGACATTTCAATGCAGTACTGCTGTCTTTTAGAGAAGATATTAAACCCTGGCTCTGTCAGCATGTTCAAGCAGATGTTTTGAAGAGGAGTAGAGGGGTTCTCTGGGTTTCTTGGCTAATATTTATCCCTCAACTTGCACCGTCCAAAAGAAGAGTCATTCATCTCAAAGTCACTTTTGCAGTCCTGCTGTCCAGATATTAGCTGCCGTTTTTGCCACAAAAACTGGTGACTAAACTTCAAAAATAAGTTTCCTGTGATGCACTTTGGGATGACCTTAAGACATGATGGGCACCATATAAATGGACATTTTCAAAAAAAAAATTTAACAATTGACAATACTCATATTTCTGACTGCCAGGCCTGCCAGCTTCTTAACAGCTGTTAGGATAAACTGAAGATACTTGCAAATTAATGGGATGTGAGTGTCGCTGGCTAGGCCAGCATTTATTGCCTATCCCTAATTGCCCTTGAGAAGGTGGTGGTGAGCTGTCTTTGTGAACCACTGTAGGCCATGTGGTATAGGTACACCCTCAGTGCTGTTAGGGAGGGAGTTCCAGGATTTTGACCCAACGACAATGAAGGAACGGCGATATATTTCCAAGTCATTTTGAAGGTAGTGGTATTCCCATGTGGTCTGCTGCCCTTGTCCTTCTAAATGGTAGCGATCATAGGTTTGGAAGGTGCTATCTAAGGAGCCTTGGTGAGTTTCTGCAGTGCATCTTATAGATGGTACACACTGCTGCCACTGTGCGTCGGTGGTGGAGGAAGTAAATGTTTGTGGATGGAGTGCCAAGCAAGTGGGCTGCTTTGCCCTGGATGATGTCGAGCTTCTTGAGTGTTGTTGGAGCTGCATTCATCCAGCCAAGTGGAAAGTATTCCACCACACTCCTGACTTGTGCCTTGTACATGGTGGACAGGCTTTGGGGAGTCAGGAGATGAGTTACTCACCCCATGATTCCTAGTCTCTGACCTGCTCTTATAGCTGCAGTATTTACATGGCTAGTCCAGTTCAGTTTCTGGTTAATGTTAACCCCAAGGATGTTGACAGTGGCGGGTTCAGCAATGGTAATGCCATTGAACGTCAAGGGGTGATGGTTAGATTCTCTCTTGTTGGAGATGGTCATTGCCTGGCACTTGTGTGATGCAAATGTTACTTGCCACTTGTCAACCCAAGCCTGAATATTGTCCAGGTCTTGCTGCATTTGGGCATGGACTGCTTCAGTATCTGAGGAGTCGCAAATGGTGAACATTGTGCGATCATCAGCGAACATCCCCACTTCTGACCTTATGATTGAAGGAAGGTCATTGATGAAGCAGTTGAAGATGGTTGGACCTAGGACACTACCCTGAGGAACTCCTGTAGTGATGTCCTTGAACTGAGATGATTGACATCCAACAACCACAACCATCTTCCTTTGTGCTAGATATGACTCCAACCAGCGGAGAGTTTTTCCCCTGATTCCCATTGACTTCTGTTTTGCTAGGGCTGCTTGATGTCACACTCATTCAAATGTGGCCCTGATGTCAAGGGCAGTCACTCTCATCTCACCTCTGAAGTTCAGCTCTTTTGTTTGAATCAATGCTTCAATCTTGTCTTTTACGCTCAGGTACATGGCTCCAGCATTGTTGAGGATGAGAGTGTTTATGAAGCCTCTTCCTCTTGTTACTTACTTAATTGTCTACAACTGTTCAGGACTGGATGTTGCAGGACTGCAGAGTTTTGATCTGATTCATTAGTTGTGGGATTGCTTAGCTCTGTCTATAGCATGCTGCTTCCACTGTTCAACATTCATGTTGTCCCATGTTGTAGCTTCACCAAGTTGGCACCTCATTTTAAGGTATATTTAGTGCTGTTTCTGGCATGCTTTCCTACACTCATTAAGGAATGGTTTCATGGCTTGATGATAATAGGAGAGTGAGGGATATGCTAGGCCATGAGGTTACAGCTTATTGTTGCTGATGGCTTGCAGCACCTCAAGGATGCCCAGTTTTGAGTTGCCAAATCTGTTCTGAATCTATCCCATTAAGCACAGTCGTGGTGCCACACAACATTCAAATCAACAGAATTTTAAAAAGCTTAAGTTACCACTTCATGAATTTGCTATCTTGCACTAGCTAGAAACCACAATCTAACCTCTTTCTTGAAGGAAAGAACTGGCTGTGTTAACCAAATAACACTGCGCCTATTTGCCTAAAGGCCTTATTATGGGCATGCCTAACTAAAACTAAACTGACCTAAAATGTTGACTTTGGGCTGTCAGCAGATCACAGAACTGTCAGTTCTATATTCAGGTTCAAGTCACTGAGTCATAATACTTCAATATTGAGCCCAAACTACTTACTCACAAATGTCTGCCTGGCAATGAAATGAACTGAGAGTCTTGCACAATACTGAAAGCAATTTTACATACATTAAGTTCCCATTTTCAGTTAACTCACTCAGCATGATTCCATTTTAGTAACACGGATATAATGGGGCTGGTATGTGCGCGTGGCATCGGGATTTCAGCTTTAGTGCCGTTTCATGCTGGAGTAACATAGCGTCATGTGACCCGATCGAGGTCATTTTGGAGCGGCTTCTCCTGCTTGCGGGGTCTTTCCTGCTCACCGACTCCCTCCCACTCCCTGAACCTGCTGCTCGCTGCTCCCTCCCTGACCCTCCCGCTCACTGCCTCTCTCCCCGACCTTCTCACTCGCTGCCCCCCTCCCTGACCCTCCCACTCGTTCGCTGCCTCCCTCCCCAACCCTCCCGCTCGCTGCCTCCTTCCCCCACCCTCCCGCTCGCTGCCTCCCTCCCCAGCCCTCCTGTGGCCTCTTCCCTCCCTGACCCTCTTGCTCATAGCTCCTCTCCCTCTCTCAGTTGCTTCCTCCATCTCCCTGTCCCTCTTCCAAAATCTTGCTCACAGTGAGGGTTCAGGAGAGGGAAAGCGGCGAATGGAAGAGGCAGCAAGAGGGAGGGTCGGCCAGCGTGAGAGGTGGTGAGTGGGAGGGAGCAGGAGAGGGTAAGGGTGAGCGGGAGAGAATTGGCAAGTGGGAGGCAAGTAGAAAGTTAGCATATTTCTTTTATTTTTTTAAATTTATTTTATTTTGAAAGCTATTTCATTTGCAAATATAGGACTTCAGGAATGTACAATATTTCAAATTACAAGGTATAATATTTTAATATTTTTCTGACAAGAAATGTCCTACAAAGCCTAACTACAGCTTTATGATGGAAATGGGAAAATCTTAAAGTTGTTTCATTTAAAGTCGCACTTTTCAGGAATCCAACTACAACGTTAAGTGAGGAATTACTGTACTTACACTCAAGCACACATCTTAGAGAAGCAACAAAGAAATAAAACAAAAATTTTAAACATTCCTGTACAGGTAGTTTTTAAAAAGTGACATATAGAAGATAAGGAGCATTCACAGTTTTATCTCCCTGCAGTTGTGATAATTACTAGATTAGGTAGTTACAGATTAACGTGGTCATTTGACAAGGCCTAATTTGTCTATCCAGAAAAACCCTACAGTTCCCCCACTGCAGCTTTTGTTTGTTCAATGATTCCAGGGGTTTCTGTCCACTAGATTTGAAGTGTTGATAATTCCTTCTGAAGAAATACTTTCAGATATCAGTCTTATATTTTCCTACTATGAATCTCTGCCTCCTTGTCCTACTCCTTGCCAATTAATTTAAAGCAGAATTCACACTTTTAACTTCCATATGGAAAGAGAGTTAATGATATTTCCATACCATTAACTACATACCTCAAAGTCACAGCATAGCCAGCTCAGGTCAACTTCCCACCGATTTAGTCCTTCTTAATATTGGGGCAGTAGTTGCTACTTGCTTGGCATTTCCATTAGACAAGCCATCCCAGAAGAGAAGGCTGCCATGGGAGAATAGAGCGTCTTATGTTTTGGGATGTTTGTGATAATTTTTCTACAGAAAGAACTTGTAAAGGAGTTAAATTACAGCATGTCATTGAAATGGAAGTGGATTGACAAAAGATTTAAAATCTCCCAACAGTCATGTGCTGTGGTAAAGGGGGATTTATATGTTAATTAGTTAGGCATCAAAGATGTGGCTACCCAACAACTTGGGGGACCATAATGAATTTGTTTTAGGAAGCCTGAGCGGAGATAACATCTGCACCTAGCAGTGGGATGACCTGTTCATTTGGGCCTAGCACAGGGAGAATCCAGTCTGGTTTATTGACAGGCCTACAGCCAATTCACTCAAGAGGAAGGAAGATGAAGAGACAGCTGTTGCATTTCCTGTGGTTAGCAGTAACTAAAGCATCATGAGACAGAGCTTAGTCTAACAAGGTGAAATTCACTGTTCTTTTAAATTCAGAACCAGTCAGAATCAGGAAGCGGATTAGGAAGAGTGAAGTCAGCCCACTGGCATAGCCTGGTATGGTTTATTATTCTTCCTAATCACAAGAGATTTGAAGTGAAGTGAGTTTTAATCATAATAGTCACTCTGCACATTCATCTACTGTTCGGAAAATAATTCAACTTAAGGACTGGTATTTGACCTTGACTCCATATGGTTTCAGATCTACTGAAACGTTGGAGCAGTGCACTTGAGGGCATGGATGAAAATAGCGATAGCCATTGCAGATCACATTACTAATATGCACCTGGCTATGTCCATGTCTGAACTAAGGCTGTAATGAGGACAAGAGCTGAGTGGCCCTGGCAGAACTCAAACTGAGGGTCAGTGAGCAGGTTGTTTCTGAGCAAGTGCCACTCAATAGCACTGTTGATGACCCCTTCCATCACTTTGTTGATGATCGAGAGTACCCTGATGTGGCGGTAATTGCCGGGCTGGATTTGTCCTGCTTTATCTGGACAGGACATACCTAGGCTGTTTTCCACATTGCCGCCTAGATACCAGTGCTGTAGCTGTATTGGAACAGTTTGGCTAAGGGCACAGGTAGTTCTGGAGCACAAGTCTTCAGTACCATTCATCGAAGGTTGTCAGGGCCCATAGCCTTTGCAGTGCCTTCAGCCGTTTCTTGATACCACGTGGAGTGAATCGAATTGGCTGAAGACTGGCATCTGGAATGCTGGGGACCTCAGGAGGCCAAGGTGCATCATCCATTTGGCATTTCTGGCTGAAGATTGTTGCAAATACTTCAGCCTTGTCTTTTGCACTGAGGGGCTATGCTCCCCCCAACATTAAGGATGGGGGTACTTGTGAAGCCTCCTCCTCCAGTTGGTTGTTTAATTGTCCACCACCATTCACAACTAGATGTGGTGGGACTACAGAGCTTAGATCTGATCCACAGGTTGTGGTATCGCTTATTTCTGTCAATTGCATGCTGCGTTTGTTGTTTGGCATGCAAGTAGTCCTGTGATGTAGCTTCACCAAGTTAACACCTCATTTTTAGATATGCCTGATGCAGCTCCTGGCATGCCCCCCTACACTCTTCATTGAACCAGGGTGGATCCTGCGGCTTGATGGTATTGGTAGAGTGGGGGATATGCCGGACCATGAGGTTACAGGTTCTAGCTGTAGACAATTCTTCTGCTGCTGCTGATGGCCCACAGCACCTCATGGATGCCCAGTTTTGAGTTGCTGGATCTTTTTGAAATCTTTCCCATTTAGCACAGTGGTAGTGCCACACAACACGATGGAGGTTACCCTCAATGTGAAGACAGGGCTTCGTCTCCACAAGGACTGTGCGGTAGTCACTCCTACCAATACGGTCATGGACAGATGCATCTGCGACAGGTAGATTGATGAGGATGAGATCAAGCCAGTTCTTCCTTATTGTTGGATTGTTCACACCTGCTGCAGACCCAGTCTAGGAGCTATGTCGTTTAGGACTTGGCCAGCTCAGCCACTCTTGGTGATGGCCATTGAAGTCCCCCACCAGAGTATATTCTGTGCCCTAGACACCCTCAGTGCTTCCTTGAAATGTTTTCAACATGGAGGAGCGCTGATTCCTCTGCTGATGGGAGACGGTAGGTGGTAATCAGCAGGAAGTTTCCTTGGTCATGTTTGACCTGATGCCATGAGGCTTCATGCGATCCAGAGTCAATGTTGAGAACTCCCAGGGCAACTCCCTCCCAAATGCCTTGCTCTTGTCCACCTACTTAGCCTGTCTAAATCCCCTTGAAGCCTCTTTGCATCCTCCTCATAACTCACATTCCCACTGAGTTTTGTGTCATCAGCAAACTTGGAAATATTGCATTTGGTCCCCACATCCAAATCATTGATACATATTGTGAATAAATGGGACCCAAGCACTGATCCTTGCAGAACCCCACTAGTTATAGCCCGCCAAACTGAGAATGATCCGTTTATTCCTACTCTGTTTTCTGTCCATTAACCAATTTTCAGTCCATGCCAGCACATTTCCCCCAATCCCATGGGCTCTAATTTTGTTTACTAACCTTGTGTGGAGCCTTATCAAAAGCCTTCTGAAAATTCAAATACACCACATCTACTGGTTCCCCCGTATCTATTCTGTCAGTTACATCCTTACAAAACTCCAACAGGGTTGTCAAACGTGTATTCAGTTCAGTTATCACATCCTTTATAATAGAATCGATCCAGAACTAAGGGTCACTGTTTAAAAATAAGGAGTCGCCCCCTTAAGACAGAGATGAGGAGAAATTTTTTCTCTCAGAGGGTCGTGAATCTTTGGAACTCTCTTCCTCAAAAAGTGGTGGAAGTAGAATCTTTGAACATTATTAAGGCAGAGGTAGATAGATTCTGGATAAGCAAGGGGATGAAAGGTTATCAGGGGTAAACAGGAATGTGAAATTGAGGTTACAATCAGATCAGCCACAATCTTATTGAATGACAGAGCAGGCTCGAGGGGCTGAGTGCCCTAATCCTGCTCCGAATTCATATGTTTGTATGTAGATTCTAGCATTTTCCCTACTCCTAATGTCAGGCTAACAGGTCTGTAGTTCATTTTGCCTCTCCCTCCTTTCTTAAACAGCAGGGTTACCTTTGATACCTTCCAATCTGCAGGAACCATTCCAGAATCCTTAAAATTTTGGAAGCTGTTATGACAATAAATTACAACTATAACTGCTGGAAATTCTGCAATGGTCATCATCTCATTCAACTACAATATTCAGTTGGTTTGACCAGGTTCCAACAATGTGCCTTTCTCTTGCCTCTAGCAACCATCAGATTATCAGTTTTGTCTTAAGACCTGAACTAGCCAACAACAATCACCTACATCTTTGTAATTCTTAAACTTCAAGGCGAGCATCAGTGGCAGAGTAGGGGGGAAGAGTAGGCTTAAAACAGAGTGTCTTAAATCAAGGCCTGATCTACCCTTGGTACTACACAAAGAAGAGCAGGGGAGTTCTGCCGGTGTCTTGAATAACATTTATTGCTCAACTAATCATCATTAAAACAGATGATCTAGTCATGTATCTGATTGCATGCATGGGAACTTGCTGTGCATGAATGGGCTGTATTGCAATTTGACAACAGTTCAAAAGTACTTCAGTGGTTGTATGTCCATTTTGGGACATCTCACAATAGCAAAAGCCACTCTCGAAATGCAAGTTCTTTCTTTCTTAAGTAGAATTTAAGATGTATTCCACCATATACATGCATGATCAATTCATCCAACATTTGATATCACTGAACTCCAACTAGCAGTTAAAACGCTCTCGGATTTTATACTTCTATTGCTTTCTACCATAGCAAGGCATGCCGTCGGAGTAAATTTCTTCTGACATGAGTTTGAAGCTTCAAAGGGCATACAAACCAATATTAAGGGCAGTTTCTATCCCCTTCATTTTCCTGAACATACTTTGTTTCCTCTCTGCGAGTTATTTCATGTTCTAATCAAACCTATTTTCTAGGTGTTGGAAAAAGATTTATTTTGAATCCATATTAACCAAGCGCAATGGAAAATATCAGTATACAACATTTATGTTACTGCAGAGACAAAATAACACTCAGGAAATGACTGGAACATGCACTTTTTGCTTTGAAATTTTTATACTTGAAACAGACCAATTTTGATTTTGGGGAAGAGAATGAACCCAAGCTCATAACGGGAAGGCAATGCTTTGACTTTGAAGAATGTGAAAAGTTGAATTAACTTTAAAAGATATGAAACATGCCAAAAAACACATCTAGCAAGATCGTTGGGATCAAAATTTAAGCTGGAAACCCAACTTCAATGAAATAACTTACATTTATATAGTGCCTTTAAAGTAGTGAAATGTCGCAAGGTGCTTCACAGGAGCATTATAAAATAAAGTATGACACCAAGCCACTTTGGAGATATTAGGTCAGGTGACCAAAAGCGTGGTCAAAGATACAGATTTCCTGGAGTGTTTTATAGGAGAAAAGTGAGACAGACAGGTGGCGAAGTGTAGGGAGGGTATTCCAGAGCTTGGGGCCTAGGCAACTGAAGGCACAACCACCAATGGTGGAGGAAATTGGGGATGCAAAAGAGGCCAGAATTAGAGGAGCGTAGAAATTTGGAGAATTATAGGATTGGAGACTACAAAGATGAGGAAGAATTTGAAAACAAGGTTGAGAATTTTAAAATCAAGACATTGCTTGACCGGGAGCTAATGTGGGTCAGTCAGCACAGGGGTGATAGGGGATTGGGACTTGCTGTGAGTTCAGAAATGGATAATAGACATTTGGATGACCTCAAGGTTACGGAGAATAGATTGTGGGAAGCAAGCCAGACACTCGCCAGCACCTTCTCAAGGGCAATTAGGGATGGGCAATGAATGCTAGCCTAGCCAGCGATGCCCATATCGCATGACTAAATTTTTTTAAATGTTGGAATAGTTGAGTCTAAAGCATGAATGCGGGTTTCAGCAGCAGATGAGCTGAGACGGGGCGAAGTTATGGAAGTGGAAATAGGCAGTCTGAGTGATGGCATGAATGTGGGGTCAGGAGCTCATCTCGGGATCAAATGTGACACACCAAGGTTGTGAACAGACTGACTTAATCTCAGACTGTTGCCAGGGAGAGGGGTGGAGTCAGTAGCTAGGGAATGGAGTTTGGAGCAGGGACCAAAAACAATGGCTTCAGTCTTCCCAATACTGAATTGGGGGAAATTTCTGCTCGTCCAGTACTGGATGTCGGATAAGCAGTCTGATAATTTAGCAACAGTGGAGGAGTCGAGAGAGGCTGTGGCGAGATAGAGCTGGGTGTCATCAGTGTACATGTGGAAACTAACACTGTGCCTTCGGATGATGTCACCAAGGGGCAGCTTGAAGATGAGAAATAGGAAGGGACGAATAAATGGGTAATTTGAGACATGAGGTGGTGAGTGTAGCATACTTTGGAGGAACAGCTGAAGTCTCCCAAAGTTCTTGACCACTGGGGTTTCACTGCACCATGTCTGGGTCTGTAAAAGACTGATTAATAAAGATTGATCGCCTTAATTAATCAAGAGTCTATTATCGTTGTATCGTGCACCGACCATAATGGTGGGAGGTGAGCTAGATGGGCCTTGGATTTTATTTCTTAAACACTTACTATGGTTGGGATTTTCCGGTCCCGCCCATGGCAGGAGTCATCACGGGAGGACAGAAAATTTGGCAGACCAGCCAAAGGTCTGTTGACTTTGGGTGGGAATTTCCAGAGCCAGCTCAGAAAATCGTGGCCTACGTTTCTATTGTATGATATATGTAAAGGTACTCATTCCTCTTGGCCGACAAGCAAAACACTCAGCTGGTAGGGGATCATGATTCAGTATTTGGCCAGTTTTTTTTTGGCTGTTTGATAACTTCAACCCTAGATATCAACACAACAACTTATCTTTATATAACGCCTTTAACATAAAATGTCCCAAGATACTTCAGGACCAGTTTTTTTCCCTTTAATCTTTCATGGGATGTGGGTGTTACTGGCAGGGCCAGCATTTGTTGCCCATCTCTAAATGTCCTTGAACTCAGTGGCTTGTTAGGTCATTTCAGAGGTCAACCACATTGCTGTGGGCCTGGAATCACATGTTGGTCAGATAGGGTAATGACAGCAGATGAGTTTTTCTTGAAAGGGTGATGACAGCAGTTTTAAAGAAGAGGGACAACAACTGTAGCAAGAGAAAAATAGAAAATGTTGGAAAAACTCAGCAAGATTTTCGTCTTGCACTCATTAGGATAGCTCACAAGAATTTTCCAACCGTAACGGGGGAACAACAATTTATACTGCATGAGAAGAGAGTTTGATTGGTTGGCAAATGAACTCTGACTGTTGCAGGCATTGCCATGGAAAATGCAGCATGAAACAGTTAACGGCCGAGCTTTGTTTAAATTCAAACCTCCATCAGAGTCCACTTGCCAACCAATCAGCACACTCTTCTCATGCAGTATAAATTGTTGGTCTTGTTACAGTTGAAAATACTTGTGATCTATCTCAATCAGTGTAAGATGAAAAGCTTTGATAGAATGTCTCTTTTTTCAGCAATATTAATTAACCCATCACCCAAACAGAAATGTCAGTAAGATTTCATGCATTCAGACAAACTAGCTGAAGATTCAGTGATACCATTAGGTATAATCTGTGTCACTTAACACTGCTTTTGTCACTGAAGTTTGCTACATGTGCGTTGCACAGTCAGCAATAACAACTTGCATTTATATAGAACCATTCACGTAGTAAACCATCTCAAGGCACTTTTAAAGGAGCGTTATCGGAAAAAAAATTGTGTCAGCAGTGCTCTGTGGCGACACTCTTGCCTCTGTGTCAGAAGGTTATGGGTTCAAGTCTCACTCCTGGACTTGAGCACAAAAATCAAAGCTGATACTCCAGTGCAGTACTGAGGGAGTGTTGCAATGTGGGGGCTGCCGTCTTTCAGATAAGACGTTAAACCAAGGCCTTTTCTGTTCTTTCAGGTTGGAAGAAAAGATCCCGTGACACTATTTTGAAGAAGAGCTGAGGAGTTGTCCCCGGTGCCCTGGTAAATATTTATCCCTCAATCAACAACACTAAAACAGATCACCTGGCCATTGTCACATTACTGTTTGTGGGAGCTTCCTGTGCGCAAACTGCTGCAGTGTTTCCTACAATACAACGGCTTCAAAAGCACTTCATTTGCACTTTGGGCACGCTGGGACAAGTCTTTTCTTATTCTAAAATTCAACACCAAGTCACATAAGGAGATATTAACACAGGCGACCAAAAGCTTGGGCAAAGAGGCAAGCTTTAAGGAGCATCTTAAAGAAGAAAGGTACAGGGGCTTAGGAAGAGAATTCCTGAGCTTAGGACTTTGGCAGCTGAAGGCACGGCCGCCATTGCTAGAGTCACTGAAATCAGTGCAGTGCAAGAGACCAGGCATGTAAATCTTGGAGGATTTTAGGGCTGGAGGAGGTTCCAGAGATAGGGAAGGGTGAGGCTCTTTTGTAATATAAAAGCAGCTTCAATTTACCAAAGTTCCTCGAGGGTAGACTCAAAAAAGAATTCAGGCCTTCAACAGGATCTAGTTTCAGTAGGTAAATTCTCTAGAACAGTCATATTCAACAGCCCATGCAGCTGAAACAAAGCCCTTCATTATAATACCGCGATACACAAACAGATATGTCAAAGCACTAGGCTTCTAACCTGGAGACAGACTATCTCAATTTACCATTGCATTTCAAAGGAAAAATAACTTCCATTCATATAATGCCATTTATGCCCTTAGAATAGTCCAAAGCATTTCATAGCCAATGCATTACTTTTGATGCATAGCCACTGCTGTTTTGTCGACAAGTGTGGTAGCCAATTTCTGCACTAACAGCAGTGAGATGAATGCCCAGTTAATGTTTTTATTAGCGTTGCTTGAGGAATGGATCGTGGCCAAGACACTGGGAAAATTTCTTGCACTTCTTCAAAAAAAAGAAAGTGCTATGGGAACTTTTATACCTGTCTGAACAGGCATTTAATTTGATGTCTCAACCAAAAGATGGCACCGCTGACAATGCAGCATTCCCTCAGACTAATGCACTAGTCTAGATTATATACTCATCCTCCAGATAGGGGCTTGAACCCACAATATTCTGATATGGAGGCCAAAGTCAGGGCAACTGAGCCAAGTAGACACTTGAGTTTAGTGAGTGAAAAGAGCAAAAATGAAGGAAAATTGCTCTAGATGAATAATCTTTCTTCCCTCCTCAAATATCAATTAAGGAGCAGCAAAGATGGGATCACGCAGATGTTTATGGCCTGCACGGTTTCAACTTTTAGCAACAACAGATCAATTATGTAGCTCACTTGTGTGGAAAAAATGTTCTAAAACATGTCTCACACAAGGAAAATACACACCCTAAACCAAAGGAGGAGAGATTAGGAGGGGAGTGAAGAAGGGCCCTTGAACTAAGTGGCTTGCTGGACCTTTAAGGAGAGAAGTTAAGAGTAACCACATTGCTGTGGGGCTGGAGTCACATGTAGACCAGACCAGGTAAGGACATTAGTGAACCAGATGTGTTTTTACAAAAATCGATGATAGTTTCATGGGGAGATTAGCTTTATAATTTCGAGTTTATTAATTGATAAATTAATTGGTAGGTGGGTAGGGCAGGTGAGGTGGGTAGGGTGAGTGAGGTGGGTAGTCGAGTTGGGCCAGGGGAGAGCTGGGTGGTTGGGGTGGCAGGAGGGAAGCTGGTAGTCGGGCTGGGGGTTAGTCAGGTGCTCGGGTGTAGTCAGGTTGGGTCAGGGAAGTAGTCATGTGGTCAGACGGGGTAATCAGGGGGTTAAGTGTGAGTAATTGGGGGGCTCGGTTGTGGAGTCACCCAGGTGTTAGAACAGGTTTTAATCTGCCTAACATTTCCTTGGTAGCCATCCAGGTAAGTCACGCTGATCTCTCCAAGTCCGCCTCTATCACAAAACTTCTAGGGCAATTCCCACGTAGGTCTGCACGTCAGGACTTCCACAGGGTCCCGATGCGCACCTTCACTGTTAGGTCCAGTCTCATTAGCTCAATATCTTTCAGTCCACACAGGAGCTGGGATTTTCCGGTCCCGCCAGG
This sequence comes from Cetorhinus maximus, assembly GCF_964194155.1. Lineage (NCBI taxonomy): Eukaryota > Metazoa > Chordata > Chondrichthyes > Lamniformes > Cetorhinidae > Cetorhinus > Cetorhinus maximus. The sequence goes on from NC_135893.1 coordinate 67,685,304, forward strand.
AACATGCATTGTGGTGGACGAGACGGGAAAATTTGGACTTTTGACCTCTCTCCCAATTTCCCCGTCCTGCCCATGACAATGCCCACCGCTGGTGGGCCGGAAAATCCAGCCTACGGTCTCTCTCTAGCAGAAAGTTCAAAATCTTAAAGTGAAAACGAAAGGAGCATTTAAAAGATTGTTTGGGTTGCAGCAGCTATGGAGAGTGAGGGACAAAAGCTATTACTGTCGTGAAGTGTCATTTTATTTGTTCAATATCGTTTTACTGTCACGGGTTTAGCCCGTGGTTTGATCCTTGAACTGCTAGATTCTCACATCAAGTTTCATAAATTCTTCAAGTCTTTCCACTCTTCATTCAAAGGTCTTTATTTAAATATGATGGTTTCTGTTATCGTTCAGCTTGCATACAGGGCAGTAGCCTATTTTTCAAAACTTTCACATAACAAATTCATACTAAGCTTTACAGAACAAAGTACTAGCTGTTCCCTTTTTTGGGACCAAGTGCCAGCATATCTTTTGAAACACAACTGCCCTTCAGTATAATATCAGGACACATATAAAATTAAAAATCTATTACATGGAGCACAAAAGTTATTTAGGCTGGGATCATCAGGAAATCATGTGCACTGGTCATGTAAAAAATGTAGAAATGGCTACTTTTAGCCATACATTTACACTCACGAGATTTGAAATTCATACAAATTGCATGACTGCTCCATTGTATTAGATTTTACAGTAACACTTTCACTCAGTTGAAAATATCTCGTGCACTTTCCTTGCTTGCTAGTCTCGTAAAAGAGATTTAAAAAGACAAAAAAGGGGCAGTAAGAGGAGTGAAGGGAGAGAAAGGAATAGAAGAGAGGAAGGGGGAGGGTATAAGAGGGGGAACAGAGGAAAAGTGGGGAGATGGAGATGGGGAGGGGGGAGAGCGGGAAGAGGGGAGAGAGAGGAGGAAGGGAGGGGAAGAGAGGGGGAAGAGGAGAAGCGGTCGAGGGAAAGATGGGGGCGAGGGAAAGGGGGGGGTCGAGGGAAAGGGGGGTCGAGGGAAAGGGGGGGTCGAGGGAAAGGGGGGGTCGAGGGAAAGGGGATCGAGGGAAAGGGGGGATCGAGGAAAAGGGATCGAGGGAAAGGGGGATCGAGGGAAAGGGAGGGTCGAGGGAAGAGGGGTCGAGGGAAAGGCGGGGTCGAGGGAAAGGGGGGCAAGGGAAAGGGGGGGTCGAGGGAAAGAAGGGGTCGAGGGAAAAGGGGGGTCGAGGGAAAGGCTCGAATGAGGAGTGTGAGGGAGGGGGAAATGCATAGGTAGAGGGGTGAAGGGGAGGGGGTAAGGAGACAAGGCTAGGGGCGAGGGGGGGGGGCGAGGGTGTGAGTGCGAATGGGCGGGGGCTGGAGGGAGGGGGTTGGAGGGCAGAGGGGGGAGGACGAGGGGAGGAGGGCGAGGGGTCGGAAGGCCGGAGGGCGGGGTGTCGGAGGGTGGGCTGGAGGGCAAGGGGTGGAGGGCGAGGGTGGGATTTTGAGGGGAGAGGTGGTGTGGAGAGGGAGAGGGGAGGAGAGGGGGTGGGGTGAGGTGAGATGGGAGAGGGGTGTAATGCTGATTTGAATGAAACGCTTAAGCTTCACCCCTCACTTTGCAAATCGCTGAATTAATCTAGCATCTGTGATTTTGTGGTTCAGTATAAACACATCAGTATTATTCTAATCTTTTTCAATTGGTGTTTGGCCATTGCACAGAAAGATCTTACTGTTTAAATCCCTCTCAGTGGGCTGCAGCTATGGCTTGAAACAGGCGAGGGCAGACATGTGCCTCTTCAGTTTGTGGACAGGTTTGCAACAAAGGAAATCACCACACGGTGTTGTGGCAACAGTGGAATACATCAGTTACCTTGCTGCCAGACCACACAGGTGGTATGACATCTGATAAATCATTCAGTGAATGGGAGGAAAACGACAAGCCCAAACTTTCTTACCGGATGAATGAAAGCTTGTTTTCAGTTTCACACTGGCTGGGATATAAATTCATCAACCGAGACTTTACATTTTGTTTCTAAAGTTGCTGAGGCCTCTTCTCCCACTGAAATAACAGATAGGTCGGTCGATGTTGGTGGTATAATTAATCCAACACTCATACATGGTGCTTCTCTTGAGAACATGATGTTGCAAGTTCGAACCAGGTACGGATTCTTTTCACCACCACCCAAATTTGTGAATACAACAGGATCACTTGTCTGTACCATTCTTTACATAAAGCTGTAATGCTGCACACTGTCCCACGCACAGCCTGTCTCAAATAGGCTAATGTTTCAGGTCATGACTTTTCATCAGAACTGGGAAATGTTAGAGATGTAATAGGTTTTAAACAAGTGAATAGTGGGAGGGTTGGCAAAAGGTGAGTTCTGTAATAGGGTGGAGAAGATCAAATGACAAAATGGTTGGTGGCGCAGGGAGTGGTAATGGGACAAGTAAAGAAACAAAAGATGTGCCTAAAGGAGGTGTGGGCAAATGGCCATTTGCCGCCTCGAAAACACAAAAAAAGAGAAAAACAAGACAATAAAACCAGAAACCTGCAAAGATATGGTGCCCAAGTCCTGGATAGGGCTGGAACCCATAACCCTCCAATCTCAAAGCTACCAACTGAGCCAAGGTTTACCATGACTCGATTAACCTTTACCATGATGAGGACAGGTTGAGTTTTTGGTGAAGGTAGATCCTTTAGATACTGGTCTGGATTTTGCAGTCACTGACAAAGTAAAGGTGCTCACTGTTGGCCTGCAAAAAGCTGCCCACAAATATCTAGCGATCTCTGTGGCGTGGTTTTCCCCTTTTCGAACAGCAGTTCAAATCTGGTGCCATATGAAGGGATATCTTGGTGTGCAGCATCAGTGATGTCCATCACTGGTAAGGAGTCAATCATGTTAAAGTATTCACACACAGCAAACCAGTAAGCTAAAAGCACTCAAAACATCCTCCACTTTTCAATTCAATTTTTGGATAATGAAATAAATACATGACTATATTAAAATAGTAGCTAAAATAAAGATAAACGGAGTTTTGCAAAAGAAAAAAACATTTTTATACTTTAAAAGATGTGTGAAATTTTTTAATCATTGTGGAGAAATTCGACATTCCATAAATATAAAATTAGCTTTTCAAGGCCAGTGAGGGTGTTTAGCAATAATTATGAAGTTGGTACATCAGTTACATCTTATTCAACAAGGTGTAACTTTTTCAAGGGTTTTTACAGCGGGATGAACTGCATTAGAGCATGACGTTTTCATTGGCCTGAATTTTACCCTTGGCGGGTGGTACGATTGGCAGGCCCAGGACCGTTCGGGAAACGGCCCCCACCTGCAATCAGCCCCTGACTGCGATCTCGCGCTGGCTGGTCAATTAAGGCCCGCTCAGCGTTCAATGTGTCTTCCCAATGGTCAGGAAGGGCCAAGCGGGGGCCTGTTGGGCGCCGGGTCCAATGGTGACCCAGCCAGCAGCTTAAAAATAACACAGGCAGCTCCTTGAAGGCTGCCAGGGAAGAACATATCTTCTGCCTGCTTGAAGACCGAAGCTATGGCCTCAACTTCAGCTGGAGATGCCAGGCAGGAGGGCAGGTCAGGTGGGCACTCACCCCACCCCCTCCACCCTCGTGGTCCTCCTGGAGGAGGTGGCTGCCAGGAGGTACACCTTCGTCCCCAGAGATGGAAGGAGAAGGCCACTGTATCTGATAAAGAAAGCTTGGGAGGAGGTGGCAGCCCAGGTCAACAGCCATGACGTTGTGTAGCGCACATGGGTGCAGTGCCACAAAAGGTTCAATGACCTGCTGTGCTCGGTAAGGGTGAGTATCATGTTGGCATGGATCAATGTAGTGAAGTGTTAAGGGCTGGCCATCCCTCTGTGGAGCTCAGGGGTGTTAGAGTCTGAATGCCAACTGTCAAAGGCGCCAGAGCTGGCCAAAGGGGTGAGCCCTGGCTACTTGGACTGAGTGTCTTGTGGCTCGAGGGCCATGACTCAGATGTGCCCTGCAAGGAGCTCCTGAGCAGGGGTTAGCCAGGCTGCAATGGTGCTGCAGGTAGAGAGTGGACTAATCAATGTTCCTCTGTCCTTTCAGGAGAAGACAAGCCATAACAACATTGAGAGGTCACAAGCAGACGGAGGGCTCCCAAACCTCCTCATCCTAACCAGATATGAGCAGGACGACTTGGAGCTGGAGAGGCACCATTCACCTGTCAGCCGGTCACAGGGAGGCTGAGGTGTAAAGCCAAGGTAAGAGTGAAGTGCACAGAGGTGAGAGTTTCGGATGGTGCAAACACTCTTGTGTAGTCTCTTCATTGATAGGAGCCTCAAAACTTGAGTGCCCATTGATAATTGAAAGACGATGACACCATGATACGAATCTCCATTGTCTCACTAGGGTGCCTGGCATGCACAGTGACAGTGTGATGACTTAAACTAATGATATGTCGTTGTTCTCCCTTAGATTCACCAGCACGCTCTCATTCACAGGGCCCCGAAGAAGCACCTCTGGTGCCAGAGGACCGCTGGGCTTTAGCTGCACCTACGTCGCACCCGTTCTCTGAACCAGGCACCAGCGCAGATACCAGCACCTTGGTGGGCATTAGATCGTCGGCTAGAATGTCGGAGCACAGCAGTGAGGGCACTTCATACTCGCTTGAGGAACAGGCGCCGGCAGAACGAGGACTGCTGGAGACCAGGGCGATGCCAAGTCAGATGATGAGCCTCTGGAGTCGTCCATTAGGCAGCAGATGCTAGGTGTCCAGCAGGGTATGCAGGAGGATCTGGCGGAGATCCACGAGGGTATGCGTGCCATGGTCTCTGTTGTGAAAGAGTCCATGCGGAGCACAAGCACTGCATTGACCCTCATGGCCGAACGCACTGCCTTCTCGAATGAGAGAGTGGTGACTCTCATGGAGAGGCAGGTCCAGGGGCAGAATGAGGACTTCCTGGAGTTGCGCTCGGACCTGCAAGCCCTTACACAGGCAATTACCTCAGGTGGTCAGTGCCAGCGTGAGAGGTGGATGAGGCCCCAGCTAGGTGCCCATCCACCAATGGTGAGCAGGGAGGTCCAGAGCGACATCCCGAAGGTGCACAAGCTGCTTGTCGTCTCGGCAGGCTCCTCTCAGGACTCTCTGGGTGATGGCAGCAACTCCTCCACCCCTCTGCCAGTGACCGTGGCATCTGATGAGGCTATGATGACTTGGGAGATGCCAGCCGTGGAACTGGCCACTCCCTCCCAGGCGGGACCAGCACAGGCTCCACTGGCCAGAGGACGATCGCCAAGGTCATCAAGACCAACAAGACGCCAAAGTCAGCAGGCTACCTCCAATGCCGCTGCCAGTGAGGTGGAGGGGGTGGGGGGCACCAAAACATAATGAAGAGATTAAACGTAAGTTTAAGGCACCATGAGCACAAGAGGGACTGGTCACGGGTGATTTTCTCTTCTGTAATGTTTTGTTTATGTTTCCTGGTCTGGGAATGAAGTCTAGAGAAGGCTATGTTAATTTGTTTGGATTGTGAAAATGACATAAATTTTCTTGTTGCCGTAATGGCCTGAGTATGCTTCACCTTTTTATTTTTTTGGTACAGGGTATGTTAGTATATAATGCTGGCTGTGGGTGGTTCTAAACTTTATTGCACAGGCATTGAGAGGACTTTAGGCTCAAATGAAAGGGTCATTCCAGACATCTGGGATGAGGGCAGAAGCCCTGACATGAGGTCGAAACAGATCTTTGGCAGCCTAGCTGAAGGAGCATTGGACCAAGGTGTCCGTGGTGTCCCTGCCTCCCTGGAGGCTACTGAGGTCTGCCTCCAAGCCCTCAGCATTCTCCCCACCATGCTCCTCTTCTGGCTCACTACTGGGCTCATCATCTGTGGCCTCTGCAGCTGCGTCAAGATCCTCTTCCCCCAGTGGGTCCCCCCTTGCTGGTGCCAGATTATGGAGAGCACAGCACGCAACCGCTATCAGTGACACCCGCTCTGGGGGGTATTGTTGTATTCCCCCCTGAACGGTCCAGGCATTGGAAGTGCATCTTGAGAAGACCTATGGTCCTCTCTAGCACTGCCATTGTGGAGGCATGACTCCTATTATAGCAAAAATAAAAAGGGACTCAAAACATTAACTGTATTCCTCTCCGCAGATGCTGTCAGACCTGCTGAGTTTTTCCAGGTATTTTTATTTTTGTTTTGGATTTCCAGCATCCGCAGTTTTTTGCTTTTGCTCCTATTATAACGCTGCTCTGCCCTCTGTTCTTGGGTGACAGAGGGGGCGTCATAAGCCACCTTTTCAAGATTAGATTGTGAAATGCACTATATAAATGCAAATCTTTCATTTTTCTTTCTCTGCTTTTGTCAGGCTAGAAGTACACGTATAGGCATTCTGTAGTGCCAGGAGTTTATGAAGCTCCATCTAGTGGTAGACATGAAAAGCCACAATATAGCTGTTGGTCACAGATGAATGGTGCCCATATAGGGAGTGTGAGAAATGCATAGCAAGTTTCTTGTGGATAGCTACTTGTCTTTCACTCATCTTTATTGCCCAACCTCAGTTTTGGCTCGTTGGAAATAATTGTAAAATCTATAAATTGTATAAAGCTTTATCGACCCTGAACTCATTAAGAAATATTTTCACTTATTTTAGAGGAATGACGATGGATACACCGGATATTACTCACTGCTCGTCCAATGGGGGAATTTCAACAAGTGCACATGAAAGGTGTCAAACGGGTAGCTCTAATCGGAACTGATCAAATGTGGTTCAGCCCACAGGTAGTGCTGTTCATTGGTTAAATCAACTCAGGAACAGGAGTGGGCCATTCGGCCCTCAGGCCTGTTTGCAATTCAGTTAGATCTGTACCTTAATTCTATTTACCTGCTTTGGTTTCATATCCCTTAATATCCTGGCCTGACAAAAATACAATCTCAGTTTTAAAATTTTCAATTGCCCCTGAGCCTCGGCAGCTTTTTGAGAAGTGTACTAAGTAACCATTCCCCCTTGTATGAAGACTTACTTTCTGAAATCACCCACCAGAGGAAATAGTTTTTTTTCTCTATCTACCCTACCACATCCTTTAACCATCTAAACACCTTTGTTAATCACCCTTAATATTCTATTCTACATGAAGGTAAGTCTCAATTTGAAAAGTTATACGGACTCGAAACGTCAACTCTGTTTCTCCCTCCACGGATGCTGCCAGATCTGCTGAATTTTTCCTGCATTTTCTGTTTTTATTTCAGATTTCCAGCATCCGGAGTATTTTGCTTTTATTTACCTCAATTTAACACTTCTAATCCAAAGAGAGGAGTAGCATCACTTACTCAGAGACAGACTGGGGAAAATTTATTCCAAGGAAATAAAGAGCTTTCACGGTAGGCATCGGTTGTTGTTCTATGAAAAAATCAAATGGATACTCACGAACCCAGCCTGAAGCAAAGATTATTAAAACATCCAGTCTAGTCTTCATTCAGACTTGGAAGAAATAATGAGCAACGCAGAAAATTACTTTAGACAAACACTTCCTTTCCTCTCCCTGCTCTTCCTTAACAGACAGGTGTAATCGGGGTGGGAAGGTTCCTAGGGGTTAACAGGTTCGAACAAAACCAAAGCACAAAAGGAATGGCTGCACTGTGACAGGCTGCAGTCTGACGCCTCTGAACAGTTTAAATTCTTGGACAGATCCATTGCAGAGCTTCAGTCCAAACCACAGATGTTGTAGGTGACTTTTTGTGCTGGAGTACAGTTAACCTTTCATCAGGTTTACCACAAGTATCTGTGCCAGAGTGTTATCTTTAGGCTGTACAAAACAGGACTTGCTCACAACACAGTACTTAGAAAATTTCGAGCCTGCCAAACTTCCAGAGCCTAAAAGCTAATCCCACAATAAGCATAGCACCTAAACCACAGAATAGCATTGACTTTAAAAGGCACAGAGAAGCCAGCTCCTTTACACACAGCATAGCCTTGCGTACTCCAACTCTTGCCTCTTCCCTCAAAGTTGACTCCTTGTAAGGGGACAGTTCCCCAAGTGACAGTTGCCTTTCTGTTCAATATTCAAATGACTATTATTGATGATTGGGAGTCTCGAAGGCTATTGGACTGTGGCTAACACCACAACCCAGTTTGATCTTGTCAGTGTGCAAGTCCAGGAGGTGGCACTGTATCCAAACAAGAAGTGTTAAACCCTGGTGGAATTTTATGCTTCCTCAGGCTTGAGTGCTGTAGGCAACTGTAGTGTTCCTACCACTTCTCCAAGTGAGACCAGCTAACTGTGGATCAAACTAGAGACCATCTGGTTTGCAGATCTCTGTCAATCGCTGATTTAAACTGCTGAGCCTCCCCCATTAGGGAGCCAAGTAGATATTTAGTGTGGTGTTCCACCATGGATATGAAGAGCTGAATTCTGACCCTGGTTCACCAAATCTTTTGTGAATTTCCACATTTTTTAAGCATGCAGAAAACCCTAATAACACCTGGGAATGGAGGAAACCTTGGTGACATCACCTGAAGACACGGCATCAGTTTCCACACGTGCTTTGGATAAAAACTCTACCTCTGTGCTATCAGACTGCTGTCTGACACCATGTTCTGAATGAGTTGAAAAGTCCTCCACTTCAACACAATCCTTTATCTTTAGCCCTGACCACTGCTTCCATCCCACTCCCCAGACATTAATTCAGGTTCAGCCAGGCTCAGAGATTTGAGCCTGTGAGCATTATCCTGGGCTTCTGGATTACTGTTCGATTGATATTGCCACTATGCCACTGTCTCCACACAATCCTTGCATCCCTGTCCTGATAGCTCACTGCGGAGTAAATATACCATGTGATGTCAGCTATGGTTCAGCTGTTAGCACGCTTACCTCTGAGTCAGAAGATTGGTGGTTTAAGTCCTACTCCGGCAATTTGAGCACACAATTTCATCTGACATTCCAGTGTGGTAATGAGGGAGAGTTGCACCGTTGAAGGTTGAGGATGAGATGTTCAGCCTACCTCCCATCTCAGATGGATATAAAAAATGCAATGACACAGGTATGATCCCAGCTGATGTTAATACTGGGTGTCAGATCCCAGAGTGAAACCTGGCTTGATAGATCCCAATTTTTTTTTTTAGAAACCGTGGAGATAAGTTACTGAACAAATTCACAGGAGTCTGCTGATGAACTTTAACACAAAGAATAAAACATTTATTAGATAAGAAAAATGAACTATATTATACCAAACAAAACGGTTGGAAAGGTTTCAATACAAACGCAAGAAAATGACTCAAATATTCACTATTCCTTCATCCCACATATCTTTACAGACACATACAAGTTAGGAAAGATAAAACAGCTGCTCCCTGCAGCTCTAACATTCAGGGTAAGTATGAGGTACATGTGAATTAACAGTTGAAGTGTGGCCAGCAAAGTCACACTCCAAAGTAAATGACAGATGCAACGCAAGCAGATTCTATGGAATCCTCACAACCGAACCCAGACGCTTGATCCAGCTCCAGGGTTTCAATCGCGCCCTCCGAGATTCCTTTCCCTGGATCTCTGAATACACTCAAGCTTCACCTCCCAAGTACATTATCAGAGCTTCAGCCGCGCCAAGCAGAACACTACTGCTCTAAAAGGTCCACAATAAGGATTCACCTCAGATCTTCAGAGCTTCTTTCAAGCCGCTTTGTTTCAAGTCTGCTCCCTGCAGCTCTTTCTTTAACATGAAGCCTTTTTTCTCTGCTCTTGTTGGTTATCTTGACTCAATGAGATCTATCTCTGATGACCTCCCACAATCTACCCTCTGTAAATTGAGGTCATCCAATACTCTGCTGCCCGTGTCCTTACTTGTACCAAGCCCCGTCCACCTATCACAGCCCCACAACTCTCCAGAATATCTGCCCTCTTCGACTTTTGGTCCTCTGAACATTCCTGATCTTAATCTTTTCACCGTTGGGGGTCATACATTCAGTCACGAAGGGCCGAAGCTCTGGAATTCCCTACCTAAATCTCTCTACCTCTCTTTCCTCCTTTAACATGCTTCTCAGAACCTACCTGTTTGACCAAGCTTTTGATCATCTGCCCAATATCTCCTTATGTGGCTCAGTGTCAAATTTTGTCACATTTTGACTTTAAAATTTTCATCCTTATTTTCAAATCCCTCCATGGCCATGTCCCTCTATGATCTGTTCCAGCCCCACAACCCTCTGAGATATCTCCGCTCCTATAATTCTGGCCTCTTGCGCATTCCCAATTATAGTTGCTCCACCACTGAGGGCCATGCCTTCAGCTGTCTAGGCCCCAAGCTCTGGAATTTCCTCCCTAAGCCTCTCTACCCCACTTATCTTCTTTAATACACTCCTTAAAACCTACCTGTTTGACCAAGCTTTTGGTCATCTGACCTAATATCTCCTTATGTGGCTCAGTCTCATAGTTTGTTTCATAACGCTCTTGGGAAGCACCTGAGATATTATAATGTTAAAGACGCTATATAAATGTAGGCTGTTGTTAGTCAAAGAGCCATAGAGGTTTACAGCACAGAAAAATACCCTTTGGCTCATCGAGTCTGCGCCGGTCAAACAAGAACCTAACTATTCTAATCTCATTTTCCAGCACTAGGCCCATAGCCTTGTATGCCATGGCATCGCAAGTGCACATCCAAATACTTCTTAAATGTTATGAGGGTTTCTGCCTCTACCACCCTTTCAGGCAGTGAGTTCCAGATTCCCACCACCCTCTGGATGAAAAAATTCTTCCTCACATCCCCTCTAAACCTCCTGCCCCTTACCTTAAATCTATGCCCCCTTGTTATTGATCCCTCTTCCAAAGGGAAAAGTGCCTTCCTGTCTACCCTATCTATGCCTCTCATAATTTTATACACCTCAATCATGTTCCCCCTCAATCTCCTCTGCTCCAGGGAAAATAACCCCAGTCTATCCAATCCCTCCTCATAACTATAACTCTCCAGCCCAGGCAACATCTAGGTAAATCTCCTCTGCACTCTCTCTAGTGCAATCACATCCTTCCTATAATGCGGATTCCAGAACTGTGTGCAATACTCTAGCTGTGGCCTAACCAACATTTTATACAGTTCCAGCATAACCTTCCTGCTCTTATATTCTATGCCTCGGCTAATAAAGGCAAGTATCCCATATGCCTTCTTAACCACCTTATCTACCTGTCCCGCTACCTCAAGGGACTGGTGGACATGCACACCAAGGTCCCCCTGATCCTTGGTAGTTCTCAGGGTCCTATCATTCATCGTGTATTTCCGTGCCTTGTTTGTCCTGCCCAAGTGCATCACCTCACACTTATCCGGATTAAATTCCATTTGCCACTGATCAGCCCATCTGACCAGCCTGTCTACATCCTCCTGTAATCTAAGGCTATCCCCCTCACTATTTACCACCCCACCAATTTTCGTGTCAACCGCGAACTTACTGATCAACCCTCCTACATTCAAGTCTAAATCGTTTATATATACCACAAACAGCAAGGGACCCAACACCGATCCCTGTGGAACCCAACTGGACACAGGCATCCAGTCACAAAAACACCCCTCCGCTATCACCCTCTGTTTCCTGCCACTCAGCCAATTCTAGATCCAATTTGCCAAATTGCCTTGGATCCCTTGGGCTCTTACCTTCGTTATCAGTCTCCCATGTGGAACCTTATCGAAAGCCTTGCTGAAGTCCAAGTAGACTACGTCAAATGCATTGCCCTCATCTACACACCTGGTCACCTCTTCGAAAAATTCAATCAAATTGGTCAGACATGACCTCCCCTTAATAAAACCATGCTGACTGTCCTTGATTCACCCCTGCCTCTCCAAGTGTAAATTACATGTGTCCCTCAGAATTGCTTCCATAAGTTTCCCAGCCATTGAGGTTAGACTGACTGGCCTGTTGTTCCCTGGTTTATCCCTTCCTCCCTTCTTGAATAACGGTACCACATTGGCTGTCCTCCAATCCTCTGGCATCTCTCCTGTGGCCAGAGAGGTATTGAAAATTATTGCCAGTGCCCCTGCCATCTCCTGTCTTGCCTCACTCAACAGCCTGGGATACATTTCATCCGGGCCTGGAGATTTATCTACTTTTAAGCCCGCCAGACCACTTAGAACCTCTTCCCTTTCTATGCTAATTTCTTTAATTATATCACAGTCCTTCTGCCTGATTTCCATACCCACGTCATCCCTCTCACTTGTGAACACCGACACAAAGTATTCATTTAGAACCCTACCTACATCTTCCGGCTCCACACACAAATTACCACTACAGTCCTCAATGGTCCCTACTCTTTCCCTAGTTATCCTCTTACTCTTAATGTACTTGTAAAATAACTTTGGATTTTCCTTTATTTTACCTGCCAACGTTTTTTCATGCCCCCTTTTTGCTCTCCTAATTTCCTTTTTAAGATCCCCCCTACACATTCTAAACTCCTCTAGGGCTTCTGCTGTTTTGAGCCCTCGGTATCTGCCATAACCCTCCATTTTCCTCTTTATGTTGTCGGAAACTCTTGAACAATTCTAATTTTGACTGCATTTTGGAGACTCTTGCAATGCTGTCAAGCCAAGGGTAATTTCTTTTGGAAGGGCTACAGATATTTATTGCACATGAACTTAAAATGATAGTTGCAGGGGCTTCTATACAAATTTACTGGCTCTAGTACCTTTCATTGGGAATCAAGCCCTGGGTACATCACATGAGGCAGTGAACCGAAACCTCACACAACAGGCACTTACATTAATCTTAAATGACAGCACTTTCTATACTCACAAGACTAAACTGGCTCACTATCACATCTGTCCCTGCCCTATATCCCAATTTAGTCCAGAAGGAGGTGGGCAATTAACTTGATCAAAGGAAGGCTTGCCAATTTAATGATTACCAGGTTTTTTTTTTAAAACGTTTTAAAGTAATTTCTGGATAGTAAAGGGGAAGCAATATCACACCCAAACGTGTCTTTTACTTGTTGACCAATCATTGTATTCCGAGTGTTTTCTGTTTTTAAATCACTAGAAATCACTGCTGACAAAGGTAGTGCCAAAACCCCAGGAACAGTCAAATAATTCATAAATCTAACAGCTGCTATATTCATGTTCTGTTTATTCACTAATCTAAGAACAAACTTGCATTTATATAGTGTCTTTCACAACCTCAGATTGTCCCATAGGGTTTCATAGTTAATTAAGTACACTTGAAGTATAATCACTATTGTGAGGCAGCCAATTTGCACAAGGTATTATGTTATCCTTACTGAGTCTACCTTACATCATGTACTATTTCCTAACTGTGGAGGCAGGCAGGTGACCTGTTCACAGATTTCTGCAATGCGTGACCTGCTGTGTCTCTCCCTCTTTCTGCTCAACTATGAATTTCACCCAAACCATTTAATCTTTTGCCTTATGGTTCTGCAAAGTTTTCTCTTTGCTTTCATCTATAAGGTATACCAAGAAAAAAAACCCAGAATATGTAACCAGCTTTATATACTCCAGAGATCACCCTTTACCATCTGTAATCCTTACCACGGCATTTACATGGTCCTAGCAGCACATGAAGTCTGTAGTGAAAATTTTTCTTCCTTATAAATATTTGCTCTCCCTATTGCCAGGTTCCTATGACATGAAAAGAAACCCAAAACCCTATGTTCAAAACTTTGTCCATATTGCTATTTTTTTTTTTTAAAAAATGAACATTTCTGTTGAACAATTAAGATGGCTGCTACAAGTCACCTGATCACAGGGTTGGCCCTTTGTCTGGGAGCTATCCCTAGGAATTTCAAGGACAAAAGAATTCTATTCTCAGTTTCAGGAATGTCACACTTGGATACGCCTAGAGAGCTACTAACAGATTCATATCACACCTAGGACTATTCGGGCCAATTTCAAAGGGAACTGCAGGAATGTCATTTGTATCTGATAAGCCAACCTTTCTAGTGGAGTCAGTGGGTCTGCCGAAACAATGGCTTCCCAAATTCCAGACCCTCGACATAGATGATACCTCTTTCACAACTAATGACTGGGGCATTATCAGCCGTGAAATCAAAGCCAATCCGAGGGGCGGGTTAAACATCCCTTTTGACATCATGGAGGTGAAGGAAGGTCACATCACCCAAACCTCTGGTCTTTTGCACAGTTTAATATTGCATCTTTGGGCTTCACAGCCAGTCTGCTGTTTTAACGTCAAAGTGGTGAGCCAAGACGCAGGCTCCTCCAGGCTCAACAACTTGCCCATCTAGTTTGGCTTTGCTGGAAGATTTTGTACCATTGCCTACAGAGCTGACTCAATCTACTATCCTTACCTGGTCTAGCCTACCTGTGACTTCAGACCCACACAATGTGGTTGACTCTCAACTGCCCTGAGTGGCCTAGCAAGCCACTCAGTGCAAGATAATCAGGACAGGCAACAAATGCTGGACTTCCCAGCAGCACTCACATCCCATGAAAGAATAAAAGAGATTTAACAGTTAACACGAGGCATGCATATTCATTTATTGCAAGGTGCACTATGCAAGGGATTACATCCTCTTTTACAAATTTGTTGACAATCCAGGCTATATTCCACATCAAGGTTGACAATAACCAACTGTCTCCAACAATGAACAAAACACAGAGTCAATAATATTCCAGGAATCGAGGCTGTGATTGTGGGAGATTCATAACCACCAGGCGACTCAAATTGCTTTACAGCCATTAAAGTACTTACTGTTATCATATAGGAAACACAGCAGCCAATATGACCATAACAATGTGATAAAGACCAGATAATCTGTTTTTCTGATGTTTATCGAGTGATAATTATTAGCCAGGACACCAGGAATAACTCCCTTGCTCTTCTTTGAAATAGTGCCACAGGATCTTCAACCTCAAAACAAGTAGGCAGATATGATCTGGGTTTTAACACCTCATCTGAAAGATGACACCTCCGACAATGCAGTACTCCCTCAGTATTGCACCAGAGTGTCAGCTTTGATTTTTGTGCTCAGGTCCTGCAGTGGGACTTGAATCTGGAACCTTGTGACTCAGAGACGAGAGTGCTACCAACTGAGCCACAGATGGCAGTCTAAAGGATAGCAGCTCTGTCTGGCCCATCTTCAATCACTTTACTGATCCCAACTTAGAAGTAGCTTTGGAAAAAGCATGGGACGAAATCACTTGCCTGCCACCTGGCATGAAGCATGGCACAAGAGACATAAAAAGCATAAAGAGAGGAGAAAACCTTTTTTTACAAGAAAAATAAAAACAAATCTTTAAAACTGGTGATCCAGCCGAGAGCAAGAAGCCGGCTACAGTGATACTTTTTCCTCAGCTTATTGACCAGCTTAATAAAACTTGTGCAGAATACATCCACATATAGATTATATTCTAGTGTTTTGATTAAAAGTTGCATCTTTCAACACAAATATGCCATTTGCTTTATCTGGACTGTGCCATCTTGGTTTTCCTTTGTTTATAATACAACAACTTACATTTATTTGGTGCTTTTTAACATAGGAAAACACTGCACAGTAGCAAAATTAGAAAACAATCGACACCGAGCCAAAGGAGAAGGTGTCAAGTGTGATAGCTAAAAGCTTGGTCAGAGTTTTCAAGGAGAGTCTTAAAGGCCAAGCGGAAGTTAAAGAGTTGGAGATGTTTAGGGAGAGAATTCCAGAGCTTAAGCCCAAAATGACTGCAAACACAGCTGTCAATTATGGGTAAAGGGAGTGGGGGATTTGTAAAAGGGGAGAGAATTAATAACAATTTGTATTTATACAAAACCTTTAATGTAATTAGACATCCCAAGGCACTTCACAGGAGTGTTATAAAGCAAGATTTGACACTGGTTGAAGAGGTAGGTTTTAAGGAGCTTCTCATAAGAGGAAAGAGAGTTAGAGAGATGGAGAGATTTAGAGAGGAAATTCCAGAGCATAGGGCCTTGATAGCTGAAGGCACAGGTGCCAATGTTGAAGCAATTAAAATCAGGGCTGCTCAAGAGGCCAGAATTATCCGAGTGCAGATAGCTGTGGGGATGGAGAAGATTACAGATGGAGCTGGGGTGGAATAAGGGTGCTGAAACCATGGAGGGGTTTGAAGACAGTGATGAGAACTTTAAAATTGAGGCATTGCTTGGTCAGGAGCCAATGTAGATTAGCGAACACAGGGGGGATAAGGGGACAGGACTTGTCACAACAAAGATCACAGGCAGCACAGTTTTGGATGATGTCAAGTTTATGGAGGGTAGAATATGAGAGGCCAGACAGGAGGGCCTTGGAATAATCAAGTCTAGAGGTAACAAAGACATGGATGAGGATTTCAAAAGTAGAGAAGTTGAGCAGAAAGTCAGACAAACAATGTTACAGTGGTGGAAATAGGTGGTCTTGAAGGTGGTATAGGACCAAATGCTCAGCTCAGGGTTAAATAGGATGCTGAGGTTATAAACAGTCTGATTTTCCTGAAACAGTAGCTGGGGTGAGGGACACAGACAATGGCTTGGGCCTTTAACCGATAATACAGCATTCTCAATGTACAGCAATATTCTGATCCATTCCCTAGCTTTGATATCCCCATAACCACTTTCAGCGCCACACTATCACAAAAGAACACACACAATATGGTGTATCTAACCTTTTTGGAATTGGGTTGTTGATGTTGATCACATTTGAGCATGTTAGGTGAAATAAAATCAGAAATGCTGCCGTATGGTAAGTTAACGTTGCTGCAAAATGTGTACCAATATTTCACAGGTTCAGTTATTTCGATTGGTGAACAGGAAGCTGCTAAAAACATCAACCAAGTGAGCGAGTGTGAGTCAGGAACCGATCAAAGCATATTCATAAAATATTCACCTGCACTAAAATTAAAACCAAACAACACTCTCTGATCTCCTCTGATGTTTCTCTCATATTTCAGGCTTAGGCCCTGACCACCCCTGTTGCCAATTGATGGTAATTGGCACCTCAGGACTGGACAACATTCAGTCCCACAAGACTACAGCACAACATCACACTGAATCACAAGACACTTTGTAATGGCAGATAGCAGATCGAATTGGATTCCAAGAACTCTTGCTGCATTTTTAAACAATATCTTACACAATAGCTTGAATTTTTCTATGTCATTATACTTCATGATGGAGAGCTCCCACTGTGTCAACATGAAGTATGGCACACATTTGGGTGAGAGGGAAACAGCCATGTTATATAGTGTTTTGATGGCACATACTATATATTCATATCAGTAGAAAAGAGAATGAGTGAATGGACAAAGCACATAACAACCTTAAACCACATAACTCAGACATACATACGGTTTTCACAAAAGCTGCAATACCAACCTCAAAAATAAATCAACACCTTTAAAACAGTTAATAATTAATAACAGAATATGGCAATCTTGTCCTCCAACAACAAAGATAACATCATGTTGAAAAAAGTTAATAGAACTAAACAATTTGAGATCAATAGCTTTTTGTTAGGGAAGGGTATGAGGAGATGTAGGACCAAGGTGGTTAGGTGGAGTTAAGATACAGATTGGCCATGGTCTAATTGAATAACAGAACCAGTTTGAAGGGCTAAAAGGTCTTCTCATGTTTTTAAATACCATCCCAGGTCTCACTGGATTTGGACAGAGTAAGCAACCTGACCAAACCACCCCAAATCTCACAAAATTTCTTCAAATCTGTAAATAATGTTCCATATTGTGCATGAATGGGTAACTGTGTGTTATAATCTTCTTTTAAAAAAATGAATTCAAGTATGTTAAATTAAATTTTGGTACACAATGTCACTCAATAAAGTGTGTAAAATAAAAAGTTATCCTCTGATCTATTTTTCTAAAATAACGAACAAGGATGAACAGAGAAGCCAGAACTTAATTAACTTTGTCCAATAACTAATCAAAGTAATAAGCAGTAAGACAGAGACATCAAATGTTCATGATCCAAAATAGAACTTAAAGATGCTGGCCTATGAAACAGCAATTGGTACTCAGAATTACAGATTATGGAATGTTTTTAAGAACTATTTTCATAAAGAATTAGTTTACTGCTTTTCTATGGATAGTGTTATGAACAATGTATAATTTTAAGCTGAATTTATATATATATATATATATATATATATATATATATATGTGTGTGTGTGTGTGTGTGTGTGTGTGTTAAGAAAGGTAAAAATGGTTTCCATTTCATTTAGGTTTTGTTTATAAACCTTGGTGCCTGGGAATCTGGATAGACTTGTGACCAATGGTCATTTGGGTCTGTTTGCACATATACACTTTTAATGAGGTCTTACAACCCCTGAAGTTAAAGGGATGGAGGTTGAACGTTCAGTGATTTTGGAAAAGAAACACAAGATAGAAAAGCTTTACTGTTGCCTGGTGACAGTGATCCAGTGACACAGATACAGAAAAGACAGGAGTTGAGAAAGTGGGTGTTAAGTGTGTGTCAGAGAGAGAAGACGGGGATTTTAAGCTTTATGAGAAGAAAAAATGCAAGGCTAGTGGGAAATAGTTAACTGAATAATCAGTTATAGGACTCAGTAATGTGATCAGTTTAGCGGAGGTGCTACTGGAAAACTGAGTTAGGGAACTCATTTGTTTGCTCTGCAGCTGAAGAAACAGTGAGTTTAGCGTGCGTTTTTTGGGTGTCTCAGGGAGAGATACGAGTTGGGTGACAAGCCTCAAGTGAATGCTCAGGAATTCACTGGAAGAAAACCATTTGCAACGGTGCCAGTCCCAAGCGAGAAGCTTTTGTGTCAAGCTAGTAGTAGCTCTTCGCTGGTTTGTGTGTCTGTAAAGATATTGCTGGCTTAGGGAATTTGAATCATCTTGTGTTTGTATTGGGATCTTTCCAACCTTTTTGTCTGATGTAATATAGTCCACTTTTCTTGTTCTAATAAATATTTTATTTTTTGCATTAAAAAGTCATCAGCAGACTCCTGTGAATTTGTTCAGTAACTTTCCTCCATGGTTTCTAAAAAAAAGTTAGGATCTATCAAGCCAAGTCTCACTCTGGGATCTGGCTTGTCCAGTATGAACAGCAGCTGGGATCAGAACTACTGCAATCTGGATGTTCAAATCTCAAAATTGCACAAGAATATTGTTACAAATGAAGCAAGATTACAAAAGAGGACAAATTCCTCCAATTTTCCCAACAAGCTATTAGATGTGACCATTAGCAATCCAAAATCACACTATTAGTTCACTTAAAAAGCTGGAACATTGAAACACTGTAGGCCATTTAACACCATGAGGATGTTTTGCCATTCAGTTAAAATACAGCTGATCCATACCTCAACTCTATCTATCCACCTTTGCTCCTTATCCACCAATACCTTTACTTAACAAAAGTCTAACTCAATCTTGAAAATTTCACTTCTCTTAGCATCCACAGCCTATTAGAGGTGGGGTAGCAGGGTTGGCAGGGGTAAGGGTATGGGATTCCAGGTTTTCACTACTTTTTTTGTAGAGATAGTATATTAGACCTGATGAGGTCTGAATAGTTATTGCAGACACTGATATCTTACAGAATATTATCCCTGCATGCCTGGCACTATGAATGTATTAGCATGATACAAGCTATTGTCAGCTAGGGAGAATACAACATCGCTTTAGTTGATTAGGGAGAATATAACAGCATCCTCTTCTTGCATCATCCCGTGTGGTCATTCACTTCTCTCACAAGATTAAATAAATCAGGTAGAGTCCATTTTCGAGAAATTAGCATCAGTCTCTGGGATGAATGGTACTTAAGGCCTTTATTTCCCCTTACATAAATCTCCATTCCTATTTTAAAATTACGTCTTTGCATGAAAGGCTGCAATTGAAGATTAATCAAAATTTTTTTTTTAAGGAGCGGCTTACACATCAGCATTTCTACATCTGAACACAAAAGTCAAAACCTGAAAACTCAAGATTCAATTTCTAGAACCTGAAATCCATCATCACTTAAAAGCTTGACCTCATAGGGAAAGTGATTAGCAATCCTTTCTTCTTTGGAGAGACAGAAGGGCAGTGCACCATCGTTATAACATGCAGGTGGCATCATGATGTATTCCACGTGGTCACAGGCACACAACGCAATGACGCCAATTTTTTAAAAAATGTTTAGCAAACACTGGAAAGGGGGATTCTCCTTTAATCCAGAAAGCAATTAGAGGACTGAGTGTAACTGTTAGGTGGAGGAAGCAGATTAAGTTCCTCTCCAGCTGACTACTAGCAGGTTGCTGAGGAAAATAAGTCTAAGAATCTTGGATGAGTTGCTCTAAAGTTAAAGTAACAGTGAATGTCAAGTGAGTTCTGGATTGCAAGGGAGATACCAAGTTGTCAGCAGTCAACTGGGACAGGGAACTGCAGGGAGCAGGTCCTAAAGGAAAAAGAGGAAGGCCCCTAGAAGCCCTTTAGGTTAAATCAAAGGACAAGGACACGAATTTGGAACAAGATCCTGTTCAGTGGAAATGAAAGTAAAGGGCACAGAGGAAGGCTCCAAGCTTAAAGGGAGAAAGCTGCAGGATGCAGACTTAAAGCAAAATAGATTTGCAAGGAGCCAGAATATCCAAGGGGACAACCGAAGGTCTGTAACTCTTTACTATGGGCATGTGAAGCAGTGGTGTTCTGTTGGCATGGCTGAGTCTGAGAGAGAGTGCGTGGAAGGAAGCTTGAATGCACGTGGCATTCAGGGTAGAGGAACATCGGAAGGAGAGTTCAAAACCCTGAAGGTGGAACCTTGTGGAAGGTGCCCAAGAAAACGCATCGTTTTGGAGAAGATTCCAAAGTGGGTTCTTCGAGAGTGGAGATTGGAAACCCTCATGTGAAAGACAGAGTTCAGTGAGGCTGTTTGGCTCACCTTGTGACAAGCGTCTTGAGGGAGTTGATGAGAGATCCATAGCATCTGTTTTGGGGTGGCATCTGTCACTTGGTTTCAGTGTGTGGTGTGCCTGACCACAGGTCACCTATTGATTTACATGGACTGTACTTAAGGTGAACATTAGAGCATGAGATAGCTTTTGCAACTTATGTTATTCTTATGAATCTGTGTGTATCTGTAAATATATAGTTGTAGGTGAAGAAGTATTGTAATATGGTTCATCTTTTCTTATTTAATTAACTTTTAATAAAAGAATGAAATATTTATCAGCTGATCCTGTGACTCTGTTCAGTAGCCACCCTCCACGTTTCGAAACAAAAAATAAAAGTTAGGATCTATCAAGCTGGGTTCCACCCTGCAATCTGGCTTGTCCAATAGTAACATCAGCTGGGATCATAACAGTAACAGTGAGCTACTGTCAGAAGCCAGAGCTTGAATCTGATGGGGTGAAGGCTTCCTTTCGCTCCTGAATATAAGAGTGCTGTACATTAACCTCTCATTCCTGTATCTCATCGCCATGAGCTCAATATCAAACTGTTCCTAATTCAGCACAGATTAAATTGGATAACCTACCCATAAAAATAGCAGTGAGGTGGATCAAATCTATACTAGTGCAGTAGGGGATCTTTGATTTCTGAGTTTATGAATAGACATAACATTGGAATAGAATATAGCAGATGCTTTATTCTGATTTCCTGTGTACTTGAGGTTGCTGATGGTAATATTGCATGTCTGAAGAGAAAATCTCCCTTCACTAATGGGTACAAAGCTCAGTCAAAAAAGTAACAACAGAAATCAGGAGAGATTAAAAGAACTGATTTAATGACTTTTCATTTAAATAAAGTTCATTTGCCATCTAAATTAACAGAACACCAACGTCACTGAACGCCACATGTATTACTCAGAGTTACAATGGAGGATTATTCAAAAGCTCCATTAGTATCAAGACCAACTCCTGTCACACCAAATGCAGAGGCCTCCTGTATAAATACATAAGCTGAATCCACTTAAATCCACAAATCACCCTGCCCCCCACAAAGCCAAAACAGACAGATACATCGATTGCATTTCTGCACATGCGGTATCTAAATTATGCATGCAAAAAAAACTTTTGCTAACTTCTTTCCATTAAAATAATAGTGAACTAAATAGGTCATGTTTGAGAGTGTTGAGCCAAGGAGTTAAAACTGTTGCTGACGTCATTCCTGCATTTATTTTTTTAAAATACTCAAGTCTTATTTTTAAAATGCTTGGGAAGGCCATAATTTCGACATTGTTGATGAGGTTTATATTTGGTTATGCTTCCATTGAGCCACTGCAAGCAGTTCCTCTATATAACTGTGAAGGCGGATGTGCTGCTGTTTATTTTGATGTGTTTATCTTTTTCCCTTTTTATATAAAAAAGTGCTTTGCTTCCTGCTTCCATGATGCCACCACCAAACACATCTTCCCTTCACCCCCCCGTCGGCATGCCGTAGGGACCGTTCCCTCCGGGTCCACTCCTCCATCGCCCCCAACACCTCAACCCCCTCCCATGGCACCTTCTCATGCAATCACAGAAGGTGCAACACCTGCCCCTTTACTTCCCCCCTCCTCACCGTCCCAGGGCCTAAACATTCCTTTCAAGTGAAGCAGTGCTTCACTTGCATTTCCCTCAATTTGGTCTACTGCAGTTGCTGCTCCCAATGCGGTCTCCTCTACAGTAGCGAGACCAAACGTAGACTGGGTGACCGCTTTGCAGAACATCTTCGGTCTATCTGCAAGCATGACCCAGACCTTCCTGTCGTTTGCCATTTCTACATACCACCCTGCTCACATGCCCACATGTCCATCCTTGGCCTGCTGCAATGTTCCAGTGAAGCTCAAAGCAATCTGAAGGAACAGCACCTCATCTTCCGATTAGGCACTTTATAGTCTTCCGGACTTAACAGAGTTCAACAACTTCAGACCATGAACTTTCTCCTCCATCCTCACCCCTTTTTGATCCCCTTTTTTCAAATATTTATTTTTAAATTTTTATTTATATATATTTTTCCCACTTTTATTATTATTTTTAAAATTTATTTCCATTTTTATTCATTGTTTTATCCCCATCTTTTAGCCTATTTCAATCTTTTTTCCCCTCCCCCCACCTCACCCCACTAGGACCATCTGTCACTTGCTCATTCTGCTTTCTACTTTTAAATATCACCATTAGCACCTCCTTTAGCCAGTATCACCACCATCAACATCCCTTTGACCTTTTGTTTATGACATCTTTTGCAATCTCTCCTTTGCCTCCACCTATCACTGGCCTTCTATCCAGCTTCACCTGTCCCACCCCCCCTTAAACAGTATATATTTCACCATATATTTACTTTCCTTTACTTCTGAAGAAGAGTCATACAGACTTGAAACGTTAACTCTGTCTTTCTCTCCACAGATGCTGTCAGAACTGCTGAGTTTTTCCAGCACTTTTTGTTTTTGTTTCAGATTTCCAGAATCCACAGTATTTTGCCTTTAGCTTTGCTTCCTTGCCTTGTGTTATTCCTCAGGATATCCACAATATGTTCGAACTGCAGTCTCTCACTGAATTTATAAGGGTAAGTCTACCAAAAACAGCTGGTAAATTCATTTAAATCTTTTTTCAAGAAAGAACTTGCATTTCTATAGTACATTTGAAAACCTCAGGTTGTCAAAAAAGTGCTTTAGAGCATACTAATTTTTAAAAATGTAGTCACCCTTCCTTCACTGTCACTAGGTCAAAGCCCTGGAACTTCCTTCCTAACAGCACTGTGGGTGCACCTAAACCACATGATCTGTAGCAGTTCAAGAAGGCTGCTCACCACCACCTTCTCAAGGGCAATTAAGGATGGGCAATAAATGCTGGCCTAGATAGCAAAACCCATATCCTGTGAAATAATAAAAACTGTTGTAATGTAAAAAAAAATGGCATCCGATTTATACACAGCAAGTTCTCACAAATAACAATGTGATCAATGACCAGATAATCTGTTTTAGTGAATTTGGTCAAGGGATAAAGATTGATCAGTACACCAGGGAGGTTCCCTGTTCTTCTGCCATGGAATCATCCATGTCCACTTGAGAGGCTAGGCAGGACCTCGACAGCACATCCAACACAGGATGCATTGGAGCAGTAGTCTAGATTTTCTGCTTAAATCTCTGGAATGGGACTTGATCCCACAACCTTTCAGACTCAGACACAACTGAGACATGACTGGCATTTAAAAGTAAATACAAGCTGTTTGAACCTTGGAAATAAGTGACCATTTCTGAGTTAGAAGATTTGTTTGCACTGACTTAGCTGATCTTTGTTGAGGTAGTTGCAATGGCTGTAACTCCTCTGGGTGGTAGAAATAAACATTTCACTCAAGCAATGCTGGAGTCTTTGGCCAAAGCAGAAATATAGTTTGCCAGACCCTTCAACAGACCAAAAAGGCAGCGTCCTTTCAAATGGGAGGTTCAGTGGTCTGTTGAGCTAACTTTCCATATTGAACAGACATGCACTGCAATGCACCTATTGTATATGTTTCAAGTCCATATCACCCCTCTTCAGAGCTTCTGAAGAAGGGTCATACAGACTCGAAATGTTAACTCTGTTTCTCTCTCCACAGATGCTGCTAAACCTGCTGAGTTTTTCCAGCATTTTCTGTTTTTGTTTCACATTTCCATCATCCGCAGTATTTTGTTTTTACCTTTAACCTATTGTATGCATGTGTTCTTATTCCTGATCGCTGTACAGAAACTTAGCTGGAAGCAGGCATGAATGAATGCTGGAATGAGCTGACAACTGGGTTTGGCTGTAATGTCTTCCACAATTGGATTGCCTCCCATACTCCTGTCAAAGGTCACAAATGAATAATCATCATAGGGGGTGAGATACTGGAAGGGATCCAGGGTCTATGGAACCTTAGACCAGTGAGGGAGGTTAATACCTTCAGGAAAACAAAGAAAAAAGTATTTTAAAAAGTAAAATTTGAATAAAAAACAATTTCACCGTCCATATAAGTATATTTTGGATACTTTCTTTTCAAAAGAAATAATTGTTTACACAACGTAGCATTTGTGAAGAAGAAAGAAACATAAAAGTCATCCCAATTAGAGAATACCCACATTCACAATGGGCTGAATTTGGTCTGAAAGAACAGGGTAGGATGTTGAGGATTGCCAGGGTGCGGGCTACCGTAAAATCAGGAGGAGGCACAGTCACCTGAACGTTGTCATGTTGGACCCATATTTTACGAGCAGCAGGAAAGATGGTATGATGAGGTGAGTTGAGTGTGGAGGAGACAGGGGAGAGAGGTTTAAGGACACAGCGCCTATAACATAACAAAACATTAAAAGAAGCTTCATGGGCACATAAAAAGATGAAAGATTGACACTGAACCAAAAATGGCAACCAAACTCTTAGTCAAAGAGGTAGGTTTTAAAATAAAATAGGACAGAGAAATAAAGAGCCAAAGAAGTTCTGGGAGAAAATTCCAGAGATGAGCAGTTGAAAGCATGGCTGCCAATGGTGAGACAAACAAAGTGAAGGATGCAATAGAGGCTGGAATTGGAGGAGCACAGAGATTTGAGGGTTGTAGGGCTGGAGGAAATTACAAAGATAGGGAAGGGCAAGGCCATACAGGGATTTGAAGACAAGGATGAGAGTTCCTCTCCTGTAGTTCTGATTCATCCTGCTGAGTGAGTTTCCACAAGTACAAGCTGTCCTCCAAGCTATACAGGAAGGCTGCTTAATCAGAGATGCCACAGGTTAATCCACCATACTCTCAAACTGTCTTCACACATTTTAGCAGGAGTCACTGAGTCAATTAAGCACAGGAACCCTGGGTGAATTTTCCCCTGCTTAACCCAGAGGAGCTTTACCGATCAAAGCTGAAGCCTTCATGGACTGTACAGCTCTGCTCCAAAACTAGACAGTAGCTATTGACTGAGCTACCACAAGAGCCCGGCCTCCATTTTAAATCAGGTCAAAATGATTTGAATAAGTTCTTATCTATTATGAAATCATTTACGTTTGTTATGAAGCCTCATACAGAGGAATGCCCTCCTACACTCTGTAATCATTTGGCTGTTGCTTTGTACCTTGAAACTCTTTCGAGTTATCAACAGTCACAGATTGCAACTCTTTCGAGTACAATCACAGTTCTTGGTTTCCAGGAGTGGGACGTGAACCCACAACCCTCTGATTCAAAGGCGAGGGTGCTATGAACTGAGCCACAGCTGACACCTCAAAAACCCAAGGGTGTAACTCTTTCGAGTTATCAACAGTCACAGATTGTAACTCTTTCGAGTACATTCACAGTTCTTGGTTTCCGGGAGTGGGACATGAACCCACAACCTTCTGATTCAAAGGCGAGGGTGCTATGAACTGAGCCACAGCTGACTTGAAGACGAGCTCAGAATAACCACAAATTTAAGTACCTCCAACGAACCTTGTAAAGTTTTAACAAGTCTTCCACCATATGTGCAGTGATGTTAATGGTTAATGATTTGTTATTGTGCTTTAGTTGAACAACATTTCTCAGATGCCATTGCAGCAATTTCCTCAACACATTATAAAAAACATTAAACATGTTCGGTATCTAAATTTCAACATGGTGTAATTGAAGCAAGTCCATTTGCAGTAAATACGATGCCTTAAATTCAGCTAATAGCTGATATTTGAGATTGCATACTTGGTTTGGCAGAGCACTACTGATTAATTTAAAACACGAGGGGCTCTGACATATTACTCGATTCCTGACTGCAAAAGTGAGTTCAAATCTCTGATTAATGTTCTCACCCTTGGCCAGTTGAAGTGGGAGTGGGGTTTGCCTTGGGTGGTCTCCTCATTCCCTTGGCAATTTACCCAGTGTAAGTAAAGCATTGACCATGTCTTTAGAGAGATCGAAGGCCTAATAATCTCGCCCCAGGCAAAGTAAGGAGATGTGGATGTATTGCAAGAACAAAGGTATGAAATCTTATTCCTGATACAGTAAGCTGTGTGACCACTGTTACCTGTACTGAACCTCTTTCTACAGTCTATTAGTATGAAGTCTTAATCATCGATAAGTGATATATCCTAAATATCCATGGCTTATTGTCACAAAAGTCACCACAAGGATAACTGGCTTGTGGCAGTTAAACATTCATAGCAACATTGGTTTTTGATCCTTCAATGTCGGTGCTTATCAAGATGAAGCAGAATTCAAGTGCCAGATTGTTCAAAAACTAATAGGGAACCTGAACTGAGATCAGACCATCATGAAACGGTTTTGTTTTACCTCGCTATGTATTGTTGCAATAGAAATCTTATTCACTATGAGAGAAACATTTACACTACCAAACTCTGGATTTCTGCACTGCTACATCTCGTCAGGAAATCATCTTCTCAGATGCGAAGGAAGGGGGTTGACAGTCGTGATTCAGTTGGCCCCAATGTCAGAAAACAGTGGATTCAAATTCCACTCCAGAGGCTTTAGCACATAATCCAGCCTGACTTCAGTGCAGCACTGAGGAAGCATTGCTCATTGTCAGAGGTGCCATCTTTTGGATGAGAAATTAAATCGTGGCTCCATCTGCTCGCTCAGATGCACACAAAATAGCATCATCATTCGTATAAGATCAGGGGAGTCCTCAGTGATATCCTGGCCAATGTTTATTCCTCAAATAATATCACTATAAAACAAATATCTGGTATTTATCACATTGTTGTTTGTGGGAGCTTGCTGTGCACAAATTGACTGCTGTGTTTTCTACATCACAGAAGTGACTATGCTTCAAATGTACTGCATAGGCTGTGAAGTGCTCTGGACCATCCTGAGGTGGGAAAAGTTCCATATAAATGCAAGTTATTTCTTTCTCTTTGACTTGCAGATAAGCATAAACTTACAGTGAAAACAAGGCCCCTTAAACAGGCACTCATTCAGCAAGTCCTCAAAGGGCCAGGGTCCAATTTTATGTAATTGGTAACATTCGAGAAATGAATTGCATTCTTTAAGAGGATTTGAGTGGAAGTGATGCTTTACTAAAGCTACAAGGTAAAATGAACAAACTAATTGCAGAGAATGAAAGCAATCTTTCTTTTGATAAAGTATGTCAATTTCTTTCCCACTGAACTAAATTATTCTACAGGAACAGTTTCTATAGTACTTCCAATGTTAAAGAAAACACCCATGGCAATTTCATCAGAGAGACATGTAATACAGATACCAGCCAGAAAGAAAAGATTAGGAGTGGGCAGCAAAAAGCTTAGTCAAAGCAACAGGAAGAGAAGAGAAAGTGATAAAGAGGTGAAGGAGAGCGGTCTTAAGAGGATTCATTCCAGACAGTAAGGCAGCTGAAGACTCTTCCTCCAATAGTGGGCAAAGTGAGATACACAAGAGACAAGGGCTATTAGGAATATAGGGTTGGGGGCAGGTGGGGCAAGGGTACAGACGGATTTAATGAAGAGAATTTTAAACATGAGGTATAGGGCACAAGGAAGCTAAGTTAGGTAAGCAAGGATTGCAAGGATGCATGAAGAGGGCATAATATAGAATAGGTTGCAGCAACAAATCTATTATAGTAACATTCAACTATACCTAAAGGGCACAAGTGTGGGAATGTCATAACAAGTGGTAAGCAAGTAGAAATATCTTCATTTCCCTCCTTTCTTTCTTTACAGCAAATATTTACTTGTGGGTATGGAGGTAGAGCTATCCCAGCATTCACAGTGGCTCAGAAAGCCCTGTATAGACCCCAAAGTTTTTTTTTAAAAACACTGATACATTCAGTATCATTGAGTTGTTGCAGTTTGGTTGCACAGTATTTTTAGCAGAATGCAATGCCTCAGTAAAGCTCCTGCCAAGCTAAGTGCAAATTGAGAATCATATGTTTTGGTGGCAGACTCAGCCAGGCCAGAAGGGATTGCAAGGAGATGGGAGTCCTCGCAATGTTGGTTTGTGGCCCAGTTTGAGGAGAATCCATGAAAGATTCTGACTTCTGTTTCCTACTAACCAATTTTTAATCATCCTGTGGACTTACCTCAACCCATACGCTCTGAAACTCCTTGTTCCCTCTCCCTTCCTTTAAAAGCTTCCCTCAAAACCCATCTTTTCAACCAACTTTTTAAAACTTTCCCTCATAAATTCTCTTGATCCAGATTCTGTTGTGCATAAGCCCAGACTCAACTATAAAGGGTGGATGTTCATTATTAACTTATAACTATTCCTATTTTTTCTTCTCTTGTTAGAAAGTTCTTGAGATGTTTTCTACATGGTGGGTGCAATATAAATGTGTCTTATAAATGTGTGTTATAACTAGGAGTACTATTAGCTTAGCTGCCAGGAGGCCTGCCATGGGGGCTGAGTTACTATTATGAGTTGCCATGAGGGCTCTTCCTCAAGTGGGTAAGCTCAAATAGGTACAGTCTGAGTTCTGCAAGAACTGTGTGGAAGACTTGCAATTCATTATTGGTATTGGAATAGCTCTGCTCTGAGGCATATTATTGATTTCTCTGGGGTGGAAGAGAGGGGAAGGGTGTTAATCGCATATTAATTGGGCATTCAGTTGTATTCAGGTGGTGGCAATTAACTGAGGATTCATCTGCACTCATATATTCCACTAGTTTATCTCTAGCCCAAGAAATGATATGATGTATAATAATGTATACATGTTGGTTGGTGAGGTTTTGAAGGGTGAATGTTGGTCCCAGGGCTGAAAAGGTGTTTTTTTTTAATTGGAGGTAGATGATATATATAACATATCTGTAAATAAAGGCTTGTACGTATACAAAGGCTAGGCTCCAGTTCTCTCCTTCACTGCCTGACTACCTGAGTTCTAATGAGGATAGCAGTAAAAAGAAACAGAACCAAGAGGTGGACATATACATACCTAACACATTCTATACTGAAACAGGAAGACAGAAGATAGCAATCTGGTGATGGAATGTTGGTATGTCTGCTGGTCACAGAATGTAATTTGCGATAATCAAGAGTGGCGCCATGAAAAAAAAGGACAATTCCACTAGTTTATCTCTAGCCCGAGAAATGATAGCAATTACATAATTTTGAAGGGTGAATGTTGGTCCCTGGGCAAAACCCTGAATGTAATTGGTACTTGAAACAGAAATTAAAATGTTCCAAGACCTTTGTATGTCCACAAAACTCAATTGCAGAGGTTATCCTTTTGCAGGTTGAATCTAGAGTTACTCCTTCCGAAGCGTTCATTTAAAAACTCTATGCCTCAATAGAACATATTCTACAAACCACTTGTAGGCAGATAGCCACTTATTTAACTTTGAAAGCAGAGCTCTGTGTATGGATTCCCTGGTTAATGCAGAAAGGCTGGGTGGGCAAAAATCAGAGAAGGGGCAAAAAAATGGTGGGTTGTCTCATCCTCTAGAGATTGAGCTGCCCATCTCAGTCAAGCGGTTTGTGCCATATTGAGTGATGATAAAGTGTGTTTGCATATGAATTGTGAGACCATCATAGTGAGACAATAGTTCCGACGCCTATTATATTTTTGCATGCCTAGAATTAGCTTGAAACATTTCGTAGCTAGTTATATCTGAAGTTCCTCTGAGCAAATCTGCCCCAACCTCAGAAGTCCACCCTTTATAGTTGAGTTACTGTGCTCTGGGCTTTTGTACAACAGAATCTGGATCAAGACTCTTCAAGCTCATTTCGTGTAGGAATCTTAAAGTCACCAAGCTCATCCCATTAGTCTGGGCCACAATTGGGCCAAAGGTCACAAGTGAAAAACCAAAATCTAATTCATTGCATGATCTACTCCCATCCAAAACAAAAAAAGAACAAATAGGTCCACGTTACAAAAATATAAAAAGTTAGTTGGAATCAATCTTTTGCTATGATTTTATGGCTATTCAGTGATAAAATACAGATTTTTAAGCTGAAATAGCTGCATTCAAAGCAGCCCACACTTTTTTCTGCTCTGTACGACATTAACATAGGCTAAGCTTCAAGCTTTTTATCGCAATGAGCAGCTTCGAAGCAAACCATGGAGCCTCAGGGGCCAATTTTGAAATTTAAGTCGATGTTTCTATCCATTGGCTTATATCACAAGTTGCAGGTACCACAGATCTTGCTGTTCTAATTTAGGATTTACCCATCAATGAGGTGCCTGTTAAGACTACATTTTGAAGACCCACCAAATCCAATAGGACAGGCCAATGCAAAAGACAAGAACGGGTAGTGGAGTAGCCTGGGTTTAATGGGCTGCATGGCCAGGACTCGCCTACAGTTAGCTGCAGTTTACATTCCTGTACCATCCTAAAATTCCTTCCTCAGGAACTTTTTTTAAAAAAGGGAAAATCCAGTTTTGCCATCTCCTTCACATGAGAGATGAGTTATTTCCTTTATCAGTTTCAAACAAACATGTTTCCACACAACACACCCAGTGTCGCTACTTTTTCCTCTAGAGACCCACCCATCCCTTGCCAGCAATCAAGCACCGTGAAGCTATTTGCAGAGGCTATCAGGAAATCAGAAAATTCCTCGCTAATGGTTTCTGCATCCTTTACAGGGGAATTAGCTGAATTTGGAACAATCCAGCACACATTTTACAGTATTGATTCAATTTTGAGAGAAAGGCTTGCATTTCTACAGTGCCTTTCACAGGCTCTGAACATCCCAAAGTGCTTCACAGCCAAGCACTTTTGAAGTGTAGGCACTGTTGTAATGCAGGAAGCGTGACAGCCAATTTGCACATAGCAAGGCCCCACAAACAGCAATGCAATAATCCGTTTGGTGAAGGTGGTCGAGGGATAAAAATATTGGCTGGGACATTGGAGACAATTCCTTGGCTCTATTTCAAACTAGTACAATGGGATTGCTTACGTCCATCTGAGAGAGCACACAAGGCATCAGTTTAACTATTCATCCCAAAGACCAACAGTGCAATATTCCCTCCGGACTGCAGTTGAGAATCAGCCTAGATTTTAGTGTTCCATGTCTCTGGACTGGAGCTTGAATCCACAACCTTCTAACTCAGGTGAAAATGCTCCTGAGCCTCAGCTGACAGTAATTCGCCTCTCTCGGAGCTGTTCTTCCACCTGCTATCTCCCCTCTGTTCAATGGTAGTTCCCATGGCAAGTGCTTCCTTTCCCCAAAAACCACCTACCAAAGAGATTATTGGCATCCTCTTTGGGATTAATAACTCTGGTTTGCCGTATTCCTGGATGTTTCAGCAGATGACCTATACCCTCCTACTATGTCGCTCAGTCAAACAGCCTCTTCCCCCATCATTCTAACAAATAAAAGTGTGCAAACAAATTGGAAAAAAAATCATTTTTAAAATGTCCCATGACTTTTCTTCAACAATATCAAATTCAAAGGTAAATATTCTACTCTTGGAGACGGCAATGCTGGAAGGTTGACATCCAAGAACCAGTTTATGATAGCTTTAGAAGCTTGAGCAATCCCAATCTTAGATTGTTTTTATGCGTTCATGAAATGTGGGCATTGCTGGCTAGGCCAGCATTTATTGCCAATCTCTAATTGCCCTCATGAAGGTGGTGGTGAGCTGCTTTCTTGAACCGCTGCAATCCATGTGCTGTTAGGGAGGGAGCTCCAGGATTTTGACCCAGCGACAGTGAAGGAAAGACAATATATTTCCAAGTCAGGATGGTGAGTGGCTTTGAGGGAAACTTCCAGGTGCTGGTGTTCCCATTTGTCTGCTGCCCTTGTCCTTCTAGACGATAGTGATCGGTTTGGAAGGTGCTGTCTAAGCAAGCTTGGTGTTGGATAGACAGTCCCAACTCATGCTCAAGTTTGTTTTGCCACTGTGTTTCCAAGCATTAAAAAGGGATTGGATTCTCCATGCTGTGATTTGGTCCAGATCTCATGAGCTTGGTTTCAACTAGTCCATTACTAAAGTCTTAATTGCTTCTTGGTGCACAATTGGTACCCTTCTGAGTATCCATCCTTCCTCCTCTCTTTGACCTATTTTCGATCGTGTCAGAATGACATTTCTCAAACCTATCTTGCCTTTTTTTTAAAAAGAAACAATTTCTCAACTTTAGTTGTGCCTGCAGGTGCAAACCAGACGCTAATGGGGTATCCACTGTTCTTCTGTACAACAGTTGATGGGGTGGAATGCTATCCTATACTAACATCCTATTTCTTAAACCCATTAGCATCCAAGAGAATTTCTGATCAATTTTTCTCTTTTGTCCTACACATGCCTTTCTCTGATTATCTTTAATTAGTCCATATTACACACTATTATTACACACATTTCTGGATGAAGCAAGAGGTTAGGTCCCAGTGCTTCTCATGTTCCAATGGCTATTTCTGAGATAAAGTGTGGTCTTCGAACGCTTTTACTTGCGAATATCAAACTATTTTATGCCTCTTTCATTCTCTGAGGGTCCCTGTTCGGAGGTCAAATGTCACACTGCCTTAACCAGGACTGATCTTGGGATACACAACTGTGATTCATAGAAGTTTTGGTGCAAGTGTCTCTCAAAAGTCCTCTTAGCCCTTACAGAATGTGACTAAGAGTGTTTGAACACAACAACTTGCATTTATATCCCATCTTTAACGTAGCAAATGTAGCAAGATACTTCATAGGAACATTATCAGACAAAACCTGATACAGAGCCACATGAGTTATGAAGACAGATATGCAAAAGCTTGATTAATAAGATAAGTTTTATAGAATGCTCCAAAGGAGGCGAGAGGCAGAGAAGTTTAGGGAAGGAATTCCAGAGCTTAGGGCCTAGGCAGCTGAAGGCAGGACTGCCAATGATGGAGTGAGGAAACTTGGGAATGCACAAGATGCTGGAATCGGAGGAGCACAGATATCTCAATGGGTTATCATGATAGAGGAGATTCTAGAGATAGGGAGCCCAAGATTCAATGACATCTTAGTTCAAGCTTCAATAAGCACTTTGCTTGGTAGATTAGCTAATAAAAGTATGCAATACCAATGTCAGAAATCCTGACCCTGTAAACCCATCCTGTGCATAATAGCCAGCCAACTCAAGCAAGGAACTGAAAGCTCATATGCAAACTGCACAGATAACTTGTAACTGAATAGCAGAGAAGGTCTTCAGCATTGCAATGCAATTTATGAAATGTTATCTGAAGCCAGAAGCAAGACACTATATTGGTTATCACACTTACAGATACCCTAGTGGACACAGGACCATCTCTCATCTCTGTGACATTTCCCTCTCTCGATCCAGATGGATGCCTAGCAGCCCTTCTGGAATATTTCCTCACTGAAGTTTCATCATTAGAGTTGAGTTTCCTTATTATGCTATGTGACTGGAACATTTTCAAATTTCCCAAAAGAAAATGGTTGGCAACATTGCTTTAACAATTTGACATTAAAAACCAAATGTAATTGAGCCCATGCTTGAGTCCATGGGTTTCTAAGGTTGGCATCCTTTCCATCTACAACTTAATTGCTCTTGTCTGTATACAATGTTTTGTTGTTTAATTAGTTTGTATTCAGTCAACCTGGCACTTTTACTTCTCATACCATGACGTCAACATATGCTGTTCATTCCAACTCATAAAATCCTTCTCGGGATTGGTACCTTGTTCTAATATAATTTCCCATCTGGAATACAAGGACTGAAATATAAGGAGATAGAAGTCACAGTTCAGCAACACAGAGCCCAGGTCAGACCACACCTAGAGTACGATGACTAGTTCTGGGTACCACACCTTAGGAAGGGTATATGTTGGCATTGGAGGGACTACAGCATTTAGCAGAATGAAACCTGGTCTCCAAGGGTTAAGCTATGAGGAAAGATTACACAAACTGGTGTTTATACCCTGGAATTTGAAAGGCTAAGGGGTGATTTGATCAAAGTTTGCAAGACTAGGCTGAGAACCAGAGTGAGGACACAGATTTAAGGCATTTGGCAAAAGAACTAAAGGCAACATGAGGGCGATTTTTTTTTTACATAGTTAGGATCCGGAATGCACTGCCTGAGAGTGTAGTAGTGGCTTTCAAAAGAGAATTGGACAGGTGAAAAAATTACAGGGAAAAGGCAGGGGAATGGGACTAGACTGGCAGAGAGCCAGAGCAGACATGAATGGCCAAAAGGCCTCCTTCTAGCACAGAATTCTAGCAGCCATTCCATGATTTTTTTTAAAATTAATTTGTGTGATGTGGGCATCATTGGCTAGGCCAACATTTATTGTCCATCCCTTATTACCCTTGAGAAGGTGGTGGTGAGCTGCCTTCTTGAACCCCCACTGGGTAGATACACCCACAGTGCTGTTGGGGAGAGGTTTCCAGGATTTTGACCCGCGACAGTGAGGGAACAGCGATATATTTCCAAGTCAGGATGGTGAGTGGCTTGGAGGGAACTTCCAGATGGTGGCGTTCCCATCTATCTGCTGCCCCTGTCCTTCTAGGTGGTTGCGTTCATGGGTTTGGAAGGTGTTGTTTAAGGAGCCTCGGTGACTTTCTGCGGCGCATCTTGTAGATGATACACACTGCTGCTACTGTGCGTCGGTGGTGGAGGGAGTACAAATCAAGTGGGTTGCTTTGTCCTGGATAGTATCAAGAGTCTCAAGTGTTGTTGGAGCTGCATTCATCCAGGCAAGTGGAGAATATTCCATCACACTCCTGACCTGTGCCTTGTAGATGGTGGACAAGCTTTGGGGAGTCAGGAGGTGAGTTACTTGCTACAGGATTCCTAGCCTCTGACCTCTTCCTGTAGCCACAGTATTTATATGGCTAGTCCAGTTCAGTTTCTGGTCAATGGTAACCCCCAGGATGTTGTGGAGGATTCAGCGAAGGCAATGCCACTGAATGTCAAGGGGCGATGGTTAGATTCTCTCTTGTTGGAGATGGTCATTCCCTGGCACTTGTGTAGCGCGAATGTTACTTGCCACTTGTCAGCCCAAGACTGGATATTGTCCAGATCTTGCTGCATTTGGACATAGACTGTTTCAGTACCTAAGGAATCACGAATGGTGCTGAACATTCAGCAAACATCACCACTTCTGACCTTATAACTGAAGGAAGTTGGTCGGGTCTAGGACACTACCCCGAGGGATTCCTGCAGTGATGTCCTGGAACTGAGGCAATTGACATCCAACAACCACAACCAACTTCCTTTGTGCTAGGTATGACTCTGACCAGTGGAGAGTTTTCTCCATGATTCCCAATGACCCCAGTTTTGCTAGGGATCCTTGATGCCACAGTCGGTCAAATACAAAGGGCAGTCACTCACATCTCACCTCTGGAGTGCAGCTCTTTTGTCCATGTTTGAACCAAGGCTGCAATAAGGTTAGAGGCTGAGTGACCCTGGCGGAACCCAAACTGAGCATCAGTGAGCAGGTGACTGCTAAGCAAGTGTCGCTTGATGGCACTGTTGATGACTCTTTTCATCACTTTACTGATGATGGAGAGTAGACTGATGGGACGGTAATTGGTTGGGTTGGATTTGTCCTATTTTTTGTGTACAGGGCATACCTGGGCAATTTTCCACATAGTCAGGTAAATGCCAGTGCTGTAGCTGTACTGGAACAACTTGACTAGGACGTGCGGCAAGTTCTGGAGCACAAGTCTTCAATACTATTGCCAGAATATTGTCAGGGCCCATAGCCTTTGCAGTATCCAGTGCCTTCAGCTGTTCCTTGATAACACGTGGAGTGAATCGAATTGGCTGAAGACTGGCATTTGTGATCTGTGATGGGGGCCTCGCGAGGAGGCAGAGATAGGTCATCCACTCGACTCTTGAGGCTGAAGATTGTTGCGAATTCTTCAATCTTATCTTGATATTTATGATATTCAGGGAACTTAAAGGGTAGATTGAGAGAAACTATTTTCACTGGTTGAGGGTAGGGGTGGGACTAGGCAGCATAGTTTAAACATTAGAGTCAGCTATTTTAGGACTGAACTTAAGAAACACTTCTTCATGCAACGGGTGGTAGAAGTTGGGAACTCTCTTATACAACTGACAGATAATACTGGGTCAACTGTTACTTTTAAAACTGAAACCGATAAGATTTTTGTTAATCCAAACATATTAAACAATACAAGGTAAAGATGGGTAGGTGCAGCTAGGTCACAGATCAGGTGTGATCTCATTAAATGGTTTGAGGGACTAAATGGTCTCCTCCTATCATAAACTTAAACTCTTAACCCTTAAACTCATGTGAATCATTCATTTTCTTCACTCCAACATTGGAGTCCGTGCCATCAGCCACCTAGGCCCTAAGCTCTGAAATTTCCTCCCAAATTGCTTGACCTCTCTCCCTCCTCCGTTAAGATGCTGCCCAATTGTGCTCTTGGAGTGCCTTTGGGGTGTTTTATGATGTTAGAAGCACCATATAGATGCAGGTTGTTATTCTTCGCAAAGTTTCAAACTTTGCCTTGAATATTAAATGCCAAATGCTTACCCAAGTTTTGAGTCACTCTCAGAACCTTTCTTTCCCCTACACCAAATCTGCAATCATGATACAGACTGGGTCTTGGAATCAATCCCATTGAGGAAACTCCCTCTTCCTTTAACTCTTCAAGAACTGAAAGGATTATTGGAGACAAAATGCATATTTGATGTCGCAATAAAGAGTTTTTTGTTTTTGAGAAAAATACAATGCTAAATATTAAGAAAAACATTGGCATCACTTTCACGGTGTAAAAGAAAGCTGTAGTGTAGAGTCCACACTGTTGGTTGATAAATTACAAATATCACTATAGTCACCACAACAACCCACCCTTCATCTGTGTGTATGGGAATGACAATGGCACAAATATGTCCAGCTGGTGCAGATTTTTTAAGTGTTCTTTTCACTCTGTTAGATCCTGCTGATCACGCAACATTTTTGGGCTAAAATAGGAAAAAAGGCAAATTACACCCAATCTCGCCCGTTACTGACTGCTAGAAT
The DNA here is from genome assembly GCF_964194155.1 of Cetorhinus maximus. Classification (NCBI taxonomy): domain Eukaryota; kingdom Metazoa; phylum Chordata; class Chondrichthyes; order Lamniformes; family Cetorhinidae; genus Cetorhinus; species Cetorhinus maximus. The sequence continues at coordinate 67,722,969 of NC_135893.1, forward strand.
GTGTGCGATGTCAGCTCAAAATAGGGCCCTCTTGATCGTTCCTTCATTCCTTCTTGAAAAGTAACCCTTGAATGGCAAAACTAGGCTCAGAAACGCACTTTTCATGAAATAATTCTGCACTTTTGTCACCAGGTAGCAGAAAAGTCATAGCATTGAATCAACCTAACACAAGGCTTTTAATATTTCCAGAAGAAGTGGCTTGCTCGAGGTAAAAAGAGGCTCCTAGCCATTGAGAGCAAGAGGATTGCAAAAGATACGCAAAACTTTAGTCCAAAAAAATGTAAAACAAAAAAATCCCTGAGTGCAATCACTCCCAGCAGAATCTGTGTGCACGCACAACACAGGGGAGCAAGCAAACTGGGCCAGGCTAATTTGCTCTTAAGGAAATGACACAATCAAGTTCATTCAAAAGCAGCTTGCACTTTGGAAACCAACTGATGAAATGTGTTTGCAACGCCCTCAAAGAGGAAGTCTCAGTCACTTCCTTACTATGTCAGTTAGCAAGAAATCAAAAGTAGAATCAAGGGGTGAGTAAAAGCAAATCATATATATTCAGTAAAATACTTTGTTAAATTTTAATACTACAACAAATTGTTTACAATCTATGCAATCATGTGTTCTACATTAGTTTGTGCAATACTGAAAGTGCAGCCACTGAAAGGGATTGATGCTTTCAAGCCAGAATATATCTGCTGAGTGCATTACAGTACAACAGGCCCAACATTGTGGCAGGATGATTGAAAATGCTTACCAATACTGTAATTTTCTACTGGAAATTGAACCATTGAATTTAAATACTCTTTCTGAATACAGAAACAAGACATAACAGTACCTCTCGAGTTAATTTTAGATTTGCTCAAATGGTCAGTCAGTCTTCTTGTTGTGCATCAATGGCATGAATGCCAACTGCTTGTGTTTCACACAAATACTCAGTGGTTTGGAGGTGATTTCTGTGCATCAACATTTGTTGACCCCAAAGTGCAAGGGGGTTGGATGGCAGTTTACAGCAACATCTCATGGAGTGACACTTCTTCTGCTGTGCACCGTAAATAGTCAAGTGCTTCTAGAGCTAATGCGAGCAAATTACTTTTCCGAGCGTTGCTTGCTGTATATGCATACCTAATTTGAGAATTAAATGTGACTGGTTTTTATGGCAATGCTTTTGAAATCACTGGTGGAGTTAGTATGCATTGATCTTTTTTATTTTAAAGTTAGACCTCAGCAGGACAAGTTAGGGTGATGCCCAACCCAAGATGTCTTCAGGCATAATGTTTTTTTCAAAATGACCCCTAGAAAAATACTCCAGGAGGCAGCCATTTAGTCCATCATGCCTGTTCCAGTTCTTTGAAAGAACTATCCAATTCATTCTATTCCTCTGCTCTCTCCTCACAGCCATGCAAACTTCTTTTCAAATTTTTATCCAATTCCCTTCCAAAACATATTCTTGAATCTGCTTCCATCTCTCTTTCAGGCAGTGCTTTCTAGATCGCAAAAACTCAGTGAAAAAATGCTCTCCCCTCCCTAGCATTTTTGCGAATTATCTGAGAGTACTGGTTACTGACTCTCCTGCTAATGCTAACAGTTTCTCTCTATCTGTTCTATCAAAACCCCTCAGGATTTTGAGCACCTCTACTGAATCTCCCCTTAACCTAATTTGTCCCAAGGAGAACAATCCCAGCTCCACATCACTAAGGTCAGTAATCCCTGACCTCCTTCTAGTAAACCTCCTCTGCACCTTCTCCAATACCTTAACATCCTTTCTGAAGTCTGGTGCCCAGAATTGGACACCATACTCTAATTGAGGTCTAACCAATGATTTATAAAGACTTAGCATAACTTCCGTACTTTTGTACTCTACAGGTAGGATTTTCCAGCACTGACACCAACAGGCATCATCGCAGGCAGGATGGGAAAATTTGGAGGGCCTTTAAAAGTCAACGGCGCTCCAAATTTTCCAATCCCGCCCACGACAATGCCTGCCAGCGTCAGGGCCGGAAAATCCCACCCTCAGTCTCTATTTACATTGTATTGATGAATTTGTACTATAAACTGAATTGTATTTATGGATTAAAAAAAAACATATTGGGTTACTTGAGTCATTTAAGCTATTTGAATCAATATAGTCTTAATGGTTAAGGTATCAAGTCGCCAAGGATTCCATCTGCTATTTTAGCGTAGAATTAATTTTATTCCAATTTTAAAATCAATCTTTTGAGTTCGATTGATAGTGTGTAGCCCACACAGCATAGACTTTAGGAATATTGATCTGAGGTAACGCACACACTTGTTGAGTCGTTTTTATAGTTAATGGCCCCCTGTTCAAGTTTCTAGCTCCTGACATTTAATTTATCTTGGAGCACAACCAAACCATTTTACTGCTTTGAAGGTTGATGGAATCATCAGGAGGACAACTTTCCTGCGTCAGACCGCGAGGTGTTCTGAACACAAGCAAGTCCCACTTCATAATGTGGGTACATAATCTTAAAATAAGAGCTTGGCCATTGGCAAATAAAATTAGCAAGCATGTTTTCACACAAAAGTGTAGTGGAAACATGGAAGTCTCTCTTCCAAGAGGTTGTAGATACTGAGGAAGTTAATTGAAACTTTCATGACTAAGATAAATTTTGTATTAGGTACCGGGTATCGAGTCCTCCTTCCAAAAATAGACAGAAACCAAATATCCAGAGCAAATGTTTTGTTGGGAAAATCCACACATCAAAGCCAATTGGTAAACCTGAACCTCAAATTAAAATCTGTTAATATTATGAAATAGTAAATTATCATATTACATCCAAAAGAAATAGAGCACTATTTTGTCACAAAACATTTGGTATTCAAGCTAAACAGGCACAAAAGAAACAAGCACTTTTATTTCAAATTACGACTGGAAATTATTCATATGCATTGTGGAATACTTACAGGGCCTTCTTCAAAGAATATAGATATAAATATCACCTGTACATACCTGTAACAAAACAGAGAAATAATTAATGGACCCCAGCAGCTTACTGTTATAATCATGCCTGTAATGTTGGTAATTCTCAAGTCCCAAAACTTAGGAAGTTAAGTGTAATTGGAAAGACAATCAAAATACTTCAACACTTAAGCAACAATTTTAGAAAATGTGTTATTTGTCTTCTTGTGTCTTTTTCATCTCCTTTCACCCCCTGTGACACAGGTGATTCAGTCAGAAGGGGCATTAGATCCTTTCCACTCTGGGGAGCAGGGGTTGTAGGTAGGCTGAGAAATTGCAGCCACTTTTCAATCCATTCATCTTAAACAGGTTACTCCTTAGCTGCCTCTTGCTCCGTTTCCACAATTCTTTAATAGATTGCTAATCTTTATGGTTTGTTTTGGTGTCATTTTTTGAAACCCTTAAAGAAAAAGTTTTGCTAAACTTCTGGAATCCCCTCCTTAAACTCCTCGCCTCTCTATTTCTTGTAATATAAACAATTTATTGAAGAAACATGCAGAGGCACCACTAGACAATTAATCAATTAAGCCTTTTCATTGTTTATGAACTCAATCAACAACCTTCTTGTAATGGCTCAGTGGATAGCGCCCTTGCCTTTCAGTCAGAGGTTGTAGGTTCAAGTGCTGCCTTAGAAATTTGCACAAAATCCAGGTGACACTCCAGGACAGTATTGAGGGAGAACTGCACTGTCGAAGGTGCTGCCTTTCAAATGAGGCAGTAAACCAAGATCCAGTATGCTGTTTCAGGTGGATGCAAAAGATTTTATGGTACCATTTAGAAGAATAGCAGGGGACTTTTCTCCAGCATCCTGATCAACCTGATAACCAATGTCACTAAAGCAGATTATTTTGTCATTACCCCATTGCTGCTTTTGGGAGCTTGCTGCGCACAACAAATTAGCTGTTGTGCTTCCTATATTACAACAGTGGCTACAATTAAAATGTATTTCAATGGCTGTAAAGAACTTTGGGACATCCTGAGGTTGTGAAAGGCACTATATAAATGTACATCTAACTTCCCTGTCTCAGCTCATCTGCTGTTGTAACCCTCATCCATGCCTTTGTTACCTCTAGACTTGACTATTCCAACACACTCCTGGCTGGACTCCCACATTCTACCCTCCATAAACTTGACGGCAACCAAAACTCTACTGCCCATTGTTATGATCCTTGGTGAGACCTCGGGATGTGAGGGGAGATTTGGTTAGGGACCAATATTGTTTGTTTAAAGTCAGAACAAAGCCACAACATTCCACGGGTTTTGAACAAACAAAAGCAAAATTTACTGCACAAATTCAGAAAGATAAAACGATTTACAATATGCATCTTATACGCTAACATTCAGGGTAAGTATGAGGTACGTATTAATTAACAGATGAACTGTGGTCAAACATACCATGCTACAGAGGAAATAACAGGTGCAACCAAGACAGAGTCCATGGATTTCTCAAGAACCCATCCAGATGTCAGTAAACACCAAGGCCAGAATTTTACGGCCACATCGCGGCAGGGACAAGGCCGTATAATGTGGCAACCCATTCCAAGCTCCACTGACTTCGGTGGGAACATAAAATCCCGCTATCATAAAATTCCACCCTAAGTCAAACAATCTCATTGAAACTCGGCCTCATGAGGGATTCCCAGCTTCACCTTCAAAGATCTCTCCTTTGAATTCTCTTCAAAAGTCTCTCCCATGCGGACAGCTTTAATAATGGCCCACTACACAGGGTTTCAATCTCACCTTCCAAGATTCCTCCTCCCAGGAATCCTGAATCTGCACTTCAGCCTCTACCTACTGGCATAATTTCAGCTTTTTGCTAGACACTGCCCTCAAGGTTCTCTGAATTCAAGTCTCCTGGCTCTATCCAGCTATATATGACTCCCAAGGCTTCCTCTGAGCCCTCTTCAATTACCAGGGCTTCCCCTGAGCCCTCTTCAATTACCAGGGCTTCCCCTGAGCCCTCTTCAATTACCAGGGCTTTTGCTTAGCCTTCTTCAATTACCAGGGCTTCCTCGAAGCTCTCTTCTCAGGTCCTCAGGGCTAACAGCATGCACTTTAGCTGCATGGAGCTTCTTCCCCCTGCTCCTGACTCTCCCGAAACTGGCCGCCTCAAGGAGAGTTGTTCAATGACCCTTGAACTGTTCTGGTTGCATATCAAAACACTCCCAGAGGATCCCACCCTGTTACTATGCAGAAACCAATGTAACAAGCATTGGAACATCCTGTACCTTAAATGTTACAATCTCCACAAACTGCTAATTTAGCACCCAGGGAGAGAACTAATTGAATTCATATCACTTAACTCGCAGCAAGTCCCATTCACTATCACTCCTATGCTTGCTGACCAAGATTAGCTCCTGATCAAACATTTGACCTTAAAATTCTCATCCATCCGTGGCTTTGCCCCTCCCTATCTCTGTAATCTCCCCGCACTGTACAACCCTACAAAATACCTGTGCTCCTCTAACTTGGGTCTCTTTTGCATTCCCAATTATAATCACACCACCATTCGTGGTCGTGCCTTCAAATGACTTGGCTCCAAGCTCTGGCATTCCCTCCCGACGCTTCTCTGCCCCTCTACCCTGTTTTCCTCTTTTAAGATGCTCCTTAAAACCTATGTCTTTGACCAGGCTTTTGATCATCTGACCTTATGTGGCTTGGTGTTATTCTTTGTTTCATAATGCTCCTGGGAAGTGCCTTAGGATGTTTCATTACATTAGAGGTGCTATATAAACATAAGCTATTGTTGTTTCTTGCCTGGAGGGTGTCAGTTATGAATGTACCACCTACACCGACAGCTCAGACATGCGAGACAAAAAGCATGTTCATTGCACTGTGACATGTGCAATTCATTGTTGGCCATGCGTGCCACATAAAATTTCTCTGTTTCCTCCTTTTAACCACATGCTTGTTTATCCTGCAGTCTAGGGCTGCCAACCCTCTAGGATTGTCCTGCAGTCTTCAGGAATAGTATATTAACCTTCTGGACACTGCTGAGAGCAGCCCTGGGGGGAAAAAAATCATTGAAATCATTGGGGTGTATAAAATAAAACTTTTCTTATCATTTCCTTTGAACACTTCCATTCCTTAGTTGTAAAAGTACTGGAGATTGGGAATAAAGGCGTGGAGATTGGGAATAAAGGCTGTTTAACTGGGCGGGCAACTGGAGGATGGAAATCACGTGATGAGACCTCCAGGGATACATCCAATCAGGGCTGGCAACCCCAACTGCAGGTGTCAGGAATCTGAAATAAAAACCAACTATGCTGAAAATTACTCGGCAGGTCAGGCAGCATTTGTGGAGAGAGAAACAGAGTTAACGTTTCAGGTCAATAACCACTGGTCAAAACATTTCAAGGACAAAATTCCACCTGTTAACACTGCTTCTCCCTGCACAGATGCTGCCTGATCTGCTTAACATTCCAGCATTTTCTATTTTTATGTTAGTGAAGGTTCTGACCTGGTGAAACAGGGGTGCGCCAAATCTTGCAGCATGTGGGGAAAGCAATTAAAAATATCTAGAGTGAATAGGAAAAACAGTAAGAATAAATTGCAAGGGGTATTGAAAAACTGACTTACAGCAGATAGGAGAGAGTATAAAGTGGAGGGGGTGGGGGGGAAGGATAATGAAGGAAAGAATAAGATCAAATAGAAGAGAAAAAGGTTTTGAGCAGCTTGGGCAAGTCAGGTTTGCAATGCTCATACAAAAATATGCAAAACATTATAAATAATGTTTGGAAATGAGAGGCTCTAATTAAATTGGAAATACATGTCATAGTCCAGAGAAGAACTTGGCTTCAGCCAGGGGAATGCTGAGAATTAAAAATTCATGGGTTTAACATTTTCAGGGCAGATTGTGACAGATAAAAAGAAAAAAGAAATACTTAAGGGCAAAGTTCCAGTAATTGAAAAGGCCAATTTTTCTTCTTCTTGGTGGCAATTATAGTCCATTTGGTTTAAGTTGCGACATAATAGGGGGCTTGTTACCATAATGAAGGTACATTACGAGACATTGAATAGTGAGAAATAGAGGTTTGCAGTTGTAACAGAATTCTAATGATGAGGTTTCTAAATGTCATGAAGTAGACTGACATATGACAAAGGTCAGTGCTAAGAGTGAGAGGGATTTTAAAATGAATCTAGGATGTTCAATATGTTATCAGAAAAGCAGTAAAATTCCAACTTGGCCATTTTGCAAATGAGTGAGTGAACGTACTTCCCTCCATATCTAGAAACGAGTGGAATTTCAACATGCTAAACTTTAGTTTGCTCCACACAGATTTTGAAACGCTAAGTTGAGGTTTGTTTTTGAAATACAGTCATTTTCTTAAAAATATCTGGGTGCAACCATTGTTGAGGCTTTGGGATTAGGCAACGCATCCTGGAAATGGGTGGGGGGGAGCAAGTGAGGAGAGGCTGACTATAAACTTCAAGCTGAGGCAAAAATTCCATTTCCATTTCAGAGGAAATTCTCCCAAACAGGATGACTCAGTTCAGAATGAGATCCATCTGCATTGCGTTTTATAAAGTAATTATAAAGCATATAGTTTACATTAAGCTGCAGAGTTCATAGTTCATAACCATTCTCTGACATAAACTCAAAGGCCACACCAACCAAAACCTGGAACACAAAGTAAAAAGATATTTGGGTGGGTAGCTCAAAGGGCACACTGCTAGAGAGAGAGGTTAGGAATTGTTAAAGCTTAGGCCTTCCAAATATTGGTTCTGTCAACTCCTCATTCTCGCCACATCCTGTGACAGATGGTGCTCCTCTATTTTTAAATTTAGAAAATCTCAAATTACAAGTTGGGTCTAGCAACTTTTGGTTATCTCCCAGAAACCCAATTATTTGTTTGTTTTTTTCTTGCTGTGTGTTACTGGAGCTGGAGAGCGAAGAGGCAAATATATTAGACTGAGCTTTCAAACTCAAATTTACAAGGAAAAAAAGACAAGGACTAGGCGAGCATTACTTTCCCTCTCTCCCTTAATGAACAAACAGAAAAGAAACAAGTGACAATTAGCCAAAAACAAAAAGCTAAAAGCTACTGCGGATGCTGGAAATCCAAAACAAAAACAGAATTACCTGGAAAAACTCAGCAGGTCTGGCAGCATCGGCGGAGAAGAAATCAGTTAACGTTTCGAGCCTTCATGGCCCTTCGGCAGAACTGAAGCATAGTTAGAAGAAGGGAGAAATATAAATTGGTTTAAGGTGGGTGGGGGGGGGCGGGGGGGGAGAGAGAGAGAGAGAGAGAGACATTGAGGGTGTGGTGATTGTGGAGATGAGCAGATAATCAAAAGATGTCACAGACAAAAGGGTCAAAGAGGTGTTGAAGGTGGTGATATTTGTCTGAGAAAAGTGCTAATTAAGAATGGAAGACAGGATATTCAAAGTACAGCTCTAGTGGGGGTGGGGTGGAAAGACTAACAAGGTTTTAGTTTAGATTTAAAAATAATGGAAATAGGTGGGGAAAGAAGAATCTATATAAATTATTGGAAAAAAAAAAGCGGGGGGGGGAGGGGGAAGAAACGGGGAGGGGATGGGATGGACCCTTTTGTCTGTGACATCTTTTGATTATCTGCTCATCTCCACAATCACCACACTCTCAATGTGTCTCTCTCTCCACCCCCCCCCCCCACCCACCTTAAACCAATTTATATTTCTCCCTTCTTCTAACTATGCTTCAGTTCTGCCGAAGGGCCATGAAGGCTCGAAACGTTAACTGATTTCTTCTCCGCCGATGCTGCCAGACCTGCTGAGTTTTTCCAGGTAATTCTGTTTTTGACAATTAGCCAAGTTGATCCCCAGTTTCCTCCCTCCAATAAAAGTCCCAGACAGAAAGACCAGCTTTCCCCAAATACTTTACTTGTGAAACCACGAGTATATAACAAAAAGGTGCATTTGTGGATTTATTTTTAATTGGAATATCATTCCAGTCTCTGACTATCCTTATTGCAAGTGGTCAGGCATAACAAAGGGTCATTCATAACAGCGTGAAGCCACACATACCTGCCATGGTTTCTACAACGGTTTGTGACCAGAGCCTTGCTTTATGCTTATTTGTGTTTGAATGAACCTTTGTCCCAAATTACTTTTGTAATATCCGTTTGGCTCTCAGCTGAGTTGGAAGGTGTGTGATCAATCCTCATTCCAGGATTTGAGCATGGGCTGACACTCTAAAGCAGTGCTAGGGATGGAGTGTTAGCTGGTGGGCAGGGGAAAGTGTGCTGCATTATCAGAGGGGCTGTATTTTAGGTGAGATGTGAAACGAGGGCCTAGTTGTTGTGGTGATGCCTATGGATCCCATAGCCAAGTTCGAAGAAACTTTACATAGAATATATAGCACAGAAACAGGCCATTCAGTCCAACTGAGCCATGCCAATGTTTATGTTCCACATGAACCTCCTCTCACCCCTCTGCCCCAACCCTATCAACGTAATCTTCTATTGCTTTCTCCCTCATGTGTTTAGCTTTCTGGAAGCATTCCAGTGTCCCGTTCTTCTCGACAAACATTACCACAAACAGCCCAAGCAACCAAATCATCTCATTGCCCTGTACAAATCTTCTTGTAGTCAAAATGATTGCTGCATTGCCTGCACAACTGAAACCGAGTATCTCAAAGTAATGTATAGAATGTAAAGCACTCAGGCTGAGAGACACAACAAATCCAAATTTCTTCACTCTTATTTTATCCAAACACCATTTGAGACATACTGAATTTTTTTAGGCACCATAGCAGGGAAATTATAGACATACTTCAACGTTATAAATAAGAACTTACATTTTTATAACACCTTTAAAGTAGCAAAATGCCCCAAGGTGCTTCACAAGAGTGTTACCAAACAAATGTTTGACAAAGCCAGTGGTATCAGTTAAACAGTGCACACAACTTCTTTTGATCAGTGTAGATTGATGTTTAATCTCGCCATTTATCACAACAATTGTGTTCTCTGAACAAACTACAACTTACAGGAGAACTTACAGAACTTTCAGTTCTGCTGAAGGGTCATGAGGAATCGAAACGTCAACTCTTTTCTTCTCCGCCGATGCTGCCAGACCTGCTGAGTTTTTCCAGGTAATTCTGTTTTTGTTTTGGATTTCCAGCATCCGCAGTAGTTTTTTGTTTTTACAACTTACAGGTATTTGACTAACATTACAGAGTACAACATTATTCAGCATCAAGGTTACAACTATCAACAAGATAGGCGGAGGGGGAGGATGTGGTCAGTGCTGGCTGTCACTATCTGGTGAAAGGACATTAACTCAATGTATTCAATATCCAAAGGAAATAAATGTTCCATCACCTCAATCACTCTTTAATGCACCTCACACACTGCCTCCTCACACACTGCCATATCACTGTAACTCCTTACAGGTCTCATTAGAGTTCACAGGGTGAGATGATAGGGGTAGGAGGAGGCTCATGTTGAGCATAAATGCCAGGATGGACCTGTTATGTCAAATGGCCTGTTTCTGTGCCATATACTGTATGCAATTCCCTCTATGATAATACTTGCATTACAATTCATCATCTTGTTAAATGTGTAGGTTTTGCTGATATTTGGTTATGTTCCTTCCACTAATGCTGCATATTTCTCAACGTCTTTCGCAAGAACTCTATTTTTTAAACAGTTTAACTTCCTGCCCTTAGGTTCTTGGAACCCTTAAAACCCCTCCCAAAACACGTTATTCCCTGCTGCAAATTACAGCAGGTTACCTGCTTCTAGCTCAAGCTACCTTTGACATGGTCAAAGGAGGGGTTAACAAAAAGCAATGTCTTTCTAGTTTGCACCCACTCAACACCCTCTTTTACAGCTACATTGAGATGGAACTGTCTTCCTGTGATTAAAAAAGCAGCAGAAATTTCATCTTGGCTATTATTTCTTCAGAATGGCAAAGGGTGGAGAGAACACAACAAACATTTATTAAACAAAGCATCGTAATAAAAACCTCCTCATTATTTCCATTGCTAGGTTGTGAAATAGATGATTATTTATAGACAGGAGTGTTTCATTTAGGAAGCTCCACAGACTTCCAGTAACTGAACAGTTAATGCAGTTAGGATGATGACCAGGATTTTACAGCCCCACTGCGGCGTGTCTCCCCCCGGCAGATGCAGCAAGCCATTTAAATCTCCATTCAGGTCGGCGGGACCGAAATATCCCACTGAACAGGAGGGGCCGTAAAACCCTGACCCATAACTTGTAGGGCTCAGTTGAGGTGTGCTCAGGCCACAGCTCGGACTGGATTTTACAGTGCATTGCTAAAAAGCCAGGGAGAGCACACCCATGATCCAGATGGCAGCCCTACAGCAATTTAATGCCGGGTGTAGCTTTAATTGCTTTAAAATGGGACTTCCGCCCCTTTCTTGTGAGGAAGGCCCATCTTAGAGAGCTGCTGCAACTCGGAGGCAGGGGCCACTGCTGGAGCTACAGGCATTCCCACCACAGCAAGGAACTCTACCAAGTCCAGATCAGAGGTCTTAACAAGGGGGCGGGGAAAGGTTAAAGTGAGGGGGAGGGATGACCTTGGGGAGGGGGGGCGGAGAGAGAGAGAAAGAGAGAAGAGGTGGTGCCTCCGCTAGGTCCGTGAGGGCTGCAAAGAAGGGCCCCACCTCTTGTCCAACACCAGGCCAGGCAGCTAAAGCTGCCGGGCTTCCCGCATGGCGTGGGCTTCTCCCCGTCATGGGTAAAATACTGGAGGAGGCAGGATGAGGATTTTGTGGATGGTTAGGGTCTCAGTAGGCCGCCAATGCCTCCCCCAACCCTTGTAAAACTTCAGGCAGGTTGGGCAGGCAGGGATGCAGCAGGAAACTCACCCACTGGATTTTATGTGCTCCCGCCTTGAAACCTGTTGGCGAGGGAGCATAAAATCCATCCCCTAGTGTCTAGTTCTGGTCACTGAAAAACAAGGAGGCATTCAAGTGCTGGACCCAGAGACAAGATAACCCAATAGACTGATCCTGCAATGCCGAGGTAGGAGTTATGAGGAAATGCTAGAGAGATCTGGGCTTTTCATCCTGGAATGGAGGATACTGAGCTCCTGATCTTATAGAGGTAGGTACAGCAGGTAATGGCGTGGAAAAGACCAATCCAGGATAGAAACAATGGTTGAAGGACAAGGATACACAGCTGGAAGCTATTAAAAAGTAATTTTACATGTGATATTAGGCAGGTTTTTCTTCATGCAGAGTGCAATTAGCACTTTGAATAGACTTCCAGGTACAGTAATGGAGTTGAAAACTCAATCATTTAAGAAACAATAGGATGCAGCAAAAATGAGAATGTAAAATTTTCTATCTGAAGATGGGCCAAATAGCTGCCTTCTTTGTTGAATACATTGTGATCACTGCACTGCATTTTAACAGGGTGTGTGCTGAAACACTACATGTTAGTGATAATGCAAAGACATTTTTGACCCAACAAAACACTGAACACTGCCACTAAACCTAGTGGTTAGGTTAAAGAGTCCAAATAAATTACTAAATTTTTTTTAATCTATTTCCCTAGCAAATATTTCTAAATATGTCAGCACTGCATCTAATTGTGAAGCCAATATCTGCTGGCTCACTCTCACTTCCTGCCTCTGCTTCCCCCGTCTCCCACACTGTCCTCAAATGTAATTCTCTACAATTAGCACGTCCATGCCTTCAGTGAAGCCCCTTCCTGCTGCCCTCCTAAATGCCAAAAGAGTAAGGGGAGGGGTGGGATTTGCTTGCATAGCCTCAGGTGCCATGAAGACTTGCATTGTTTCCCCACAGGCAGGCAGCATCAGTGATAAGTCATTGGTATTATTGAAGAATGCGACATAGACCACACAGGTAGTGGCTTGCAATGCTGCCTGCCCCAGGGAATTGACATAGTATGCTTCCTCTTGGAAGCACCCAAATGTTTGCCTTGTCTATAGTTAGACCAATGTGTAAATTTGGGCAATGATCCAACTGCCATGGTGAATCTTGGAATCCCACGGGTGGAAAAAAAATCCACTCTTTTCCCTCTTCTCCCCTTGACAATTATATTCATTATGTTATAAAAACAAAAAACTACTGCGGATGCTGGAAATCCAAAACAAAAGCAGAATTACCTGGAAAAACACAGCAGGTCTGGCAGCATCGGCGGAGAAGAAAAGAGTTGACGTTTCGAGTCCTCATGACCCTTCAGCAGAACTGAGTAAAGTTAGGAGAGGGGTGAAAGTTGTGGGGGGGGTGGTTGTAGGGACAAGCAAGCAGTGATAGGAGCAGATAATCAAAAGATGTCACAGAACAAGGCAGAAGAGAGATACGAAAAGCCTGTCGGAGAGCAGAGCAGTACTTCTTCAAGGTAGGCATTTCTTGAAGAGGAGTGGCAGTCAATTAAACACGGAGATAAAAACAAAAAACTACTGCGGATGCTGGAAATCCAAAACAAAAACAGAATTACCTGGAAAAACTCAGCAGGTCTGGCAGCATTATGTTCTTTGGTTATTGACCCTCCTGCTAGTGACACTTTCTCCTTACTTACTCTTCATTTAATCCTTCATAGTTTTGAACACTGTAGCCTGTCATTATTCAGCCCCTCAGTTTGCTGAAACAGCGTTGGTGATCCAGAAAGGCTGGACCCATCATTTTGATACAGGGCAATTTCTGCAATGCAAAAATTATAAAACCCGGTCTCTCTATAAACATTCCAAAAAAAAAAAGGATGCATTCCTGACCCAATTAGGAATAACAAGGAGTTATGGCCCTATGTTCAAGGAGAACGGAACTGGATACTTAACATGAAACAAAAACAAAAATAGCTGGAAAAACTCAGCAGGTCTGACAGCATCTGCGGAGAGGAAGACAGTTACCGTTTTGTTAACTTAATATGAACCTGAATATGGATTGGGCTGAAGAAGGCTGGCAGACCATTTACCAAACCCATGAGAGAACAGACAGCTGTTCACTTAAGAGAAATGCCTTTGCTTTTCTGATTAATGTAGAGTATCAGAATGTGCGAGTGGCTTGTAGAAGCGGATGAGTTTAGATCTGGCCAAGTTAAAACACAAAGTGGCTGCCAGCAGAGCTGAACTTGTGGTTTCCATTGCACATTTCTGTTCTTCTTGTAATACTGTGCATAAGTGGCTTAAGCCTTGGAGATCATTTGTACTACAATGGTCCTCGAATGAAATTTAACTAATTGAGGTCCAAGAGAATGAAATTAGGTGACAAGATAAGAGGATTCTTGAAATCCTTTCTTATTGTCCCATAATCCCCCCAATGCTACTTAAGTTTTCTTCTTCCTCACTCTCTTACACACAAGTAACTACCTTTTTTTCTAAAGACAATGTTGTCTTGTCTGATATTGTTCTTTTAGCAGCCTGGGCTGATGTTATCCCATTCTGCTGACATTGCTGTTCAGGTTTTGGGAACTAATAAGTTCAAGCCAGTAAATCAAGCATATTCCACCCTTGGATAGACAACTGAACTTCTCTGAAAAGAATATTCATACTCCTTCAATGGCTATATTAGTACTGGTCACTGTACCAACCTTAAAAAAAGTCCTAATTACAGAATTTGGAAAAATATACTTATGAGCCATTGTGTTTTTACTTGACCAGATCCAATTCCATCCACGCCCACAAGCAACTCTAACGTTCTGATACTTTACATTCATTGGAATGGCAAAGATACAATTCGTAATTTTTAAAATCTCACTAAAAGGTACCCAGTTCCTTCCAAATCTGGGCCAGCCTCTGTATTCCCATGGTATTCTATCACTAAACCTTGACCCCACACCCCCCAACATTTCCCTGTTGGACGTTAAGATGGCTGGAACCCAAGGCTAAGCTTAAATGAAAACAGAAAATGCTGGAATTACTCAGCAGATGAGGCAACATCTGTGGAGAAAGAAACAGAGTTAATGCTTAATGATCCTTCAACAGAACTGGAAAAAAATTAGAAATCTAACAGGTTTTAAGCAGGAACAGAAGCGAGGATAGAGGGAATGGGAGGGGAATGTCTGTGATTAAGTGGAAGGCAGGAATAATTGTGACAAAAAGAGTTGATGGTGAAAGGCAAAAGGAGATGGTAATGAGACAAGTAAAGAAACAAAAGGATGGATCTAAAGCAGGTGTAAATGGCAAAAGCAGAATCATTACCAACAGCTGCTCTCTGGAAAAAATGGGGGCAGAAGTTATGATCTGAAATTGTTGAACACAATGTTGAGTCCAGAAGGCTCTAAAGTGACTAATCGAAAGATTAGATGCTGTTCTTTAACCTTATGTTGAACTTCACTGAGACACTGCAATAGGTCAAGGACAGAGGGGTCAGCATGAGGGCAAGGTGGAGAATTAAAACATCAGGCAACCAGAAGCTCAAGGTAATGCTTGCAGACTGAACGGAGATGTTCTGCAAAGCAATCACCCAATGTGCATTTGTTCTCCCCAATGTAGAGCAGACCGCATTGCGAGCAGCAAATGCACTATACTAAATTGACAGAAGTACAAGCAATCTTCTGATTAGGCACTTTACAGCCCTCCAGTCTCATCAAGTTCAGCGATATCAGGTCATAGATCATAACAACTATTCCCATTTTTATCAGAGAGCAACTGTTGGTGATGATTCTGCTTTCCCGTTTACACCTCCTCTAGAATCATATTTTCTTTGCTTGTTCCATTACCATCTCCTTTTACCTTGCGCCATAATTCCTTTTATCATTTAACCTCTCCTGCTTTCCACCCCATCACAGACCTTCCCTTTTATTCTTCCTTCATTTTCCCACTTTTACGAGCAGTATACTTGCCTAAAACAGTTACATCAATAACGCTTTCCAGTTCTGATGAAAGGTCATGGAATTGAAACGTTAACTGTGTTTCTCTCTCCACTGATGCTGCCAGACCTGCTGGGTATTTACAGCATTTTCGAGTTTTTTTTTCAGATGTCCAGCATCTGCAGTATTTTGCTTTTGTGAGTAAAGGCGCTTGTTGTTTCCACGTTGCAGCCTTTGAAAATACTGAAAAGATGAACCTGATCAAAAGACCAGTTAACTCATGCTGGGCTTAATTTCACTTCAAACATTATTTTTTTCTAATTTAACCTGCAATGTGAAAACTAGTTTCTTGCCAAAATGTCCAATTACAGTAATGCAATTTCTGGCAATATATCACCGTATACCAAAAATGTCAGTGTGTAAGTTCAGCGCAACAACCTGATGTACCTAGGCACTTCTGCTAAATACAGTGGTGCATTTTTCAGTTAAGTACTCTAGGGTGATGCCCTTACCGTGATTTTTATACAGCATCAAATATCCTGATAGTGAAAGTTGGCATCAGCCAAGATTGAACAAAATTACCATTTGACTTGATTCAATGGCCAGGATTTTCCAGCTATGGCAGGACCTGTCGTGGGAGATGCGATGGGCCAGCCAAAAGTCCACTGACTTCAGCGGGACCGGAGATCCCAGCAGCAAGCGGGGCCAGAAAATCCTAGCCAATGTAAGCACTAAAACAGTCTCATCATCACTGCTTAAGTGCTACTTTCACCAGATTAGGTCTCAGATGGAGTTGCATGCACAATTCTGGGTGCCACACTTCAGGAAGCCCTTCAAGGCCTTGGAGGGGGCGCAGCGCAGATTTACCAAAATGGTCTTGGGGCTGAGGACCTAGGTTGAGAGTCTACAGAAGCTGGAATCATTTGCCTTAGAGCAGAGAAGGCTAAAAGACGTATTCAAAATGATGAGGGGTTTTGACAGAGTAGATAGAGAGAAACTGTTTTCCCTGGCATTAGAGTTGGCCAGGGAGGACATTGTTTAAGGTAATTGCCAAAAGAATCAGAGAGCAGATGAGACTTTTTTGTTCTGATTTGGAACGCACTGCCTGAAAGGGGGGGTGGAAGCAGATAGCAGATTCAATGATAACTGTCAAAAGGGAATGAGATATATAATTGAAAAGGAAACATTCACAGGGCTATGGGGAAAAAGCAGGGGATTGGGAATAATTGGATACTTCTTTCAAAGAGCCGGCACAGGCACGATGCACCGAATGGTTTTCTTTGCTCTGTGACTTTATGATATAGCCCCTCTCCTGTCCCATTTCGCAAATAAGACCAGTTTCCTACTCCAAAGTATGGAAACACACTCACAGGGCAACCCCAACTAAATAGATTCAAACACTGGTGTTAATTCACAAAAAGGACTATGTACTTTCAATTCCTGAAGTGGAAAGTCATTGAAGAGGGTCATTTATTTACCATTAATTAGTCTTCCTACTTTACAAGGGTTATTACACTTCAATAAGTACATCATTGGCTGTAAAGCACTTTGAGATGTCCTGAGATCATGAAAGGTGCTATATAAATGCAAGTAAATCACACTCACTCTCAACATCAAGTAATCACAGGGTCTCAAAGAAAAAGGGGGTTTCAGATTCAGATGAGAAACATCAAATAGTTAAAGGCATTAAGTTAAAGTTTTATTGCAGAGTTCTTAGTATTTCCAGCGTTTCCCAGTACATAAAACTGCTCAATATTTCAGAACAGGCCAAGGTGACTGAAATGAGGACGTGAGCATTTTAATAAGAAAGTAAAGTTTGAGGTGTACGGTGAGCATAGCTCTGTAGGAAAAACTACATTATGTTCAACCGTAAGATTTGTTTAATAAGGGATCTTTCTAAATGATCCAATTTAGTGAACAAAGATGAAAAGAAAATGTCCACTTGAAAAATGACAAAATCCAATTTAAACAAAAACTGAAGATATATTCCCTTGCTATGTTAAATAATTGCTAATTCTATCCGCAATTTAACTCAACAGGGAAAAAGTGAAAAAACATAAGCTGAACTCAATGGGCCGAATTTTGCTGCAATTTCAGTTTGAAGTTTGCCTTTGAGTTGAAAGTGCAAGCTGATAAACAGACAGCAATGCAACAGTTTATATCCTTAACCCATCAGATGTAAGGATAAACAAAGAAACAGATCAACAGAGAAGGAAATAGAGTGAATTACAAACAGGTATAGAAAGAGAGGGAACAAAAGATAGATTGAAAGAGAAAAAAAATTGAAAAAAGTAATTAAAAAGTTAAATATTAAAATTTTAAAAACCTACAAGAACAATGCATTATCTGCAGGAATTAAACTCTCCACTTTTAATTGGTCCCTTTCAGGGCTGGGGTGATTGAGCATTTCAGGAATATAAAACTCCTCATTGAAAAGATAGTTAAGTTCCAGCCCTAACTTTCTGCGCTAAGTTTAATTAGTAATTAATCTACAAATGCAACAGCTCCATGAAATGTATTGGTTGGGGGGGTGGGGGTAGGTTGGTTGAGGACAAGCTGCTGTTTTTGTGAAACTATCCATGGAGTGGTGCAGAAACATGTGGTGATTCACAAATGATGGGGAACCTCTTTCTGGTGACAAGTTACTAATGTGTGAATCATCTAGCAAAGCTGAGTGCCATAGAACTCACTGTTATTTTGCCTGCAAAATCTGGGCCATTGTGTTTCAGGTTTACTGGTCAGAATACCTGGCTGTACTGTATTATATGTATGTTTAGCAAAGAAAACACATTGCTGACACCTTGTGGATGAACCATTCAAGTACATTCATCGTGACACAGTGAGGTCCATTCAGTACTTACTCAACCAGCAATAGTTTCTCTGCACCACAGCATCCATTTGTTTTTGAGGAGGGGTTTTGAAAGAAAGTGAGACTGAATCATTTACAGTGTCAGCTAGCGCAGGGGGTCAGAAACGGAAGCTGGGTGGTCGGCAGAGGATGGAGTCAGTGAAGCAGAGGCTGGGTCTAATGGACAAGATAGCATTGGAGAGGGCATGAGGGGATATGGGAGGGAAACAGAGAGAACATGAGCTCAGGGATAGGCTGGTCGGGATGGTGGGCAGGGGCAGGGCGGAGCAGCCAAGGCAGCTAACCACATGGATTCAGTTTGAAGCCCATGACTTCCTCACATTTGTTGTTGGAAGTGATGGTGGGGTAGGCACAAGTGTTGAGTTTAAAGAGACCTTGATATTGGATGACAGGGTTATGTAGAACCTGGAAGCAAAAGTCTAGTTTTAGCTGAGAAGAATGAGGGCCAACAGCACTTGGTGTGGTGGGGCTAGATCTGGGAATAGACAGCTAAATGTGTTGTGCAGCAGATATATTCAAATCTGTGCACTTTGCTTTTCAGGGAGATAGAGCTCATGGATTGAGCTGGTTGGCGGGGGGAGGAGGAAACCAGATTGGCAAAGAGTAAAGGTTTGGCTGCAGATGAAGACATCAAAGGAGTAAGGGGTCAAGTAAGTCAACTGTCTTTCTATATACAACGTTGCATCTGCAACTAAGTCTGAGCATTTGGGAATTTGAAAGTTCACTTGGAGCTGATTGAGGGAGATTTTTCTTTCCCAGGATAGATGCAGAAAGAAGTGAGGTGCAAGTGGGAGCTGGATGTGGGTGGTGAGGGATACACGAAAGTGGTCAAATATGGTCTGGTCCAAGGTGAGGGCCATGAGGGAAGAAGTGGCAAGGTTGAGGCAGTGGTCCCGAATATATGTTTTAAAGAACTTACATTAGAACATAAGAACTAGGAGCAGGAGTAGGCAATTCAGCCCCTCGAGCCTGCCCTGCCATTCAATACGATCATGGCTGATCTCATTTCGGCCTCAACTCCAATTTCCCACCTTCTCCCCATAGCCTTTCAACCTGTTACTAATTAAAAATCTGTCTATCGCCTCCTTAAATTTATTCAGCGTCCCAGCATCTACTGCACTCTGAGGTAGTGAATTCCACAGATTCACGACCCTTTGAGAAAATTCCTCCTCATCTTTGATTTAAATCTACCACCCCTTAGCCTAAAACTATGGCCTCTCGTTCTAGAATGCCCCACAAGGGGAAACGTCCGCTCCACGTCTACTTTGTCTATGCCCTTTAGCATCTTATATACCTCAATTAGATGTCCTCTCATCCTTCTAAACTCTAGCGAGTATAGGCCTAAACTGCTCAATCTCACCTGATAAGACAAGCCCTGCATCTCTGGAATCAATCTAATGAACCTCCTCTGAACCGCCTCCAATGCAACTACATCCTTCCTCAAGTAAGGGGACCAAAACTGTACACAGTACACAAGGTCCAGTCTCACCAATGCCTTGTACACTTGCAACACTTCCCTATTTTTATACTCCATCCCTTTAGCAATAAATGCCAAAATTCCATTTGCCTTCCTTATTACCTGCTGTCCCTGCATACCAGCCTTCAGCGATTCATGCACGAGGACACCCAGATCCCTCTGCACTGAAGCATAATGAAGTTTCTCTCCATTTAAATAATAAGTTGCCTTTTTATTCTCCCGACCAAAATGGATAACCTCACACTTATCCATGTTTAATTCCATCTGCCAAATTTTGGCCCATTCACCTAACCTGTCCATATCCATTTGTAAATTTCTTATTTCTTCATTGCAACTTACTTTCCCACCTATTTTGGTGTCATCTGCAAATTTAGCTATAGTACCTTCTATCCCTGAATCCAAGTCATTAATATAGATTGTAAATAGTTGGGGCCCAAGGACTGAACCCTGTGGCACCCCACTAGTTACAGCTTGCCATCCAGAAAAAGACCCATTTATTCCGACTCTGCTTTCTGTTGGTTAGCCAATCCTCTATCCAAGCTAATATATTACCCCAAACTCCGTGTGATCTTATCTTGTGTATTAATCTTTTGTGCAGCATCTTATCAAAGGCCTTCTGGAAGTCCAAATATACTACAATCTACAGGATTCCCAAATATCCATTTTGCTTGTCACATCTTCAAAGAACTCCAGCAAATTAGTCAAATACGATTTACTCTTCATAAAACCGTGCTAACTCTGATGGACTGCATTTTGACTTTCCAAATGCCCCATTACTACTTCCTTAATAATGGATTCCAACAATTTCCCAATGACAGGTGTTAAACTAACTGGTCTATAGTTTCCTACTTTCTGCCTCCCCCCACTTATTGAATAAGGGCGTTATATTAGCATTGTTCCAATCCACTGGAACCTTTCCAGAATCCAGGGAATTTTGGAATATTATAGCCAATGCATCCATTATCTCCACTGCCACTTCCTTTAGCCACTTCATTTAAGACCCTGGGATGTAGGCCATCAGGCCCTGGGGGCTTGTCATCCTTTAATCCCAACAGCTTGCTCAGTACTTTTTCTCTAATTATGGTGATTGTTCTAAGTTCCTCCTTCTCTATACCCTCTGCACTACCTGTTACTACTGGGGTGGTACTAGTGTCCTCCACCATGAAAACTGAGGCAAAATATTGATTAAGCATCTCTGCCATTTCTGCGTTCCCCATCAAGGGAACACTTTAGGGAGGGCAGGGAATTTAGAGAAGGGGCTAAGGGAGTTGAGATGAAGATTGAAATCCCTAAAGATGAGGAGTCACAGAGAAAATATATATTAGGCAGAAATTGAGGATGGGGCTTGGGGAGGAGCAGACAATAAGGACTTTAAAGGAGATGAGAGGGGTGGAACAAGGTGAAGTACACAAAGAAAGAAAAGGAGGCAGAGGAATGGTGGTAGAGATAGAAGTGTGATTTGGTGACAGCCACACCAGCGCTCCAGTTGTTTGAGCAGAACAGATGGTGAAAGTATCGCCAGGAGGCGAGGCTTCAGTCAGGGACAAGGTGTCCTAAAGTTTGGCATTACTAGTTTGCTGTAAAATACCTTGCCACGTACAAACTCAGTGGAACTGTCTGCAATATTCTGCAAAACTTCGGTTTGGTTCTGGGACACTGAAACATTTCCAATCACCAACTCTGCAACTGCCCTTCAGTAGTTTGCATCAGCACTTTCTTGACTGCTTATTGGTGGTAGCAAACCTGTGCAGTCTTATGTTCAACTTCACACTTTGACTTGCTACATCATGTCGTCACACAATTGTGAGGTTCCAGAGAACATCCTGTATTGTACATTTCACTTCAGTCTATAGCTCATTCAATGTTCTCTGGAGATGAATATACACACATGGAAATGAGTTATTTAAGAGTCTCTGCAGCTGCTCCCCCGCCCTGGGCCTGTTAACAATGGCATTAAATGTGTGCAGCATGTACAATAAATGCTTACAACAACATATCACCTTTACAAAGTGCTGGTGACAAAGTAAAATGTCCCAGGACGCTTCACAAAGCATTACCAAAGACAATTTGATGTCAATCCATGTCAAGAGACATTAGGACAGGTGACCAACAATTTGACCAGAGAGATGAGTTTTAAGGACAGCAGGAGACAAGGAGAGATTTAGGGAGGGAATTCCAGAGCGTAGGCTCATGCTACTGAAGGCACGGCCACTAATAGTCCAGTGAAGGAAAATTGGAAGGCCAGGATTGGAGGACTGCAGGGATTTCAGGGTTGTCAGGCTGGAGGAGGGTACAGAAATAGGGAGGGGCAAGGCCATGGAGGAATTTGAAAATGAGCATCAGTATTTTAAAAATGACGCATTGCAGATCAATGTACACAAAATACTGGGTCAAAACTCAGAAACACTAGGAAGGTCCTAGGAGCTGGACGGAGGAAGCTCATCTCAGCCAGGCCTTCAGCGGAGATATAATTGGTCTCTTCAGCCTCAAGTTAAGAGGGGGAAAGTCAGCCAGGGTTGCTCCTGATTATTATAAAGCTAGTAGAATCTGTGAAGAAGGAACCTAGCCTCAGCTCTTAATGTTTACCACAAACAAATAGCTTACCTAAACTTGCTACCACAGGGAGTAGTTGAAGCTAATGGTATACATGCATTTATGGGAAAGCTGGATATGCATATGAGGGAGAAGGAAATAGGGGGTTTGCTGAGAGAGTTAGATGAGGAAGGATGGGGGGGGGGGATATTCCAGTAGAGAACAGTTGGGCTGAATGGCCTGTTTCTGTGCTGCACATTCTATACAATAATTATCATGGGGCAAATGGCACCCTTGGACTAATTCTGATAACAATCAATGTCTTCAGGAGAGTAGGGAAGGGAGAAAAATAAATGAGAAAGGGAAAATCTCTGGCTTCCAACATTGCATCAATGGAACATTCAGGAGGATTTAAGACTCAGAAATACTCCAACTCAAATTGTATGGAACCAAGTGCCTCCCTTCTCCTAGATGATACCTGTACCCAGTAATATCCTAATTTATGAGCAATATGTGAAAAATCAGGCAGGCTATGGTGCAAATTACATAGATATTAAACTCTAAAGCACTCAGACCATCAGAACTAAAATTCCAACTGTCCAAATTGATGCTAAATCTTAATGTAGGAATACACATTGTCAAAAAAATATAGAAAACCACACTGAAAAATTAATATAGGAATCCACATTGCTAAATTAATATAGGAATCCACACACCAAATTAATATAGGAATCTACGTTGCCAAATTAATATAGGAATCCACATTGCTAAATTAACATAGGAATCCACACGCCAAATTAATATGCCGCAGGGCGCAAAATCTTCAGGAGCCTATTGTCCCTGTTATAAGCTTATATGGCTGGGACTTGAAAATCATCTCACCAGGAGACTAAACAGGGCTTTAAAAATCAATGTTTCTAACCACTTCTAATTGTACCGGATATATGCTCTTTGTGACAAAAGAACAAACTTGCATTTATATTGTGCTTTTTGTAACCTTTGGATGTCCCAAAGGTTTCAACGGCCACTGAAGTAGTCACTGTTTCAATATAGGAAACACAGCAACGGATTTGAATACCAAGGTCCCACAAGCTACAGAGATAAGTGACCAAATAATCCGTGTTACTTATGTTGGTGGAGGGATTGATATCGGCCAAGATACTAGAACTCTCCTGCTGTTCAGATAGTGCCATGAGATCATTTACATTCACCTGAGGATGCAGACAGGGCATCATTTTAACACCAAATCGGTGGCTCTTCCCACAGTGCAGCACTCCCTCAGTACTTGAGTGTCATCTTAGATCATGTACTGAAGTATCCCAAATAGAGTTTGAACCCATGACCCTCTGACACTGAGGCGAGAATGCTATCACTGAGCCAACATTGACATCTAAATCTACCTTTATTTCTGTTACAATTCCACAAAAGAAATGTTTTGGCAGATAGAAATTAACTAGTCATCTTCTTTGTCTTTCACAGGTTGACAGCTGAACTCTTGCAATTTTCCTCAACCCAATTTGCTGAATCGAACGCCATAGATTACAATTCGGGACACAAATTGGCTGCTATACAGCACACATTGACTTACTCAGTGGTGTACAATCTACAACTGAAGAGAGGAGCTACAATGACTTCGCAAGAAACACCCCATAATGTGACCCATCCCACAGATTACTTAAACTTTAATCACACTCCCTCAGACGATGGCATTTCCACAAGATCTGTGTTATATTTTGATAACGACACATTCATTGAGATTATGAAGGCACAAAATTTAATCTCAAGGTGTGTTTATGTTTACAGCGTTTTTGGACTTGTCGGACTCCTAAGTGGCATCTTCATCCTCATCATTTATGCTGGAAACTGCAGAAAGAAAAGGAAATTTGAACTACTTGATATCATTCTATTCTCCCTGACAGTGGCAGATCTCACACTCATTTTTTTCTCATTCACTGATCTTGTCAGGCCAGAGGCTGTAAATACTACTGCCCTTGGTTGTGCCGTCCTGTCATTTTTCTTTAATGTCTCCTACTTCTACACAGGATACACTCACGTCGTGATTTCCTTCTTCTTGGTGTATGACCACGTGGCGCTAGTGAGGAGAGCACTCAATAAATCATTCCTCTCCATCTTGGCTGCAATGGGTATAAGCATCTTGTTCTCCACGCTGGTCACAGTGCTAACCGGGGCTGGACAAGTCCTGAGCATGTCAGTGAATTGCCACGTGGACCCGCTCGAGGCCCCAGCAGCGTACGGTATTGTCAAGTTTATCTTCGGATTCCTAATACCGACGCTTATCATTCTGGGCTTCATCCTGCATTTCTTGATTCACTCTACGTGCATGCGGTATTCGCTGGACACGCAAGACCGCAGGGAACGTGTCACTCCTCACCGGGTTTTTCTGGCGCTGGTCACGGTGACTTTCATTTGCCGCCTGATTTATAATGTTCTGCTTCTCCTCCAATCACAAGAGATGAGAAACCATCATGCCCATCCCAAACTTAAGCCTCAGGTCGTTATAGGAGAGTTGATCATGTTTTCCGGGAGCTGCCTGTGCCTGGTATTCATCGCAGCTTTTCACAACATGAAAAAACCCTGAGTGTATCACCGAGCCCTGCCGATAGCTCAATGCCAACAGAAACCACAATGTCATGAGGCCCAATATTGAAATTAAGGAGAATCATGGAGATTCTGAATCTCTCAACTAAACTACATTACACCCAAGAAGGAAAGAGTTCTGCAACAGCCAACTCAAACCACGCTGTAACAAATTCCACTGCTTCATTCTGTCCCAAATAAAAATATCAAGATTTTTTTCATGGGTTTCACCCATTTCGACTTGCTTGAATATCCAGGAGTCCTCTTGAGGGACAGACTTGGGTTACCTACTCTCAGTCTCAAGCCTCTGTCAACACCACTCCGGAAGAAACTACAGTGAGGAACAACACTGCAGCCTAGGGGCAACTTGCCTTGACTCCATTGGGGAGTGTTTCACCAGTAGAGCGATGGAAGATGGAAAATTTGAATGTGCATAATCAGCAGAACAGGAAACTCCTGAACATTGAGTGTTAACAGTGGGGTGGATGAGGGTTTATGCAAGAAATAAGCAAGAGGACAACACAGAGTATTGATCTATTCGTAAAAAATCACTTGGAAAAAGCAAGAATTGTTCTTTTCTTCAGACTAAAACAAGAAAGTCATAACTTGGATTTGCTGTTTTTCACATCAAAATAGGTTAAGTTGCTGTAAGATGCTTAAACAGCTTGACCAGATCAAGCTGCAGAATGTAGGTTATAAGTTACAAAGCTATAAGTTCCACAGAATATCAATTCCAAAAACAAAAGGATTTGGTGCTTCTTTTCACATCCTATTTAGCAAGAAGGTTATAAAACACGCACCACATAGTAGCTCTGAGGCATGTGGGGAAAATATCCACACTTGATTCCGGCAATAAATCTACAGAGCAAGCCCTGCAAATGCCACCAGCAGTCATTTTGATTGATGGCATTACATTAAGCACCAACATTAATGAGCTGTCAAATAATACTTGCTGTGTACAGAAAGTGACAAGATAACACAATTTATTCAAGAAGCAGAGTGTTGCTGTAACCGCGTTGGATTGGAAGGATGGGCTTGGGTGAGAGATTTTGCCAAAACCTGGCCTCACACCCAAGTCTGCTCGTTAAGAAGAAGCAGTTTGTGGAGTTAAGAGTTTGCAGTACTGCTCCTCCTTTAGCCAAAAACTTTTCAACCTCAGCAGTGAAAAAAATTTGCTTTTACGGCTTGAGCCCTGCTTAACCTTTTAGAACCACAGCTGTCCAACCAGATAAAGTGTGCTGTGGAAGCCCATTGATCTAGCACTCAGTGGAGAATGTAAAGTTACTGAGTGAAGAGATAACAGATGACACTTTGTTAAACTTACGAATACTCATCAATGCAGAAAGAGCACAAGAAGTTAATAGTGGTTACACTGCAGTCAAGTGACTGTCAGATTGTGAAATGATTCCAAAGCCCATATAATTCCAAGGACAAAAGCAAAAATGGTACCACCTCCTGCAAGACCGCCTGAATACATAAAAACGATGAGACCAGCTCCTGCAAAAATTGAAACTTCCTTCCTTGAACACCTTAGTTCTGATCTTAAAGCCAAATGCTGAGGTTTCTTGGATTATAGATCTTCTCCACTGTATCTATGTTCTGAGGGATACTACAGTTCAGTGCTATCTCAAAAGGAGCAAAACTACTTAATTGTAAGTGAATGTAGTAAACATTTTAGCTCAGCCTGAAGCACTTGAAGTAGCAAATTAAACTGTTTGACGCTGGTGAGCTGTGCAAAGGCTACACAAATTTTGGGGAACTGGCTTATATCACTAAGTCTTATGCAGACTGTTCAAACATCCGTGAAGTAGGTAGACTTATAGGAGTTTCTAGACAAAAAAAAAAACAAGATTCATCCACTTCACCTTCTATCCTCCAGGTAATTTATATGTTCTAATGTTCTAAATCTCCACCCATCTGTGTACAACAGACACAGATATAACATGAGGAAAACCTCAAATTTTGGAGCTTTGGGGACCATCATTCCAAAGTTACCTGTAGCTCCCAAGAACAGTGCACATTTTTTTTATTTAATTCTTTCATGGGATGTGGTGTCGTTGCCCATCCCATATCGCCCTTGAACTGAATATTTCAGAGGGCAGTTAAGAGTCACCACATTGCTGTGGGTCTGGAGTCACATGTAAACCCAGCTGGGTAAGGACTGCAGATTCCCTTCCCTAAAGGACATTTGTGAATGAGATGGATGTATATAACAATCAGCGATAGTTTCATGGTCACCATTACTGAGAATAGCTTTATATGCCAGAATTATTAATTGAATTCAAACTCCACCAGCTGCCATGGTGGGATTTGAACCCATGTCCCTAGAGCATTAGCCTGGGCTTCTGGATTACTAGTCCTGTGACATTACCAATTACTACACATCATGTCTCAAATTACTCATATACTGTATCTCAAATTTATCAGCAAACTTGATGTGACAATATTGTATTTTTTTGTTTGCCATATGTTAAATCAGGGCAGGAAATAAAACAATAATATCTAGCTACAGCCTATGGGTTACATGCAGCACACACGGGCCTGGCAAATGGCCCAGGAAGCTTATTTTATTTGCATTAATTATAGAATTACTGTGTAAAGAATGTGCACTGTCATAAGGCAATTTTAATTTGCGTGTGCTGGTGATTCCTGCATATGTTACTTTTTAAAGATGAGAGTCACTTACCTCCTGCTTCCTTTCCCACTTTAGTTAAAACCCTATCCATTGAACAGCAAAGACAAGTGATGTTCATTCCCCAGATTATATTCTTCTTAAATTTAGTTTTGCATTAGCTAATGACTATGCTAACAACATTCTATTTTTTCCTCTAACAAATTAATTTAATCAACATAAAGCAAAAGTCGTGACTCTGCACAGTTCGTTTAGTTGACGAAACTAAAAAGTCCTTTTATAAAAAAAAATTGGAAGCTTTTCTCAGCACTCCACTGTAATGTTGTGACGACAGAAGCATCAGCATTGAATCCTTGTTACCATGAAGTATTGCTACATTATCTTTTGCTCCACTAAATCTGGTCACCGGTAGCCAACTGGACCATCTACTACTGATTTGAATGTCTTCAAGCAGGTGTCAGGAGCAATTTTATATTCATGTTACTGACTGACTGATGGCTTGAGCTGGTTATGAAGGCAGGAACTGATCCATAAAAGCCCCAGGTTCCATTCATATTCAGACCCATGCTAAATTCACTGGGCAATTAACCTCAGCATCTTGGAGTCTTGGGTGGGGGTGGGGTGAATTGTGCGGTTTGAAGAGAGGGAACTTATCATGTTTCCTATCACTCAAGTCCAACCAAGAACCATCATTCCCTCAGTAAGGCTTTAGTCTTTCGCACTCTTATCGCCTCTGACTTCAAATGGAATTTCCACATTTCCTCCATTAGCAAACTTGCCTCAAGAAGCTTCATTTGCTCTGTTCTGCTGAACAATTACTCACACCCATCCCCCCACCCCATCCCATCCCTGCCTCAACATCTGTTAACTCTGTGTGAAGTCCAGGCCCATCCCAAACATAAATATTGTTGCCTAATCTTATGAGGCTCTTCTACTAGGAGTTCATTCATCTCGACGTTATACCAAAAATGATCTGTTCAATACTTGATCTCCTGCCTTCAACCGGCAGCATGTGTCCGTCACAGCTATTCTAATCTTGCTCTGGTTGATTGATGTTACTGTGTGCTGCTCTAGCCATTCCCCTCTTTATCCTCTTAAGCTGAAACACAACTTCCCGCTTCCCAGAGACTTTCCTTCCTCCGACAATCTTTCAGCTTTTGAAAGCCAAGGCCAGCATCACCTAATAATTAATTAGATAGATCCTACATCAAATTAGAAAAAAGCGAAATTATGTTCAAAATCATATTACCCCCCAGCTGCACAAATCTCAACCTTTGAATCCTGCTCAAATTATGATGTAAATTAATGCAAAAAAGGCAAAAAAAGCCATCAAATCTTGTCACTAATCAGAGACAGGGTTGTCATTACATTTTGCTTGCAGCACTATGTTTCTTCCTGTCTGGTTTCATTGCTTTCTGTCCATCTGTAACTGTCTCTCTCCCTCCATCTAATCATCACTCTGTCCATCTTTCTAGATGCATTATGGACCTAGGCTTTTCACCTTTGTTTCTCAGTAATAAAATAATACAGTACAATTTTGTCCTGAATTCAAGCCACTTGATGGCTCTATGCAGAAGCAAAGTTATGAACTGAAGTGGCACACAGCACAATCCAGTGGCTCGAAACAAAAGCTACAATAAACATAATTGTGTCGTATGTAAGATGTTATTACACTTCCACCCAGTGGAAAGGATTGCATAGTACAGTAATACAATACTTCACTACATTCAGTTTTGAAATAGTTTTCCACTAGTATACATCAAATAACTAGATTTCAAACAAAATCAAGCCTCCTTGTCTATTAAAGACTACTCCACCTTCATAATATTGTTTGTTTCCGTTCTTCCCTCAACTCAGCCTCTGCTGAAACACTTATCTTTGCTTTCCTCATCTCCCAGACTAGATTTCTCCAAAGAATCACCCTACCTGAACTCCACTTTATGATGACCCTTCACAATTTGCATGTTGTCCTGCACTAAATTCTCAGTCACCCCTGTTCCTCACTGGCTACTGATTACTCAATACATAGAATTCAAAATTCTTGTTCAGAAATCTTTTCAGACCATCACCCTACAACACACCGGCAACTTCATCCAGCCCTAAATTCCAGGATGAGGACTTCACTCCACCAACTTTTTTTTTCTGTACATGCCTCCCTCAATCTGGAGATTGGCCATACTATCTGGAACTCCCTCCCTAAATGCTTGCTGCTTCACCAACCTCTTAAAAGTCTCCTGAAAACCATGATCTTCTACAGTTCACTCTGTTCCACTTCCGTGCTGTGCTTCATGAGCAAGGCCAGGGAACTCTCTTGAAACAGTCAGTAGTAGCATCCCTACCTCTGAGCCAGAAGCTTTGGGTTCGAGTCCCACTCCAGGACTTGATGGCCATGGAAGGTGTGTTCAGGACCAGGGAACTTCTTGAAACAGTAACTGCCTCAGGCTGAATCAAACGTGTCACAACCTATTTGACTTCTCTATCCCAAAATTTGCCTGCTACCATCTCTATATCATTGCCTGCCCCTGCCCCTAACTCAGACCATTTGCTGCTATTAAAGTATTCAAGATTCTTAAAGGACATTGGCACGTTGAGTCCCGAGAAACTATTTATCATAGCATCAAAAAAGCCAACAACTTGCACTTAAATAACACCTTTGGCATGGTAAAACATTCCAAGGCATTTCACAGGTGCATTATGAAAGAAAAATTGACACTGAGCCAGATATGGGGATACTAAGATAGTTGACCAAAATCTTGGTCAAAGAGGTAGATTTTAAGGAGTATGTCAAAGGAGGAGGGAGATGTGGAGAGGTTTGGGAGATAATACCAGAGCTTACAGCCTAGGTAGCTGAAGGTATGGCCACCAATGGTGGAGCAAATATAATCGGGGATACCCAGGAGGCCAGAATTGGTGATATCTCAGAGGGTTAAAGGGCTGGAGGAGCCCCCAAAAACAACTGGTGGGAATTGGATGGAGCTCAAAAAGGGCACGTGAATGAATAGACCTGATGTACAGACAGTGGGGGTGCTAAGTGTTTGGAATGTACTGCCCAGGAAGTAAAAGAGAATTACTGCTGTTATCAGTCTTGAACAGGGAGTTGGGCAGGCATTTGGTAAGAAAATCAATTAAATGATATAGTTACTGAACTGTGTAGTCTGTTTTTTTAATCTGGTCAGATGGATTAAAATGGCCTTTTCTGGTCCTGTATGTTCCTAATTCCTATGTAATCAGCCTGGCTTTTATACAATACACTTACATATGCATGAGTTTGGTTCAGTTGGTAGTACTCTTGTTCTCATTTAGAAGGTTCAAACACCACTCCAGACCCTGAATACAGTACATGATCAATGCTAACACTCCAGTCCAGTACTAAAGGAACACTATGTTATCAGAGGTATCATTTTTCAGATTTTGAGCCAAGCTCCTGTCTGTCTGTTCCTGTGAATCAGAAGGACATTAAAGATCCTATGGCACTGTTTCAAAGAGGAGCGGTAAATTCTCCTTAGCAACGTTCCTGTCAACCACCATCACCCCAAAACCAGATTGACTGGTAAATCATCATGCTGCTGTGTGTGGGATCTTGCTGTGTACATAATGGCCACCATCCTTGCCTACATAAAAGCAGTTACTGCAGTTCATAGTGATTATCCATGAAGCACTTTGAGTTGTTTTTGAGAAATGTGTTTCCAATTCTTCAAATTGCTTTGTCATTAAAATTAAATGCTTTACTATCATTACAATCTTGCAGCTTTGCACAGGATATTGTAATCAACTATTATACAATATAGTTGCACTGTTCAATTTTACAAGAACTGAAGCCAAGACAGTGTAAATATAACCAGTAACTAAGGAAGAGGCGACGGAGGAATCGACAAGAAAAAAAATCACATCTACTGAATTGTGTAAATAGAGTATAGTACAAGGCTGATTGCTTCTATTTACCTTTAGACAGAGCCATGAACTACATGGTTGTGGGTTAAGATCAAGGCTAATCAGTCTTATACCATGTGGCTTTGATCCCATTCACATGATTGATCGGCAGCTCTGCAGGATCAGAAGATGGAATCAATTTTATGACAGTTATCTCAGAGGGTAGGAATCCCTGTGGGCCCACTAAGAGCTGATCTCATTCATTGTTAGTGTTAACAGAGAAACATGGAGTGAGAAACGGCAGATCTCTACTGAGGGGGAGAAATCTTATTTGTAACACAAAGTAGTTTGGGGGCATAAGACTGGAAATAAAGTGCCCCCTCATCACTTATTTGGAGGTCTTGTGGCGCAATGGATAGCGTCCCTAACTCTGAGCCAGAAGCTTTGGGTTCGAGTGCCACTCCAGGACTTAATGGCCACGGGAGGTGTGTCTGGGACTAGGGAATGCCCTTGAAACAGTCACTGCCTCAGGCTGAATCAAACATGTCACAACCAACCTATTTGACTTCTCTACCACAAAATCTGCCTGCTGCCATCTCTGTATCTTTCCCTGGCCCTGCTGCTAACTCAGGCCATCTGCTGCTAAGGACATTGGAAAGTTGCATCCCAAGAAACTGTTTACTATGGCATCAAAAATGACAACGACTGCACTTACATAGCACCTTTGGCATGGTAAAGCATTCCAAGGCATTTCACAAGAGTATTATCAAAGAAAAAGTGACACTGAGCCAGGTATGGGGATATTAAGATAGGAGGTAGATTTTAAGGAGTGTCTCAAAGGAGGAGGGAGATGTGGAGAGGTTTAGGGAGAGATTACCGGAGCTTAGAGCCTATTGTCAACCAGTAAATCTCTTCAATACACCTATTAAGCATGGGTAAGAGAGGGAGAATCTCCTTGTCAGCCATGCTTGATGCGGAGTGGCGCCCCTCAAGCTATAGCCTCTGGCGATAAATGGCAACCTGTTCCAAGGAAAAACAACAGCCATGGAAACAGACACAAACATGTGTCTGCCTCATGTGCCACTAGGCACAGGAAAGGGCTAAGTTTAAGTCCTCACTTATTAATTCTTGTTCTAATGATAGGAGGGGCCTATCCTATGCTGGGAAAAGGCTAGATAGACCCAATTAATTCCCAAGAACACTTAAGCCAATGACCATAATTACCATCCAATTAGTATCCGCTATTGTTCCAGCAATTATTATGTTCTTTCATAGTTTTGAAGAAAAATGAAATCCTCAATAGAAATGACAGAACAGTGTTAATGCCTGATGTATGGGAGATGCAATTAAACATCTGAGTGAAGCACTCATATTGCAGTAGGCAGGTTTACCTCGGGAAAACCACATGGATTGGTTGAGACGAATAGATGAAGGTAAGGGGAAGCTAAGTAAACACAGGAAGGAGAATTTTAACAGAAGGATATATTGACGGGATTGAATGAAGAGCATTGAAGGAGACTCGTGGAGCATAAACCAGGTGCGTTGAATGGCCTGTTTCAGCCATTATCCATTACAAGCCTACCAACTCCCACAGCTACCTCGACTACAGCTCCTCACACCCCGCTTCCTGTAAGGACTCCATCACATTCTCTCAGTTCCTTTGCCTCCGTCGCATCTGTTCTGATGATGCCACTTTCAAAAACAGTTCCTCTGACATGTCTTCCTTCTTCCTTAACTGAGGTTTTCCACCCACGGTGGTTGACAAGGCCCTCAACCGTGTCCCGCCCATCTCCCGCGCATCCGCCCTCACACCTTCCTCTCCCTCCCAGAAACATGATAGGGTCCCCCCTTGTCCTCACTTATCACCCCACTAGCCTCCTCATTCAAAGGATCATCCTCCACCATTTCTGCCAACTCCAGCATGATGCCACCACCAAACACATCTTCCCTTCACCCCCCCTGGCGGCATTCCGCAGGGACCGTTCCCTCCAGGACACCCTGGTCCACTCCTCCATCACCCCCTACACCTCAACCCCCTCCCACGGCACCTTCCCATGCAACCGCAGAAGGTGCAACACTTCCCCTCTCCTCATCGTCCAAGGGCCCAAACACTCCTTTCAAGTGAAGCAGCATTCCACTTGTACTTCCCTCAATTTAGTCTACTGCATTCGTTGCTCCCAATGCGGTTTCCTCTACATTGGAGAGACCAAACGCAGACTGGGTGACCGCTTTGCAGAACACCTTCAGTCTGTCCGCAAGCATTACCCAGCCCTCCCTGTCGCTTGCCATTTCAACACTCCACACTGCTCTCATGCCCACATGTCCGTCCTTGGCCTGCTGCATTGTTCCAGTGAAGCTCAACGCAAACTGGAGGAACAGCACTTCATCTTCAGACTAGGCACTTTACAGCCTTCCGGACTGAATATTGAGTTCAACAACTTTAGATCATGAACTCTCTCCTCCCTCTCCACCCCCTTTCCGACCCCTCTTTTTTTTCCAATAATTTATATAGATTTTTCTTTTCCCACCTATTTCCATTATTTTTAAATGTATTTCCATCCATTGTTTTATCTCTACCTTTTAGCCTTTTTTGATTCCTTCACCCCACCCCCACTAGGGCTATCTGTACCTTGTTTGTCCTGCTGTCTACCCTTAATTAGCACATTCCTTAGATAATATCACCACCTTCAACACCTCTTTGTCCTTTTGTCTGTGACATCTTTTGCTTATCTCCACCTATCACTGGCCCTCTATCCAGCTCTACTTGTCCCACCCCCTTTAAACCAGCTTATGTTTCACCTCTCTTCTATTTTTACTTAGTTCTGTTGAAGGGTCATTCAGACTCGAAACGTTAGCTGTGTTCCTCTCCGCAGATGCTGCCAGACCTGCTGAGTTTTTCCAGGTATTTTTGTTTCTGTTTCAGCACTCTCCATTCTATGTAATATGCAAGTTAGGAAGTGATGAGCTCGAAACAGTGGCAGAGGGCAATATCTCAAATTATTTCTCTTTATGATGTGGGAGGGTGGGTCCTTGTAATGATCTACATTGGCTCCTCCACTCTGGCTTAAAAACGTTGCTGAGAAATAAAACCTGATAATACAGTAAAGCATGCAAGGCAGAAACAAATGAGGAAGGCCATTCAGTTTGTCTTGACTCATCCATCCAGCAAAATACAGTCCCATCCCTGCATTCAACCTCAGCCTCTTAAAATGATGCTCGGGATTTATCTTCCATTGCCATGCCGCAAATTTATCTCAAATGTTGCTCACTCTTTGCACAAGAAATATTTCCTGACATCAATCCCCAAATTTGTTTTTCAGATCAATTAATGGACCTCAACATGTGGCAATGAGAGATACAGAGCAAAAAATATATGAAAGTTCATCAGCCTTGATCAATAAAACGCGTCAGAGAATTGCTATCATCTCTAATCTTCCATATCGCACACCATCTGCCAGCATGCATCACTGGCTATTTTTTTATATAGGCAGAACATGCTGCTGGCTAGTTCAGATTTGTCCTCCAAATCAGCAACTCAAGCTTGCATTTAAAAAGCCACATTTTGAGATTTAATAGCTGATACCTCAAAAATCCCATAAATTCTAACCATCCAAAATGTTATTATTATGAGGCGCATCAAAGAGTTATAGGTTCAGGAAACATAACTGGCCAACAAGTCATAGGAGCAGAAGGAAGCTATTCAGCCCCTCAAGGCTTTCCATCATTTGATTAGGTCATGGCTGATCTGTATCTTAACTCTATCAACACACCTTGGTTCCATAACTTTTCATATCCTTGCCAAACGAAAATCGATCAGCCTCAGTTTTAAATGTTCCATTAACATCCCAACAGCTTATCAATAAAGTAATTTGAACCCCGTTCTTTCACCAGATGGGCTATTAATTAAGACTAGAAGCTAATGATTTGGATGGGGAAGGGGAAATCAAATAGGGAACAGAAAAAGCTCTCCAAGATCTTGATGAAAGGAATTTGTAACCCAGAGTGTTCCTTCATCCAGGCTGATGGTTTGGGGCATAAAGGATATAATTAGAAGCAGAATAAATGGAGGTACAAATATACGAACGCAAATGTGATTAAATAATTGCTTTCCAGTTTCCATGCTACAGTGCAATTCAGTAGATCTGAAAGAACAATCTCCACAGCTGCATGGTGACTGCAAACAATCAACATCACGTGAGCTACCAGATGTTGTCCGATTGAAGCTC
This sequence comes from Cetorhinus maximus, assembly GCF_964194155.1. NCBI lineage: Eukaryota > Metazoa > Chordata > Chondrichthyes > Lamniformes > Cetorhinidae > Cetorhinus > Cetorhinus maximus. Next base: position 67,758,873 of record NC_135893.1, read on the forward strand.
AACAGAAACTGGGCAAGTGCAGCGTGCACTACCTTAGAACAAGAATGAACGTTCATGTGCTGGTGGCCAACTTCCCACAGCACTCGCGTACAAGCTGAACTTGCTCTGGGAGTCAGTAAAAGTGCCTTGACAGTCACAGTAGTTTCTACAGAACAACTGCATGGACATCTCATTGCTCAGTTGCAGGGCCTTTCATCAAATTATCTGAGTAGACAGTACAGGCTGGATTATTTATTGATCGGTGTTAAGGCTGGAAACCTGGACCATGTCTATTATAATATACTCAAATCAAACAGGATCAAAGACTGGAGAGATAGTTCGCAATGCCCGCAGCTTATTATTTTTTAAAAAACTTACTGTACTAAGTCTGGGAGTTAAAAGTTCAGTGTGTTCATGTACAGCACTTCCAAACAGAAATGTGTGTGGGATTATACTGGTTCCAAATTCAAGAACATTGCTGAGTGGATACACTCATCTAACAACTAGCCCTCATGTCTGAGAAAGTGAGAGATCCAGAGACAACACAAAGCAGACAAATTGCTTTAGATCACTACGAGCCCTAATGTCATCCGTAAAAAAGGATAAGCAGAACAGCAAAAATACAAAGTCACCTTGTTAAATTCATCAAGTAGACATTCAAAAGAAGCACAAGAAACCCATAATGGTGGGGCAGAGTAGTGAGCCTAAAGGTAAGGAAGATTCACTTCCCCATAACACTCTCCACCCAGCATCTCCAGCATCTCAAAATAAACAAATACATAAACAATATTTTTTAAACAGGTCCAACTTGGGAGCTCAACTGAGGAGGATGGGAAGTCTCCATCTCTCTCTCCTGCACCTTAAGTCAACCAGCCAAGTTTGAAGCACCTTGGGATGTTTTATTATGTTTAAGGTGCTAAATAAATGCAAGTTGTTTCTGTATTGACCTAGAAGCAGTCCCCTTCCTCCACTTTACTCATTCGGGAGAGGGGAAACTGTTGCACTGTGCAGCTTTTACCATTCTCTTCTAGGTCCTTGGGTATAGATAAAAATTCTGCAATACACAAACTTTAAACATTTCAAGATAACCTCAGGCTGTCTACATCTGAATCTTGACCTCAGAATCATGAGCCAGGATTTTACAGGGTTGCAGTGGCCCCATCCACTGGTGGAAAGTCAGGTCAATGACCATCTCAGACTTCGCACTGGCTGGTCATGGAAACACCGACTGCATTTTTGCTCCTCAGGTAATTAATTGCCTGCAGTCAGAGCTTCCGATCCTCAGCCTGAAGAGCTGCCAGCCAATCAAAGGGCCAGCAGCGCCACTGGGAGTGCTTGCCACTATTGGTAACAGTCAGCCTGGAACGACGACGATGGAGGTGGCCCTGGTAAGTTGAGTCGGGCTTGTGTGGACCAATTAGGCAGGGGCGTGTTTCCATGAGGGCAGCCTTTGCCACCTGGGGGACCCTATATATCTGGCAGTCACTCCCAAGTGGTGAAATGCCCACCCGCTGCTGATAAAGTACAGCGGGGCTGGGAAGAGGCCTTTAAGTGGACCTTAATTGGTTACTTAATGGCCTCAATTGGCATAAGGGCAGGCAAGCTTCCTGCCACCTACCCCACCCTGATAAAATGCCCCATCCATTTCTCAAGAAGAGCAAGGAATTCTCCAAGTATCCAGGCCAGCATTCTTTCCTGAACAAGAGTAGGTTAATTGGTCACTTGTCCCATTGTAATGTGTAGTAAAATTGCTGTGTGTGAATTAGTTGTTGAGTTTGCCTTCAAAACAACAATGATTGCAATTCAACAGCAATTCAGGTGCGTTTCTCAGAAACAGAAGGACCTGTATAAATTACTAGGCATCTTTTTTTATATCATGGTGTGGCCACTGCTTCAAAAGCCATTTGAAGGAGGTGGTTTTAGAAAGGCTATCTTTACTTAAAATAGATACGGTACCAGGACCAGAGATGCTTCCAAGGGTACTGAGGGAAGTAAGAGTGGAAATTGCAGAGGCACTAGTGATAATCTTCCAGTCTTCCTTAGACACAGGGGTGGTGCCAGAGGACTGGAGAATTGCGAATGTTACACCCTTGTTCAAAAGGGGGTGCAAGGATAAAACTGGCAACTATAGACCAGTCAGTTTGACTTCAGTGGTAGGGAATCTTGTGGAAACTATAGTTCGGGATAAAATCAATAGTCACTTAGACAAGTGCAGGATAATTAAGGAAAGCCAGTGTGGATTCATTAAGGGAAAATCATGTTTAACTAACTTGATGGAGTTTTTTGAGGAGGTAACAGAGAAGGTTACTAAGGGCAATGCTGTTGATGTGGTATACAGGGACTTTCAAAAGGCATTTGATATAGTACCACACAACAGACTTGTGAGTAAAATTCTAGCTCATGGAATAAAAAGGAAAGTAGGCACTTGGATAAGAAATTGACTGAGTGACAGGAAACAAACAGTGTTGGTCAATGGATGTTTTTCACATTGGAGGAAGGTTTGTACTAGAGTTCCCCAGATGTCAGTGTTGAGACCCTTGTTCTTTCTGATATATATTAATGGCCTAGACTGTGGTGTTCAGGCATAATTTCAAAATTTTCAGATGATACAAAGATTGGAAACATTGTCAACTGTGATGAGGATAGTCTTGAACTTCAAAAGGACATAAACATGTTGGTGGATTGGGCAGACAAGTGGCAGATGAAAGTCAAAGCAGAGAAGTGTGCAGTGATTCATTTTGCTAGGAAGAATATGGACAGACGATATAAAATGAAGGGAGAAACTCTAAAGGAGGTGCAGGAACAGAGGGACCGCGGTGTATATGTACATAAGTCATTGGAGTTGGCAGGGCATGTTGAGAGAGTAGTTGATAAAGCATAAAGTATCTTAGGCTTTATCAATAGGGGCATTAAGTACAAGAGTAAGGAGACCATATTGACAAGGTCATGTATAGGACACTAGTTAGGCCTTATCTGGAGTACTGCATCCAGTTCTGGACACCATACTTGAGGAAGGATGTGAAGGCATTGGAGAGAATACAGAGGAGATTCACAAGAATGATTCCCAGGAATGAAGTACTTTAGCTATGAGGATAGATTGGAGAGGTTTTCCTTGGAGAAAAGAAAGCTGAGAGGAGACTTGATAAAGGTCTTCAAGATTCTGAGGGGTATGGACAGGGTAAATGGTGGGAAACTGTTCCCACTCAAGGGAGCATCAAGATAAGGCTGAAGCATTTGCTACAATCTTCAGCCAGAAATGTTGAGAAATGTCCATCTCGGCCTCCTCCAGTGGTCCCCAGCATCACAGATGCCAGACTTCAGCCAATTCGATTCACTCCACATCATATCAAGAAACGGTTGAAGGCACTGTATACTGCAAAGGCTATGGGCCCTGACAATATTCCAGCAATAGTCCTGAAGACTTGTGCTCCAGAACTTACCGCACCCTGAGCCAAGCTGTTCCAGTACAGCTACAACACTGGCATCTGCCTGACTATGTGGAAAATTGCCTAGGTATGTTATGTACACAAAAAGCAGGACAAATCCAATCTGGCCAATTACCGTCCCACTTTACAGCTAATTTTTTTTTGAAAAATATACTTTATTCATAAAACATCTGGAAGAACGTTCCAAAACATTTCAAAATCACAATCACAAAAGTACAATCAGATTCAACTTTTACACATGGATCACAAGGTGCATCAATACAATCAATGAATATTACAATCATTTCAACATGGTCAATGCAGACAATCAGACAATGGTATTGGAGTTATCAACATACGTCATGTTGCACTCTGAGGTGCTTCAATACAATTATTATACAATTAGTATTCAATGCAGACATTCATTTTGAGCTGTACAGCCCGAGGGGCTCCCAACAGCTCCCAGCCCCTCGGTGCACTGTGGCAGAGAGGTCTTAGACAGCGACCTTTCCCCATTGCGCCTTTGCAGCGGCTGCCCCAAGCTTTAGTGCGTCCCTCAGCACGTGGTCCTGGACTTTGGAATGTGCCAGTCCGCAACACTCAGTCGGGGACAACTCTTTGCGCTGGAAGACCAACAAGTTTCGGGCAGACCAAAGAGCATCTTTCACCGAGTTGATGATCCTCCAGCTGCAGTTGATGTTTGTCTTGGTGTGTGTCCCTGGGAACAGCCCGTAGAGCACAGAGTCCTGTGTCACAGAACTGCTCGGGATGAACCTCGACAGAAGCCACTGCATCTCTCTCCAGACCTTCTTTGCAAAGGCACAATCCACAAGGAGGGGAACGACAGTCTCATCTCCACCACAGCCACGATGGCTTCTCGGCCTTTTGGCTAAGATCAAGTGTAGTCATGAAGCGATGGCTATAACCAGTCGAGCCCCATACCATGGGGTACATAACACCGTTCGGGTGACGGTGAAGGACAGCAAAGGAGGAGTACCCATGGATCGGGCCTTCTTCATCAAGCTGGTTCTGTTGAAGGCATGTGGATTTGAAGCGGAGATCTACTCTCTGCAAGACTTCCCCAGCGCTGGATTTTTCGACGTGACTTTCAGGAGTGTGGCAGCTTGCGTCAAGTTCCTGAAGGTGTTCGAGGAGAGGAGAGACCAGCCGGAGATGAAGATCCTGACAGTGAAGCTGCTCTTTGCTCTGCCGTTGCAACGGGACCGTGTGGTGACTGTGCATCTTTACAACCCCCACGTCCCTGCCGCCGACGTGTTCACCTTCCTCGCCAGGTACGTCGACAAGGTTGGGAGCTGCACCGAGGTTAGAGACACCTTCGGGATTTGGACATGCAAACGCCAGGTCAAGGTCACACTCAAGACCGATGGTAAGGGAGCCATTTTCCATCCTCCTTCCAGCTTCGCTATCAGGGGAAGCTGTGGCTACCTTGTCTACGATGGGCAGCCCAAACTTTGTCGCTCATGCGGCAAGTCTGGTCATGTGGCGGCCAACTGCAGCGCCACCCTCTGCAAGAACTGCAAACAGGAATGGCACCAGACAAAGGACTGCAAACAGACTAAGTGCTGCAACCTGTCTGGCAAGGCAGGCCACCTCTACAGGACCTGCCCCAAACGCTGCCTCACTTATGCATAGGCAGCCAAAGCCAATGAGGGGGAAGCAAATGAAATGCTTCGTGTCACTACTACCAAGGACACTTGCAACCCTCCAACTACCAAAGCCCCCAGGGAGAACAACGGGACAAAGGAGGGCACAGAGAGAGACAAGGTGGAGGAAAAGGTTGAGGCAGCAGACAGCCAGTCAACAGCACTGCCCCCTGAACCTCCCACTCCTCAGGAGAGCGAATCAATGGAGGAGGAAGCAGCAGAAAATCAGCAGGGGGAGTGGCAGCTGGTGAAGAGAGCCAAAAGGAAGAACGGGCTAAGAAGGGACCAAGCCACTTCCCAGACAAGTGGCAAGAGGTGTCTCCCATCCGACACAGATGACAAGGACAGCTGCTCTTCGGACGAAGAAGTGCAAGGGCGGCACCTACAGAAGAAGTGGCAAAGCTCTAGGGAGTTGGAGGACGAGACACCCGATCTCCAGAACATTGGAGACAATCAGGAGACCAGCGCACCCCAACTTTGCCCACAACCTGAAGAGGCCAGCGCACCCCAGCCCCCACCAGCTCCGGGAAGCCGGGAGCAGCAACGCCCCAGTGAGGGAGAGGATCGGAGAGACTTCTCCAACAGAAGACATTTCAAATCCCGTTCTTTGCACGATCCTCCAGATGCCACCTGAGCGGAACATCTCCAATGGGGTGGTTCAGGACAGTTTCCTCAGCCCAGCCAAAGTGAGGCAATTTGTGAACACTATGGGTATGCAGGAGCAGACCAAAGTTCTGGAACCCTCAAAGACAACAGGTTGGGTAAGAGACTAAATGCTTTAAAATGGGTGTAAAGATTGCATCCATAAGTGTACGTGGCATTAAATCTACTACGCAATGTGTTGCGACCTTGGACTACCTTGCCAAGGTCAAAGCTGACCTGTTGTTTCTGCAGGAGAGTGCGATACCGCACCTCAGCTCCTACAGGCAAAGGTCACGATGGTGGTCCCATGGGCCATCGATCTGGTCAGGAGGAAACGACTCTCGTTCCTCCGGCCTGAGTATTCTGCTGCGGGGAGGCAACTTCACCATCTCCGAGGTTAAGGAGGTGGTGAGCGGGAGCCTCCTCGTAACAGACGTAATGTACAAGAATGCTCCACTCCGGTTAATTAACATGTACGCCCCAGCACAAAAGGGCGAGCGGCTGACGGTCTTTCAGCAGCTCCCACTGCTGCTGGCGACCTCCAGGCCGGTCATTCTGGGCGGTGACTTCAACTGCATCATCGATGCGGCTGGACGATCCGGCAGGGCCGACAGCAGATTGGACGCTACGTCCAGATCCCTGATGGAAACAGTTAAGGATGCCAAGCTGTACGACGTCTTCAGCAACCCTGCAGACGGAGCGCAGCGTAGATACACCTGGTCACGGCTAGACGGGTCCATCCGTTCCAGGGTAGACCTCCTGTTTGTGTCCCTTGCGTTCACAGTCAGGTCCACTGACATCAAGCCGGTATTCTTCTCTGACCACTGCCTCCTACTGGCTGACTGTCACTTAGAGGAAGACCAGAGGGTGGGCAAGGGGGCATGGAAGCTAAACGTGCAACTGCTGACCCCAGAGAACACTGAGGAGCTCAAGAGGGATTACAAAGGTTGGAGAACCGTGAAACCCCTCTTTGAGTCCCTGACACACTGGTGGGAAGCAATCAAGGGAAATAGCAAGAGGTTATTCATCCTCAAAAGTGCCCAGAAAGCTAGAAAGGAACAGAGGGAAATGCCCCGACTCCAGAAAAACATGCAGAATCTGCTCCGGCTGCAGTCCATGGGGGTCAATGTCAAGGAGGAACTCCAAGAGGTGAAGAGCCAGCAAGCATCGCTCTTTGCCTCGGAGGCCTCCAAGATCATCTTCCGATCCAGAGTCCGCTCTGTGGAGCAGGATGAGACGCGCTCACGTTTCTTCTTCCAAAAGGTACACAGAGAGAGCTCTGTGATCAGCAGCCTGAAGGAAGAAGACGGCTCAGTAAAGTCATCGCAGTCTGACATTTTGAGGATCAGCAAATCCTTTTATGCCAGATTGTATGACGTGAAGCCCACAGACAGCCCGGCCTCCAGATCCTTCCTGTCCTCTGTCACAGAGGTCTTAGACGACAGTACACGGGAGAGCCTGGACAAACCGCTAACTCCTGACAAACTGACTCAGGCCCTTGAGTCCTTTGAGAAGAGTAAAACTCCCGGAAGCGACGGCTTGCCGACAGAGTTGTATTCGGCTCTGTGGGACTGGATCGGCCCAGGCCTGCTAGAAGTGTACGAGAGTATGCTTCTGGCCGACAGCATGTCAGAATCCATGAGGAAAGGCATCATCACCCTCATCTACAAGCACAAGGGGGAAAGGGAGGAAATTAGAAATTGGCGACCCATTTCACTGTTGAATGTGGACTATAAGATTCTGTCCAAGGTCATCGCCAATCGGGTCAAGTCTGGAATTGGTGATCCACCCTGACCAGACCTGCACTGTGCCAGGCAGGAAGATCTCTGACAGCCTCGCACTGCTCAGGGAAACGATTGCCTATGTACAGGACAGGGGTGTGGACACCTGCCTCATCAGCCTGGATCAGGAGAAGGTCTTTGACAGAATATCGCACACCTACATGGTGGATGTGCTCTCCAAAATGGGGTTTGGGGAGGGAATTCGCAATTGGATCAAACTGCTCTACACTAACATCAGTAGTGCAGTCTCAATCAATGGGTGGGAATCAGATAGCTTTCCTTTTAAGTCTGGAGTCAGGCAGGGCTGCCCTCTCTCCCCTGTCCTGTTTGTGTGTTGCATAGAACCCTTTGCTGAGTCCATCAGGATGGATCCGGGCATAAGAGGAGTGACGATCCCAGGCAGTGGAGGCACTCAGGTCAAAGCCTCCTTGTACATGGACGATGTCGCCGTCTTCTGCTCGGATCCGCTGTCGGTGCGCAGACTGATCCACATGTGACCAGTTCGAACTGGTCTCGGGAGCCAAGGTAAATCGTGGGAAGAGCGAGGCCATGTTCTTTGGGAACTGGGCTGACCGATCCTCTGTCCCCTTCACCGTCAGAGCTGACGGCCTGAAGGTGTTGAGGATATGGTTCAGAGGAACCGGGGCATGCGTTAGAAACTGGAAGGAGCGAGTGTCTATGGTGAAAAGAAAACTGGGCATGTGGGAACAACGCTCCCTCTCCATTGTGGGTAAGAACCTGGTCATCAGGTGTGAGGCATTCTCGCTGTTGCTGTACGTGGCGCAGGTCTGGCCTATTCCACACTCCTGCGCGATGGCGATCACCCGAGCCATCTTTCGCTTTTTCTGAAGGTCGAAAATGGATCGTGTCCGCAGGGTCACGATGTACAAGCCTCTAGATAAAGGGGGAAAAAACGTGCCCAACATCGCCCTCATACTGATGGCCACCTTTGTGTGCGGCTGCATCAAGTTGTGCGTAGACCCTCGGCACGTAAACACCAAGTGTCACTACGTGCTGAGGTTCTACCTGTACCCGATGTTGCGAAGGATGGGTCTGACCATGCTGCCGCGGAACGCTCCAAGTAGTTGGACTGTGCCGTACCACCTGTCCCTCGTGGAAAAATTTATACAGAGAAACTCATTTGACCACAAGTCCATCAGGCAGTGGTCGGCACGTAACGTCTTAGAGGCCCTGCAGAAAAAGGAGAGGGTGGATCCTGTGGGATGGTTCCCCGAGCAGACTGTCAAAGTCATTTGGCAGAATGCCTCATCGCCAGAACTTTCCAACAAGCACCAAGATGTAGCTTGGCTGGTGGTGAGAAAGGCCCTCCCCGTCAGATCCTTCCAACAAGCCAGGAGCCTCACCCCCTCAGCACTTTACAGCAAATGAAGTACTTTTTGAAGTGTAGTCGCTATGATAATGTTGAACAGGCAGCAGCTAATTTGCACACAGTGAACTCCCACACACAGCAATATGACAATGACCAGATAATCTGTTTTGGTCATGTTGATTGAGGGATAAATATGGGCCAGGGCATTGGGATAATTTCCCTGTTCTTCATCGAAATAGTGCCATGGGATCTTTTGCATCCACCAAGCAGGTAGATAGGGCTTCAATTTAACATCTCAGCTGAAAGATGGCACCGCTGACAGTGCTGCACTACCTCAGTACTGCACTGGTGTGTCAGCCTTGATTTTTGTGCTCAAGTCTTGGATTGGAACTTGCAACTTCAACCATGTGACTCAGAGGCATGTATGGTACCACAGCTGACAATTAAGAAAAGATTTTGAAAAAAAAAAATTACATTAGCAAAGCAGTTGTCTTGATTATTCAGTGGAAAATTGAGGAACAACGATCTGGGAATGGTTGTGGGAAATAATCAAAATCCTCAAGCAATGTCAAGCAAGTCAACGCATGAAAATACACTTAGGAACATACAAGGTCAATAACATAGTATCTCAAACCTTCTCATTTAGCTTTCTTTATTCTTCCTTTTATTTAAAAAGCAAACCTAGTTAAGAGAAATGTTAGTCCAGGAATTACTTTCCAAAAATAAGATGCTGTCTTTCGGATTCAAAAGGCAAACAGCTGGATATTTCCACCACTGCAAGCACATCTGTTGAGACTTTGAAAACAATTTTTCTTTGGTGGTCATTAACCCTTAATTCCCCAAGAATGATCCAATTTATCAATCAGAGCTAAACACATGCAGTATGATTAAGTCTCCCCAGGATCTGTAATAGAATACTTATAATGGCATTACACTACACAGTTAAAATTCTTTCGAGTTATCAACAGTCACAGATTGCAACTCTTTTGAGTACAATCACAGTTCTTGGTTTCCGGGAGTGGGACACGAACCCACAACCCTCTGATTCAAAAGCGAGGGTGCTATGAACTGAGCCACAGCTGACACCTCAACACTACACAGTTAATGTGGACAGCATGAGTTTTAAGCTTAATATTGACTCAAGCTTGTATTCAAGGCCAAAGGCCACCTCAGGAGGCACTCACACACAATTTGACTTAGCCCCACTGTTGCACTACCTGCACTCCTGGTTTTTGTAACTGTTAATTATTGTCAGCAGGGGACTGGCACTCCCTTGGGCTTTCTCCTCCCAAAATGCAAGGTCTGCCAGCACTGGGAAATTGGAGGTCTCTGTTGATAGTGGGATGCAGGTTCTAGGGGAACCCAATATAAAACTCTAGTTCGCTGAGCCCAAATTTATACACCGGGTCACAATAATGCCCTTAAACATGTGACTGGAAGGCATTGGATGGACAAGCAGTTCTCTGCCACTCTTCCACCTCTTCTGTCCAAACAACGTCAGGAGGTGCAGGGCAAAGCTGCTTTGACTTCATGTCAGTGGCATTGGTCCCAACACATGAGGTAATAGCAAAGCCGAAGAGAAGAAGCAAGGCTTGCTCCTATCAGTGGCTTTTCCAGTTGCCAAGCTGGCTGAGAGGAACTTGATAAATTTTCTCTTGTGCTGCTATGGGCAGTGGAAGATCTGAATGCCAGGAGCCAGTTGCATGTCAATTTTATAAAACCAGCTTTAACAAGAACTCACTTTACATTATAAATGTGGAGCAAAGCAAACTGGAGACTGGTGATTTTAAATACCAACACACACAAAGATTGACTGGCATATTATTTCAAAACAGCCAAAGCGCTACGCTAGCATTTAAGGAAGTAAGATCACGCACAGATTTTTTTTGGATTCATTGAGGATGTGGGCATTACTGGCAAGGCAGCATTTATTACACATCAGCAGTTGCCCTCAAGGGGGTAGTGAGCTGCCTTCTTGAATCCCTGCAGTCCATGTGGTGGAAGTACACTCAAAAGTGCTATTAGGAAAGGAGTTCCAGGATTTCAACCCAGAGATGAAGAAGAAATGGCATTATATTTCCAAATCCAGAAAAGGGATTGGATAAATGCTTGGAGAAAAAGAAAAATCACAAGGTTAGGAGGAAAAAGGAAGGGAGTGAGACTAATTGGATAGTTCTTTCAAAGAACTGGCACAGACACCATAGGAATGGCCTCTTTTGGTGTTTATATGATTCTGTAATTCTATGAATTTGAGTTGGTGTGTGACTTAAAGATGCATTTGAAAGTGGTGACGTTCCCATAAACCTGCTTCCCTGTCCCTCTCAGTGGTAGAGGTCACAGGTTTAGGATGTGCTGCCTTGGTGGCTTGTTGCAGATAGTACACACTGCAGTCAAGATACCCTACATCTAGCAACAATACGCGATGTAGTTTGAGATTCCAGGTAGAGGATCAGGAAGAATATGACTGCAACTTATCGCTTTGCTTCATAAATTAAGGAGAACCAACTTTGCTGATCACATCCTATAACCCTGGAAATTCACTAAAGCTGACAGGCTGCATTAAGTTTAACTCGGAAAGCTGAGAGACAGTCCAGATGGGCTTAGTGATGCGGCGATGAATTGAACAGTTAATGCTGTATTGTAATTCTGAACCCTTAGTTCTGATAAAAAGAAAGAAACAGCAGAACATATGAACATACATATGAATTAGGGGCAGAAGCAGGAATAGGCCTTTTGGCCCCTTGAGCCTGCTCTGCCAGTCAATAAGACCATGGTAATCTAATTTTAACCACATTCCTGCCTAGCCTTAATAACCTTTCACCACCTCCCCCCACCTTGCTTATCAAGAATCTATCTCCTTCTGCCTTAAAGATATTCAAAGACTCTGCCTCAACCACATCTTGAGAAAGAGAATTGTAAAGTCTCACAGCCCTCTGAGAGGAAAGTTTTTTCCTCATCTGTCTAAAATGGACGCCCCCTTATTTCTAAACAGTGGCCCCAAGTTCTAGATTCTACCACAAGAGGAAACATCCTCTCCACATCCACCCTGTCAAGTCCCCTTAGGATCTTATATGTTTCAATCAAGTCACCATTTACTTTTCTAAACTCCAGCAGATACAAGCCTAGCCTGTTCAGCTTTTCCTCATAAGGCAACCTGCTGAAGCCGGGTATTAGTCCAGCAAACCTTCTCTGGACTTCTTCCGATGCATTTACATCTTTCCTTAAATAAGGAGACCAATACTGTACTGTACATAGTACTCCAGACATGGTCTCACCAATGCCGTGTACCTCAAGCATAACCTCCCTTATCTTGCATTCAATTCCCCTTGCAATAAACAATAACATTCTATTAGCTTTTTCTATTACATTCTATTACTTGCTGCACCTGCATACTAACTTTTTGTGAATCAGGCGTAAGGATATCCAGATCCCCCTGCATCTCAGAGCTCTGCAATCTCTCACCATTTAAATAATATGCATCTTTTTTATTTGTCCTGCCAAAATGGACAACCTCACATTTTCCAACATTATACTCCATTTGCCAGATCTTTGCTCACCCACTTAACTATCTATATCCTTTTGTAGCCTCATGTCCTCTACACAAAATTAGGTAAGAAAGCAAGTTGTGAAATCAGCAAGTTTAGCAACCATACCATCAGTCCCTTCATCCAAATCATTTATATAAATTATAAAGACTTGAGGCCCCTGCAATGATCATTGTCACACACCACTCGTCACATCTTGCCAACCAGAAAATTACCCATTTATGCCTACTCTCTGCTTTCTGTTAGTTAGCCAATTCCCTATCCGTGCCAAAATGTTACCCACTACACCATTAGCTTTTATTTTCCACAATAATCTTTGATGAGACACCTTATCAAATGCCTTCTGGAAATCGAAGTACAGTACATCCACCTTTTATCCACAGCATATATTACTTCTTCAAAGACCGCCAATAAATTGGTTGAACATAATTTTCCTTTCACAAAACCATGTTGACTCCATCTGATTACCTTGAATTTATCCAAGTACCTTGTTATATGTCTTTAATAATAGCTTCTAACGCTTTCCCTATGACAGATGTTAAGCTAACTGGTATATAGTTTTCTCCTTTCTGTCTCCTTCCCTTTTTGAATAAAGATGTTATATTTGCCAATTTGCAATCTAACAGAACCTTCCTCGAATCTAATGAATTTTAGAAAATTAAAACCAATGCATCAACTATCTCACTAGCTACTTCTTTTAAGATCATAGGATGAAATCCATCAGGACCCAGGGACTCGTCAACCCAAGTTCCAACAATTTGCTAACTATCACTTTCCTGGTGATTGTAATTGTCTCGAGTTCTACCCTTCTTTCCAATTCCTGATTTACAACCATCTCTGGGATGTTATTTGTATCCTCTATAGTGAAAACAGATGCAAAATTCATCTGCCATCTCCTTATTTTCCATTATTAACTCTCTAGACTCACTTTCTATAGGACCAATGCTCACTTTGTTAACTCTTTTTTTAAAAAGATCTATAGAAACTCTTACTATCTGTCTTTATACTTATAGCTAGCTTTCTCTTATACTTTTAATTTTTCCCTCCTTATTAGTCTTCTAATCATTCTTTGCTGTTTTTTATATTCTGTCCAATCTTCCGACCTGCCACCCTCTTTGCGCAATTATATGCTTTTTCTTTAAGTTTGATACCATCTTTAACATTTTTAGTTAGCCACAGACCGTGTCCTCCCCTTGGAATTTTTTTTTCTTTGTTGAAATGTGTCTATTCTGTGTATTCTGAAATATCCCTTCAAATGTTTGCCCCTGCATCTCTATTGACCTATCCCTTAACCTAAATTGCCAGTTCACTTTCGCTAGCTCTGCTTTCATGCTCTCATAATTGCCCTTATTTAAGTTTAAACTACTAGTCTTCGACCCATTCTTCTCTCCCTCAAACTGAATGTAATGTTATGATCACTGCTATCTAGAGGCGCCTTCACTATGAGGTCATTAATTAATCCTATCTCATTGGACATTACCAGGTCTAATATAGCCTGCTCCCTGGTTGGCTCCAAAATGTGATCTAAGAAATTATCCCAAAAACATTCTATGAATTTGTCATCTATGCAACCTTTGCCCATCTGATTACTCCAGTCTATATGTAGATTAAAATCCCCCATGCACCTTTCTGACAAAGTCCCACTATTTCTTCTTTGATGCTCGTCCTACCTTGTGACTACTGTTAGGGGGCCTGTACACAAGCGACATCTTGCCTTTATCATTCCTCGTGTCTACCCAAACTACTTCTATATTTTGATTTCCTGAACTTAGGTCATCCCTCTCTATTATGCTAATATTGTCTTCAGTTATCAGAACCACCCCTCTACCTTTTCCTAACTTCCTATCCTTCCTAAAAATCATATTCCCTCCAATATTCAGGTCCCAATTTTTGGCATCCTGCACCAATGTCTCTGCATTGGCTAATAGATCGTACTTATTAATCCCCACTTGCACTATCAGTTCATCTGTTTTGTTTCGAATGCTACGTGCATTCAGATACAGAGCCTTAAGTTTTGACTTTCTATTATTTTTGTAACCTTTAGCCTTAGCTGTTGATTTATTCTTAGACTTGTACTCTCTGGCCCTTCCTGTCACGGTCTGTTTATCATTTCCCATATTAATGCCTTTCTCACTTGCCTTTTCTCGAATCTTTGATATACCATTTCTGCCCACAGTTGATCACTTGCCCCCACTATTTAGTTTAAAATTCTCTTTACTTCCCTAGTTATGCAGTTTGCAAGGATACTGGTCCCAGCATGGTTCAGCTTTAGACTGCCTCAAGCTCAATAACTCTGGGCTTAAGCTCCTCAAACCAAAAACATTTACTGCAGATGTGTTTGCCCTGGTTCTCACTGGCAACCAGAAGCTCCCACAAGCTCCAGCCAGAGGTCCAAAGCAACGTGGGGGTACCCAGGTACATAGGTTGATAAAATGTCATGAACAGGTACAGAAAATAAGCAAACACGCTAATGGAATGCTGGTCTTTATATCTAGAGGACTGAAATACAAGGGGGTGGAAGTTATGCTTCCACTATACAAAGCCCTGATTAGACCTCGAGTACTCTGAACAGTTCTGGACAACAAACCTTAGGAAGGATGTACTGGCCTTGGAGGGAGTGTAGGTTTACCAGAATGACACTGAGATGCCAAGAGTTAAATTATGAGGATATTACGTGAACCGGGGTTGCATTCCCTAGAATTTAGGATAAGTTAAGGGGGAGATTTGATTGAAGTTTTCAAGATATTAAAGGTTAACAGATAGGGTAAATAGAGAGAAACTACATCTGCTGGTTGGGGAGTCTAGGGCCAGGGAGCATAGTCTAGAAGTTAAAGCCAAATCCTTCAGGAGTAAAGTGACGAAACACTTTTACACAAAAGGTGGTAAAAATTTGAAGCTCTCCCACAAATGGCAATTGATGGTGGATCAATTATTAATTTTAAATTTCACACTGACAGATTTTTTGTTGGCCAAAGACTAAGGGATATGGGCAAAGTATATGGAGATAGATCACAGATCAGCCATGATCTAACTGAATGGTGGACAGGCTCAGGGGGCTAAATGGTCTACTCCAGTTCTTATATTTGAGATAGTACAGTTGAGAATCTCTTATTTCTTAAATAGTGTAATCAAGGAGTTACACTAATTGTATTCAACAAATAATATTCTATTCTTGATATTTTCCAGAGATTCAAGAGTTCAATGGCTTTAACCAATGCTGTCCTGCTTGACTCCATTTTTAAAATAAATTCTTTGTTTTTAATAAATCAGGTTGATTTACGTAGGATGATTTAAGGGAAAATTTAAGCGTCGCACATAAAATCCCAGTTACGGAACTCCATCCCAAAGATGAATATTCATCTATGAATAGTACCCAAATGTTCTCAAATACAGACACTCTATTACAGTAAATGTATCTTTTTGACTAAAGTGACACTTTTCTACTTGTGCCTGCTTGGTTTTTGCCTTTGGATCAGGCAGCATTTCAAACACTACACCAGGAATTTGGTTCATAATCTAGGCCCACAATCCAGAGCTGTACTGAAAGAGCTGTGCAATACCAGGGGTGCAACCTTTGGATGAGGCACTGAGGCACAGCCTAGTCTAGCTGTTTGGTGGGTGTTAATGAATCTAGAGCACTATCCAAAGTGCAGTATGAAGTTTGCTTGGTGTCCTGGCCAAAAGTGCTCCCACAACTAGTATAACCAAAAAAAAAAACACATATTAGCTTCGCACCCATCTCGTTACTATTCCTTCTGACTGAATCATGTCCCTGGTCTGCAGACTAATTGTTTGTAATGTGCTCTACTTTGTATTCCATGTAGTTCTCCATTAGAAACAAGTTAAACTCTTCCATTTCATCAAAAACTGCTCTTAACTGTTTTTTTCTTCATTGTTGCCAAGAGAACTATCAGTTCAAATATAGTAACATATTAGGGATTTGAATCCTTTTAAACTAACTATTTTAGATAAGTTTGGTTGCTGTGTCTTAGTCTATTCTTTTAGATGAATCCTCACTCTCTGTACCCTCAGAAACATTTACACATGCCCCAATATCTAGGCAACTTTATTACTGTACCCTGTCTAATAATCAGAAAACTCTTCTTTAAATCAGTCTATCCCAGATCTTTACTTGGATCCTCCTCGTCTCTGAGAAGTGACAGAATGATATATATTACAGTATTTGTTTAGGCCTCAACATTCCAATTTAATTTATTAAAACGTGACTGAAAAAATGTAAAAATGGCAAAACTGTAACATATTTTTACAAGTTAAACTTGTCTATTTCCTAATATTGCAGCAATTAATAGTATGCAATACTGTACCAAGCTGACTATTCATAAACCAGCTATTTCCATTTTCTCATCAACTACAGAAGTTACCTACTTGACTAACCTTTTTCAGAAGTTCCAAAAAGATTTGAAGCTTTTAGCTACTGGTTCTATTTCATGCTTTCATTGTTTTCAAATCATTGAGGAACCTTTGGCCCAGAGTTTGTTGATGGCGAAACTGTCATCTGTCATTACTCTGCAAAACTGACAACAACCTCTAGAGTCCCCACATTCGCAGTTAAACATGGAAATCCAGAAGTTGCTGTCAGCAATTCCTTGCTCCTCCACAGGGTGCACTGTTGAAGTCCCCGCAGACTGCTATCAATTAGGAATCACTGAACTGATGAAAATCCCCCTTTTATGCTGTAATATCACTGTTAAAAAAAAGCCAGAAGGTTCTCTCTTATTAATAAGGTGTAATAGGGTTTTAAAGGTATACTAAGTCATAACTACTGCTGAAGATCCTCTTTGTCCATGGAAAACTAATTTTATATTTGTGGAATGTCAAGTTTTTCCATTATGATAAAAATTCAGTTTTTAATTTCTTTGTAAGTTTATGATATTTTAGCTTCCCAATGTCATCCCAATTTTAAATTTGCTCTCTGTAAAATTTATGAATAGTGAAGAATAATCAGTGTATTTTATTTCCTTGTTTCTTGTTGGTGAGAATGCTTCAGTGTGATTGGCTGCTTATCCTGTTTGATGACATCATTGTTGCTGGACGCCTGGAGATCTCCCTGACTTGGCACCAGATTCAAATTAAAGTTGGGGAAGGGGAGATCCACGCCATACAGTACAATAGGTCTTGGTGGACGGCTCTCTTTGAGGTCAGTGGTGAGTTCCATCACTTTGCTGCTGACTACATGCCTGCCCAGATGCATTGTTGGAACGTTAATCAATTTAAATAACTGTACTAAATGCAAAAGGAGCTGACAATGAGATACATATCAAACAAATCACATTGCCTGTTTGTGTTCGAATTGTGTAGCTTCACTTCTCCCTCAAGCAAACTGCCCGGAGACAACAGAATAGTGAGCAAAACATTATTAAGTTAGGCTGGGACATGTTTTCAAGTAGTCCAGTAGTTAACACCTTATGTGCCATGACTAAATTAAAAGAGTCAATACCAACATTAAATTTACAAAAAAAAATTTCATTTTTGTCAAAGCAAATCCAGCTTTTGCCCAAGCAAGGGGATGGAGGAGAAGATTAAATTATGAGTTTATCTCAAAGGTTAATCCAAATACATTCCACTTATAAGGGTGTAAGGGCACAGGTAATACTGCAACCATGGCATCAAAAGAGATGAGGAAGCAAATAACTAACACCAAAAGGGCTTGTTTTACCTACTCTTGTAGCTCACAACTTAAACCTATATTAGTGAATATGTAGATAAAGTGAACACAGTGAGTAATATCTCCCAAGAAGCTTATGATATTCTTTTTCATAACCAGCAACAAAGTAAACTGCTAAAAAAAAAAGCACAACATCTGAAAACAGAATGAACACAGATCAACTTTTTGGGTGTAAACCCTTCGACCATTTTATGTCAGACTTCCAGTATTTGAAGTGTTTTTTTCTTTTATCTCTCAACATTAAATAAAGTTGGCACAGAACAAGTGTTTTGGGTGATAAGATACCATTTTTCACACCTCTCCACAGCTTGATTAAAAAGAAATGAGAGGAATTTTATTTGTCCTGTGCCGGGTCTCACAAATTGAGTCTTCTCAAATATTGCCTTATCAAAATTTGGACTGGGCAGAATGAGGCAGTGTTAACGCATCCCTTTTAGACTCCAGTTGGTCTACAGTACATTCATTTTCTGTGTTGGTTTGTATATACCTCACTTGGGGTACTGTGCACAGCTCTGGTCTCTATTATAGATAGGATGTAAAGGGGTGAAGGGGCAAAAAGTGGATTCACAAAAGTGATATCAAAACTGAGAAGATATACTTATTAGGAAAGGCTGGACAGTCTGAGGCTCTCTCTAGAAGAACGGCCGAACGGTAGCAGTAGAGAAGGTGTTTTCACTTAAGACCAAAACCAGGAACCATAAATATTTGATAGTCACTAATAAATCCATAAATATACATCAAATATAGTGACTAAATATAGTTATTAATAATAGTCATAAACATAGTCACCAATGAATCCATGATATATATGAACCATAAATATATGGTAGTCACTAATAAATCCAATAAAAAATTCAGGATCTACTTCTTTACTCTGGTTAGAATACAGGAATTGCTTCCAGAAGGAGTAGGAGAGATGATTAACACAGATGCAGTTAAGGGACAGCATATAAACACATAAGGGAGAAAAGGAAAGAGGATATGCTGATGGGGGTGGGGGGGGGAAAGAGGAGTGGGAGGATGATAGTATGGAGAACAAACACTGGAATAGACCAGAAGGGCCGACTGGCATGTTCCTTTGCTGGACATTGTATATAATTCTTGGTAATTTGTTATATGCTTGATAGTCTACACACTGCCTTCTGAAAACTTGCCAAACGCTACTTCAATTTTTTTATTTTCATCTCCAGAAATTGCCTTTGAGTCAAGTAGATTTAATAAATCTACTTTATATATTCTCGGAGATTTCAAATGAGACAAGTTTCAACTAACATTCAGAACAAATGCAAACAGTAGCCTTTAATGCTCTGTTAAAATCAATATATGGAAAGAAATCCCTCCAAGGTTAAAGAAAGCATTAACACGCAATATGCTCTCCACTGTCACCCAATGCAAGAAGCTAAGGCAAGATTAGAAAATGTGAGATCAAATTGGAATTTTATGACGGAATAAACAAAGATCCCATTTCTCCTAATAGTTTGTGTTTACATACCAAACCAAGGTGCAATTATATGGCACTTCTCATGTCTTCAGGATAGGAATAGGAGTACACCATTCAGTACCTCGTGCCTGCTACACTACTCAGTTAGATCATGGTTCTTCTGTATCTTAACTCCATCTGCCTTGGCTCCATATCGCTTGATATCCTGGCCTAACAAAAATGCATTATCTCACTCTTTAAAACTCAATTGTCCCAGAAACCACAGCCTTTTGGGGAGAAGGTTCCCGATTTCTATAACCCTTTCTTTAAGAAAGTGCTTTCTGCTTGCCCTTCTAAAAGTCTAACTTTAATATTATGTCCCCTTATTCTCAATTCCCCCATCAAAGGGGATGGTTTCTCTGCATTGAACCTATCAAATTTATTTAACTTTTGAAACAACTTGATCAGATCACCCCTCAACCTTCTATATTCAAGGGAATACAAACTAAGTTTATGGAATCTGTTCTTTTAATTTAACCCTTTCAGTTCTGGTATCATTCTGGTGAATCTGTGCTGCACCCCCTCCAAGGCCAATAACATTATTCCTGAGGTGCGGTGTCCAGGACAGAACGTAATACTCCAAGGGGCCCTGATGAAGTCTCTATATAACTGAAGTAACTGAAGGGAACAACTGTTCCCTTTGAAATCCATGTGATAAAGAGCCAATATTCCATTTGCTTTTTTGAACTTGCCTATTAACAAACATGCCTTTCCTCTCCGCTACGCACACACGTTTTTCCTTTTAATTGAGGAGCATTGCCTTCAATGCATTGCTGAATTCAGGGCTCCAGATGAAAGCTTGATTAATGAGGCTATGGAAGTGTTTACAGGGCCCATATGGGTAATAAATGGGTGATGATTACCAGTGCATTGGCTGCCAGTCTCTGTCCTTGGGAACACAGCTACCAGGATGTGGGCTTACATATTTTCTCACTTGTATGTAAAAATCTTGGATCAGTTATCTGTATCAGAAACTATTTCATAACTTCTGCTTCAAGCCTGCTCAATAGTTTAAAATGTTAGAATTGAATGCATACAAGCTCCGAGGAGAATGACATAGATGCATTTAAGAGGAAGCTAGATAAATACATGAGGAAGAAAAAAACTGAAGGATATGTTGATAACATGAGAAGAAATAAGGTGGGAGAGGGGGGTCGTGTGGAACATAAACACTGGTATAGACCAATCGGGCCAAATAGCCTTCTTCTGTCCTGTGAACAATGTTCAATTTGAATGAAGCTGCACTGAATCTGGAAATGCCACAACCTTGTTCACTGAAGTGCAGGTGGTTACATTTTTCTATATCAGGTTATATCAAAAGAGTTTAGATTCTTAGCTTCCCCACAGCAGTTTCCGTTCTCATCCATACACCATCAAGCCTGGCACTTCTCATACCAGAAGAGTGGAAGCTTTGTATGTGGGGACCCTTTTCATTGGGTCACAAGAGTAAGACAGGTGAGAGGCAGAGTACATGCTTTCTCAAAGGGGAAAAAGCAAGAAAATAGTTCGGTACTTCACTATCACCAGGCCACAATCAAAATCCAGATCATACTGCAGCCTAAATGTCAGCCCTGGGCCTGGGTAGCACTCTTCCCTGATGGGGAAAGTTGTGGGCTCAAGTCCCACGCCCGAGACTTGAGCACATAATCCAGGCTGACACTCCAGTGCAGGACTCAGGGTGTCCTGCAATGCCGCAGGTGCAGTCTTTCAAATGACACATTAAACCATCAGTCCCCTCAGGTGGATGTAAAAAATTCTCAGCCAGAATTTTCCAGCACCCGCATGATGGGTTCCCCCTGGAGAGGCCAGTGAGCCATTGAAATCTCCACTCACATTGGCAGGACCGAAAGATCTCACCGACATGAGGGGCTGAAAGATTCCGGCCCTCGTGGCACTATTCGAAGAGCAGGGTTGTTCTTACCATTGTCCTCACCAATATTAATCCCACAACAAATATCAATAGCAGATATTATCTGGTCATTACTACAATGTAATCTGTGGGATCTTCCTGCAAATTTGCTGCCATGGTTCTTTACGTTACAACAGTGACTACACTTCAGACTTCCTTGGGTTGTGAAAGGTGCTATATGAATGCAAGTCTTTTTTTATTAATCATTCATGGAATGTGGGCATCACTGGCTAGGTCAGCATTTATTGCCCATTCTTAATTACCCTTGAGAAGGTGGTGGTGAGCTGCCTTCTTGAACAGCTGAAGTCCATGTGGTGTAGGTACACCCACAGTGCTGTTGGGGAGTTCCACGATTTTGACCCAGCAACAGTGAAGGAATGGCAATGTATTTCCAAGTCAAAATGGTGAGCGGCTTGGTGGGGAACTTACAGGTGATGGTGTTCCTATGTGCCTGCTGCCCTTGTTCTTCTAGATGGTAGTGGTCATGGGTTTGGAAGGTGCTGTCTAAGGAGCCTTGGTGTTGCCACTCTGCGACAATGGTGAAGGGGTGAATGTTTGTGGATGGGGTGCCAATCAAGCGGCTGCTTTATCTTGAATGGTGTCAAACTTCTTGAGTGTTGATGGAGCTGCGCTCATCCAGGCAAGCGGAAAGTATTCCATCACACTCCTGACTTGTTCTTTGTAGATGGACGACAGGTTTTGGGGAGTCAGGAGCTGAGTTACTCACCACAGGATTTCTAGCCTCTGACCTCTTGTAGCCACAGTATTTATATGGCTAGTCCAGTTCAGTTTCTGGTCAATGGTAACCCTCAGGATGTTGACAGTGGGGGATTCAGCAATGGTAATGCCATTGAGTGTCAAGGGGTGATGGTTAGATTCTCTCTGATTTTGTTAGATATAGTCATTGCCTGGCACTTGTGTGGTGCGAATGTTACTTGCCACCTGTCTGCCTAAGCCTGGATATTGTCCAGGACTTGCTGCATTTGGACATGGACTGCTTCATTTCTGAGGAGTCTCGAATGGTGCTGAACATTGTGCAATCATCGGCAAACACCCCCTCTTCTGACCTTATGATGGAAGGAAAGTCAATGATGAAGCAGTTGAAAATGATTGAGCCTAGGACACTACCCTGTGGAACTCCTGCAGTGATGTCCTGGAACTGTGATGATTGACCTCCAACAACCACAACCATCTTCCTTTGTGCTAGGTATGACTCCAAACAGAGGAGTTTCCTCCTCCCTGATTTCCATTCTCACCAGTTTTGCTAGGGCTCCTTGATGATACAGTCGGTCAAATGCTGCCTTGATGTCAAGGCCAGTCACTCTCACCTCACCTCGGGAGTTCAGCTCTTTTGTCCATATTTGAACCAAGGCTGTAATGAGGTCTTGAGCCGAGTAGCCCTGGCGGAACCCAAATTGAGTGTCAGTGAGCAGGTTATTGCTAAGCAAGTGCCACTTGTTAGCACTGCTGTTGTCCCCTTTCATTACTTTACTGATGTTTGAGAATAGACTGATGGGACAGTAATTGGCTGGGTTAGATTTGTTCTGCTTTTTGTGTACATAACATACTTGGGCAATTTTCCACATTGCCAGATAGATTCCAGTGTTGTAGCTGTGCCGGAACAGCTTGGCTAGCGGCACAGCTAGTTCTGGAGCATAAGTCCTCAGCACTATTGCCGGAATATTGTCAGGGCCCATAGCCTTTGCAGTACCAGTTCCTTCAACTGCTTCTTGATATCACGTGGAGTGATATTGGCTGAAGACTGACATCTGTGATGCTGGGGACCTCTGGAGGAGGCAAAGATGGATCATCCATTTAGCTTCAGCCTGATCTTTTACACTCATGTGCCAGGCTACCCCATCATTAAAGATGAGGATATTTGTGTAGCCACCTCCTCCAGTGAGTTGTTTAATTGTCCACCTCCATTCATGACGGGATGTGGCAGAACTGCAGAGTTTAGATCTGATCCATTGGTTGTGGAATCCCTTAGCTCTGTCTATTGCTTGCTGCTTATGTTGTTTGGCATGCAAGTAGTTCTGTGTTGTAGCTTCACCAGGCTGATACCTCATTTTTAGGTATGCCCGGTACTGCTCCTGGCATGCCCTCCTGCACTCTTCACTGAAAGAGAGTTGATCCCCTAGCTTGGTGGTCATGATGGAGGTGGGGGTATATCAGGCCATGAGGTTACAGATTGTGGTCGAGTACAATTTTGCTGCTACTGATGGCCCACAGCACCTCATGGTTGCCCAGTCTTGAGTTGCTAGATCTGTTCGAAATCTATAACAAAAACAGAAAGTGCTGGAAAAACTCAGCAGGTCTAGCAGCTTCTGTGGAGAGAGAAACAGAGTTAACGCTTCGAGTCCGTATGACCCTTCTTTTATCCTACTGTTCGAAATTTATCCCATTTAGCAAGGTGGTAGTGTTACACAATACGATGGAATAGATTAGTACATTAGAATTACAATGCAACTGTAAGTTGAAGTTTTATAGATGATTTAAACTTCAAATTGCTTTGTTTTTAATCCAAATTTTTAATCATCATTGCTCTCCCAGGGTCATTTTTGTTTAGCCATTTAGTTACCTAAAGGCATATTGTGCATCTGGGTGTAAGGTTAATTACTGGCTGGGAGAGCCTGGGCAGTGACCGATCGAGTCAATTTCTCCACCATCCTTAACTAAGGAAAGTAAGGTCCTAGTGAGGGGGCAAAACCAGTTGGAGGTGCGGAACTCTCTCAGATCCAACTATGCAACTTGGTACGCAGGGATTTATGGACTAAAAATAACAGCCAAGTTTTCTTCTTATCCACTTAGAAATAACCATGTCTCCACTCCACCTGAGGCACCAGTAGAAGCACAAGAACAGGCAGAAGCAACTCACCTGTACATTTTCCTTCCTCCTCACAAGACACGGGTCAGACCTTAGTGACTGACCTTTGTCTTTCCCAACACCCTGCCATGCACTCTCCGTTATGCCCCTCCCTTCCAAAGGCACTGCCAAGAATCCAGAACTTGCTGTACTGCCCTCCCCCTTGCCACCCATTCCCTTCCGACAGAAAAAGCAAAGTAAGGAGCTTAAAAAATATCACTATACCAAATTTCCTGTCTGTCACTTTATTAGTGAGAATGGGATTGAATAAATTCACAACGTTACTGCCAGTTCTGAACTAGCTTGGGCATTTCAGTCATCTGTATCCCTTTCTGTGACAAGTCACTCTTGACAATGTCTATTCAGTGCTTCCTTTGCTTCTCATCCCATTTATGTCTGTCTGCAAGTCTAGGAAAGGTATTCTGTTTTCCCCCCCACCCCCGAACAAACCTAAAACCATCGCAGCAGTCCTCTTCAGAATTACTGCACAGCCCATGTTCTCATTTTTATCATGCTTGCTTCTTTGCAACACGGATATTCCCAGTATCCCTCCCAACCAATTCATCTCCGCTGTAGTAGTTTTTAAGAGTGGACTGGCTTCTCTGAATGGGTGAAGGATTCAAGATTTTAACGGGGAAAAGGAGCACCAAAAACACAATGCTATGTAACCAATCACGGGGGCGCTCAGAAAATCTCCCTATTTCCCATATTGTCTGTTTGCCCCCTATTGTTAGGAAAAATTAAAAGCTGGAGCTAGTTATCAAATTCTAGACTACTTTTTGATTCTTGGTAGAACGACTCCTGATAAGATCACTTGCTTGAGGAAATTTATTTATAGGCAATCTGCTTATAAGTTTTGCCACGACTGGCTACTTCTAACAGCCTCAGACATACAACTGCATCTCGTCAGTCCTCAGGGCCAATCGTGTACACATGGGAGTTAATGTCATGATTTTTTCCACAGGCTGTTTTAGTAACAAATTAGTCCCGTCCACACAAACTAGGCAAACATTTGGATAAGACATGAAGAAAGGCTGGTGTAGTCTGCTCAAAGACGTATCTTTTTTTTCTCTCTTTCGGTTGCTAAGGATACAGCATAACAGGATAAACTAACCCCTGCCATACAGGAGGAGTGCTTAACTTAACATAAGACTTATTTGATTTGCTGCTTTCCAATACCCTGGATGCTGGCTGGATCTCAGTTGTTGCACAGCAGGTGGCGTTCAGTTTGGTCTAGAAATCTTCAGTTACACCCGATCTCTGCACAAACCTCAGGGGCTCAGATTAATACACAGGCTGGTGCTTCGGAAAGGAGATAAAGGAAACAGCTCCATCAGTTTCATTGTCGATCTTTCCTTGGGGAGAATAACTACAATCTGGAGGCTGAACCAACAGGTACTATTGCAAAAGCTGGGCTGCTCTGCAATCGGGACTTAGTGGAGTACCCCATTTCTGCAATGATTTCACTTACTGACGTTGATGGAATGTGTGCCAAGATACAATAGACAACACTATTAGTAGTGTTTTGTACTGCGCTTATTGTTCATCTTTTAGCATTGTACTTTGGATAAATGTGCACCAGCTAATGTTAATCAAGTTCAAAACGTTGATTGAGCTTTGCTCAGGAATTTGTAGATCTTTTGCCTTACTCCATCGCCTCATTTCCACCGCCCCCCTCCCCCACAACCAACCCCACACCCCAGTTTGTGGCGTAGGATATTTTTTTCAGTTACCGAAAGTGCAGTGCTCATGTTTTCTAATCCTTCCACATCCTTGGATGGATTACACGGACATTAAATTAGAGGTGGTGCAGCGAAGAACCTGAATATCACCCATAAAGGTTCTTTTCCTTTTTATTAATCAAGGGGTAGGTAGCATTACCAAGTGTTTTGGTCGTTACAAATGAAAGGTAAATTACAAAATAAAAGAACGCATTTGCAAGCAGGCAGCATACAAGGCCAGACCAAGCCTAAGCCCCTCGGTCAACACCAAACAAATGCATGGCATGACTCTGTGTCTCTCAATTATTCAAAGCCCATATCCAACAATACTACAGCCAAAAAAAAATTACTCTAATTTTGGGGCTACTGGACATTAATCTAAGACATTAAGCAATTGCTTTCACTTGGGCTACATTAACTGTTGAGTGTGCTGAGGGGAATTTCAATACCAAAATATAAATTAACTATTTTCAAAATAACATTGGCATTGCTGTAGCACTCACACTGCTGCTCAGTTACACGCATAGGGTTCAGCACAGTTTCGAGTCCTGCTACTTCCTGATTTCGACCGCGTCTACTGGGCAGATGCCACGTCAACATTGGAGCATTTTTGCACATGGGGGGCGGTTGGGGGGGGTGTGTGTGTGTGTGTGTGGCGTGGTGGGGGTGGGGGGTGCTGTAAGAAAGGGGGAATCCTAAAGGGGAGAGTCAATTTGAGTTGTCCCCAACGCCTGCCAGTGACAAGCGATAGGAAGAAAGAACTTGTATTTCTATCACACCTTTCACAATCTCAGGACACACCAAAGCGCTTTGAAGTCTAGTCTCTGTAATGTAGGAAGCATTGACAATGGCTAAGGACAGACCACATATCCATCTTCACAGCTGAGCAAGTGTCAGGCTGGAAGAGTTAAGGGAACTAAATGATGAAATTGTCGGTGTGCATTTAGGATATGTCTGAGGACTTCAGTATTATTGGATATACTGCCCCATTTAAGGGTTGCTAACCCTCCAGGATTATCTTGGACTCCTCAGGAATTAATGAACCTCCAGGACACTACTACAGACAATCTGGGAGATAATCATAGCAACGTATTAAAAAGATTGTTTTGTTTCATTTTTTTTGAATGCTGTTGTTTATTAGTTATGAAAATATAGGAAATGGGAAGTAAAAGACTTTGGCAAACAGTTATAAAGCAAGTCAATCGTGTAACTAAGAATCTATTTGCTTTTCAGTTGGTGTGGACAGGTGTTGCTTTACATGGATTGGCATGTTGGGAAACCAATGGC
Source organism: Cetorhinus maximus (assembly GCF_964194155.1). Taxonomy (NCBI): domain Eukaryota; kingdom Metazoa; phylum Chordata; class Chondrichthyes; order Lamniformes; family Cetorhinidae; genus Cetorhinus; species Cetorhinus maximus. Next base: position 67,786,188 of record NC_135893.1, read on the forward strand.
AGGATCAGAGCGGTATTTATAGCCAATGAAGTACTTTTGAAATGTAGTCAGTGTTGAAGGAAATACTGCACAATTTGTGCACCACAAACAGCAATGTGATAATGACCAGTGAATCTGTTTTTGTTGAGGGATAAATATTAGGTGAAACACCTGGGATAACTCCGCTGCTCTTTTCAAAATAATCCCATGGAATCTTTTACAATCACTTGAGAGCGCACAAGACCTCAGTTTAACATTTCATCCAAAAAATGGCTCCTCCAACACTGTAGTATTTCCTCAGTAGTGCACTAAAGAGTCAGCCTAGATTTTTGCATTCAGGTCTTGGAGTAGGACTTGAACCCATAACCTTCTATTATATGAACACTCATTTGAAAATAACTAGGTTATTTTTGTGTTACCAGGCTGTAACTACTGGGGCACCACAAGGATCAGAGCTCCAGCTATTTACAATCTCTATCAATCACTTAGTTGAAGGAGCTGAGTATAATGTATCCAAATTGCTGATGCTACAAAGTTAACTGGGAAAGCAAGTGTGAGGAGGGTGTAAAAAATATAGGAACATAGGAAATAGGAGGACAAGGCCATTCGGCCCCTCAAGCCTGATCTGCCATTAAATGAGATCATGGCTGATCTTCGGCCGCAACACCATTTTCCCACGCTATCCTCACGTCCCTTGATGTTTTGACTATCTAAAAATCCATTTATCTCTGCCTTGAATATACTCAATAACTGAGCCTCCACAGCTCTCTGGGGTAGAGAATTCCAAAGATTCACCACCCTCTGAGTGAAGAAATTTCTCTTCATCTCAGTCCTAAATGGCCTACCTCTTATTCTGAGACTGTGTCCCCTGGTTCTAGATCCCCCACAGCCAGGGGGAACACCCTTCCAGTATCTGCCTTGTCAAGCCCTGTAAGAATTTTGCATGTTTCAAGAGATCACCTCTCATCCTTCTAAGCTCTAGGGAATATAGGCCCAGTCTCCTCAATCGCTTCTCATATGACAACCTCGCCATCCCAGGAATCAGTCTGGTGAACCTTCATTGCACTCCCTTAATGGCAAGTATTATCATTCCTTGGGCAAGACCACCACGACTGTATGCAATAAGAGGCTGCAAAGGAATGTAGACAGGTTAAGTGAGTGGGCAAGAACATGGCAGGTGGTATTTAATGTGGAGAAGTGTGAAGTCATCCACTTTAAGCAGACTTTTTTTAAATGGTGAGGGACTGGGAAATGCTGGTCTTCAGTGGGACCTGGGTGTCCTTGTATACGAATCATGAAAGTCAACATGCAGATACAAGCAAGCAATTAGGAAAGCAAATGTTATGTTAGCCTTTATTTCAAAGGCATTTTAGTATAAGAGTGAAGGCGGCTTAATGCAATTGTATAGGGCCTTAGTGAGACCACACCTGGGGTACTGTTTTCATTGACTCATCTAAGAAAGGATATACTTGCCTTAGAGGGAGTGCAACAAAGCTTCATTAGATTAGTTCCTGAGATGAGGGGATTGTCCTGTGAGAAGAGACTGAGTAGAATTGGCCTATATTCCCTAGAATTTAGAAGAATGAGAAATGATCTCACTGAAACATATAAAATTCTTAAGAGACTTGTTAAAGCCTCTGGGAGGATGTTGCCCAGGCTGGAAGTCAAGAAGTAGGGATCAGACATGTAGGTCTGAGATGAAGAGAAATTTCTTCACTCAAAGTGGGTTGTGAATCTTTGGAATTCTCTACCTCAGAGTTCCAGATACTCAGTCGTTGAGTATATTGAAAAAAAAACATTGATTTTTGGATACTAAGGGAATGCGGGAATAGTGCAGAAAGGTAGACTTGAGATAGAAGAATAGTCATGATAGTCTTGAATGGCACAGCTGGCTCAAAGGGCTGAATGTGTACCCAAGCTCCTACTACCTATGTTCCTATGAAAATGTGACCAAAGTAACATCAGAATCAGGTTTTGTGTTAGTAATGATGCCGAAGACCGTCAGTGTTCACCATAATTACTGCACTAAAGCTGACAGCAACTTCTGGAGTCCACAACTGTGCAGTTAAATGCAGAAATCCATAAGTTGCTGTTAATGAATCTATGCTTCCCTTAGAGTGCGCTGTTGAAGTCCCCCTGTCCGCAGTCAAGTATAAATCACTGAACTGATGAAAAATTGCCCTTTTATGCCATTAGCTTTGCAGTAATATCCCTTTAAAATGTTACACCTTACTGAATGAGGTGTAACCAGGCTTTTAACGGTGTCCTCCTCCAGGTGCCATGCCTAAGAGGGCATTGGCGACCACTGACGTCCATTGGATTGGTCCATGATGATGCTTGGCAAAGTACTGCAGTGGTTTGCCATTGCCTTCTGCAGTATGGCTGACCAGGAAACTCTCCCCCTCTTGCCACCTGCCATCAGGAGTATTGGAAGGATTTACAGGCTGATATCAACCTGTTTGGCCATGTTACAGTATGCACCTTCTGTGGCCATCAAGTCCTGAAGTGGAATTCAAACACGGAGCTTCTAGCCCAGAAGTAGGGATGCTACCCATTGCACCACAAGACCTCCCTTTTCTAATAGTGTAGTAAGTTCATAATTACTTCTGAACAGCCTCACTGGCCCTGAAAATCATAAGTAAATAATAAAAATTGCATTTTCAATTTTTAAAAAAATTTTTTAGGATTAAGGTAGAAGCTGAAATGTCATGTGTACATCCCAATCATTTATTTCACTCTCTATAAAATTTTAATTTAAAAAAGTGAAAAAAATCTCAGTTCATTTTACTTCCTGGATTGCTGCTTGTAAGGATATGTCATTGTGATTGGCTGCTTGCTCTGACTGATGAAACCAGTCACTGCATGCCTAGAAATCCCCTTGGCTTGGTGGCAGATTCAAACTTATGTCAAGAAAGGGGAAATCTATACCTTCAATCTATAGCCTCATCAGAAACTCAGTGAACTATTGTCTAGATTAGATGAAAAAGATAATGTGACAAACAAAAATCAATACAGGGTTGCAAACAACCTCAAGAATTGTCCTGGAGCCTCCAGAAATTAAAATTAATATCAGGATACTGCTACAAGGAAAAATCTAGGAGGAAAATCATTGGGACATGAAAAATGTTTTTCTTGCACACCTTTATTCATTAGTTATAGAAATATTGGAGATTGGAAAAAGAGTTTGTTTGACTGGACAAGGAATTTGGAGGGTGGAAGTCGTGTGATGAAATCTCCAGCAATAAGTCCAACTATAGTTGGCAACCGGTAACCATCTATGACAAAAATGTTCAAACAGATTTTGACAATTTTTGGTAAATAGAGTTGCCTTTTATCTACCAGCATCACAAAGCACAATTAATAACAAAATGTAACAGAAACATTCATTATTCTGGAAATTTATTCAGGACAACATTACAACACCAATATAGACGGTAATTTTCTGGTTATAGGATAGGCTTGTGACTGAATTACAGACTATATTTAGGTATATTACAAATATATCTATTGTATCAGATTGCCTCCAAACTTCCTGTGTACAAAACTAGATTAGGAGGCATAATCACTCAGAGACAAATGAGATGACTTAAGGTATTGAGTCAAAATGTCCCAGAAGAATTTATTCACAGCACTGAATAGTTTCCTAGTGAAAATCTGATTGTGATTCTGCAAACACCATGACAACAAAACAGAAAATTAACATAAATTGACATTTCTGTTTTTTCCCCTGCTGTAGGGGTACCTCAAATTAAGAAAGCTTCTATTTCTAGCTTGTATTTCTAACATCCAGCATCTGAATTGTAAATCGAATATCGATTTTTGCAGACGCTGCATTGCCAACGCCATTGCGTTTACGGGTAGATTATTGGTTAAGCAAACTTAACAGATGAAATCCATTCGAGTGCTCAATAAATTGCCTTCCTATTTATGCACAAACGTATTGGCGAGGAGGCTACACACTTAAGCAATTTATTTCAATTCAATCTCATTTGCTTCTAGATTTCTCAGGACAAATTGCGATGATTCAGTGCAGAGGTTTGTCAGTGAATTGATCCATGCTTGTGATGACATTGCACCAGCATTTAAAATACTGTGGAGGCTCGATGGCTTCACAAATAGCGACAAAAGCTGCAATGATTCAATTTCTACCTGAGGCCCCTTGCTGTCACGACGGGAGGCCATTCACATAAAAAAAAGGCACTAATGTTTGTGATGTTCAACAATTGTCCGAATTCATGGTTATTGAGAAAGGAACTCTGTAGCCAGTTGTTAGGAAATTCCAGAACAATGGCAAAACATTCAAAACTGATGGGCAGGTAAAGACCAGCTGGTCTATCAGGCTTGTCCCACACTATGACAGTTGGAGCATCACGACACCACCCCCCAACCACAACCCCTCCCTCCCGTCTCCACACTTCCAACATAATTACAGGCAAAAAGGAGAAAAAAATCCAAGGCCAAAAAGGGAAAAAAAACACTCTGGTACTCTGACCACCCCCATCACCACCCCCCACCCACCCCTCCCTAAGGCAATTGAAAGCAATCCAGGAGATCACAAGTACCAAGTGATACCTATAAAATAACTGGGAACCTGAACAAAACAAAAAGCTGCAGATGCTGGAAATCCTAAATAAAAGCAGAAAATGCTGGAATAAAGCATATTGGCCAGTTCAGCAGCATTTGTGGAAAGAGAAAGAGAATTAAAGTTTCAACTTGATGGCTTTTCATCAGAACTTCGAGGTCATCAACCCGAAACCTCACCTGTTTCCCTCCCCACAGGTGCTGGTTGACCTGCTGAGTGAACATACAAAATTAGGAGCAAGAGTAGGCCATTTGGCTCCTCGAGTCTGCTCTGGCATTCAATAAAATCATGGCTGATCTGACTGTGGCCTGAACTCCACATTCCTGTCTATCCACTGCATTCCCTTTGGGCAGGATTAAAGATGGGGCAGCATCTAGTACTTCTTGGTAAGTCAGCTTTCTCTGTAGTCTTCAGTCATGCTCACTGTCCTCTAAATTCTTGTTAAAACATAGGGGAGTGGGAGGAGGGAAGCCGGGATCTCTTGATCAATCAGCATCCCATGGTGTGCTACTGCCCCATACAAACAGCCTCTGCACCTCACGTAGGATATTTTGGCCTGGAAGGGGGTGCAGCGCAGATTCAGAGGAACATAAAAAGAGTAGACGACCATTCAGCCCCTGAAACCCGTTCTACCATTCAATGAGATCACGGCTGATCTGTGATCTAACTCCACACACTCACCTTTGTCCACATCTTTTAATCTTTGGTTAACCAAAATCTATCAATCAATCTCAGATTTTAAATTAACAATTGTTCCAGCATCAGTTTTTTTTTTACAGAAGACAGTTTTGAACTTCCACCACCCTTTGAGTCTAATCTAACTCCTGCAAGGTCTAGCTCTAATTTTTAGACTATGCTCCTCAGTCCTAGGCTGCATCCAATCAGCAGAAACAGTTTCCCTCTATCGACTCTATCAGTTCCATTTAATATCTTGAAAACTCCAATCAAATTACTCCTTAACCAACTGAATTTCAGGGAATATATCCCTAGTTTGTATAATATCTTGTAATTTAATGCTTAGAGGCCAGGTATCTTTCTGGACTCCCTCCAAGGCCAATATATCCTTCCTAAGGTGTGGTGCCCAAACTGCTCACATACTTCAGGTGTGGTCTAACTAGGGCTTTGTATAGCTGAAGTATGACTCCTATTTCTTATGTTCTTGTATTCTAGACATGAAGGCCTGCATTCCATTAGCCTTTTTTATTATTTTCTGTACCTATTCATGATTTTAATAAATTTTAATTGATTTTAGTGATCTATATACCTGGACCCCCAAGTCTCTTTGAGCAGCCACTGTGGGTAAATGAAGTTAAGATACAGATCAGCCAAGATCTAATTGGATAGTGGAAGAGGCTTGAGGCGCTTAATGACCTACTCCTGCTCCTTCCAAGAATAGTCCCCAGTGCAATTCCAATAAATTAGCCAATCTCAGCCTTGGTGGGCATGATCCATTTCAGAAACTCTGGACTATTGTAAGTGGTGAGTACGAGTTGGTGGGGCTCTCTATTTTGGTTTATACGTGAACAATGGCCCATTGGGTGAGGTTCCAGAGTTAGACTAGTTCCTACAGGACTGTTTCCCAGTACAATTTAGCACCTCCAGGACAGGAGGAGAGAAAAAGATTAGCCTGCTAAGCCGAAATGGCTCAGGGCCACACTAGGCAACATATTCCCAGCTAAATGATCAGAAGACAATTTGAATTTATACAGACCCTTTAATGTTGTAAAAGGCTGCATTCACTGAGCATGACTGAAGATTCTTTGAAGGGCCAATATCAGACAAAATATGACACCGATAACACAAGGAGACATAAGGAGAGGTGGAGTATAACGTGGGCAAATGTGAAATTGTCCATTTTGGCAAGAATTAAAAAAAAGAAGCATATTATCTAATTGGTGAGAAACTGCAGAGCTGAGATTCAGAGGGATCTGGGTGTCCTAGTGTATGAAAAGCAAAAGGCTAGTATGCAGGTACAGTAAATAATTAGGAAAGCTAAAAGAATGTAATCATTTATTGCGAGGGGAATTGAATACAAAAGTAGGAAGGTTATGCTTCAGTTGTACAGGACAATGGTGAGACCACATCTGGAATACTGTGTAAAATATTAGTCTCCTTATTTAAGGAAGGATGTAAATGCATTAGAAGCAGTTCAGAGGTTTACTAAACTAATACCAGGAATGGGCAGGTTATCTTATGAGGAAAGATTGGACAGGCTAGGCTTATAAGTTTAGAAGAGGAAGAGGCAACTTGATTGAAACATACAAGGCCCTGAGGGGTTTTGATAGGGTCAATGTGGAGAGGATGTTTCCTCTTGTGGGAGAATCTAGAACTTGGGGTCACCGTTTAAAACTAAGGGGTTGCCCATTTAAGACAGAAATGACAAAAGAAATGTTTGTTCTCAGGGGGTAGTGAGTCTTTGGGACTCCCTTCCTCAAAAGGCAGTGGAGGCAGAATCTCTGAATGTTTTCAAGCCAGAGGTAGATAGATTCTTGATAAACAGGAGGGTGAAAAGTTACCAGGGGTAGGTGGGAGATTACAGTCAGATCACCCATGATCTGATTGAATGGCGGAGCAGGCTAGAGGACCGAGGGGCCTACTCCTGCTGCTAGTTCACATGTTCATACGTATAAAAGTTTTGTCAAACAGGTAGATTTTCATCTTAAAGGAGAAGAGAGAGGCGGGGAGGATTTGGGAAGAAATTCCAGAGCTCCTACCATCTCCAAACACCTCAAGGCGCTTCACAGGAGCAATCATCAAACAAATTTTGACATCGAGTCACAGAAGGAGATGTTAGGACAGGTGGCCAAAAGCTTGGTCAAGAGATAGATTTTAAGGAGCATCTTAAAAGGGGAGAGAGGTAGAGAGGAGAAGAGAGAATTCCAGAGATTAGGGCCTTGGCAGCTGAAGGCACAGCTGTCAAAGGTGGAGTGATTAAAATCAGGGATTCTCCAGAGGCCAGAATTGGAACAGCGCAGACATCTCAGAGGGTTATAGGCTGGAGGAGATTACAGAGACAGGGACAGGCGAGGCAAGGATAAGAATTTTAAAATTGAGGCGTTGCTTAACCAGCAGTCAACATAGACTAGTGAGCACAGGATGAGAGGTGAATTGAACTTGGTGCAACTTCGGACTCGGGCTGCAGTTTTGTACTTTGCAATCCGTTTCATCTACATGGAAAATTGTAATAAATTGTTTAGGTGAGGCCAGCCAAATGACACTATGGTACTGGAATTCGACACATTTATATAATCGGAATCCTTCATAAATGGTATAAACATCCGTCTGAAATGCTGCTGAAACCTTGTAACCAAATCGTCAACAAGAAGCCAGAACAAAATACTTTGTAAAAAAAATACACCATGTCACACAAACATAATGTAGGTTGTACAATAAAATGCCTAGCTTTATATTCCTGATTTTGTTTCTGTGTCCGAATGCACGTTCAGCCAATAATGTTCCTCATCCAGTATACAAATGGAAACAATGGCCCATTGTTGAATGTTTTAAAATTCCTAATTACCACATCAGTAACAGCCATTCACTTCTTAACGCAGTACTTATCAAGCAAAGATATTTGTACTTACATTTATATATTTATAACAGCTTACATTTATATAACACCTTTGACACTGTAAAATATACCAAGGCCCTTCACAGGAGCACTATCAGACAAAATCTGACACCAAGGCACACAAGGAGGTATTAGGATCGGTGACCAAAAGCTGTGTTAAATATGGTTTCAGGAGCATCTTAAAAGGGAGTGGGAGATGGTTTAGCAAGGAAATTACAGAACTTAGGGCCGAGGCAACTGAGGGCATGGCCACCAATGGTGGAGAGTTTAAAATTGGGGTTGCAAGGGTGGTCAGAGTTGGGGGAGCACAGAGATCTCACGATAGTTGTAGGGCTGGAGGAGGGTACAGAGATAGCTTGGGGTGAGGCCGTGAAGGTATTTGAACACGGATGAGAATTTTAAATGCCAGCCTGGAAGCCAATGTGGGTCAGTGAGCACAGGGTGAACAGGACTTTTAGAGAGTTGCATACTCCCTTTCACAAATTGGATCTTGAGCTTTGTTTATGAATACAAACTACCTTATCTGGGCCACTGATCATGCCAATGATGCTCATGAACTTTCACCCTCACCCCACAAGCGTGACAAGGTACCTTGGTCGAAAACTCAAAAGGGGCATTTTCCAGAACTGTGATTTTTGTGGTTTAGGGAGGGAGTTCGAGGCTAGGGGTAAAGTGGCTGAAATAACATAGGTAGGTTCTTCCCAATAATATCACTGTTCCTCTGGAAGGGAAGCAAAACAAACTGGCAGATTCTCACTGGCATATGATATTCAATATGTCTCCAACTTATTTTCCCCTGCACCATACCACCTCCTCCACAACCCCACAATCAAAAACAAGGCGTTAGAAGAATGAGTTGCATTTATATAGCACTCTTCATCACCTCAAGATGCCTCAAAGCACTTTATAGCCAATGAAGGACTTTTGAAGAGTAGTCACTATTGTAATGTAGGAAACACAGCAGATAAATCGCTCACAGCAAGGTCCCACAATCAGCAACGTGATAATGACCACATCATCTGTTTAAGCTGAAGTGAAACTTCAGTGGATTCTGAAAAAGGTAAATGATAAGACACATTAGCTACGTTTTAAAGTTGCTTCAGTACTCTGAGGCACTAACTTTAGGGAACCCAGTAACAATTTATGCTTATATTGTACCTTTAAATAAAAGGGATAATCTGCAGCTCATTTCCAAATTAGATTTATTCTCCAGGAACAATTGAGGTGGGATCACTAGAGATCCCATTCACAACAGAAGCCACTAAAGGCTCAAGAAAAGCAAAGAAATAATAAAATGAACAAAAGTTGTATTTTAAAAAGCACCTTGCACATCGCAAAGCACTTCACATACAAATGAATTACTTTTGAGGTGTAATCACTGTCACTTTGTAAATATAGCACAGCTCTATTAATACTACTTAATTTCATAAGTTTTCATGCTAGTTACAGAAAAGTAAATAGCAACTGTGTGGGAAAAGGTCTCATTAAACACCTATGCTTATATATTTGGCATTTATCCTGCCACGTAACGTGTAACACGCAATACACAGAAGCACAACCGAAGAAGTCACATTGGAGTTAAAACATTAACTCTGATTCATTCTCCACAGATGCTGCCAAACCTGCTGAGTTTTTTCAACACTTCTTGTTTTTATTTCAGATCTCCAGCATTCGCAGTATTTTGCTTTTATTACACAGGAGCACACCTTTGCATTGATTTGTAGATAGTTAAGATTTGAAAGGGCATATAAATCTTTCAATCCACACCATCAATTCCAGGCTGCTGATTGGGTATGCTTAATGTGATTAACAATTATCTAGCCTTATCAAATAAACAAGGTTTCTTTCTTTAATTAAACACTTACAATTTTATAAAAACTTCCTGTGTTACACAGTCTGCACTTCTCCAATTATACCAAAGCAGTAGTTAAGGAAATAAAACATCCCACAACATTCAGACCATCTTATCTATAATCTTATATGAAATATGATTCCAATCCAACTTCCAGCAATTAAAATTTGTGCGTGTGCGTGTGCATGTGCACACAGCAACAGATATGATACTGGGGCAGTGGCACCATTGCTGATATGCATTGACTCAGTAACTCTCGGCCAGAGTGACAGTAGGGAGGCTGCAGTTGACTTCAATGACCCTGGGCTGCAGGGAGTTTGGGGAGGAGGGGTGGGAGAGGCGAGAGGGCACTTAAATAAACAAGAAGTCTCTTTCCGAAACAGTTGTCACTTCGGAGAATCAAAATTTGGGAAATGTATGGCACATGTGAGTAAAGCACCACCTGTCCTTTTAACTCTTGTGACCCAGGATCAAATTTGACTTAAATTGATGGGATGAATGCGTTTTTCTACTTACTACAAAATGAAAAGAGTTGGGAAAGAACTCAAACTAGCGTCTAGTGGACTGGAGCCCACAGGACAAATGTCCTTTAACAGCAAGATGGTACTCTCAAGATGACTAGACTGAGATACGATATTGATGCAACATCAAATCATTTAATTAGGCCTGGTCTAGGAGTACTCCATGCTGATTGGGTACTCAAAGCATAAAACAAGAAGTGTTTTATTTCTCCAGTACTGACATGCTTCAATTTGATATAAGCATTAGAATCACCAGAGAATATAAGTGTTTAAAAAAAATCATTACAATACATGTTGGACTGGGATTACAAACCGAAAAGGAAGGCACCATAACAATTTGTTAAAAATAGCAATTTGATGATTTTCAGAGCAAGCACACATTTATTTGATGTACTGTGTGACGGTTTACGCAGCAGTAAGTGTTTGATAAAAATCAGGTATACAGAGAACCAGAATAGCTCCCCAGTAACTATATACACAGGGAGGGAGTTCCAGGATCTTCCCAAACAGCACTGTGGTTATAACTACACCAAATAGACTGCAGCGGTTCAAGGCGGCAGCTCACCACCACCATCTCAAGGGCAATTAGGGGTGGGCAAAAAATGCTGGCCTAGCCAGCGATGCACAAATCCCATGAGTGAATTTAAAAAAAACACACTGGGATGATTCCAGGTCTGATTCTGACCCTTGAACTCAGCCAGGACAATGGCGCTACTATTGGCCAGAGTGCTCCAGAAAGAAAGAGCTTGTATTTACTTATGGCCTCAGAAGGCCCCAAAGCGCTTTACAGCCAATAAAGTACTTTTAGAATTTAGGAAGCATGCCAGTCAATTTATACACAGCAAGCTCTCACAAACAGCAACATGATAATGACCAGGTTATTTGTTTTTTTGTTTTTAGTGATGTTGGTCAGGGGATAAATATTGTCCAGGATACTTGGGAGAACTCCCCTGCCCGCCTTCAAGTAGTACCATGAGATCTTTTATGTTCACCCAAGAAGGCTGATGGTGTCTCAGCTTAATATCCCATCTGAAAGAGGCACCTCCGAGACAGTGCAGCTTTCCCATCAATACTGCACTGGTATGACAGCCTAGATTACATGCTGAAGCCTCTGAAAGGCTTAAATCCACAGCCTCTATCTCAGAGCTGTCCACTGAGTCATGGCTGACACCTATGATTGAAGGGGAGGGGGGATTAAGAGGAAATGGCCAAGACTCTTGCTTCTGATTGACAGTTGCATCCTGCTGCAAATCATAACGCAATCTTGTGTCTCTATCATCTGAAGTGATTGGGATCTGCCAACCAAGCGTATCAAACCAAAACATCAGCTAGAAATACATAGTTATCGTTACCATTTCATTTTCTAATCATCAGAGTATCTCGATTCAAATGTGGAAGTTGGAAAGAAGTTTGATAACAGTGGACAGTGATATAATGTTGCCCCCCGTCCCAACGCCTGTCCCATTTTAAAAGCACTCCCATTTTCCTGGCCAATATTCATCTCTCAGCCAACAAAAACAGATTATCTGGTCATTGACGTTTGTGGGGCTTGTTGTGTGCAAATTGACTGCTGTATTTCCTACATTACAACAGTAACTACATTTGGAAAGTACTTAACTGACTATAAAGAGTTTTGTACTGTCATGAAAAGCACTATAAAAGTGCAAGCCTTTCTTTTAATTTGAATTTAGTACTGTATAGCAGGTAGCAGTCTTCTGATATGAAAGAGATTACTACTTTATGGATAAAGCAGATGAAAAATATATTGCAATGTCGCACTTTTAAGCCCAACTACAATTACCATCATACTGTAAAGCTTGACATTTTAACACTAGGTAATTTTCATGCGGTCCATTAACCTTCCTCCCCTAACTTGCCCTCACTGACCAGAATTTGGCCACTGCATCTGCCAGCAAAACTATGGCTATTAAGATCTACATAACTTTCTTACCTCTCACTGTGTAAAGGTGATTCTCCTGAATTTGCCATTGGATTTATTGGCGACTATTCTAAATTTAAGACATGCAGTTGCCAGATCTCACAAAAGTGGAAACATTTTCCTGGTGAGGAAACCATAATAGCTTCCGCACACAGGCCTCAGGTTACAGATTAGAGTCAATTTTTTTTTATTCATTCATGGGATGTGGGCCTCGTTGGCTGGGCCAACATTTATTGCCCCTCCCTAGTTGCCCTTGAGAACGTGGTGGTGAGCTGTCTTCTTGAACCACTGCAGTCCATGTGCTGTAGGTACACCCACAGTGCTGTTAGGGAGGAAGTTCCAGGATTTTGACCCAGCAACAGTGAAGAAACGGCAATATATTTCCAAGTCAGGATGGTGAGTGACTTGGAGGGGAAGTTCTAGGTGGTGATATTCCCCTCTATCTGCTGCTCTTGTCCTTTTAGATGCTAGTGGCCGTGGGTTTGGAAGATGCTGTCTAAGAAGCGTTGGTGAATTCCTGCAGTGCATCTTGTAGATGGTACACGCTGCTTCTACTGTGCATCGGTGGTGAAAGGAGTGAATGTTTGTGGATGTGGTGCCAATCCAGCGGGCTGCTTTGTCCTGGACTCATCCAGGCATGTGGGGAGTATTCCATCACACTCCTGACTTGTGCCTTGTAGATGATGGGCAGGCTTTGGGGAGTCAGGAGGTGAGTTACTTGTTGCACGATTCCCAGCCTCTGACTTGCTCTTGTAGCCACAGTATCTATATGGCTAGTCCAGTTCAGTTTCTGGTCAATGGTAACCCCCAGGATGTTGATAGTGGGGGATTCAGTGATGGTAATGCCATTGAACATCAAGGAGCAATGGTTGAATTCTCTCTTGTTGGAGATGGTCATTGCCTGACACTTGCGTGGCACGAATGTTACTTGCCACTTGTCAGCTCAAGCCTGGATATTGTCCAGATTTGCTGCACTTGGACATGGACTGCTTCAATATTTGAGGAGTCACGAATGGTGCTGAACATTGTCATCAGCGAACATCCCCACTTCTGACCTTGCTTCTGAAAGCCAAATGTCCACTTCCTTCTCTGTGGTGGTATCAAGAGAGATGGCACATTTCAAATAGGTAAGTTGTTGGATGACATTCAGCTCAGTTCCTTCAATGACAATGCTTGGTGGTCTATAATCTTCTTGGGCTCCAAGCTGATACAGGACTTCAGTTTTCTTTAAACTAATTTTTAGCCTGAAGAGTTGCACCATCTCCGAAAAACATGTTGTTATATGTTGCAGGTCTGATTGCAGACAGTATTCTAGGCTTTATTAATAGGAACATAGGAGTACAAGAGCAGGGAGGTTATGATGAACTTATATAAGATACTGGTTAGACCTCAGCTGGAGTATTGTGTACAGTTCTGGGCACCACACTATAGGAAGGATGTGAACGCATTGGAAAGAATGCAGAAAAGGTTTACGGGGATGGTTCCAAGGATGAGAAACTTCAGCTATGAGGATAGATTGGAGAAGTTGGGACTGTTTTCCTTGGAAAGAAGGTGGCTGAGAGGAGACTTGATAGAAGTTTTCAAAACAATGAGGGGCCTGGACAGAGTAGATAGGGAGAAACTGTTCCCATTCATAAACAGAAGTTTTAAAATGCCTTGCAAAAGAAGCAAATGGGAGGCGAGAAAAATCTTTATCACACAGCAAGTGGTTAGGGTTCGGAATGCACTGCCTGGGGGTGTGGTGGAGGCAGGTTCAATTGAGGCATTCAAGAAGGCATTGGATGATTATCTAAATAGAAACAATGTGCAGGGTTACAGGGAAAAGGCAGGGTATTGGTACTAAGTTAAAATGCTCAGAGAGCCGGTGCAGACACGATGGACCAAATGGCCTCTTTCTACACTGTAGCGATTCAGTGATTCATTAGTGAGCCTATCAGCAGCAAATGTGGGACAGAAAAAAATCTGTGATTGGAGGAGCAGTGAGCAGCAGCAACAGAGAGTTCAGGGCCCAGGGCAACAGATTGCCGGGACCCACAGAGCGGGGAGCAGAGTGCCGGGATCCAGGGATCAGGGCAGCAGAGTGTGGGGACCCCAGTGAGGAGAGATGGATTGTGTCCCCTGGGAGTGAGACACTGCAGTGCTCCTGGTCCAAGGCAGGTGGGAGAAGAGGCTGACTGGTGTTTGTAGGAGCGGGGGTGTGCGTGGGAGTGGGAGCATGTGTATACACAACAATTTATCGCTATGACATTGCTTTATTTTTGCTCAGCAATTGTTTATTTTCTTAACACATCAACTTTTTTTAAAAATTCAGTTTAAAGTTGTGTCAAACCTCCTCTTTCCGAAATTTGCTCATTGGCCTCTTGTGGAAGAAAAAGTTGAAAATGTGGTCCTCCCCCCCACCCAAGCAAAAAGGTTGGACAAGCCTGGTGTACAGTACTGGTCTCCTTATTTAAAGAAGGAAGTTAATGCGTTAGAAGCAGTGCAGAGAAGGTTTACTAGACTATGAGGAAAGGGTGGACAGGCTAGGCTTGTATCCATTGGAGTTTAGAAGAGTAAGAAGCGACTTGATTGAAACTCTTAAGGTCCTGGGGCGTCTTGACAGGGTGATTGTGGAGAGGATGTTTCCTCTTGTGGGAGAACCTGGAACTAGGGGTCACAAAAATAAGGGGTCAGTCATTTAAGACAGAGGTGAGGAGAGTTTCTTTTCTCTGAGGGTCAGGAGACTTTGGAACTCTCTCCCTCAAAAGGCAGTGGAAGCAGAGTCTTTCAATATTATTAAGGCCAAGCTAGATAGATTCTTGATAAGCAAGGGGGTGAAAGGTTATCAGAGGTAGGCAGGAATGTGGAGTTGAAGTTACAATCAGATCAGCTATGATCTTATTAAATGGCGGAGCAGGTTCAAGGGGTCAAGTGGTCTAATCCTGCTCCTAATACGTATGCATGTTCATACGGCAGTCACAGTTTCCTCCAGAGTTGGGCTTTCATTTAGTTCTTTTTTGACTGGCTGTTGTTGGATGCAGTTGATGGCAGTATCATGCACTGTGCACTTGGTGCTGAAGGGTGTTTCAAAGTGCTCCAACCAGCAATCCAGGACCGACTCCTTGTCGATGTGTAGTGTCTTGCCATCGGCGCCACGCAGTGGGTTTTGAATTTGCTATGATGGTCCAAAGACAGATTTTAGTGCTTCATAGAAGCTTCTTATGTCACCAGTATCAGCGTACAGTTGAGTTTTTCCTACATGTAATCCACCAGTCATTTTGGATATTCCTTAGTTTGTGTTGAAGGGTGCTGCATGCTTGACGATAGGCTGTTTTTTGCTCTTGGCTAGCTAACTGGGCCAGGTGAACCTGATGAGCTTATCTTTTTATTGCTTGCCGATTTTAATTTCCTTGTCATTTTCATCAAACCAATCCCTGTTCTTGGTGCTGGGTCCAATGACCTCATTGGAAGTACTCAGTGTTGTACAACTATACCTACCAATAACTTGGCAGGGCAGCAGTGCTTATACAAAAGGATAAGTCCTCCAGCAAATGCAGTGTGTGGAGAATAATAACAATACAAAGTGCTTGTAAAAATCAATCCCAGTTGCTTACAGCAATGATTGGCGGACGAGTAAAGGGAATATGACCCAATTATCTCAGTTCTGATCAGGACTCGTGATGTCATTTGGTAATAATATGCAGGTGAAAATGTGACCCAAGCCTCATAAAGTCACTTTTATTTTATACAGACTAGGATTCATTTGCTGAGCTCAACAAAGACTTTTGTCAGTGATGTAAATGACCATTTTCTTCTTCTCTTTGTCCATAGAAAGTCATCTATTTACTTCTTGCATTTTTGGTCATTTTCTTTTCCTTTAACTCCTGTTCTCATGATGGCTTATCCCCCTGGCCAGAGTGCAAGTCAACAGGTGTGAGTCACTCCTCTAGCTCACTACTCTCTTCAATAGAGCAAAGGGTTAAGATCTGATGGGGTCTTCAAAATTAGGAAGAGCTCTGATAGGGTAAATCAAACAATTTTCATCAGTGATTAAACAACTGGAGTGCATCGAGTTTAGATCACCGAAAAGAACAAAGTGAGAGGTCAGAAGAATTTTTCTATGCTTGGGATTAAACTAGAAACCATGTTGGTGGCAGGATCCTCAATAGATTTAAAAAGAGAAGTGGATAAATATGAAAAATTTGAAAGTGCAATGGAATGGAGCTAAGGGAACAGCTCTTAAAATTTAGTCAAATATAAATTGAATATCATCTTGATCATGGAGTGATACAGCACAAATGGAGGTCATTTGACCTTTTGTAGCTGTGCTGGCTCTTGAAAATCGATATCCAATTAGTTCATTGCTCTGTTCTTATAGTCTTGCATTGTTTTTTCCCTTTTCAAGCATATGTCCAAAGTCCCTTTTGAAATTTGCTACTGAATCTGCTCCCTATACCCTTTCAGGCAGTGAGGTCTAGAACTAAAAATGAACTAAAGTAAACTGATTAATTTAAATATTAATGAACATAAATTGAGATCAATTATTCCATCCTGGGGCAGCAATCTTAAACAGGATATGGATTTCATAAGTACTGGATCCTTGCAAGAAAAAAAATTCTATCTGCTATGGATAGGACACTTAGTAAGGACAAGCTTATGATAGATGTTTTGTTTAACAACATTGCGCAAATGAGTTATCAAATCACGGTTAACAAAACATTGACTGTTTAAATGCTACATTTGAAACTACCAGCATCCCCTGCTTTGAGGTGGAAGGTTTTGGGTTCATATCCACTCCTAGACTGGAGAACAGAATCTAGGCTGATGTGTTAAACCAAGGCCTGTCTGGTGGTCCAGCTGGGTTCAAACAATCCTATTTCACTATTCAGTAGCACGGAGGGAGTTTTCTCAAGAGTCCAGTCAATATTTATCCCTTGACCAAGCCCCACCAAAACACAAGCACAAACACAAATCTCATTTGATGTTTCCAGGATGTTGTCGTACTCAGGTTGCACAGCAAATCAGTGATTGTCTGGATTCGTGGAAGCACAAAAACACAACGGCCTTTGAGCCAGGTGTCAGCAGCCCCTTTTGTTGATTTTTGTAGCTGTTCTGGTTTCCTTCATCAGTCGGTTACATGACAGTGACTGTACTTCAAAAATAAATCATTGTTTGGAAAGCACTTTGGGTACTGAAAAAGTGACAAAGAAAATTCTTAAAAACATACATTGTAAAAATAGCAGTAAATTTTCACCTTTTTACCACAACAACCTGACCTATATAGCATCCTTAATATAGTTAACTGACCCAAGGTGCTTCATGGAAGCCTTATTAGATTTTAAAAACTCTGAGTCGAAGACAGGAGATGTTAAGTCAGGTGACCAAAAGCTTGGGCATAGATACAGGTTTCACAGAGTGTTTTAGAGGACAATAGAGTGGTAGGAGACTACAGAAGGAGTTCCAGAGTTTGAGGCTTAGATAACTGAAAGTTATGGTGGTGCTGTAAGGTGGGAATGCATAAAAGGCCAGATTTGGAGAAACACAGAGATCTCAGGAGGTTTATAGGGCTGGAAGAGATTGTAGGGATAGGGAGGGGTCCAATGCAACAGTTATAAAATCATGACTGTATTACTTTCAAAAATGCAAGAGTATTTCACATAATGGAATTGAATGTCTAAACACCCGCTTGGTGACTCTTCATAAAGTTGGTAAATTAATGCTCCTGCACCAAAAATAACTAAAGATTTAAAAATGTGTGATAAAACAATAAGTTTGGCAGGAAAGCTGAGAAAAACATCATTTAATGGTGGTCAGAAATAAAAATCTTTTAAATAAACCTCTTAAGCTCACCAGTGTAAGTTGAACTTTTTGCTAATTATAACTCACGGGTACATTTTAAAAATGAGACTTCTCCAAAATAATTTCTCACAAGAAACAATTTTGTAGAATTTGCAGCTTTCAGTTAGATTGGCACAAGGGCAGCCAACAATTAAACAGTAATTTTTTTCATAAAAAGTTGCGAATAACTTAGGGTGACATTACGATCAATCTGTGCAATCCTGAGGAAATCCCTCCTGACCTCAGGCCATATACAACAGTCTTAACAGTGCAAGAAATCCTCCAGCTTATCAGACCCATTGTCAAATTCTCCAGTTGATGCAGGCCATATGAAATCCTGCAGCAACTCCTCTATGGCCCTCATGGCACTTTTACAAGTGATGCAAAATTACTATGCGCATGTACAACAACTTTGGTTTAAAAAAAAGACAATCCCCGCATACTCTGCACTTTTACTTCCTATTTGAGTTAGTGTTAAACATTCCACTGCCTATGACAGGAAGCTCAGATGTGTTAAGATATGGTTTGTCTTCTTTAAGTTATAACCTGCAGCACAACATCAGTTACATTGTCATAACCTTGTGCTATATTGATAGCGCTGTATCAAAAATAACAAGTTACTGTAGAAATTTACCAGAAATTACACTATTATGGAGAACTCACACTTCTATCGTGCGATGTCTGAAAGAAAAAAACTGCTCCTTCTAATGGAATGGAACAGATGGAAAATCGTGGAGATAACTTTTCACAATGTAAAACACTAAAATAATGCAATGCAGCATGACATGATGACAGAAACCTAATGATATTCTTTCCCTTCACACTAATAGCACTCAGCACGTGCAGCAATGTCGCAAGTGTACCCAGGATAGTAATTAGCTTAAAACTCCCAATTTCAAAAAGCTAATTTTCAGCTCTATACTGATATTCTCCTTCAGTACTAAAAGGAGTCTCTTACACAAATGACAGATACAAACATAATTGTGCTGCAATGATGCTTACAAACACAGCATTAGTGTTAAAATTGCGTATGCAGAGATCACACCACAGCTTAAATGCTAAACAGAAAAAAGTTACTGTCTATCAAATTGACATTTATAGTAAACATTGATTAACTTTCTTTCTTTACATAAAAGTTCCAAGTTATACCCATCTAACACGAGTTATATGGATGGAGACACAGCAGCGTATTTCAGTATTAAGTTCAAACTTGCTTGAAATTCCTTTGTTATACATATCACAGTGTCTGAATTTTGTTTCTCATGAAAGTACAGGACTAAGAAAGGTACATCATCATTCGTACAGTTTGCTAATACAATTGGACAGAATGTTTTTACCAAGTGTCTAGATGAATGCGTCATCTTCAATTAATTGGAAAAAGGTTTTCAACTCCGTATTACAGTATTTCACTTAGATGAGGAATTGTCCTATTGTGTGTACAAGATATGTTGATTCATATTTACTTTTCTCCCCCACCTTTTCCATTAACTGCAGGATACTCACTTGGATTCTATGTCCCAATTGGATTTTCTAGCCAGCTCTCAACTGACGGCCAATAAACACAAGAGTGGAAAAGTTTCAGCTCTTTCCAGGAGGTCGCCAAATAAGTGAGATACGGTAGTCAATGCAATGCTTAACCAAACACCCATACCTGCTGTCGGGACCTGACCATTATAGACAAATGCATGTATCTGGCCTGACTTTTTGACTTGGCAGCCCAAGTGCTTGGTCTTGACTATTAAGAATTGTGATCAGCGGCCAAAGGATAGACTGCACAAACAGGCACACAGGGCTTTCCCGTATCAATGTCTCAATTTTCCACAACATACATCGATAAACCGTTAAACACATCTGAATGAAGGTCAGGGAGAGGCACTTTGAACTGGAGATGAGTAAAACTACATGTATTGACCAGAACCACAATGCAACTGCAGGGACCAAGTCTGTGTCCCACTGGATTCTCCAAATAGCAGATAAAGCACGCTACTATAAAGTATGGCAGATGCACTTTTGATAACATTGGGACAAATTGATTGAATGCATCAATACAGACAAATGTAAATACTTAAAACACCAAAGCACTATTTATAAATCATTCAATACATAATCTTTCAAAATTCATCACTGCCTTTCATGATGGAAGTGCACCTGGTATCACAAATATTATTATTTTCCAATGAAAGTGAACTGAATGAATCAAGCTACTATAATGAAACCTTACACTGTGGCTACGTCACTGAAAATCAAAGGGACAGCCATTTTTATAACATCAGCCTCTTTCTATCTTGCTTGTATACAATTTTTCTATTTCCCATAGGCTTCATTGGGAATGCGTTAATCCTGGTTGTAAACTTGAATGATCATAAGAAAATGACGATCCCAGATCTCTATTTTGTAAACCTTGCTGTAGCTGATCTGATCCTTGTAGCAGATTCCCTCATTGAGGTCTTCAACCTCAATGACAAGTACTATGACATAGCCATTCTGTGCACCTTCATGTCTCTCTTCCTGCAGATCAACATGTACAGCAGC
This sequence comes from Cetorhinus maximus, assembly GCF_964194155.1. Classification (NCBI taxonomy): domain Eukaryota; kingdom Metazoa; phylum Chordata; class Chondrichthyes; order Lamniformes; family Cetorhinidae; genus Cetorhinus; species Cetorhinus maximus. Next base: position 67,806,981 of record NC_135893.1, read on the forward strand.
ATCTTCTTTCTCACATGGATGAGCTTTGACCGGTACCTTGCCCTGGCACAATCAATGAATTCCGGCACACTCCGAACTCTGCAGCATGCAAAATGGAGCTGTGGCCTGATCTGGTTGACATCCATCCTGGCTGCAATGATGCCTTTTGCTGTGGTACAGGCCCACCACACAGGGGAAGTTCACTTTTGCTTTGCAGATGTTACAGAGATCCAATGGTTGGAAGTCACTCTTGGGTTTGTCATCCCATTCTTCATCATTGGACTCTGCTACTCGCTGATTGTACGGATTCTCACAAATGCCCAGAAGCACAACCGCCTTTGGCCAAGGCGTCAGAAGGCCCTTCGCATGATTGTTGTGGTTGTTCTGGTTTTCTTCATATGTTGGTTACCTGAAAATATTTTCATCAGCCTTCAGCTCCTACAAGGCACAAAGGATTCATCAGTTTCCCTCAAGGAATCAATGGGGCACTATTATCCACTTACACGTCATATTGTTAACCTGGCTGCTTTTTCTAATAGTTGTCTGAATCCCATTATTTACAGCTTTCTTGGGGAAACATTCCGAGACAAGCTCCGCCTGTACATGAAAAGGAAAGCAAGTGTATCCACAGTTTACCGGCTTTGTAACAACACTTTGAACTGGAACATTCCTGTAACCGCAGAGGAATCTTTTGCGTAGCTGATGAAATCACTATAAGCCAAGTAATTAAGAGGAGGCCCAAATCACATTTGACTTTCTTTGGTTATGATTTGTAATTTGGCCAGTGAGTTGAAAGCAATGTTTCCAGAGCCGTCAACTTCGAAGTTAGTTGTCTAAGCACAACTCCAGAATAATTACTAAAGGAGGAAGTTGGCCAAACAAGTTTGGGATGTAGATGGCAGGAACCTCTTGCTACATTAGTCACAGTCACCATGCTGTTTACTTATATGGGAACTATCAACTAGCAGTTGTTTATGTGACTACTTGAAGCTTGTAGTTTAAAGCATAATTATATTTAATAAAGATTTTAAAGGTTCACAAAATAAATCCTTTCATAAATTGGAGGAAACTGAAAAGAGTGTAAGACTCTAAAATTTTATTAAATTCTAAATGTTTGTAAAACAATTCTACTTTAACTTAAATGTGTTCATTCCAGATTAATTACCAAGATACAAAGTAAGTTTGGCTGTATGTTTAGCTTTCCGAAAGTTTAAAATGTGCTGACCAGGCATCACAGCTTGGCACAGAAAACCCTGGAGGCAGTAAAAATGTCTGGGTGCAGATGATAAATTCATTGCATCATCAGTCACATAAGTGTGATCAAGATGAGGTGCTCCAGTTTAACAGCAACCTAAAGTCCTAGCAACACCAATATAACATCACTTCAAAATAGCCCTGTGGAGTTCATGGATGGAAATTACTGAAAGTAACATTTATAGCAAATACTAGGGAGAATGAGAATATTCAATTTTGGAGTAACCTCCCAGGCAGGGTAGAGGCAAAGCTAATTGGGTTGTTCAAAATGTAAAACAAAAAACTACTGTGGATGCTGGAAATCCAAAACAAAACAAAAACAGAATTACCTGGAAAAACTCAGCAGGTCTGGTCAAGTGTCGTGAGGACTCGAAACGTCAACTCTTTTCTTCTCCGCCGATGCTGCCAGACCTGCTGAGTTTTTCCAGGTAATTCTGTTTTTGTTTTGTTCAAAATATATTTGGCTGTAAAATTCGAGACGAGAGAGTAAGAAAGAGAGATAGAAAGACAGAGAAGAAAAAAAGGGCAAGAGGGAGAAAGTGAGAGACAACGGAAGAGTGAAAAAGCGTGAAGGGAGAGAAATAGAAAGAGAGAGAAGGGAAGGAATTAAACTTATATGGCACCTTTCACAACCTCTGTGCTTCTACAGCAAGTATTTTGAAGTGTCACTGGTACAATGTAGGAAACCCAGCAGCCTATTTGCGTCATGCAAGCTCCCACAAACAGCAATGTGTCAAATGACCAAATCATTTCTTCTGGAGAAATAAAAACAGACAAGAAATGTCATCGACCTAAAATGTTAACTTTGTTTCGCCATCAACAGATGCAGCCTAACTTGAGTGTTTCCAACTTTTTTTGTTTTTATTTCAGATTTCCAGCATCAGCTTTTGCGTTTGCTTTCATGGGTTTTAGTGAAGTTGGATAAGGGATAAATATTGATTAGAACACAGGGGAGAACTCCCCTGTTCTCTTCAAATAGTGCCATGGGGGCTTTAATGTCCACTTGAGAGGGCAGATGGCAACTCAGTTTAGTATCTCCACCAAAGACTGAACCTCTGACAGTGCAGCACTCCTTTGGATCGTGTACTCAAGTCTCTGGAGTGGAACTTGAACCCATGACTTTCTGACGCATAGGTGAAAGTGAGCCATTGAGCCACAGCTGACAGCTTTAACTGCTATGTACAACTTGCTGCAACTGGGAGAACTACAGCTTGAACAGGGAACTGGAGGCAGAATACTACCATAAGGGATAATATAATGAAAAGGGGATGCCATGCAGGTTGCATTGCAAAATACTTTTTAAAAAGTTTATAATTATATCAAGATCATAAAGGAACGTGTGTTCTTAATTCCAAGCTTGGGAATCGAGGACACAGGGTCATAATGTCAGAATAAGGCATCAGTCATTTAGGACTGAGGTGAGAAATTTCTTCATCCAGAAGGCTGTGCATGCTCAGTCATTAAATATATTCAAGACAGAGCTCAATAGATTTCACTGTACTAAGGGATTAATGCTGTTGAAATAGTGCGGGAAGTGCATTGAGGCAGATCATCACCCCTGATCTCTTTGGATGGCACGGCAGGCGCAAAGGGCCAAATGGTCTTCTCCAGCTCCTATTTCTTATGTTATTAATAAAATATCACTGGTACCTATCCTTTGACTTGTAATATGACAAAATTTTTCCTTATCTTACGGCTTACAGCAAGTTTTCTATAAGGTGCAGATACAGTACATTTTGTGAGCCTACAAAGTGTAATGTTTGGAGATATTCATGAGTGACGCACAATACACACGCAACACGCAGGTACAGTGAGAGTAAGCTACAAAATATCATCACTGTAACTTCCAGTGACACAGAATGACACGGCAAAGAGGGCATCCACTAGGCCCACCATTATCAAATTAGACCCACTCCCTTTCTCCTTTCCTAGACCCCTGCATATTTCTCCTTATCAATATAAAAATGCTTTCAAGTGGCAAAACAACTGAATCTTTCAAATTACATGAATTTCAACATTTTCAGATGATCAATTTAGAAAAGGAAAAACGTGATAATTACACGTGTCTCTGTCAGTGTGGAAGAAGTTTTGGCAGCAGTCTTAAAACATACAAAGCTGCATCACAGAATTGTTACAGCACAGAAAGAGGTGGTTCAGCCCATCGTGTCTGCACTGGCTCTCTGAATGAGCAAATTCACCTTGTGCCATTCCCTGCTTTCTCACTGTAACCCTGCACATCCTTCCTTTACAGAAAACAGTCTAATTCCCTTTTGAATGTCTCGATTGAACCTGCCTCGACCACACTCTTGGGCAATGCATTCCAAACCTTAATCACTTGCTGTATATATGTCATTTTTTACTTCTTTTGCCAATTACTTTAAATGTGTCCTCTCATTCTCAATCCTTTCATGAGTAGGAACAGTTTCTCCCCATCTACTCTGTCCTGACCTCTCATATTTTAAATACCTCCACCAAATCTCTTTTCAGTCTTCTCTTCAAGGAAAACAGTCCTAACTTCTCCGATGTATCTTCAAAAACTCAAGTTCCTCATCACTTGAGCCATTCTTGTGAATCTTTTCTGCACCCTCTCTAAAGCCTTCGCATGTTTCCCAGAACTGGACATAATACTTCAGATGAGGCTGAACTAGTGTCTTATACAAGTTGAACGTAATCTCCTTGCTCTTGTGCTCTATGTCCCTATTAATAAAGCCTAGGCTACTGTGTGCTTTATTAACCACTCTCTCAACCTGCCCTGCCACTTTCTATGATTTGTACACATAAACTCCCAGGACCCTCTGTTCCTGCATACCCTTTAGAATTGTACCCTTTGTTTCATATTGTAGTTCAATTTTCCTCCTATCAAAATGAATAACTTCACATTTCTTTGCATTGAACTTCATCTGCCATATATCTGCTCATTCCATTTGTTTATGTCCTTTTGAAGTTCTACACTATCCTCCTCATAGTTCACAATGCTTCCAAGTTTCGTATCATCTGCAAATGTTTGAAATTGTGCCCTGTATGCCAAGGTCTAATTCATTAACATATATCAGGAAAAGCAAGGGTCCCAACACTGACTCATGGGGAACTCCACTACAAATCTTCCAACTGCCCGAAAAGCATTCATTAACTACGATCCTCCATTTTCTGTCACTTAGTCAATTTCATATCCAAGTTGCTACTGTCCCTTTTATTCTATGAGGTATAACTTTGCTCACAAGTCTGTTGTGTGGAATGGTATAAAATGCCTTTTGGAAGTCCATGCACACCGTATCAACAGCATTGCCCTCATCAACCCCCTCTATTGCCTCATCAAAACACTCCAGCAAGTTAGTTAAACATGACTTTCCCTTAAGAAATTCAAGCCTGCTTTCCTTAATTAATGCGCATGTCCATGTGACTACTAATTTTGTCCCAAATTATTGTTTCTAAAAGTTTCCCCAACACCAAAGTTAAACTGGCTAGCCTGTAGTTGCTGGGTTTATCTTACACCCTTTTTTGAACTAGGGTGTGACATTTGCAATTCTCCAGTCTTCTGGCACCACCCCTGAGTCTAAGGAAGATTGAAAAATTATGGCCAGTGCCTCAACGATTTCCATTCCCACTTACCTCAGTCTGCTTGATGTATCTCATGCAGTCCTGCTGCCTTATCAACTTTAAGCACAGCCAGCCTATCCAATGCCACCTCATCAATTTTAAACGCTTCTAGTGTCTGAGTTACCCCGTCTTTCACCGTGTACTGAGTAGTAGCTTCTTCCTTGGTAAAGGCAGATGTAAAGTATTCATTTAGTACCTCAGCTATGCCCTCTGCCCTCAAATGTAAATCCCCTTTTTGGTCCCTAATCAACCCTACTCCTCCTTTGACCACCCTTTTACTATTTATATACCTAAAGACGACTTTGGGATTCCATTTTATGTTGGCTGCCAGTCTCTTTTCATACCCCTCTTTGCTTTTACACTCCCCTCTGAACCTTCTATGTTCAGCCTGGTTCTCATTGTACTTTCTATTATATCTGACCTATTATAAACATACTTTTTCTTCTTTATCTTCATTTCTACTCCCTTCGTCATGCAGCGAGCTCCGGATATGTTTGCCCTACCTTTTTCCCTTTCGAGGGCATATACCTTGATTGTGCCTGAACTATTTGACTCCAATTTATTCGGCCCAGATCTGTTCTTACCCCATTGAAGTTGGTTTTTCCCGTTAATTATTCTTACTCTGGGTTGTTCTTTGTCCTTTTCCATAGTCAACCTAAATGTTCTGATACAATGAGCGGTGCCCCTAAATGTTTTACTGACACTTGATCCACTTGGCCCACCTCATTCCGAAGAACCAGGTCTAGCAGTGCCTCCTTCCTTGTTGGACTGGAAATATACTGATGTAGAAAATTTTCCTGAATGCACTCTAGGAACTCTTGCCCCTCTCTGCCCTTTACACTACTACTATCACGGTCTATATTTGGATAATTAAAGTCCCTCATTATAACTAGCCTACACCTTTCTGTAATTTCCTTGCAAATTCATTTCGCTACATCCTTCCGACTAGATGTTGACCTATAAACTACAATGAACAATGTAACTGCACATCTTTTCGTTTCTGAGCTCTAGCCAAATAAATTCTGTCTTGAGCCCCTCTAGGTGACCCTCTTTCTCCAGCACTGCAATGTTCTTCTTAAGCAATACTACCACCCCTTCCTCTTTTCTTTCTTTCCTATCTTTCCTGTACACTGGTATCCAAGAATAGTTAACACCCAGTCTTGTACCTCTTTGAACCAGGGGCAGAATTTTCTCCTTGTAGCAGTTGGGGGGGCGGTTGGAGAAAGAGTTCAGGGGCGGGCGCATGCAGGCGTGCCTCCGATCAGCACCCCCAATCGGGGGCGTGCCGCCATTTTACGTGGGTGGGCCAATTAAGGCCCGCCCAGCGTGACGTCCACCAGGAAGCGCTATGCACTCCCTGTGCGGGCGGGGGGATTCCCTCAGCCGAGTGCACTCTTTCATGCATGCGCGCGAAAGATCGCACTTGTCTCCCTGAGACTAGGTGCTGCCTCAGGGAGATCGGCGCCAAATTCAAAAATGTTAAAAATAGAAAGATAAAATTTCTCTGACATGTCCCCTCATGTGACACTGTCACATGAGTTGGGACATATCCATCACTTTTAGTTAAACTTTTATAAAAAAATTTTAAAACCTACATGAAACCTCATCCTGCCCATGGATAAAATTTCATGCTTTTTCTGAAGCCCGCCAGGGCTCCCGGCCTGCCCACCCACCTTAAGGTTGGACGGGCAGGTCCTTTAACTACTGCAATTACTTTTTAAATGGCCTCAGTTGGCCGTTGACAGGTCGGCAGGCACACAGCTGATTCGGCTGCGCCCCCGGCTGACCTGAAAATTGAAATGACGCGGGGTGACTTCGGGAGTTCCATCCAACGTCATCCCGCTTCATTTTATGCATCGGCGTGCGGGTCCCCCCCCTATCATGCCGACCGGGAAATCCTGCCCCAGGTCTCTGTTATAGACACATCATATTCCCACATGGTAATCTGCACCTGTAACTCACCAATCTCATTTACCATGCTCCGTGCTTTCACATACATGCAGTCACCCTGATTTAGACTTTATTACTTTCTCCCTTATTCTGACCCCACCTATTAACTTACTATTCCTTATTTTAGTGCTAGCAATCTCTCGCAGTGTTCTGTGCACCTTAGTATTCCTCTCTGATATAACTTCCTGGTTCCCACTGACAAGGTAGTGCTATTATGTAAGGTTTAAGATAACAAGCTGTCCAGCAAGGAACTCTGAACTTGCTCTATTTAGATGCAACCTGTCCAGTCTGTACAGGTCCCACCACCCCCAGAGCCAGTTCCAATGTCCCAAGAGTCGAAAGCCCCCCGTCCTGCACCAACTCTCCAGCCACGCATTCATCCACTTTATCCTATCTCTATATTCACTTGTGCGTGGTAATGGGATTAATTCAGAGATTACTACTTTTGAGGTCCTGCTTCTAACTCCCTACCTAGCTCCCTAAATTCTGACTGCAGGACCACATCCCTCTTTCTGTCCATGTCGTTCATACCAACGTGGACCACAACTGTTGCTCCCACCACCACCCCCCACCCCAACACCAGGTTGCTCTGCCATTCAGCTACATCTTTGACTCTGGCACCAGGGAGGCAACACACTATCCTGGATTGACAGCTGTGGCCCATTCCCCTAACTATTGAATCACCTATCACTAATATTCTTCCAGTCTTTCTTGTACCTCCCTGTACAGCTGTGCCATGGACCTGGTTCTGACTGCACTCCCCAGATGAACCATCTTTCTCCTCAGTATTCAGATTTGAATAATGGTTGGAGAGTGCAACACATCAGGTGGCTCCTGAAGTACCTGCCTATTCCTTTTTGACTGTCTAGTGGTTACTCATTCCTTCTCTCCCTGCGTACTCTTAAGCTGCGGGGTGGCATGTATAAACATGTTATCCATGAAGCTCCCAACCTCAGGGAAAGTTCTAAACCTGAAGTTCAAGCTGCTGCAACTGACGACACTTCCTACATAAATGGTTATCCAGGACACGGGAAGCATCCTGGGGCTCCCACTTAGTACAGGATGTGCACTCTAGAGGTCAGAGCAGCCCTGCCGATCCTCTATTTATTAGTTAACCTTGCTACTGCTAATAAATTTTGCCAAGTAAATCTTACAAATACTAATAAACAAATACTTTAACATGATAAAACATTAAGATACCTCGCAAGATAATTATCACACTAAATTTGACACCGGGTCGGTAAGGAAACATTAGGACAGGTAGCCAGATGGTTGGTTATAGAGGTATGTGTTAAGGAGCATCTTAAAGGAACAAGCATTAAGTGCATTTTCTACAAGGAAGGGATAGAGGGAAAGATCCAAGTGAGTGTTGTCACAACATCGCACTTAAAACTCCTCAGGGCAGTCAGATTGAGAACAATACGATTGGAGGAGCAGGTAATCCAACTCCCTTCTCCCTTACCTATGTGAGATTCTTGACCTGGGAGAACAGCAAGTGGTGAAAACTGCAAGGAACAGAGGCGCAAAATAAGCCTCTTTAGCCTTTTCCCAACTAACACATATTTGAGCTTTAAGCCATGAGTAACTACCAATGTGCAGTCTCAAATAAGCACATGCAGTTTTGATCTCATTACTTAAAAAATGATACACTTGCAATGGAAGCAGTCCTGAGAAGATTCACTAGGTTGATTCCTGAGATTGAAGGGATTGTCTTATGAGGAAGGGTTGAACAGGTTGGGCCTATACTTCTTGGAGACAGAGATCAGGAGGAATTTCTTTTCTCAGCAGGTTGTTCATCTTTGGAACTCTCTTTCCCTGAGAGCTCTGGAAGCAGGGTCAAGGCTCAGTTAGACAGATTTTTGATCTACAAGGGAGTCAAGAGTTATGGAGGGGAAGGCAGGAAAGTGGAGTTAAGGCTACAATTAGATCAGCCATGATCGTATTTAATGGCAAAGCAGGCTCAATGGGCCAAATGGCCTACTCCTGCTCCTATTTCTTATAAAATACCTATCAATTCAGACAGCATCTGTGGAGAAACAGGGTCATGAATCAGGTCGATTGCCCTGATCAAATATATGGGTAAATTGAATTCTGAATGCATTTGTTTTCATTGAATAGAGATTGAATACAAAAGCAAGGGGTTGTACTGAATCTTCACTAGATATTAATTATACCATAATTGGTATACATTGGTACACAATTGGATCCAAAAATACAAAAGGATAATATAGTCATGAAAAGGGTGAAACATAGATTCACTAATACAATAGCAAAGATGAGGTATATTGATGATAAAACTTGAAAATTATAACAATAACTGAGTTGGTGGAGGAACAATGGTTCTAAAGGGTGCCTGATTAACTGTAGTTAAAAGATTATTGCCATTGGTCAGTGGATCTGTAACAAGGGAGGACACAAATTTAGGCTTAGTCCCAGAATCTTAAAGGAAAGTTAAAGGAAATCTTTTCATATAAAAGGTTAACAGAATTATTTAATGGATTCCTACAAATGACCACTGAAGGGATGGTAACGTTTAAGAGGCACTTTGTTAAAAGCTTCAAGAAAAATGTCAAAGGGCAAGGAAATGGGATAAGAGTCAATAGCCCTGGTAAACAGAGGGTACTGGCAGGATGATTCAAATAACCACCTTCTGCACTGAAATGTATATGAAAAGCTGTGAAGTCAAGAGGCCTCTCGAGAGCTCGCAACATGATCTTAGTACACCTATCTCTAGGTTTTGGGAGAACTGGGGATTAGAAAAACAAGGAAAGAAATCGTCCCCTTCCAGAGAACTGGCAATCCATCAAAAATCTGCAGATTTTGTAATTCTTATAATTTTAACAAAAAGATGCAATGTTGTTGTTTTCAGTGGCAGACAAGTCTACCAACAGGCTCCTCCACCTCAGGACAAAGAGGTTTGCCAATTCCTTGGGAAGTAACCATTTGCCTCATTCTGATTGAGAAGATCTACATGAACCCTGATTACTTTTGGAAAAAGCAATGGGATAGGAGGCAAACATGCTGGGGTCATCCTCACCCCCTTCAGTGTCCATTGAGAAGATTTTAAAAAGTGCTGTTTTCAGAAAATTTGCAGACCATATAACTTCCGAGGTCTAATATGAAAGGCACCATTGATGATCTGTGGAGAGAGAAACAGAGTTAACAGTGTTCTGAAGAAGTCATATTGACTCGAAACATTAACTCTTGTTTCTCTTTCCACAGATGCTGCCAGACCAGCTGAGTTTTTCCAGCATTTTCTGTTTTCATTTCAGATTTTCAGCATCTACAGTATTTTGTGTTTACTATACCATTGATAGTCTAATCGACTAATGTTGATCCACGTCATAAATGTGTGTACATCTTTTTATTTAAATTGAAGATAAAATTATTGCTTCAAGTTCATTTTCAATGCAGCTATTTTTGCAACTTTTTTAAAAAATTGACAACAGTTCATTGATGAACAGAGTTTGCATTAATATTATCAAACATACTGAAATAAATTACAGTCCAGTCACACTGTCGTTGACAATTTTTTAGACTTTCATAAAGCACAAAACATGCACTGCCTTTCCTCAGCCTGAACCCGTTGGAAAAAAGGGGCATATGTCAAAGTTGGTGAAAGGCAAGTTTAGGACAGATGTTTGAAAGAACACTATTCTTAGTCCCTTCAAATGACAAAACACACAAGATAATTTCCTGCTGTTCCAAAACAACTTGTACAATAAATCTTGAATGATTTATCCTCAAGATGGGAGTGAAACTACATTTTAGGTACAAATAGTACTTTTTATTTATATGCCACTGTATTGGTCCTTATCGCACTGTCAAGCATTCTCAACAAACTAAATAGGTCAAAGGTATATACAAATTTTTAAGAATCAAGAATTCCACAAGCTAGAACTCAGCTAAAATTTTCTCAATAAACACCAAGAGATGTTAAAAGAGCAAAAACAAATGGTTCTTTGTCTGCTTTATCCCAATAATGTAAAAAAGCACAATTTATGTTTTAGAGTTAAAACAATAAGAATAAATGTGTTGTGTGGAAGCATGTGCAGGAAGGACAAACATGGGATTGATTGAAGCTTTTCATTTTGAGCTTTGCTTCTTTCTGTATTTAACTAATTGGTAAATTGCCTGTAACATTAGCCACAGTTTGCTAATAAGTATGAATTTATTTATTTACAAGGTGACAATGGAATTGGGAGAATTACTTCAGAAATTCACTCCAAAGAACCACCTGGTGGTAGAACCTATTACATTGTGACCGTGGACATAGCAAACTTAATGGGAAAGACCGGAGGAACATTTTACAATAATGAAAGTTTACACAAAGGTTTGACCAGAAAACTTGACATAGCACAAGGATAAAAATATATTTTATGACAATACAGAAATAAAATAAATTTAATCAGGTTTATACAAGAATAGCAAGTGCACCATTAAAGTAGAAAAATAACTAAACTAAGATAATTTAAATAAAATATCATATATTGTCCATCTTTTACTTAAAATAATGTGCATTTTTAACATTCATGTTTTCTGATGACCTCTTAAAAGAGACAATGTGGTTATGACCATTTTAAAAAAAACATACATGTGTAACTGAATTATCAACAAACCCTGCTTTTTTGTCACTATGTAAAGTCATATCAGTAACTTAAAGCCAAACTATGACAAAAGAGAACATGATAAAAATCATTTTTGAACAAGTGTACACAATAGATCACATCATAAATGAGGGAAGAAAGGATTTCAAGCATATAGATGCATAGAAGCCATTTGGCCCATTGTGTCTCAGTCCTGCTTTTCTTCCCATACTCCAGGTATTTATTTAATTTCCTTTTGAAAGTTATTACTGAAAGTGCTTCCACCACCCTTTCAGGCAGTGCATTCCAGGTCATAATAACACGGTGCATAAAAAAATCTATTCCTCATGTCACTCTGGTTCTTTTGCTATTACCTTAAACATTTTGATCAGATGAAAGGAAGTTGAATGGAGGCTCATGTCAAGCAAAAGCACCGGCTTAGACCAATTGGGCTGAATGCCCTGAATTTGTGCTATGAATTCTAGTAACATGTTAAATGGACTCAAAATAGTCTACAGTATTGGTGGCCTCAGTACAAACTGTGTGGCATTTTAAACTGCTGGGTGATTCTTCCTCTATACTTACTCAAGAAATATTATGTTAAAATAGATATCTTCTTCAATATCAGCATATTATACATTAAAACATAGAAATCTGGCAAAGGAACAGATTTGAGTGTCTTCTCCCTCTTACTTATAACAAAGCACGTGAGGCAAGTCTGAAAGTGTGACAGTAACATCCAGTTGTTAACATATTGATGTTGTGCCTGGCTGTAGAGCTACACAATGTATTTCCTTTCACTCCATGAAATGTATCCAGTACAACTGATAACCTTATCATCCTATGGTGAGTTTTTGAAGCATATAATAGCTAGAAAACAAATGGAGACAAAACCCAGAACCTCAGCCTCTGCACCATCTACAAGTTAACAAATGGTTCCTGTGCTAATTAAACATGGGAGAGAATGAGTTATCACTGTTATCATTCTAACAAAAGAGGTGTTTTGCCATCATGGCACATTTTTGTAAAAGGCAGCAAGGTACAATTGGCATGACTAAAAAAATTATGTTATGTTCTTTAGAATTTATTTCTATCACTGTAGTACTTCATTACTCTCAGTGATAAATACTCTAAACACTGAATCTGCCATATGGCACCAGCGTGAAGCAATATTTGGGTCAGCCAAAATGTATTTTATTTTCCTTCATATCGAATTCCATAAAGCTGGCTTCCAGGAGGGAAAATAAAATGGATATTTATGAAACTGTTAAATTATGACTGACCAGCTTCTGGTGTATAAGAGAGGCAGAGAGAATGTGTGAACAAAAGAGAGAAAAAGGAAAAAGGAGAAAGGACCAAACTTTTACACAGCCCCTTATCCTATTCTGAAGACCTGGACAAGCATTTAAGGGAACAAGTTGCTGTTGTATTAGCAAATATGGGAGCTAGTTGCTGTTTGGGGGGCATCTTGCTGCGTGTAAATAAGGAACCAGAAAGTCTGTCTTCACTGCCGTTGGCTAAGAGAACAGTATTGGTCTGAATACCATGGGAATAAAGCAACTCGTTGCTCTTGTCCTCACCCTCAAATTGTGCCATGCAATGAGGGCAAATCTCATCAGAATGATGGTCAGCACAAAACAATATGCAATTCATCAACCTGTCCAATCCTGCTCATGGTATCCATAAAAATAGATGACTTGGTAGTTCCATCTTCCACAGCAATGTCATCAGGAAAATACTCTGCTATCGGGTAGTTTATTTTGCGGTAGCAAGGGTATGTGTCAGCTGTGGCTCAGTGGGCAGCACTCTTGTCTCTGAGTCAAAAGGTTATGCATTCACTCCAGACTTGAGCACAACATCCAGGATAACACTCCAGTGCAACAGACTGGGGGCAGTGGGTGTTACTGTCAGAGGTGTCGTCTTTCAGATGAAACATTAAACCAGGGTGCCTTCTGCTCTCTCAGGTGGACTATTTCGAAGAGGACCAGAGGACTTCTCCCTGGTGTCCTTATCAATATTCATCCCTCAATCAATATTATTAAAACAGAATATCTTGTCATTATCCTCTTGTTTTTTTGTGGGATCTTGCAATGTGCAAAACGGTTGACCTATTTCCCTACATTACAACTATTATACTTTAAAAGTAATTAAATAATTAAAAGCACTTTGGGATGTTCAGAGGTCACGAAAGGTGTTATATAACTACAAGTCTTTTTTTTTGTTGAACCCTATCCCTTATGCCATAATTGGTAACTCTGACTTGCTGTGTTTGCATATCCTCTATGCTATGCTTGGTTGCCAGTTCCTATGCTTATAATTTAACACTGAGCTCCTCACTGCAGGTCATCACTCAATGCTGGCCCCCGAATGACTGAAAAATCTGTCCTCTGGGTCAAAGCATTTACAAGAGATTGGGACACAGGCAGAGAAAAGTAGCAATTCTGTTCTTTATGCTAGCTTCACCGCATGTTACAAAAATTATGCTGCTTTTTTTTGCCCCTGGCTGTTCATCAATATAGATCAGAACCAAGTGTTCAATAAACAGATGATTACTCAATAATTCAATCGGGAGTCCAGAAGATATTCCACAGAATTATTTGCCTTTGATTAAATGACCTTATGGTAAATAAGAAGGCACCAGAGCTCTGAATGAGGAAGTGAATTATCACTAACATAAATGGAGTACTCTATTTAAATACACTGTGCTGATCTCATTAACTGCTTGGAAATAAAAGCTGCTGCCAAGTCTGAGGTCTAACTGGCTTGAATCAGGCTGGAAGCACATTTCCATTTTAGACACAGTTATAAATCTTCCATCAACAACAAAGTCAGAAAGAGCAGCTCAATAGAGCTAGACAGGGGGACTCATATCACTGGGCCAATAACAGCAACATGTTTCTCCCAGGTGCTGAACACATTTATTGGGGTTTCCATGGCACTGCAATTCTGGGCCAGTGCTCATGTGAAGTGACTTGGGAAGTTTTACTATGTTAAAGGCACTATATAAATGCAAATGGCTGTTATTGATCAACTGTTACGTATAGTGATTTTAATAAGGATACACGGGCATGCCATTATTTACTGAAACATCCAGCTTTGAAGCACGGACACACACTCGCCATTACCCCACGGTGGCGGGGGCAAAGCAGCTCTGAAGAAGCAAAGTGCTTCCTTACAAGGAAGAGAGGAAAAAGTAAGGGACAGGAAGGAAGTAAAAGAAAATCAGCCTGCCTGTTTTTGAACATAGCCTAGCAACTACTTCTAAATGTATACAGGCAAATTAGTGTAATTGCAATATATTAAATTACTGTCAGAGCAAAGCTAGCAAAGAGTGACACTGAGTAGTAAAATAACTCTATATTAATACTCCTTCCTTATTGACAACACATGCGTCATTTACAGTGTTCCCATAAAGTGCAGCGAAACTATCCAAATTGGTGCATTTACTATGATGCTTCAGAAGTAAGTCATCTCTTTCATTGACTCCATTCTGACAGGTGGCAGAAATGTTCCTCAAAGCAGCTGAAAAGTCAGACTTGGGCCGGGATTTTCTCGGGAGGGGGTAAGTCCCAACGTCGACACCATATGTGTGCTCCGAGCCAGCATAGGCAGGCAAACAGGGCTGTAGCAGCAATCTTCCCAGCAGCAGCCTCTTAATTAGCTGCCACCGGGCCCACTGCCCAATTAAGGCTGGCTGGCTTCCCACACTCCCGGCCCAGCCAGAGGGCCGGCAACCTCAGCAGCGCCATCAAGAGAGGTGGCTGCTGCTGAGGCTGAAAAGAGAATGAAAGGAGCCATCCATTTTGAGGCACCCTCACAGGGGAGTTAGAAAAAAACGTTTCTCTACTGGGGCTAGACACTGCCGCTGGAAGCCTTCTCCTTGGGCCATGGAGATGCCAGATGCGATGGCCTTACCCCAAGCTGAGAAGCTGCTGGAAGGCTACCTCTATGGCGGTCTCCGAAGGTGGTTGAGAGATCGCACTGCTGCTGGCAAAATTATAGCGGCCTGGGAAATGGCCTTCAACTGGGCCTTTCATTGGCTAACTTGGTCACCCGCTTCTGGTTGGTGGGGGCTGAGCCACTGCCGTTCCCACTGCTGGTAAAATGGCCCAGCAGCGGGCCTGCATCCAGGGGCCCTCCCGTTACATTTCTGGCATTTTATTAGCCGTACCTGGGGGCTGGTAAAATCCCACCCTTGTGCTCACACCAATTGCAGTATTATATTCTACACTTCTTTCTCTCTAGTACAGTACAATACATGCCTAAATGAAGGTTTTACCATTTTGATGTTGATCTGGTAGATGTTAAACAGTTGTGAAATAATTAGAATGTACAGCACAGGTCACGCAACCCAACCGGTCTATGCTGGTGTTTATGCTCCTCTCATCCTTTCTCATCTAACTTCAAGAGCATAACCTTCTATTCACTTCTCCCTCATATGCTTTGGAGTTCCACATTCCCACCATTCTGGATAAAGAAGCTTCTTCTGAATTCCATGTTTGATTTCTCGGTGACTATTTTATATTGATGGCCTCTAGTTTTACTTTGCCCCACAATGGGGAAACAGTCTCTCTTACCGATTCTATCAAAACCTTTCATAACTTTAAAGACCTCTGTAAGGTCACACCTCAACCCAGCCTTTTCACTCTTCCCTAATAGGTATAATCTGACCATTCTGACATCATCCTTTGTAAATCTTCTTTTTACCTTCTCCAGTGCCTTTATATCCACTTCATAATACGGCAACCAGAACTGTACATAGTACTCAATGCGAAGTCCAAAGTTCAAAGCAAGTTTAGAATAACTTGTCTAATTTTCAATTCTATCCCTCTAGAAATAAGTCCATGTGCCTGATATTTTTGTTACGGCTTTAGTTACCTGTATCATCCTTATTTTTCCAATAAAAATGTAATACCTCTCACTAACCTATAACTGGGTCAGTTATAAGCTCCACTGTGAACACAACTCCAATACTATAATTTCTATTAAAATTGCCCTAATCTGTGTTTGATGAAGAAATGGCTTGCAAAAAATGTGCAGACTGGGTTGGTGTTGGCATAAAACTGGCCTAATGGCATCTACTGCATCTGGTTAAGCAAAAAGGTGGATGTTTCTCTTTTCATGGTGGTGAATCTTTGGGATTCTCTGCCCCAGAGGGCTGTGGAGGCTCAATCGTTAAGTGTGTTCAAGACTGAGATCAATAGATTTCTACATATTAAAAACATAAGGGATACGGGGATAATGCAGGAAGATAGTGATGAAGAAGGAGATCAGGCATGATCTCACTGAATGGCTGAGTGGGTTTGAAAGGCTGAAGGCCTACTCCTGTTCCTATTTCTTATATTCTTTTGAGTCAAATCTTCGCTGCCAAGAGCCCAATTAGCCCCCGGCCTCCAAATCCAGTAATATTCATTGCATTCTGCATTGGGATTTCTTTTTAAAAAACAGGCTGGCATCACTGAAGTGGTGGAAAATGGAAAAGGGATGAGCAGAACAGGAAATAAGGATTAAAGTAAATAAGCTGGTATCTAGATCTGAGAGAATTTATAGGTTTGGCTACTGCAGAAATCCGAGGGCTAGAACAAAGAAAAATAAATAAAGAAGCTTTCCTCAGAATTAATTCCAGCTAAGATGAAGTTGAAAGAGACAACTTGGAAGCTTAGCTGACTTATGTCAATGTCAATGCAAATAACAAAGTCACACAATTTTTGAGCTACATCCCTAAAGCAGCATGGTTTTGTGGAGCCAGACACAGTAAACAGACAACAGTAAAACTGTTGCTGAGTTTTTCAGGCTACCAATTTTAAGTCCAAGCATTGGCAGCAACAATAATTTGGTTCTAATTAGCTCCAATAAACGGAGTAAGATGTTCTAATGAACTTCGCAACTGGGTTAATCAGACAAAATCTGACACTGAGCCATGAAAGGAGATATAAGAGTAAATGACCAAAAGCTTGGTCAAAGCAATAAGTTTTAAAGAATGTCTTACAAGAGGGGATAGAATTAGCGGCAGATGGGTTTAGGGAGGGAATTCCAGAACCTAGGCCTAGGAAGCTGAAGACATGCCCACCAATAGGGGAGCAATATGCAATTCCCACATTACAGCAATGCTACACTTCAAAAGTACTTCATTGGTGATAAAATGCTTTGGGATGTCCTGCGGTAATGAAATGCAAGACATTCTTATCCAATCTTCACATTATGATACCACAGAATTTCACTAGTAATTCCATTTTTTTTTTAATTACAGTGCCAAGCAATTAATCATTTCAGTTTGAGTCAGATGATGTGTGCAAACTCACCCTGTTGCATTGTATAGTAATACTGCATACGCCAGAAATCTGAAACAAAAACAAATGCTGGAAAAACTCAGATCAGGCAGCATCTGTGCAGAGGACAGGCAAGACATTCTGAGGGTGGACCCTAGTTCAGGGCCCTGTATACAGTTTAAATTTAGTGTGTACAGTACCACAGGCGGACAAGTCAACATGGATAGGCCAGGGGTTGCAAGCCAACTGCTTTCATTTGTTATAAAGTTCTGATTTGAAACTTGTCACTCAAGACTCACTGTTGTAACTTCTCCTTTCTTCCCAGAAATGCTACTACATGTACCCAGTAAACACATCCAGACACTTGTTTTAATATTTACACTAAGGACCTTGTTCAGTCACGTTGTCCAAGCGCCAATGGCCAGTCGGAAAGCCCCTCAGAACCACCCCTGTTTATAGACTGCACCCAGAATTTAGTGTCAGTATTTTATTCAAAAGCAAACAAAGAGCAGCTTATATGCACATCAATACAGTACGTACCCAACTGTGGGACATGGAAGATTCCTGCCTGGGAAAAGAAGAGCAGGC
The DNA here is from genome assembly GCF_964194155.1 of Cetorhinus maximus. NCBI lineage: Eukaryota > Metazoa > Chordata > Chondrichthyes > Lamniformes > Cetorhinidae > Cetorhinus > Cetorhinus maximus. The sequence continues at coordinate 67,825,204 of NC_135893.1, forward strand.
AAGAATAAATGTTTTTCCAGCTGCAAAGCCTCACCCTGGGAAGTCTGCAATCTTAATTACACAAATAATCCATTTTCAAAGAGTTTTCAATACACTCGAGTGCTATTGACGTTCCTCTTCGGAATAAGTAGGTCTCTTGCCATTCTATAGTAAACAAGGCTAGTTGCTAAACCCATGAGGTTACAGAAAGTTTCTTTTCAGAATCCTCTCAACCACTGTACCTGCCACACAGAAAACCCAGCTTCAAGTTAAAGCAAAAATCCTGAGAGTAACATTGGAGGACAAGAGTTTAAAGTTTCATTTCGGAATGAAATAGCTGCGTTCCCTGACTGAAATCTCCCCGTATGATGCTGCAATTTCAGTAGTGAGGGGTCATAAATTTAGGATGAGAATTAAAACGTTTGAAGGGGAGATTTAAAATTGTTTTCACCGAGTTACTAGAATTTGGAATGTATGATGAGTGGACATTGAATCAAAGTTAACCATAATAGCTACACATTTGAAAAAGAAATAAAGGGACTGAGATTAAATTGCTCCAATACAGAGCTAGTACTAGCACGATAGTACTTTTACACCAGAATTTCTATAACTCTATGTATTAAACATCTGTGAGACCTCTGATTTTAAGTTTCTATCAACCCAGCAGGTCACTGAATTCTTTCCATTCAGAATAGGTGAGATGTCAGCTGTTTCACAGAAAGTCAGATTGTAAGAGCTCACCAAAAATACATAGTTAAAAAAAAGTATGTGAAAAGTGGCAATTTCAATTTTGGAGTATATTTTCCTCTCTTGGCCTTTGAGGGATTTTTTTGAAGGTTATTGAGGAATGGAATATATCTATGCTCAGCGTTAGCATCAAAATGCACCAGCTGTAATGTGGGATTAGTTCAAGGCAACCTCCCACAAACACACTTCCACAACAATGGGGCATCACTTACGACAGCAACTCTGATATCTCACCAGAATTTCCACTTTGATCCCAATGATTCTCAGCTTTCGGGCTGCGAATTCATGCTTACGAGAAACTAGGCTAAAGGTTCACAGATGGCCAGCCAGGCCACTCTCAGTTTTATCTTTAATGTATTAAGAAAAAGTTCCCAGCTTCAGTGAGCATACTGTTAAACAGAAGTCATGACAGCCTCAATTTTAACTTAACACTCCCAGCGTGAACAGGACACTTTTGGGTCAGCCACCCAATTCACACCCCATCTACTGACTGACTCCAATGGGCTGAAAATTGGGAAGAGAAATGAAATGTGAACCAAACCTCCAACCTCAAGGTGCCCCATGCTTACTGGGTTAGGTTAAAATTGGGGCAAAGTTAATTTCTCTTCTGTGTTAAGTTAACTGAGGAGACAGTTCTGAACTTCTTTTCCAAAATTTCCACATCATCCCTTGTCATTTTTAATCATCACACTGTCTCAAAAATGAACATGGAACAAGCATTCATCCCAATACACAGGTTGCTGAATCTAAAAAGGTAAACATTTCAAAAGCGAGGGGTGCACTGCATAAGAAAAACAAAGATAACACTTTAAGTTAAGTTAAAAAAAACATTTTCTTGGATATTTCCTTCACAATCATGGCCAATCGCCCGAAGCATCTGTGTTCGATAAGAAATGCACAATCTTAAAAACAAAACGATCTTTAGTAAATTACACAGTTTCTCCTCATGCAGCAGGCTTCTTAAAATGAATCTTGTCAGCAGAGTCTGTTTTGCAGCATCGAGCACAATGATTCAATCCAGAGGTTGGGTAAATGGTCTGAAACTACATGTTAAAATAGAAGAGACTTGCACTTATAATAGTGTCTTTCATGACCTCAGGACATCCCAACACACTTTACAACCATCGAGGTACTTTTGAAGTGTAGCCACTGTTGTAATGTAGGAAACGGAGCACCCAAGTTTGCGTATAACAAGCTTCCACAAAGAGAAATTAGAAAACGGCCAGAAAATCTGCTTTTGGTGACTGGCTGAGGGATAAATATTGGCACAGACACCAGGGAGGGCTCCCCTGCTCTTCTTCAAAACAGTGCCACAGGATCTTTAATGCCCTCGATTTAATGATTCCTCTAAAAAGTAACACCTCCAACAGTGCATCCCTCAGTACTGCACTGAAGTGTTAGGATAGATCTTGTGCTCAAAGTTCTGGAGAGGGACCTGAAACCACAATCTACTAGCTCACAGGCGAGTGTGCTACCCACTGAAGCCATGTGGGTAGCACTCTATTTCACATGTGCATGTGTATATACTATACACACGTTAAAAGTGGACTGATGTTTAAAATTAACTATTTTAAAGATTACTGTAAGTTTAATTCCAGAAGTAGAGATCAAAGTGTTTTCTCATTTTTAAAAAAAGAAACAGTTTATCACAGGATACATGATCAGTGAAATATTTTGTGGCCTACAGTCAGTAGTCAAAAAACAGCTGATTTAACATGAAAGGACAAAAATCACATTGCTATGTAAAACCATACAGACTTCACAGTTACTGAAGTAACCAAACTGGACACCATTTTACCCAATAGTGACAAATGAACTAAGAATTAGTGATTGCATGTGTATTTCTGAAAGATTTAAAATGAGACAACATAAAGTCATTCTAGAAATAAAATTATTTCTATTCTAATTTACTCAAGGATTAAATTGGCTGAACTATTTTTTGCCTTTGTGGGCTGCATTGGTGCAGGTTATGGAGCCTGTCAGGCAGCAAATAAAGGTTAAATGGACTTTCCTATTCATTAAAAAGCATCACAAGTTCCGGGTACCAACAGTATCACAGAATCTTTCCAGTGCAGAAGGAGGCCATTCGGCCCATCAAGTCTGCACTGACTTTCTGAAAGAGCATTCCACCTAGTCCCATTCCCCTGCCTTATCCCCGTAACCTTGCACATTCTCTCTTTTCAGGTAGCAATCCAATTCTCTTTTGAATACCTCGATCGAACCTGCCTCCATCACCCTTTCAGGAAGTTTGTTCCAATCTCCAGCCACTCTCTGGGCGAAAACATTTTTCCTCACATTACATTTATTCCTTATGCCAATTATTTTGAATTTGTGCCCTCTAGTTCTTGATGTTCTCTTCAGTGGGGACAGTTTCTCACTATTTACCCTGTCCATACCCCTCAGGATCTTGAATGCCTCTATCAAGTCTCCTCTCAGTCTTCTTTTCTCCAAGGAAAACAGTCCCAACCTCTCCAATCTATCCTCATAGCTACAGTTCTTCATCCTGGGAATCATTCTTGTGGAACTCCTCTGTACTCTCTCCAATGCCTTCACACCCTTCCTCAGGTATGGAGCCCAGAACTGGACACAGTACTCCAGATGAGGCCTAACTTCTGTCTTATACAAGTTCAACATGACCTCCTTACGCTTGTACTCAATGCCCCTATTAATAAAGCCTACGATACTATATGCTTTTTTAACTGCTCTCTCAACATGCCCTGCCATCCTCAATAACCTATGTACATATACAGCAATGTCCCTCTGTTCCTACATCTCCTTCAGAGGCTCTCCCTTCATTTTATACTGTCTCACCATACCTTTCCTGCCAAAATGAATCACCTCACACTTCTCTGCATTGAACTTCATCTCCCACTTCTCTGTCCAATCCACCAACATGTCTACGTCCTTTTGAAGTTCAAGGCTATCCCCATCACAGTTGACAACATTCCCAACCTTCACATCATCTGCAACTTTTGAAATCATGCCCTGCACGCCACAATCTAGGTCATTAATATATATCACGAAGAGCAAGGGTCCCAATACTGACCCCTGAAGAACTCTGCTAAAAGCTGATCTTGAACTTTTGAGTTAAAATTGATCCAACACGTGAGGCAACAGGGCAAGGGGTCACTAAATTCATAAAAGAATAAACCATCATAAGTTACATAGGGATATGGATTAAAGGCAGGTATAAGGAGTTGAGTAAGGTACAAATCAGTCATGATGTAGTTGGATGGCAGAACAGACTCAAGAGATTGTATAACCTACTCCTGTTCCTATCTTCAATCAGTGTTAGGCATACTTAAAGTATACTGGAACAAAATCCTGAAACAAAACAATACTTCAACATTATTTATTTTAAACTCACTTTACTCACAACTTACTCATGTAATATGTCCTCGATAAAGAATTTAATCAAATGCTAACTCACTGACTCAACATTTGGTGTGCCCTCTCTTTACCATCATGTCACATGGTTCTTTTTACTATCTCCTGTCTCAATTGATGCTCAAAGTTCTTTCAACATGTTGTCAAGGCAATTTGTTAAATGTTTGACTTTCGGGTTGGTAAAACTGTCCCACGTGAAAAGCATTGATGAAGGTATGACAATTTCTTAGAACAAATTGACATTTACAAGGTGTAAATTTTTGTCATAGAATTGTTGCAGCACAGAAAGAGGCCATTCAGCCCATCATGTCTGCCGTGGCTCTCCAAATGAGCAATTCGCTTAGTGCCATTCTTCCCCCTTCTCCATGTAACCCTGCATATTCTTCCTTTTCAAATAACAGTCCAACTGAACTTGCCTTCACCACACTCTCAGGCAGTTCATTCCAGACCTTAACCACTTGCTGCATGAAAATGTTTTTTTTCTAACATTGCTTTTGCTTCTTTTGACAATTATTTTAAATCTGTGTCCTCTGGTTCCCAATCCTTTCACAAGTAGGAACAGTTTCTCCCTGTCTACTCTGTCCAGACCCCTCATGGTTTGAATACCTCTATCCGATCTCCCCTCAGCTTTCTTTTCTCAAAGGAAAACAGTCCTAACTTCACCAATCTATCTTCATAACTGACTTCCTCACCCTCGGAACCATTCCCATGAATCTAAACATATCATGTTAGAGCTCTTCATTCCCTCAGCATGGATAAACCTGTAGCAGTATGGTACCTCAATATCCTTCAGCAATGTCTACTTAATGCAGCAGTAATATTTTACATTGGCTAAAGTGGTTGGTGAATGATGGTCGGCCGGCATTTGGCATTATGCCCCTTTTAAACATTGAACCTGATTGGAAACATCCACTTTGTGTAACCTGCATAAGTGGATAGCAAAATGTAAAATGACTCTCTCCCCTCCTTCTTCCCCCGCCACACCCACCACACCACCCCAGCAAGTTCTGAGGCTTACTTAAAAAGCAGCAGCACACTCAAAGTGGTCTTCAGAGATAAAACAAGAAACTCTAGAAATGCAGGTTCCTCAGTGCTGAAAAGTAGTATATTTCAGTCTTAATCTGAAATCCTGATGAAGGGGTCACTACCTCTGCAACACGAGAACACCCTGAATATTGCTGAAAAAAGAGACATGTTATCAAAGTTTTTGTCTTGCACTCATCTGGATAACTCACAATAATTTCCCAACCATAACGGGGGACTAATAATTTATACTGCATGAGAAGTAAGTGCTGATCGGTTGGCAAGTGGACTCTGGTGGAGGTGTTGGTGTTGCCATGGAGAAAGCAGCATGGAACAGTTAACTGCTCAACTCTGTTCTGCTTGCTATACCTGCATGCTAACTCCCTGCATTCCTTGTACAAGTACACCTAAGTCTCTCTGATTATCAACATTTAGAAGTTTCACACCTTTTTAAAAAGTTTGCTTTTCTACCACCAAGTGAACAATCTCACGCTTCTGCACATTATGCTCCTTCTGCCACCTTTGTGCCCATTCATTTAACCAGTCTGTATCTCTTTGCAGCTTCTTTATGTCCTTCTCACAGCTTACAGGTACAACTAGCTTTGTATCATCAGCAAACTTGGATACATTACTTTTGGTCTCTTCATCTAAGTCACTCTTATGGATTGGAACTAGCTGAAGCCACAGCACCGATCCCTGTGGCACTCTGCCTATAACAGCCTGCCAACTTGAAAATGCCCCGTTTATTCCTACTCTCTGCTCCTGTCCATCAACCAATCCTCTATCCATGCTAATATATTACACCCCAACTCCATGAACCCTTATCTTGTGTATTAACCTTTTGTGTGGCACCATACTGAATGCCTTTTGGAAATCCAGGTATACTACATCTACGTTCTCCCATTTATTTACTCTACTAGTTACATCCTCAAAAAACTCTTAAGTAAATTTGTTAAATATGATTTTCCTTCGTAAGACCATGTTGACTTTGTCTGATCAGACAATGATTTATAAGTGCATTGTTAATTCTTCTTTTATAATAGATTCCAGCATTTTCATGACAACCAATGTCAGGCTAAATGATCTGTAGCTTCCTGTTTTCTCACTCCTTCCTTGCCTGAATACCGGTGTTACATTTACTAACTTGCAATCCATTGGTACCATTCTAGAATCTATGGAATTTTGGAAAATCATAAGCAGTGCACCCACTATCTCCACAGTTATCTCTTTTCGAACCCTAGAATATAGGCCATCAGGTCCTGGGAATTTGTCAGCTTTTAGTTCCTCAAGTTTCTCCAATACTTTTTGTCTACTGATATTAATTACATTAAGTTCCTCACTCTTATTAGCCCCTTGATTACCGTCTACTTATAGCATGTGAAAACAGACAAAATATTTGTTCAAAGTCTCTGCCATTCCCGGTGATAATTCCTCCTGTCTCTGTTTCTCAAGGACCAATGTTTCCTTTAGCTATTCTCCTCTTCATATACTTGGAAAAGTTCTTACAATGTTTTTATTTTCCTGACTACTTTACATCCTATTTTTTTTCCCCTTTTACTAATATTTTGGTCAGCCTTTGCTGGTTTCTAAAACTTCCCCAATCCTCAGGCTTACTAATATTCTTTGCAACATTAGAAGCCTCTTTTTTAATCTAAGGCTATCCTTAACTTTCCTAGCAAGTCAAGGATTGATCTTTCTCGGTGAGTTTTTGTTTTTTCATGTATTTTTGTTGAACCTTCTGTATTGTTTCTTTAAATATTTCCCGCTGTTTACTTGCTCCCATACCTATTCGTCTATTTACGCAATCAACCTTAGCTAGCTCTCCCCTCTTCCTATGTAATTGGCTTTGTTTAATTTTAAAATTCTTGCTTTGGACTGGAGTATGTTGCTTTCAAACTTAGTATGAATTCAATTGTATTATGATCACTGCTTTCCACAGAATCTTTTACTATGAGATCACTAATTATCTCTGCCTCATTGCATGATACAAGATCTAAAATAGCTTTATCCCTAGTTGATTCTACAATGTATTATTCCAGGAAACTATCATAAAACCAAAAACTCATCTTCCAGACCACCTTTGTCAATTTTATTTGTCCAGTCTATATGAAGATTAAAGTTGCCCACGGTAATTACAATGCCTTTGTTACAAGTTCAATTATTTCTTGCTTAATACTCTGTTCAATAGTATAACTGCTGTTAGGGGCCAATAAACTATTCCCACCAGTGTTTTCTGACCCTTACTATTCCTAATGCCCACCCATACTGATTTTATTTTCTGATCGTCTGAGCCAAAATCCTTTCTCATCAACATCTTTATGTCATCCTTTACTATCAGGGCTACTTCTCCTCCTTTTCCATTCTGCCTGTTTTCAAAATGTTGTGTACCCTGGAATATTTATTTCCAATCTTGGTCATCTTGCAATTATGTATCTGCAATGGTGATTAGATCTAAACCATTTACCTTTATTTGTGCTGCTCATTGGTCTGCCTTGTCACAAATGCTTCACACATTCAGATAAAGAGTTCTTAATTTTATTTTTTTTTCCAATTACTATTCTTTTTGATGCACTATTACCGTTAAACTGTCTGTCCCACTCTGCTCGTCTTTACCCAATACACTTCACTGCTGCCTGGACTTTTCTTTTTAGATTTCTACATCACCCTTCACCAGACCCCTCCCACCAACCCCCTTTGTTAAAAACTATCCACAGCCCTAGAAATACACTTCACCAGGACACTCATCCCAGCCCAGTTTAAGTAGAGCCCATCCAATGGGATAGCTCACTCTTTCTTCAATGCTGGTACCACAGTGCTCCAGCTGAGCCTAACCAGTGATTTCTAAAGCTTCAGCATAATCTCTTTACTTTTATATTCCACACCTCTATTTATAAAACCTAATTGCTACCATGCATACGATGCTGAGTATTTGAGTCAACTAAAACTACAATGTATTTCTTTCAGCTTCATCCTTAGTTGCAATTAATGATAATGAAGGTTTTTATTTAAAAAGCTCTTATTTGTTCTTACTCTCGATTTTCCCCTCAGAACCAAACCTATAAATTCTCTCATCTCCAATCACCTTTGAGCCTTATTTTCCATTCTGTTCATCCCTTTTCAGTTTTCCCACCTCTTCTGCTCCACTGGGGTGTTAAAAAAAAATCACTGTAGAATGTAATGGGTATTGCTGGGCTCAGAGGCTAAGGATTAATCACATTCTTATCGCTGAAGATTTGACTGATGAAAAGGGAAACATCCACCTTTTGGTTTGACAGACACAGGCACATTTTACAATCCATTAGGTCAGTTTCTTTTTTTTTTGTTCATGGGATGTGGGCATCGCTGGCTAGGCCAGCATGTATTGCCCATCCTTAACTGCCCATTGAGAAGGTAGTGGTGAGCCGCCTTCTTGAACAACTGCAGTCCATGTGGCGTAGGAACACCCACAGTGCTATTAGGGAGGGAGTTCCAGGGTTTTGACCCAATGACAGTGAAGCAAAGGTGATAAAAGTTCCAAGTCAGGATGGTGTGTGGCTTCAAGGGAAACTTGCAGGTGGTGGTGTTCTCAAGCATCTGCTGCCCTTGTTCTTTGAGGTGGTAGAGGTCACTGGTTTGAAAGGTGCTGTCAAAGGACCCTTGGTGTGTTGCTGCCGCTGTGCGTCAGAGGTGGAGGGAGCAAATGTTTAAGCGGTGATGGGGTGCCAATCAAGTGGCTGCTTTGTCCTGGATGGTGTCGAGCATCTTGAGTGTTGTTGGGGTTGCGCTCATCCAGGCAAGTGGAGAGTATTCCATCACACTCCTAACTTGTGCCTTGTAGATGGTGGACAGGCTTTGGGGAGTCAGGAGGTGAGTGTACTCTGCAGAATTCCCAGCCTCTGATCTGTTCTTGTAGTATGTATATGGCTAGTCCAATTGGTCAGTGGTAACCCCAGGATGTTGATAGTGGGGGATTCAGTAATGGTAACGTTATTGGATGTCATGGAGAGATGGTCAGATTCTCTCTTGTTGGAGATGGTCATTGCTTGGCACTTGTGTGGTGCGAATGTTACGTGTCACTCATCAGCCCAAGCCTGGGTATTGTCCAGGTCTGCTGCATATGGACACAGACTGCTTCAGTATCTGAGGAGTCATGAATGTTACTTAACATTGTGCAATCATCAGCAAACATCCTCACTTCTGACCTTATGATGGAGGGAAGGTCATTGATGAAACAGCTGAAGATATTTGGGCCCAGGACACTACCCTGAGGAACTCCTGCAGCAATGTCCTGGGACTGAGATGATTGACCTCCATCAACACAACCATCTTCCTTTGTGCTATGGATGACTCCAACCAGCGGAGGGTTTTCACCCTGTTTCCCATTGACTCCAGCTTTGCTAGGGCTCCTTAAGCCACACTCCGTCAAATGCTGCATCACTGTCAAGGGCAGTCATTCTCACCTCACCTCTTGAATTCAGCTCTTTTATCCATGTCTGCACCAAGGCTGTAATGAAGTCATGTGCTGAGTGGCCCTGGCAAAATCCAAACTGAGCATCAGTGAGCAGGTTATTACTGAGCAAGTGCCTCTTGATAGCACAGTCGACAGTCCCTTCCATCACTTTGCTGGTGATCAAGAGTAGACTGATGGGGTTGTAATTGGCCAGGTTGGATTTGTCCTGCTTTTTGTAGACAGGACATACCTGTGCTATTTTCCACATTGTCGGGTGGATGCCAGTGTTGCAGCTGTACTGGAACAGCTTGGCTAGGGATGCAGCTAGTTCTGGGGCACAAGTCTTCAGTACTATTGCTGGAATGCTGTCAGAGCCTATAGCCTTTGCAGTATCATCCAGTTCTAACCCAGTTTGCAGACCTCTTTCAAGCCATTTGTTAATCAAACACAGATTCGGAAAATTCAAGATACTTTGTGTTTGCAAACCACAGGGTCATTTGATAGTGGTTGCAGTGTTTGCTGTTGTACTCATAAGAAGTCCCATGTTTAAGATCCCAGAGATTAGTTAATTCCTCCTTGTCTAAACAGTTGCTGCTAGTTTGACCCTAATTCATGTAAAAAGACAAACAGAACACAAATTGCAAATTCCACTAAAACCTGGGTGAATTTTGAAAAGCTCAGCTGCAGATCAGCCACTTTATCTGAAAGAAAATATTAATCCTACATGCCCAAAAGTGTGTATTAGTGCTTACATTATTATGCTTCTATACATGCCATTGTCTGAGCAGTTTTCTGAATATTCAGCAATCTTCATTCTGCCCAATATCCATTTGGCCTTTATTTCATTTTTGGGTGAGACTTGGGCAGCGATAGATTCTTTCCACTGATTCAGAGAAAGCAATCAATCAAAAGGTCAATATAACCACAAAGGGTGGTGAGGATGCAGGATTCTCTGCCATAACTTATTGTTGCTTGCAAGTTCTTCCAGAAGGAGTTTAGGGAATTGCTTGAGAAAAAGAGAGAACGAGGAGCAAGCATGACTGTGGAATTAGCTGAGGTGTCAGGAAGAAAATATTGGCACAAATTTAGTAGGCCAGACTGTCTGACCTTGTACTGGAACACTCAATGATTTGATGAAATCTGGACTGGTTCCCCATCATTCTTTCAGACAGCAGTAATTTTTTTTAAGGTGACAGGCAAAAGAACCAGAGGTGACATGTGGAGAACCTTATTGTTCAGGCAACAAGTGGTTAGGAATTGTAATGCACTGCCTGACAGGCTGGTGGAAACAGATTGAATAGCAATTTTCAAAAGAGAATTGAATAAATATCTGAAGGGGAAAAGGTTTCAGGGGTATGGGACTAACTGGAATGTTCTTTGAAAGAGCCAGCAAAGACGCAGTTGGCTGAATAGTTTCCTTCTGCTTTGTGCCATTCTATGATTCTGCGAAATACAAATGGTTTTCAGCCAGGATACATTTTCCCAAAATAGCATTGACCATTATTATGAGGTACACCATCCAACAACTAACCCATGTTTGGGTACATAATGCTTCTAGAAATTAACAAAAATTGGTTCCACAATGCCTTGAGCTATTAGGGGTATAGGATCAGGAGTAGGCCATTCAGCCCCTTGATATTGTTCCACCATACAATTTGATCTTTTAACTTCACCTAACCACTTTGGTTCCATCATCCCCCAATATCTTTGCCCAACACAGATCTATCAATCTCAGTTTTTGAATTTTCACTTAACCCCCCCCAGACTCAATAGTTTCTTGTAGGAGACAGGTCAAAATTTCCAGTACCCTTTGTATGAGATAGTGGGTGTAATTGTCTGTGCCTGCTGGCATTGGACGTGCTCGGCGACGTAAGCGGACAATATGGCGAGGAGGCCAAAAATCGGTTTCACAACATCATGAAACCAGTTTGCGATCATCCACTCAGCCCATCAATGGCGGGAAAGGCAGCCCACCATCAGACGTCAGGAACCTCATTGTAATACATCTGCATGTCATTATAAGGCCAGCCCGCCAGGATCATCCTCCTCACACTGGATTGTCCACCCATGCTGACAAATTTCACAACAACATATATAAGGCGTGCACTTGGCAGGCTGCATTGTGAAGGGAACGTGGAGGTGAGTACACAGTAATGTTGCGCTGCGCTTGCCTGCTAGACTTCAAGGTTGAGGCGTGGGGACAAGGGCTGTCCCGTGTTTGAGGCGACTTGGGGGTGGGGGCAAGGGCTGACCAGCGGCTCAAGGTAGTGGTGTGTGGCCGGGGGCGTGGGCGGGGGGGTGGTGGGGATAGTGGCCACACATGAGGGAAACCTTGTATAAAGTTACCATTCCTCTGCAGCTGAGACAGTTCAGACGCAGTCACATTGACATGCGTGAAGTCGGGCCTCTACTTTATCTGCCCACTCAAGCAACACAGAGGCATGAAAGCACGACCAAGTGTTCCAGAGCTTTTCGCCCCTCGGGCACAGACTGCAAACTAATGAGCATTTTAGTAGACCGCAGAACAGTTGGACAACTGGGCACATTGTACAATCTCCTTGCTAAAGTTGGCCTTGGAGCAGTCACTGGTGGAGGCGCTCACAGCCGCTTGCAATGTCATCATCCAGTTTAGACCAGTCTCCCCATGGTTCAAGCTAACAGTGCAGCCTTGCAGTGCAGCTTAGGAGAAGGTCTGTCCCTGAGCTGAGGGCACACCATGCAGTCCAATGGGCAAAGCTGCAGCCAATCGGTCAGGTGGAGTGGGACAGGGGTGATTGGGGTTTCGGGCAGCGCACTAAACTCTGGCCATCCAGGTGGTGTCAAGCGCTCTCTGGGATGCACTATGCGGCCTTCAGACTTAACCAAAAGAGGTTCTTAGTATACCCAAGCTAACCCACGCTCTCTTTCTTTCATCCTGCAGGAATACAACATCAGGAGCATGGAGCTTGGTGAACTAGCCGTATGCCTTGTGGCATACAGAGAGCAGAGACGATGGGGAAGAGAGGACAGAGACGCCTGGCTGCACAGAGGGAGGAGCTGTACCCTCTGGAAGAAGGGGCGCACACGCTGAAGAGCCACAGCGAGCCATTGTTGGTCGGTGCCTAGCTAGACCCAGGGTCTATAGGCGCCGCCTTTCGTTCCTGCAGATGGCCGACAACCAGTGTCGCCAAAGACTACGCATGTCTAGGGAACTAGTTGGTCTTATCTGCCAGCTATTGCAGGATCTGGTGCCACGGGGACATGGAGGGCATCCACTGCCAGTGGCCATGAAAGTGACCATGACACTCAATTTTTACACCAGTGACTCCGTTCAGGACTCCACAGGTGACCTCTGTCAAGCCTCCACCCACAAATGCATCCAGGAGGTCACGGATGCCACCTTCGCAAAGGCATGCGACTTCGTGCATTTCACCCGGCACCAAGAGAGCCAGGATGCAAGGGCGATTGGATTTGCCCACATCTCAGGTTTCCCACAAGTGCAGGGTGCCATCGACTGCACTCACGTGGCGCTCAGATCTCCATCGCAACAAGGGGTCGACTATGTCAACCGCAAGTGCTTCCACTTGCTGAATGTGCAGCTGGTATGCGACCACCACAAATGCATCCTACAGGTCTGCACATGGTTTCCAGAGACTGTCCACGACTCCCAGATTCTCAGTCGGTCGCAGATCCCTGACACCTTCTAGGGTCCACAGAGGCTGCAGGGTGGGCTCCTCGGGGACAAGGGCTACCCACAGAAGATGTGATTGATGACACCCGTGCAGCGGCCTCAGACTGCAGCAGAGCAAAGGTATAACTAGGCTCATGCTGCCACGCGCAACTTGGTGGAGCAAACTATCGGGATGCTGAAAATGAGGTTCCAGTGCCTGCATTGGTGTGGTGGAGCACTGCGATATAGTCCACAGAGGTGCCACGCATCGTCGTCACCTGCTGCACCCTTTATAACCTGGCGCAGCAACAGGGACAGGAGTGGGCTGAGGAGGAGATGGAGGAGCTGGACGTCTCCTCTAATGAGGAGGACATCAACAGGGATGAGAGTAAGGAGGTCCACGAAGGTGAAGATGATGGGGGTGAGGCCCTCGTGCTGGCCAGATGAGGCTGGCGCGCATGGGAGGCTCTCATAGCTGCTAGATTTGTGGAGGGTGATGACGGCATGAAGTGAGGAGACGTCATGGATCCTCACATTGCACCTGTGAACATTTGAGTCCAGTCTGACTTATGGCAGCGCACATACCACCAGTGATAATGCTCCTGTCATTCAGACGGAGTGGAGGCCCAAATAGTCGCTCGATTGCAGGGGGATGATGATGACATGCAGTGAGAACACTCCATAAATCTTCACATAGCCTCTGAGAATGTTTGACTCCTGTATGGCCTAGGGCAGCTCGCTTGCGCTCTGTGATCAGGATCATATCATGGAGACGCAGCTATGACACTTTTAAAGCATCTGATCCGTCTTCAGCACCTGACCCCTTCAGAAGCACAGCGTCACTGGTCACAGATGCTGAAGAGATGGGGGCCAGCCCCACTTCAAAAGGTGCTGAGAGCACACAGAGAGAATGACGGAACACTGTGATGCCTGCCCACAACATTCAGGCAGCAATGATGAGCACCACTAAGGTGCAGGCATCAGTAATATGTCCAAGGAGTGAGAGGCCGGACCATCACTTTGGTCTGAAGGCTGCACAAAGCACAGAGACCCGAGGTACCTGCCTTTATCTTGTGCAGAAAGGTTTCACATCTGAGCGACACGAACACTGCTCATCAGAACAAGGAGCCACAGGCAGGGAGACATTCTTGGGAGTTTATTTACAATAGTGAACAATATGTACAAGTGATTAACACCCATGCCCAGGCTATGCAATTACATCTTCTTAACTTTCCTAACCCTGCCGCTACATCTTGGTGCTCCCCGGACAGAGAGGTGGAGGCAGCCTGTTGACTGCTATGCCCTGCGGGCAAGATCTGGAGGGCCCTGGCCTGCTTTTGGGTCCTGCTGTGTGGCAGTGGCACCCCCTTCATCCTGTGGAGCTCAAGCTGCTGAGGCCACAGGAAGAGAGGAGTCAGATGAGTTGGACACTCGGAGTCACCTGGATGGATGGGCCCGGAATGTGCACCCGTGAATCCTCCTCCTTATGGGTACCCGAGGGCCCTTGGCTGACTCCTTGAGGAGAAGGGGTAGCTGGAGTGAGATCGGGCTGCCCTGTGCCTGTCTCGCCTATGCACTGTGGAGGCCAACTATGGTGTCAGCGATGGAGTTCAGCCCACGCAATAGTGCAGAAGCGACATTCTGGACCAAGGTCTCCAAGGCGGCCATCATCCTACCAGTGTTGACCATGGTGCGTTGGCATGCCAGTGTTATCATCTCAGAATGAAAGCGGATGGATTCCTCCAACATGCCTTGCAATCTGAGGAGTGCAGTGGACATCCCTTCCTGACGTTCCCGAGGTCGCCTTTGCAGCACCAGCAACTGTGACATCACCGAGTCCAGAGGCTCATCATCTGACTTAGACTCAGCAAATTTCTGGCCTCCAGTGCCTGGCTTCAAGTGCCGGACACCTGGGAAGTCCCTGCTGCGGATCAGAAAGTGTGACATGCTCACCAGATTGTGATTCCGAGGCTACTCTAAAGCGAAGTCCCACCGAAGTTGTACCTCTGCACTGGTGGAGAGTGTGGGTGAGCGCTGTGAGGGTTTCAGCGGATTCATCTTCTAAGCTTCCCTCGGGGCTTGATTGGAGCCCCTGGGTCGTGGGCTCTTTTGGCTGTTTCCCAGATGTGCCTGCGAAAGCAAGGGGAGATAATTAGTGCATGGCAATGGCCTGTGAAACAGGATACATCTCTCACAGCATGGTTGTCTGATGGATGTTGTACTGCTGGATCCTCACTTGGTAGAGCGCCACCGACCTCACCATCAGCACAGGAAAGGTCTTGATCCTTGCCAGCCAGCTGGATGGCTCTGGTTTCAAAGTCAATGAATGCATGAATAGAAATGGAGAGAGTACAAGCAGGATACCTGCCAGGCCAGATGATAAGTATGCCTAGCATGTGTGGGTGGTGTGTGGTCCCACGGATGGGATGAGGACAATGAAGGTGTGTGTGAAAGACAGTGAATAGTGATGTCTCTTGAACTGGCAGTAAGTGAGGGCCCTCTGGAATGTGTGATGGGTTTGAGCGTGTGAGCTGAAAGTGATGAGGAGAGTGACTTACCCTGGTGGAACGGAGGAGATCATACATGGCACTGGGTGGCTGTGCTCTTTTGCAGGGCGTTGGTGCTGACCACCACTGCCACCACCTCCCAAGCCCGATTGGTGATGTTTCTGCCCATCCTGCAGCCAGAGGAGGGGTAGAGGACATTACAGCAGGCCTCCACTGCGTCCAAAAGGGACTCGAGGAAATGTCATTGAACCTGGAGCTGCAGTCTTCTTGCTTTTTGGGGCCATGTCTTCTGTGCAGCAGTCATGGTCTGAAAGCAGAGATGTGCTCACAGCTGCACTTTAAATGTGGCGCCCAGCGTAATGAAACGGCGAGGTGATGGCATGGTGGGCAAATGAGAGCCCGGTTGCCATGGAAACGTCCAGTTTCCCGGGATCGCATGATTAATGCGGCAGGTTTGGGATGATATGGCATGCGAAGCTGCCATTTTACCCACCCTCTACCACACTTAGTGCAAATCTGAGACGATTCCGCCCAGTGTTTCCTGACATCAGCCCTGGACAGGTTAAGAGTATTTTAAGGTTCTGCCCCCTTGCTTTAAACTCCTCCACTGGTGGAATAGTTTCTCTTTATCAATCCTATCAACTCCTTTAATCATCTTACACACCTCAAAATAGAGTTGAATTTTCAGGCCCCACTAGGGGTGGCAACGGAGACGGATTGGACCTGGAAATATTAGTGCCATTTGGCATGCCAGTTGCTGCAGTAATTTGTGCCAAGGCAGGTTTAGGGCAAGTAGGGCTACACACGCCACAGCACAGATAACCAATTAGGCTTGTAAAGAGCCTTGTTAAGTCCAATTAAACAACACCAGTTTTGGCACCTTGAAGTAGGTACCTGGCTGCAGGCCAGGGTGCCTATGACAGGCAGGCCTAGGGGCCCTCCCTCACGGCCAAGGTGCAAGCAGAGCCACCTCCCCTCTGGAGGAGGGGCCCCCTCCCCTTCCCTACACCCCACCTCTACAGTGCTGGCCTGGCTGCAATAGCGATTTTTTAAATTAAAGATTTCAAAAGTTTGTGAGAGGGTGCCTCCATGTCGAAGCTCCCTCTCTGTTGCCTGTCCGCCATTACAGCCCACTGCTCCTCTCAAGCTGTTAAGACCTCTGTTTGGCCCTCTAGCTGAGAGACCCGCCCACCACCCATAATTGGACAGGGCACCTGCCTCGGGGTGAGTCTGTGAAAATCCAAATGAGTCACTGTTCCCCGCTTCGACACCCATCAGGGTGGGTTCGGGACCCAAAAACAACCCTGACGTCTGTTTCCCGTGTCCGAAGGGAAAATACAGCCCTTAAGAGTCAGAGTCTTTTATGGCACTGAGGGAGGCCATTCAGCCCATTGAATCCATGCTGGCAAAAAGAAAGCCCCAAACCCAATTGCTGCATGGTCAGTGATGAATTTGCTGACCTTAGCTGGTTTGGCAGCGCAGAAACTGCATTCAGCCTCAGCAATCTTAAACTATGGAGAGAAAAATCAGCCCAAATACCCACTTCCCAATTACCATCCTGTGGCCTCTACAGCAAAGTATTCCTGCATGGACACCAGATGGGTAGCTTTGGCTTGATCCTACACAAACAAACCACCTTAACTCATATACACACAACTCCTAGGGTAATACAAAAAAGGGGTAACTTGTGCCCCAACATGAGCCCAAAAATATGTAAAGGGAATTGGGAAGTGGGGGTAGGGAATTGGGAAGGGGGGGGGGGGGGGGGGGGGGGGTGAAGGGTTGGGAAAGAGCAAATACAAATGGACTGACCAATGTATAAGATGGCCCACCAATCTCCAATCTGAAAACCTGATTTTACATATTAAGATGAGAGTGAACATTGGAATGAAAGTTCTCATAGCCCTTTAAACAGCAACAAATCTTCAAATAGATGGAACAAGATCGCCAGGCACTACACAAAAATCACCTACTGATGGGTAAAGTGACCTATCTTGACCCATTCTTGTCTATATTCTGAAAACATTAGGCTGCTACGATAATTGTCTCTAACCCGCAGCTGCTACCCCCTCCTCAACAATTATTTCCACCCTCTGGGTATAAATTGGGATCACAAGAGAGTGGGACCCACAGTGAAGGTTGTGCCCCCAGGGTTAGGTACAATACTGTGCCATCCATTTCAACAACTTCTACGTAACCCTGTTGTGATCTATCAGACATTGTGACTTAAAACATACCCAAGGGATTTCACATTTTTAATACTTCCTTAGTGTTTTTGCAGTTGCATCATTTTGTTATCTGGTCATCAGTGAGAGAAAACTATCGCAGGCTGTTTATAGTGGGTTTCTTGGCAGTATACGGGCTTCTTCTCCACCATGTGACATACTCTTTGCCAGATTAGGTTATGCTTTGATGCAACCAAGAGCGGGCTTGACCTTAGCAGCTGATATTCTGCTCCAAGAAAAAGTGTCTAGAAGAGTCTAAAACCACAAAACCTCCTTCTTTCAACCTTCAGAAAGTGACCTAACTTTCTAACTTTGTGTGTACAGCAAACCTGCAACACAAGGCATTACAGAGTGGATTTGTGCCCCAACACTTGCAAGTTATTTCTGTCTTAGTTACTGTAGTTGAAGTTGGACAATGGTCAGCTGACTGGCTGCTATAACAATTATACTGCAACCATACTGTAATTATGCAATTATAACAATCATGCAGTATGGTTTTAACTGCTCTTTAAAACTTGTTTTACAACACAAGTGTCTGCCCTTTAAACACTCACTTCGTTTACTTTTCACAATTTTCATTTGAAGGTGGCAGCTATGTAATTTGTCAGCTTATTTGGAGGTGAAATTCAATTATGCTTATCGCCGTCCACACGTAACACCACCAGCAGATCAACAAACCAGAGCCATCAATCACTTTGTAAAGAAAACAACCACAAACGCATTGTTGCTGGGGGGGGGTGCGGTGAGGAGGGCACGCGGTGGTGTGGGGGAAGAACTACCACAACAGTAAATAATTAATACCATTGCAATCCCAAGTTCAAGCTGCCAAGTGCGGATGATATTGGGGAATTCATGTTATCCATGTTGCATTAGTTGGAAGACAGGGTCCCAAATAAAATTTATTAAGAGGCAAACCACATTTGTTGGCCTGTATTTTCCAAACAGGACCACTGAAAGACAACTCCCAAGCATGTCCCTAGAACAGCCAAAATAATATGCTGTGGATACAAATAATACAAATATCAGGATCCAACCATCCCGACTTCCCTCCAACTCTCCACATTCCCACAAGCTTTCTTTAACAAATGTTTAGTAAAGTTCAGCTTGGTTCGGTTAGCAGCACCTCACCTGAGTCAAAATGTTGTGAGCTCATGTATCACACAAAGATTTGAGCTCACTCTGTTTCGCCTGCAATATAGCTACAATAATCCCCACTTAGCCTGGTCAACTTCAATATCTCTCAATGCCTCAACTTTAAAAGTCTTATCCTGGACTCACCCTGTCCTTCGTCCTTTGCCTCCGCTCACACCAACTGCTCTTACAAGTCTGGACCACGGATCTTTGCACTCCTCTAATTCTGGATACTTGCACCCACTGCCTTCAGGTGCCCGGGCTGGTGTCTGGAATTCCCTGCCTAAACCTCTCTGTCTCTCCAGTTCTCTCCCCTCCTTTACTACACTCCTTAAAACCTAACTCTTTGACCCAGCCTCTTGGTCAGCTATCCTAATATCACCTTCTGTGGCTCAGTGTCAAATTTAATCCAATAACACTCCTGTCAAGCGCACTGACACTTTCACTACACTAAATATGCACATGTTGTGCTTGCAATGCATCCCATGTTCAATTCAGGCATTTTTTCTGGTGCACTTTCTTGCATCCAGAGAGAAAAAGCTGCCATTTACCCAAGCCTCACTTATGGGCAAAACAGTTAATAACATAGAATGTCTTGGGTGAACAATGACCCAATTACTCTTGTCGATAAATTCATTGGAAATAATACAAAAATGCCCTGAACTCTCCCACTAAGACAGCCGATATATTTCAGCATACATACAAACAATTGAAGCCAAACAGAAGAAAAAGCACTACAGATGAAAACGAAATACTGCGGATGCTGGAACTCTGAAATAAAAACAAAAAATGCTGGAGAAACTCAGCAGGTCAGGCAGCACCTGTGCAGAGAGAAACAGAGTTAACGTTTCGAGTCCATATGACTCTTTTTCAAATAAACACATCAAACTTTGCTAGATCACAGTAAAAGAGCACACGATTTCTCAAAACAACTTCTAGTTTCAAAAGAACAAGCATCTTGAAACTTTAATTATTCACATAACTTGGAACATGTGTCTGCAAGGAAAAGTTAGTTCAGGAATTTGAAGTCGTTATGTATTTTCACTAATCCCATCTCATTCAACTGAAGTCTGAGTAAGCAGAGCTTCACTGATACAAAGCAAACTGCAGCAAACTCACAGAGCAAATAATACAGAGCAAACTCCTTCAATGTTCTACAGTCTGATACCGAGAGGTGCTCAGAGGCACTGGTTGTCCTATGAACTAAATCAGGAATTTAAGAACACAGTAGTTTGGTGCTGATGTTACTGAGCTAGTATTCCAGAGAGCTAGATTAATAATCCGCAGAATGTGAGTTTGAGAATTTTACTAATTGATCAGGAATGTGCCAGATTGTCATGAAAACCAAACTCATCCCACAGCGAAGGGAACCTGCTATCCTTACATTATCCAGCCAGGCCTTAGTGTGACCTGTCAGACACCAACAAGCTGACTCTTGACTACCTTCCAGCCACTAAATTGTATCAAACTTCTACCAGCGGTTCAAGAAGGCCCACCTCCACCTTCTCTGAGTAACTAGGAGATGGGCCATAAATTCTGACCTTGCTTGCGATACCCGCATCCAGAGGATAAATTTTTAATAAAAACGGACCACCTCCTTCACCCTCTCTCAGTAGGTTGGTCGGCGCAGTAACCAATTTGGGTACACCAGTAATGGATTCAAGAGACACGTGACCTGTCTTGTTTTGCATCTCACAGAACAATTTTGTAAATTGGGGAGAAGTGACAAGAGAAGGCAACCATTACAAATTTAACTCTTGAGGTGATATGTGGAAATATCTTTGGCAATAGAAGTTTACTGTAAAATCCAGCATATCATTTATCCTTGTATGTACATACTGAATGCTCTCCAAAGATAGAGAATCACTGAATTTTAACAAAATAGTAACTGTAAACTATATTTCCGTGGTTAATTGTACAATAAGAAAAACCATCATCTTCCCATTTCTTTGTTATGATATGTGAATCACTGAGGTTTCTTCAGAACCTTACACAAGTACTGTGCCTAAAGGCAGGGGATTAGAATACATATGCCATTCACAGTAATGCCATTGCATTATCTCAGCCTCCCAAAACTGTCTCCAGGGGATAGCCTCCTCTGAAATGACATTACAAGATTAGGCAAAGGGTGCCATTCCCTCACTGAAATAGCTGAGAGAACTTTGCCCATCATGCAATTACTGTAACCAGATTACACTAGTTGCAATGCTGACATCTAGAAGATCGCATCAACAAATATTTAAAAAGGGATCAGAAACTTAGATCTCCAATCTGTTACATCTCCCCTCTGCTCTACTATCAGTGGCAAAGCCCTGCGGTCTGGAGCTGCCTTCCAGAATCCCTCTTCGTGGCATTAAGGGGCTGCTCAAAACCAACCCTTTTCAACACTGCCTCTGATCACTTCTGAGACTCTTCTCCCTATCCCTACTTTGTATCTGAATTCTGCATTCCCGCCCTGCCCTGTAGATGATTGAACATAAAAGTAAGGATGTTATGCTTCATTTATGCAGGACATTGGTGAGACCACATCTCGAATTGTGTGCGCAGTTTTGGTCTCCTTATTTAAGGAAGGATGTAAATGCGCTGGAGGCAGTTAAGAGAAAGTTTACTAGATTGATACCTGGAATGAGCAAGATGTCTTATGAGGAAGGGTTAGACAGATTGGGCTGGTTTCCACCAGAGTTTTGAAGAGGAGAGTGAGGGGTGACTTGATTAACGTATGTAGGATCCTGAATGGTATTGACAAGGCGGACGTGGAATTGCAGCGGACAATTTCAAAGTTTGCGGATGATACTAAGCTTGGGGGTGTTGTAAACTGTGAGGGGGACAGTGTAGAACTTCAAAAGGACATAGACAAATTGTTGGAGTGGGCAGATAGGTGGCAGATGAAGTTCAATGCGGAGAAGTGCAAGGTCAGGCATTTTGGTAGGAAGAACATGGACAGACAATATAAAATAAGGGGTGAAATTTTTTAGAAGGGGGTGCAGGAGCAGAAAGACCTGGGTGTATATGCACATACATCATTGAAGGTGGCAGGACAGATGGAGAGAGCAGTTAATAAAGCATGGTATGCTGGGCTTTATTAATAGGGGCATAGAGTACAAGAGCAAGGAAGTTATGCTGAATTTTATATAAGACACTTGTTAGGCCTCCGCTGGAGTATTATGTACAGTTCTGGGTGCCACATTATAGGAAGGATGTGAACACATTGGAGAGTACAGAAGAGGTTTACAAGAATGGTTCCAGGGATGAGAAACTCCAGTTATGAGGGTAGATTGGAGAGGTTGGGACTGTTCTCCTTGGAGAAAAGAAGGCTAAGAGGAGATTTGTTAGAGATGTTCAAAATCATGAGGGGGCTGGACAGAGTAGATAGGGAGAAGCTGTTCCCGCTCGTAAAAGGATCAAGAACAAGAGGGCACAGATTTAAAATGACTTGCAAAAGAAGCAAATGTGACGTGAGAAAAAACTTTTTCACACAGCGAGTGGTTCGGGTCTGGAATGCACTGCCCGGAAGTGTGGTGGAGGCAGGTTCAATCAGGGCATTCAAGAGGATGTTAGGTGATTATTTGAATAAAAACAATGTGCAATGGTATGGGGAAAATGCAGGGCAATGGCACTAGGTCATAATGCTCATTTGGAGAGCCGGTGCAGACACGATGGGCCGAATGGCCTCCTTCTGTGCCGTCAAAATTCTGTGATTCTGTTTCCTCTTATGGGTGAGTCCAGAACTAGGGGGCACTGTTTTAAAATTAGGGGTTGCCCTTTTAGGGCAGAGATGAGGAGAATTTTTTTCTCTCACGGGATTATGTGACTTTGGAACTCTCTGCCTGAGAAGGTGATGGAGGCGGGGTCATTGAATATTTTTTTTTAAAGGTGGAGGTACATAGATTCTTGTTAGGCAAGGGAATCAAAGGTCATCGGGGGTAGGTGGAAATGTGGAATTTGAAACACAAACAGATCAGCCATGCTCTTATCGAATAGCAGAGCAGCGTCGAGGGGCCGAATGACCTACTTCTGCTCTTATTTCGTATGACGCCCTATTAACTTCATTTAGTGGTTCAGGTGTGCTTACCAATGTCCCACTATACTGATCAAAAAGGCAGAGATTCTAATCTTATAACTGTTTCTGGGACATCACTATCACATCTGCATACATAACAATTGCTGTGCTTCACAGGTTGCATAGCACTAAGGCATCTTAACAAAGTTAAATTCTGTATAGTTTTATAACTAATAATTTGTCTACTCTGTCATCGTTATCCTTTTGGACATCCCAGACTGTATTTACCAATTGAGCATTCAGAGAAGTCTTACTTCATATTTTCCTTTTGTGTTGCATCACTTTTTTCTTTCTGGTTGTAGGATTAGGATTTAAATTGCTATTTTTACATCAGGTTGTTGATGAAAAGCACTTTTGTTAGAAATATAATAAACAAAGTAACTCAACAACTTGTATTTATATAGTAAAATCTTGATGAGTTGAATCCCAGGGCATCCACCTCCAAATTTGCGTTAAGTAGAGCTTCGTAACAGCCAAGGAGGCCCCTTTCCCACGTGAATGCGTCTCTGTGCAACTCGATATGCTTACAAACTCAGTCTATGTCAAAAACAACAGATTCAAATGCCTTCACCTTCTCTCCCATTGACAACACATTTAACTTTCTCACAGATTTAGCCATACTCGCAGGCTTTGCATGTCCTTTCTCAGGGAGATTTCGAAGTCAAATGATGGTTTGCTCAGAGCTCCATGATTGCACGCTCTTACGTGGTCTAACCCCGCTCTGATTGGTTGGCGCAGTCATATGACAAGCTTAGACAAGTTTGGCTAATTCGGAGTTACCAGTGCGGAACTTTAGCTTATCACGGGCATCGTTCTATGGAATTTGCTATTCTGCCAGCGGAAATATTTGAGACTTTGACATAACCAGAATTTTGTGTCAACTGAGTTTGACTCATCACGATTTCACTGTAGTGTCTTTAACATAGCAAAACATCTCAAGGCACTTCACACGAGTGTTATCAGATACCTGACACCAAGCCACATAAATAGATATTAGGGTAGGTGGCCAAAAGTTTGGTCGAAAGTGCACCTCAAAGGTGGAGAAAGAGGCAAAGAGGAGGAGAGGGGAAGAATATTCAGACTTAAGAGCCCAGCCAGCTAAAGGCACAGTCACCAATGATGTAGCAAAGAAAATTAGGGTTGCACAAGAGGCCAGAATTAATAAAAACTTTCTCACTGTAAAACCAGAGATATAATTTACATGCCTGTATTCTCACAATATTTCCCAAAGATAGAGGACAAATGTTGCGTGTTGTTAGTAAGATAACTGTAAAATTGAAGCGACTTCAGCAATTAATTGTGCAGTGAGACACACAACTTCCCATGCTTTATTTTTGCTAAGTTATGCACATCACCACAAAAATACATTCCCTTTTTCTATTTATTCTTTCACTGAGTTTCAGAAACATTTGCCAGTCAGAAGGTCAAACCTACCAGCTGTAATGTGAATGATCATCGCATATCTTTCCAAACACCAAAGCAAAATGCAGACCCTTGGCCCCTCCAAGATTTACATTTCCTGAGGGACCTCTCGTGCAGCCTTTTTCCACTTACTTTATTAAAAACAGTCATGTTAGAGGATCATGGCAATGCCCTGGAGACAACTTGAAGGAGATTGAGACAATATAATGACATTACCATGAATGCCACACACATTCTAATTCCCTTCCTCAAAGAACTGGTGAAATCTTATGCAGGGATTATAAAATAACACAAACTAACAAAACTATAACATATGCACAGTTCCCACCCCGCTTCGCCCTTTCAATGCCTTATCCAAACTGGTGATCTAGAACTTTGCCAGTTTACACCAGGAGCATTGTGAATGCCTTGTGAACAATATTTATGAGCAGGTTTTGGGTGAGGCTGCCTGTTTGGTCCATTACAACAAGTGCTGCACCATCAGCTCTGGGGGGTGTAGCATTGACATTCCCTTTGCATTCTCGATTGGATCTTACTCAAGCGTGCTCCTTCAATCTCTCCAACGGTAGAGCAGGTTAGCACCCAGAAGGGCAATATTCCATTTGATTTATAAACTGATTTATTCCAAAGTAGGCAAGCCATACAGTTTGGTGAAAGACAGTAGGTAAAAATCAGGGTTATTTTTGTTCTCAAACCAGACCATTCAGGAGCAAAAAGGGTGGCTGAAATTTGGAACACCCTCATCCAAATGACAATGACGGTAGGACAACACGAGCTTTCAAGACTGAAAGATTTTTGTTAGGCAAGGATATCAAAGGGTATGGAGCAAAGGTGGAAAAGTGGGGTTAATATGCAGATCTGCCGATTGGCACAAGGGCAGACTAGGAGGGACTCCTGTTCCTATTTTCCATTGTGAACATAAACACACGTATACTAGCCCATTTTGGTGAACCCTTTACTTAATGTAAAAGTAAGAACTCTCCTTAACCAGGGCAGAGGCTCCCCAACAACCTCACCACACCCTGTAGTCTGTCGCCGGCTTAAATAATATTCGGGTGTTTGCATCCTGATTTTTTTTAAAAAACAGCCTTTCTTCAAGGGTAGTCGAGGCCAAAGGTAGGAGAGGTATTAGTATGACAACATTATGTATCTTTGCGAAAGGTCAGATATTGCTAACAAGTTGGTCATTTGTTGGGATCTGTGCGAAACACCTTCCTTCTTGCATTCTCACCATCCCATGGATCTGCCACTAAACATAGGACTGAACTGAAATATAAACCTTTTAGGCAGCTTTTGCTTAGAATAGACATTAGAAGCCAATGGTAAAATCCTTTCTGTGGAAAAATGACTAAAGGGTCACAGATCCTGTAGTGGTTACATGGTACCAGGCTGATCAAGAAACAAGTTTTACATAGAATATATAGCATAGAAACATGCCATTCAGCCCAACTGGCCCATGCCAATGTTTATGTTCTACATGAACCTACCCCAACCCCTCTTCCCCTAACCCTATCAACATAACCTTCTATTGCTTTCTCCCTCATGTGTTTAGCTTTCTATTAAATGCATCCAAACTATTCACATCAACTACTCCTTGTAGTTCCACATTCTAACCACTCTCTGGGTAAGGAAGTTTCTCCTGCATTTATGTAGCACCTTTAATGTGGCACAACAGCTTACAGTGATTCTAAAATAGCAGCATTGATGGGCCAGGAGCCAAATTAGGTCAGTTGGCACAGGGGTGATGGGTGAATGGAACTTGCTGTGAGTTATGCTACTGGCAGTAGAGATTTGGATACAATCGAGTTACGGAGGGTGGAAAGCGGGCCAAGAGTGAATTAGAATAGTCGTATCGGGACATAACAAAGGCATGGATGAAGGTTTCATCAGCAAGTGAGCTAAGGCAGGGATGGAGACTGGTGATGCTCCAGAGGGCGGAAGTAAGCGATCTTGGTGAGAAAGCAGATATGTGGTCAAAAGTTCACCTCAGTATCAAATAGGACACCAAGGTTGTGAATAATCTAGTTCAGCATCAGTGGTCATTAAGAGGGAAAGAGCCAGTGGCTAGGGATCAGAGTTGGTGGTGGGGACAGAAGGCAATGGCATCTGTCTTCCTAATGTTTAGCTGCAGGAATTTCCTGCTCTTCTTATGGATGTTGGACAAGCAGCATGATAAATCAGAGATAGTATGAGCGATTTGGAGAGGTGGTGGTGGCGTAGAGTTGGCTATTGTTAGTGTACTTATGGAGCCTGACGTAGATGTGAAATAGTAGGGGTCCAAGGATAGATTCAGGTAGCCGATATAGTCTACATATTGATTCAGATTAACCCATGGTACCAGGCAAGCAATTGGAAGACGAATAATGTTCCGTGGAGCTGTAACATCATCTGAAAAGGACCTAAGTGTTGTAAAGGGAAATGAGAATTGTAGATGTGTATTTCTCAGACATCCCTCGCAGTGTGATTCTGAACCAATACTCCCTCCATTTTTCCTTTGCTGTGCACAGCCCATTTGTTGCATTGTGCAGTCCTCTTAAGATTGCCTTGCAGCCGCACACATCTGCCCATTAAGGGGGCAGCTGGTAGCGTGCAATCTGTTTGTTGCACCACGCGATACATTAGGATCGCTGCACCTCCATGTTATCACACAGCTTAGATTGAAATCTTCACTGCAACAGAATGAGAAGGGAACTCTATGTTTTTGAGCATAGACTTTTGAAATCTCTGTATCCACAATCAGGGTATGACTTTAAAAAAATTATGTAAGCTGTCAGAATGACCAGTACAGCTTTAAGAAATTGGTAACCTTAACTACCTTTAATCAGGAATGACTCCTAGCCTCTAAGAATAAAAGTTAGGGAAATAATTCAGTTGGAGTGAAGGAACTGAGAGTAAAAAGGTACATGTAGCCTGGAAAGTAATCCCTTTTACTGACGAACAAGGGCAGCAAACGCATGGGAACACTACCACCTGCAAGTCCCCCTGACTTGGAATTATATCGCTGTTCCTTCACTATTGTTGGGTCTAAATCCTCGAACTGCTAACAGTGCTGTGGACGTTCCTACACCTCAAGGCTCGCACACAACTAATGGGCAAAGAATGAAGTACCACAGGGCAATCTGCTCCAGTTGGATCCTGATGCCCCAAAGTACTTCACAGCCAACGGATTATGTTGTAGTGTAGGAAGCAGGGCAGCCAAAATGTGCACAGCAAGGTCCCACAAAGAGCAAACAATGAGATAATGGCCAATCCAACTGTTTTTAATTATGCTGATTCAGAGATAAATATTGCCTGGGACACCAAGGAGGACTCCCCTGCTTTCCTTTGAATAGTGCTATGGGATCTTTCACGTCCACCTGAGATGGGGTCTCAGTTGGACATCTCATCCGAAAGACAACAGCCCCAACAGTGCAGCACTCCCTCAGTACTGCACTGACTTGATGATGTGATCAAATCTTTGAAGACACACAGAGGTAAGAATGCTGTCACTGACCGAAGGAAGGAAGAAAAAGTAAGAAAAAAATTGTCGACCTCAGGAGTATTTCATCCATTGAGCCTATTCTTTGCATCATGATGATGATGATGATGATGATGATGATGATGGTTTACCCACCATTGGCAATGATAGCCTAATAATTCATCTCCTATTAATACAGGTTGTAGGTTCTCACATCACTGTAATGTATGATTTTCATGTGGGATATTTTCCCCTGGGTCAACGAAATCCAAGGATTGATCTTTCTTCGATTTCCTTTGAACTATCTTTCCTTCGTCCCAGCTGTACACAATATTAGTTAGACCACAACTTGAGTACTGTGTGCAGTTCTGGTCACCTCATTACAGAAAGAATGTAATTGCACTAGAGCGGGTACAGAGGAAATTTAATGAGGATGTTGCTAGGACTCCAAAATTACAGCTATGAGGAAAGATTGGATAGGCTAGGATTGTCTTCCTTAGAACAGAGGAGGCTGAGGAAGATCTAATTGAGGTGTACAAGATTGTGAGGGGCCTGAATAGAGTGCTTGGGAAGGAACTGTTTCCTTAGCAGAGAGGTCAGTGACTAGGGGGCATAGATTTAGACTGATTAGTAGAAGGATTAGAGGAGAGATGAGGAAAACATTTTTCATCCAGAGTGTGGTAGAGGTCTGGAACTCACTACCTGGAAGGGTAGTAGAGGCAGAAATCCTCAAGCTCATTTAGATGATGTCTGGATATGCACCCGAAGTCCCGTAACCTGCAGGGCCACGGACCAAGTGCTAGAAAATAGGATTAGGCCAAGTGGCTCGTTTCTCAGCTGGCACAGACACGATGGGCAGAGTGGCCTCCTTCTGTGCTGTAAATTTTTCTATATTTTCTAAATATCTGAAAAGGAGGAATGTGCAGGGAATGTGGAGAGAAGGCGGTGGAGTGGGAGTACATTAATTGCTCCATAGGCACAGACACGATGAGTTGAATGGCCTTCTTTTGTGCTGTAACAATTCTATGCTGTCTCATAATACCGTGAATCATTTTATGTCCAGACCAATTATGGATTTCACCCAATCTAACTCAAAATAATCTCTCAAAAGAAGTTTATTCCAGTTTCTCCATATCCTTCTCAAAAGGTAACTGAACAAGATTCCAGAATATAAGTGCAGCCTTTCAACCTACATAATTCATCTTGTAGTAAAGGTTTTCCATTGTTCCAGCAGGTTAGCCATCATGTTCCACTGCATATTTATACTGATTAATTATATAGCGTTTAACCTTGTCCATAAGCAGATTTTTATCTCACACTTGTATTTTAAGAAACATTAAGCCTGCAGCATAAAATCTACTTTTGCTGCAAGTCTATTGTACCTATCTACTAGACTGGGAAAAACTTCTTTAAAACTCTAGCCTCAATTAAAACCCTAGCCTCAATTTTGTCTTCTACATCTGCTGTCGGATGGATTGTTTTTTGTTCTACTTTCTCCATGCCTCTCAAAACTTTACAAACACAAATTCCCTCTTCTATGCTTTCCTCTGACCAAAAGGTCCAACTTTGCACTTCTCTTCATGACTTATGACCTCAGGCACCAGGATTGGCAATAGGCTGAATGGCCTCTTTCTGTACTGTAACTTTTCTATGGATCTACAGTTCTAACTGGTCACTTTATCCTGAACCCCCTCCAACAATGTCGCCTTGAAGGTAAAGTACCCAAAATGGCGCATGATTTTTAAATTCTGTCTCCAGAATTTAAGCAACAATACCTGCACTTTAAAAGTACTTCATTGTTGGTGAAAGTTTCAGGAGGTCGTGAATGTCTGTACAAATGTTGAGGTTTTTTTTAGAATTTTAGTGAGAGCTAACAATGAGTGTGTGAAATTTTCATCCTGTGCCCACTGACACCAGAACAATTACAGATGTTATCCTTTCAAATGTGGGTTGTGTCTGGAGACAATGTTTTGAGCTGCAGAACAGAACATTAAGTCACAGTGGTTGCTGGTCAGTCACTGTGATGTTGACAGTCTCATGGTACAAACATCAGTACCAATGCTGATAAACCTAGTGATAAAACCACTCTAAATATGGTTTCAACAATGGCTTACATGTTTATAATGACATGTTTCTATTTAGTATCAAATGATTATCAGAGTGTCCCAATACTGGATTAGTATGCATTTCTTACTTCTCCATCTAATATATTTTATCTTCCATTAAAATCCATCCTTAGGACAGAACTGAAGAAACTGAGAAGGGAAAATGAGAACCAGTGTGTTTTTGTTTGCAACAAATTTGGATTAAGAGCTAGAAGGTCTACAATGACTAACAGATTACCGGCAGACTCGTAAGGCTGGATGGTTTACTGCCATCCGTACAAATACTATCAATCTCCAAAATAATCATCTGATCTAGGTGCTTTATAAATACATACATAAAATACATATTTACGTACACATTCATGACAAGCAGGATGGCTTGTCAGGACAGATCAGTCGCTTTTGATAAGATGCATTTTTCCACTACTACAGCTTTTATCTGATTTCGCACTGCAGGTCATTTGATAAAAAACCATTAGAAGGCATTCAGGCTGTAAACTGCCTGTTCTGGCTAATTGATCATATTTACAGGTACTGTACATTTATATTTACAATTAGTAGCAAACCGTAGAAGCTGACCTCAATAATATAAAATAGAAGGGATGTAGACATTTCCAAAGAATTTTTTAAAAACTAAATTCAGTGTCCAATGATGAAACATTTGCTTCTGCAGGTTGAAGAGCCATTCAAACTGCGTACAACCATTATTTTGCACCTCCACACTGGTTCCTAGCAACATATAAAACAGGAGATGGCCAAGATAAACATTTTAAGGTAACTCTGTACAGAGTTCTGATAAGAACTGGACTTCCGTATTAATTCTCCATCACGGATAGGTTTTGCCCAGTTAGCTACCAAGATCACAGAATGATGCAACCGCACAGCACAGGAGGCTAGTCAGCCCGTAGCGGCTCTTTGCATGAATTATTCCCACTCCCCTCTGGTCCCCTTCTGCCACTGGGGACAGTTTTTTTTCCATATTTACTCTATCAAGAGCTTTTGTGGTTTAATTCCATTAATAGATTTAATTTAAAACCTTGCACATGGTGTTACCTCAGAACATACCTATCCAAAATGCAAAAAGTCCTAATTGCTTAAATTAATATCCATTTATCTGTTAAGCTGCTAAACATCAATTACAAATACAAAGGTATCAAAATTTACCAATGTGCACTAGCTAACCTGTGGAATATCAAGCAATTTCCCAAAAGCTCCATTCACAAACCAAACACCATAAAACAAAGCAATTTCTTCAAAGTATGCAAGGGTGAGTGCATACGTGTGTGTATTGCACCATACAAGTGGTAGTTTTAACCCTGTGCTTCTGCGAAACAATTACACCCAACACTGGACCATTTCAATTCACAACACGTAACATGGGATGGGAGAAGCTGCAGGGAGAAGAGGGAGAGAGAGAAATACAGTACAGCACTTCAAGTTTCTCAAGGACAGGGTCAAAACTTCAATACTCAAGTTTGTACATGACTTCTGTGCAGAAAGTTTACACATATCAAATGCAAAAAAATATATAAAACTATAAAGACATCACATTTCATACAGTTTAAAGTATTAAATTAAAATCCTGTGATGTTACGGATGAATATTTGCATTACTGAAGGGTCTTTTTAAAAAAAATCTTTGTATTTAGTTCATGGGATATGAACATTGCTGGCTAGGCCAGCAATGAAGGCGCCAGTGAGTCACGTTCTTGAACTGCTGCAGTCCATGTGGTGTACTTACACCCTCAGTGCTGTTAGAGAGAGAGTTCCAGGATTTTGACTCAGCGACAATGAAGCAATGGCAATATAGATCCTAGTCAGGGCGGTGTACAGCTTGGAGGGGAACTTTCAGGTGGTAGCGTTCCCATGTACTTGCTGCCCTCGTTCTTCTGGGGGTTCAGGTCGTTGATTTGTAAGGTACTGTTGAAGGAGTCTTAGCAAGTTGCTGCATTGCATCTTGTAATTGACGCATGTAGCAAAGAAAGTGACGATTTAACGCGATAGATGAGGTGATGATCAAGCAGGCTGCATTGTTTTGGGTGGCGTTGAGCGTCTTGAGTGTTGTTAGGGCTGGGCTCATACATCACACTCCTGACTTACCAACATACAAACAATGAGCAGCAGTAGGCCATTCGGCCCATTAAGCCTGCTCCACCATTTAATAATATTATGGCTGATCTGATAGTAACCTCAAACCTGAATTCCCGCCTACCCCCAATAACCTATCACCCCCTTGCTTACCCAGGATCTATCCATCTCCGCCTTAAAAATATTCAAAGACTCTGCTTCCCCTGCCTTTTGAGGAAGGGAGTTCCAAAGACTCATGACCCTTTGAGCAAATATTTCGCCTCATCTCAGTTTTAAATGGGCGACCCCTTATTTTTAAACAGTGACACCGAGTTCTACATTCTTCCACAAGAGGAAACATCCTCTCCACATCCACCCTGTCAAGACCCCTCAGAATCGTATATGTTTCAATCAAGTTGCCTCTTACTCTTCTAAACTCCAGCAGATACAAACCTAGCCTGTCCAACCTTTCCTCATAAGACAACCTGTCCATTCCAGTATTAGTCTGGTAAACCTCTCTGAACTGCTTCCAACGCATTTACATCCTTTAAGTAAGGTGACCAAATCTGTACACAGTACTCAGATATGGTCCAGCTGGTGGTCCCCCAGAGCGAGACCGGGAGGCAGTGTGAGAGGAGCTGTGGCCTTGGTAAGATTTTTAAAAAGCGGGAGCGGAGAGTCAGCGTGGAGATTCAAAAAGAGCGGGAGCTGAGATAGCGAGATTCAAAAAGAGCGGGAGTGGAGATTTAAAAAGAAAGAGTGGGAGCTGGAGGCAGGGCTGAAAGCGGCGCGAGGACAGAGCGAGAGTTCCAGGGAGACTCAGGGCTGAAAACGGCGCGAGGGCATCACAATTCTACTTCTACTTTTTCTACTAATTAAACTGCTGCAGTCCATTAGCTTAAACAAAATAAGGTGAGGACTTTGGACTGTAGGAGGGAGCGTTTGGAGTGGAATAAGGCCCCTAGCATAATTAATATTCGTTAAAAGGAGCAACTAACGAGCTTAATCTAAAGGGAAGTCACGGCAGCAGAGCTCGCACCCATGATATGCTCCTCCTGCACGATGTGAGTAGCCCATGGGCACTTCCAGCGTCCCTGGTGACCATGTGTGCAGGAAGTGTGTCCAACTGCAGCCACTGGCTAACCGCATTTCAGAGCTGGAGCACGGGTGGATTCACTGTGGAGCATCCGAGATGCTGAGACTATCATAGACAGCACATTCAGTGAGGTGGTCACACCGCAGGTAAAGACTGAACAGGCAGAAAGGGGATGGGTGACCACCAGGTAGAGTAGAGGAAGGCAGGTCGTACAGGAGTCCCCTGTTGCCGTCTCCCACTCTAACAGGCATGCCGTTTTGAATACTGTTGGGGGAGACGACTTCTCAGGGGAAAGTAGCAGGAGCCAAGTCCATGGCACCACGGGTGGCTCTGCTGCACAAGAACAGAGGAAGAAGAGTTGCAGGGCTATAGTGATAGGGGATTCAATAGTAAGGGGAACAGGCAGGCGTTTTTGCGGCCACAAAAGAAACTCCAGGATAGTATGTTTCCTCCCTGGTGCCAGGGTCAAGGATGCCTGAGAGAGGCTGCAGGGCATTCTGATGGGAGGGTGAACAGTCACTGATCGTGGTACACATCGGTACCAACGACATAGGTAAAAAAACGGATGAGGTCCTACAAGCTGAATATAGGGACTTAGGATGTAAATTTAAAATAGGACCTCAAAGGTAGTAATCTCATGATTACTACCAGTGCCACGTGTTAGTGAGAGTAGAAGTAACAGGATATATCAGATGAATACGTGGCTGAAGAAATGGTGTAGGAGGGAGGGATTCAGATTCCTGGGACATTGAGACCAGTTCTGGAGAAGGTGGGACCAGTACAAACAGGATAGGTTGTATTTGGACAGGACCGGGACCAATGACCTCAGGGGGTTCTGGGGAAGGTGGGACCAGCACAAACAGGACGGGTTGCATCTGGGCAGGACCGGGACCAAGGACCTCAGTAGGGTGTTTGC
Organism: Cetorhinus maximus; assembly: GCF_964194155.1. NCBI lineage: Eukaryota > Metazoa > Chordata > Chondrichthyes > Lamniformes > Cetorhinidae > Cetorhinus > Cetorhinus maximus. Next base: position 67,859,403 of record NC_135893.1, read on the forward strand.
TAGAGCGGTCGGGGAGGGTTTAAACTAGAATGGCAGGGGGGTGGGAACCTGAGTAGGGAGACAGAGGAGGGGGAAATAAGGATAGAAACGAAAGACAGAAAAGTGAGCAGCAAAAGTGGAAGGCAGAAAAAAACAAGGGCAAAAATAAATGGGGTCATAGTGCAAAATAAAGCTAAGATGACTAACAAGGTTAAAAAGACAAATCTAAAGGCATTGTATTTTAATGTGCGGAGCATTCGCAATAAGGTAGGTGAATTAACAGCGCAAATAGATATAGAAACGGTTATGATATAGTTGCAATTACATGGCTGCAGGATGACCAAGGATGGGAACTAAACATTCGGGTGTATGCAATATTTAGGAAGGACAGACCAAACAGGGAAAGGAGGTAGGGAAGCATTGCTAGTAAAGGAGGAAATCAATGCAATAGTGAGGAAGGATATTGGCTGGGAATATCATCATGTGGAAACTGTTTGGGTGGAGATAAGAAAAACAAAGGGGCAGAAAACATTGGTGGGGGTTGTCTATAGGCCCCCAAACAGTAATGGAGATGTAAGGGAAGGCACTGATCAGGAAATTAGAGACACATGCAATAAGGGTACAATTGTAGTCATGAGTGACTTTAAGCTACATATAGATTGGACGAACCAAACTAGCAATGATACTGTGGAGGAGGATTTCGTGGAGTGTGTGCGTGGTGCTTTTTTTGGACCTATACATTGAGGAACCAACTAGAGAGCCGGCTATCCTAGACTGGGTATTGTGCAATGTGAAAGGATTAATTAACAATCTTGTCGTGTGGGGTGCCTTGGGGAAGAGCGACCATAAAATGATAGAATTGTTCATTAGGATGGAGAATGAAGAAATTGAATCCAAATTGAATCTAAATAAAAGGGAACTACACAGGTATGAGGCGCGAATCAGCAATGATGGATTGGGGAACCTTACTAAAAGGGTTGACAGTGGATTGGCAATGGCTAATATTTAAGGAACGTATGCATGAATACAACAATTATTCATTCTTGTCTGGCGCAAAAATAAAACAGGAAAGGTGGCTCAACCCTGGCTTATAAAAGAAATTAGGGATAGTATTAGATCCAAAGAGGAGACATATAAAATTGCCAGAAAAAACAGCAAGCCTAAGGATTGGGAGCAGTTTAGAATTCAGCAAAAGTGGGCAAAAAGATTGATCAAGAAGGGGAAAATGGAGTATGAGAGTAAACTTGCAAGGAACATAAAAACTGACTGTAAAAGCTTCTATAAATATGTGAAGAGAAAAAGATTAACGAAGACAAACATAGATCCCTTACAGTCAGAAACCAGGGAAATTATAATGGGGAACAAAGAAATGGCAGAAGAATTGAACACATATTTTGGTTCTGTCTTCTCAAAAGAGGACACAAATAATTTCCCTGAAATGTTAGGGAACCAAGGGTCTAGTGAGAGAGAGGAATCGAAGAAAATCAGTATTAGTAAAAAAAAAATGGTGCTAGAGAAATTAATGGGGTTAAAGGCTGAAAAATCCCCAGGGCCTGATAATCTACATTCCAGGGTACTAAAGGAAGTGGCCCTTGAAATATTGGATGCATTGGTGGTCATCTTCCAAAATTCTGTAGACTCTGGAGTAGTTCCTACAAATTGGAAGGTAGCAAATGTAACCCCACTATTTAAAAAAGGAGGGAGAGAAAAAACAGAGAATTATAGACCAGTTAGCCTAACATCAGTAGTGGGGAAAATGCTAGCGTCTATTATAAAAGACGTGGTAACAGAACACTTGGAAAGCATTAACAGGATTAGACAAAGTCAGCATGGGTTTATGAAAGGGAAATCATGCTTAACTAATCTACTGGAGTTTTTTGAGGATGTAACTAGTAGAATAGATATGGGAGAACCAGTGGATGTGGTGTACTTGGATTTCAAGGAGGCTCTTGATAAGGTCCCATATAAGAGGCTAGTGGGCAAAATTAAAACACATGGGATTGCGGGTATTATACTGGCATGGATTGAGAATTGGTTGACAGCGGAAACAGAAGGTGAGAATAAATGGGTCTTTTTCCAGGGGACTGGCGGTGACTAGTGGTGTACCACAGGGATCAGTGCTTTGGCCCCAGCTATTCACTATATATATATATATATATATAAATGACTTAGATGAGGAAACCAAGCGCAGTATTTCCAAATTTGCTGATGACACAAAACTGGGCGTGGTTGTGAGGAGGATACAAAGAGGCTTCAAGGCGATTTAGACAAGTTGCGTGTAGGCAAACACATGGCAGATACAGTATAATGTGCATAAATGTGAAGTTATATGCTTCTATGTGAAAAACAGAAGGGCAGAGTATTATTTAAATGGTGATATATTGGGAAATGTGGATGTACAAAGGGATCTGGGTGTCCTTGTACACCAGTCGATGAAAGTAAATAGGCAGGTCCAGCAAGCAATTAGGAAGGCACATGGTATGTTGGCCTTCCTTGCAAGAGGATTTGAGTTCAGAAGTAGGGATCTCCTCCTGCAGTTACACAGGGCCCTGGTGAGACACCTGGAGCACTGCGTGCAGTTTTGGTCTCCCTACCTAAGAAAGGATATACTTGCCACAGAGGGAGTGCAGCGAAGGTTCACTAGGCTGATACCGGGAATGGCAGGACTGTCGTATGAGGAGAGATTGGTTCGGCTGGGCCTGTATTCACTAGAGTTTAGAAGAATAAGATCGAAACGTTTAAATTCTAACAGGGCTAGACAGGCTGGATGCAGGAAGGAAGTTTCCCCTGCTTGGGGAGTCTAGAGCCAGGGGCCACAGTCTCGGGATACGGGGCAGGCCATTTAGGACTGAGATGTGGAAAACTTTCTTCAGTCAGAGGGTGATCAACTCGTGGAATCCTCTACCACAGAAGGCTGTGGAGGCCAGGTCACTGAGTATATTCAAGAAAAAAATTGATAAATTTTTGTGTGTTAGGGGCATCAAGGGGTATGGAGAGAAAGCGGGAATATGGCGTTGAGATAGAGGGTCAGCCATGATCATATTGAATGGCGGAGCAGGCTCGAAGGGCTGAATTGCCTACTCCTGCTCCTAGTTTCTATACAAGTGCTCTGTATAACTGAAGCATAACCTCCCTACTTATGTGTTCAATTCCCTTTGCAATAAATTATAACATTCTGTTAGCTTTGCAAATTACTTGCTGTACCTACATACTAGCCTTTTGCGATTCATGCACTGAGACACCCAGATCCCTCTGAATCTCAGAGCTCTCTCTCAGAATCTTTCACTATTTAGATAATATGCTTCTCTTTTATTCTTCCTGCCAAAATGGACGATTTCACATTTTCCCACATTATACTCCATTTGGCAAATCTTTACCCACTCACTTAACCTAGTTATATCCTATTGTAGCCCCCTTATGTCCTCTTCATATCTTACTTTCTTACCTAACTTTGTGTTGTCAGCAAATTTGGCAACCATCCCATCCATCCCTTCAACTAAGTCATTTATATAAATTGTAAACAGTTGAGGTCCCAGCACTGATCCCTGTGGCACACCACTTGGTACATCTCGCTAATCTGAAAAAGACCCATTTATGCCTACTTTCTACTTCTTGTTAGGCAGCCAATCCTCTATCCTTGCCAATATGTTACCCCCATACCATGAGCTTTTATTTTCTGCAATAACCTTTGATGTGGCACTTTATCAAATGCCTTTTGGAAATCTAAGTGCAGTACATCCACCAGTTCCCTTTCATCCACAGCACATGTTCCTTCCTCAAAGAACTCCAATAAGTTGGTCAAACATGATTGCCCTTTCACAAAACCATGTTGACACTACATAATTACCTTGAACTTATCCAAGTGCCCTGCTATAGCTTCTTTAATAATAGCTTCTAGCATTTTCCCTATGACAGATGTTAAGCTAACTGGCTTGTAGTTTCCCACTTTCTGTCCCTCTCCTTTTTTGAATAATAGAATTACATAAACTATCTTCCAATCTAATGGGACCTTCTCTGAATCCAGGTAGTTTTGGAAAATTAAAGCCAACACATCAGCTATCTCACTTAGCACTTCTTTTAAGACCCTAGGGTGAAGTCATCGTGACCCGGGCACTTGTCAGCCCGCAGCTCCAACAATTTACTCAGTACCACTTCTCTGATGATTGTAATTTTCCTGAGTCCCTCCCTCCCTTCCATTCCCTGATTTATAGCTGCTTCAGGGATACTACTTATATCCTCTATCGTGAAGACTGATGCAGATAGTGAATACCTGTTCAATTCATCTGCCAGCTCTTTGTTTTCCATTATCAATTCCCCAGACTCACTTTCTATTAAACCGATGCTCACTTTGTTAGCTAGTTTCTTTTTCAAATATTTAGAGAAACTCTTACTATCCATTTTTATATTTCTAGCTAGCTTTCTCACTCTAATTTTTTTCCTCCTTATTAATCTTTTAGTCATCCTTTGCTGTTCCTTATATTCTGTCCGATATTCTGGCCTATTTTTGCAGTTATATAATTTTTCTTTGTGTGTCTGTCTCTTGGGCTTTTCCTTACTCGTTGGAATGTATCTATTCTGTGCATTCTGCAATATCCCCTTAAATGTTTGCCACTGCATCCCTATTGACCTCTTAACCTAATTTGCCAATTCACTTTAGCCAACTCTGCTTTCATGCCTTCATAATTGCCCTTATTTAAGTTTAAGGGCATAGCCTCAGACCCACTCCTCTCTCCCTCAAACTGAATGTAAAATTCAATCATACTTTGGTCGCTGCTACCTAGGGATGCCTTCACTATGGGATCGTTAATTAATCCCATCTCGTTGCACAATAGCAGGTCTCATATAGCCTGCTCTCTGGCTAGCTCCAGAACATGCTGTTCTGAGAAACTATTCTGGAAACATTCTATGAACTCCTCATCGAGGCTACCTCTGCCCATCTGACTTTTCCAGTCTATATGTAGATTAAAATCTCCCATGATTATCGTTGTGCCTTTCTGACAAGCTCCGATTATTTCTTTCTTTATGCACCATCCTACCATGTGGTCACTATTAGAGGGCCTGTACACATGTTCCACAAGTGACTTCTTGCCTTTATCATTTCTCATCTCTACCCAAACAGTTTCCTGGTTTCCTGAACTTAGGTCATCCCTCTCTATTGTGCCAATACCATCATTAACTAACTGAGCCACCCCTCCATCTTTTCCTCCCTTCCTGTCCTTCCTAAATGTCCAATACCCTTTGATATTCAGGTCCCAATCCATGTCCTCCTGCAGCCATGTCTCTGTAATGGCTATCAGATCATACTTATTTGTTTCTATGTGCACTCTCAGTTCATCGGTTTTGTTTCGAATGCTTTGCACATTCAGATACAGAGCCTTTAGTTTTATCCTTTTATTCTTTTTATAGTTTCTAGTATCATCTGTGGATTTACTGTTAGATCTGTACTCTCTATCCCTTCCAGTCATGGTCTGTTTTTCATTTCCCATAATAATACCTTTTTCTTTTGCCTTGCCTCTACTCTTTGATTTACCACACCTTCCCACCACTTAATTTAATTTAAAACTCTCTCTACTTCCCTAATTATGCAGCTCGCAAGAACACCGGTCCCAGCACGGTTCAGGTGTGGACTGTCCCAACGGTATAGATCCCACTTCCCCCAGTACTGGTGCCAGTGCCCCATGAGCTGGAGCCCATTTCTCATTCATCTCCCTAATCTGATTTGTCCCATGCCAATTTGCACATGGCTCAGGTAATAATCCAGAGATTATGACTTTTGAGGTTCTGCTTCTTAATTTGGTGCCAAGCTCCTCATACTAACTATGGAGAGCCTCCGTCTTTGTCCTGCCTAAGTCGTTGGTACCAACACGGTCCACGATGACTGGCTCCTTCCCCTCCCACTACAAGTTCCTCTCCAGCCCCAAGCAGATTTCCCAAACCCTGGCATCGGGCAGGCAACACAGCCTTCTGGACTGACGCTCTTTGTTGCAGAGAACGGTGTCAATCCCTCTGACTATACTGTCCCCTACTACCACTACATTCCTTGTAACTCCCCCTGCTTGAATGGCCTCCTGTACCATGGTGCCATAGCCAGTAAGCTCATCCACCCTGCAGCCCCCACTCTCATCCAAACTACCTAAAAAAAAACCTCAAACCTGTTGGACAATTGCAAAGGACAAGACTCCTCCCTTCTGGGTCCCCTTATCTGCTTCGCTTGCACTCACACCCTCCTGTCCCTGACCAATGACCAAATCAGAAGATACTATCCTAAGGGGTGTGACCACCTCCTGGAATAAAGTGTCCAGGTAACTTTCCCCCTCTCTGATATGCCGCAGTGTCTGCAGTTTGGCCTCCAGCTCAATAACTCAAGAGTCGAAGTTCCTGCAGCCACAAACACTTACTGCAGATGTGTTTGCCCTGGGTCACACCAGTATCCAGATGCTCCCACATCCTGCAACTGCAGCACATCACCTGCCCTGCCATCTCCAATATGTGTTAATTAATTAATAGTTGCTAATTAATTATAATTAATAAAGCCTACCCTCCCAATAGGTTTTGGCACCGCTAGTAAACTTTACAATACTGATAAAACAATACAGTACTTACAATACTAATAACAATACTACTAATACCAATTACTGGTTTACCTACTCCTTCTGCTGCAAAGTGGAAATCAAATACTGGAGGCTGAAAAAGAGTAGAAGAAAGAAGCACCTCCTCCCCACTCTTTACCGAACTCCCCACTCAGCACATTCTACTTCTTGCAGTAAACCTTACATAAAGCACCTCTTTCCCCCTATGCACTGAATTCCCACTTTCAACCAAATTCCCAAATATACTCACTCAGTCTCTGTCTCACTCAGGCTGAAGTCTCCCCTCACTGACATGTGCCTCATAGTTTGTGGGCAGGCTTTGGGGAGTCAGGAAGTGAGTTATTCACCGCAGAATTCCCAATTTCTGGCCTGCTTTCGCAGCCACAGTATTTGTATGACTAGTCCAGTTCAGTCTCTGGTCAATGGTAACCACCAGGACGTTGATAATTGGGGATTCAGTGATGGTAATGTCATTGAATGTCAAGGGGATATGGTTAGACCCCCTCTTGTTGGAGATGGTCATCACTTGGCAGTTTTGTGATGTTATTTGCCACTTATCAGTGTCACTTATTATGTTGTCCAGGTCTTGCAGTATGCAGGCAGGGACTTCTTCAGTATCTGAGGAGTTGCAATATTGTACAATCATCAGAGAACATCCCCACTTCTGAACTCACGATGAACGGAAGGTCACTGATGAAGCAGCTTAAGATGGTTCAGAAGATATTTCGGAAGAATAAAAAGGCAATTTATTATTTAAATGGAGAGAAACTTCAGAGTGCTTCAGTGCAGAGGGATCTGGGTGTCCTCGTGCATGAATCGCTGAAAGCTAGTATACAGGTATAGCAGGTAATAAGGCAAATGGAATTTTGGCATTTATTGCTAAATGAATAGAGCATAAAAATAGGGAAGTGTTGTTGCAATTGTACAAGGCATTGGTGAGACCGCTCCTGAAGTATTGTGCACAGTTTTGGTCCCCTTACTTGAGGAAGGATGCAGTTGCATTGGAGGCGGTTCAGAGGAGGTTCACTAGATTGATTCCAGAGATGCGGGGCTTGTCTTATGAGGGAAGATTGAGCAGTTTAGGCCTATACTCGCTAGAGTTTAGAAGGATGAGAGGAGATCTAATTGAGGTATATAAGATGCTAAAGGGGATAGACAAAGTAGACGTAGAGCGGACGTTTCCCCTTGTGGGGCATTCTAGAACGAGCGGCCATAGTTTTAGGCTAAGGGGTGGTAGATTTAAATCAGAGATGAGGAGGAATTACTTTTCTCAAAGGGTCATGAATCTGTGGAATTCACTATCTCAGAGTGCAGTGGATGCCGGGACGCTGAATAAACTTAAGGAGGAGATAGACAGATTTTTAATTAGTGAAGGGTTGAAAGTTTAAGGGGAGAGGGCGGGAAATTGGAGTTGAGGCCGAAATGAGATCAGCCATGATCGTATTGAACAGCGGGGCAGGCTCGAGGGCTGAATTGCCTACTCCTGCTCTTAGTTCTTATGTACCCTGAGATGCTCCTGCAACGATGCCCTGTGGCTGAGGTGATTAGCCTCCAACAATCACAGCCATCTTCCTTTGTGCTCAGTATGACTCCAACCAGTGAAGATTTCATCCCCCATCCCCACCCCAATTCCAACCGGCTTCAATTTTGCTAGGGCTTCACGATGCTACACTCAGTTAAATACTACCTTGATGTCCCGCCAACCCAAAAAGGGTGTACAGTAGGAAAAAAATGTTTCTTTCCATCCCCCCAAAAAATGCAAATTTTATACTAAGGCATCTGCTAACAAAGGATATGTGTGTAACTCACTCTGTACACTCATGTACATTAACTGGCAAATTATTGGAAGTTGTTCTTTCAGCACCATCTACTGACAACCCGAAGAACCACAACAAGCATCTTTGTAACACAGCATGAAATGAGAAAAGAATTGGTGCCAACCCATCACACTTACTCCTTCCAACAAACCATGTGCAATATGAACTGTTGTGCACTCTACACAATTTAATCTCAAGAGAAACCAATATTTTAAGCCAGCCATTCCTCACACATTTACACTGTTCACCTTACAACCCGAGTTTGAGCTCTATAGACATTAATGGCATCCAATTAACTTGAAGCTATAAAAACATCAAGTAACTTATCTCACCTCTGACTATTTTACAAGCAACATTGGCTCACATCAAAAATCACCAGCAATGGTCAAACACCTCTGCTGTTCAATATTTCCACACGTTTTTTTGAAATTATGTTTAGATGCCAGAAATACACACAGATATATTAACTAAAAGTGATTGACGACTCATTAGCTTCTAGTACAGCCAAAAGTGACCAACAGACCCTGCAGCAGCACCTAAATAATCTTAATATAAGGTAAAGGGCTGATGTTAATAAATTCTTGTGCAACTCTCCAAGGGGTTACACCAACTGTTTTAGAAGACTAATTTCACCCATCACAGCCCTGATTATGATGTTCCCTAAATAAAGCAAGCTGCTCACGGTCTCCAATTTAATTTTCACAACATTAAAAAACGAAATAAGATAATATATAATTCCATTGATAGCCTTCAGAGAACATTAGCACTCAGAACTTACACTCTGGTACACAAGTTACATAATGACATATAAGTAATGTGAAATCCCACAATACTCTACTTAGCATTTTATTTATCCAAGTGGGAATTTACTGCTGGTTAGTAGCTGAAAGAAAGGCTTCATTACATTCACCAGGGAATGAAATCAGGATTAAAGGATAATGTGTGTCGAAACAAAAAAGGAATAAAGGGTAATGTGTACAGAAACAAAAAGGAGAAAATTATAGTTTTTTGTTTTAAAATCCTGTGTGTTAAATTCCCTGTAACATTGAAGTACCACATTCAGTGAAACTGCCATGAAATGGATGAGTTTATATTTTGCTGCAGAAGCAAAGTGTTGGCATGACCATGGTAATTGTGCCATTGCAGTTGGCTCTATAGTTGCCCCAGCAGCCCATACACGCTGATGAATAATACAGTTTTCACATTTACTGTCTCATGTGGGTCTCCCATTCATCACATGCTGCGGAACAAATCGCAACATAGAGTAACCAGGGTAATGAAATGTACTTTTTCAATTACTCCAGAGGTCTGCCAATGGCGGTGTTGGTTAGTCCGCCTTTTGTGAATATGACAAGTGTTACACATGAATAGAGTGCTGCTGCAAAAGAAAAAGCCATAGGGCATTAAGAACATCAAGGTTGCCCTTGTGTTATCCTCTATACAAGCCATATAATCTGTTCTCAATCTCATGCTCCCCATACCCTTTAATATTCTTCCTTTTCCAGCAATTTCCCCTCACCGCCACCTTCTCTATGGGCAATAAATGCTGGCCTCGCCCACACACATTCTGTAAACAAATAAATAAATACAGAATCGGAGAGATTTTTGAGGGAAAACTGCTGGAATTTCTTCTCAAAAAACTCTCAGATTCTATATTTTTAAAATTTTATTTGTTCACAGGATGCACGTGTTGATGGCAAGGCCAAGATTTATTGCTCATCTCTGATTGCCCTTGAGAAGGTGGTGGTGAGACATCTTCACAACTGAGTGTCTTGTTAGGCCCTTTCAGAAAGCAGTTAAGAGCCAATCACATTGCTATGGGTCTGGAGCCATATATAGATCAGATCAGATAAGGACAGCAGATTTGCTACCCAAAAGGGACAGGGAATCAGATGGGTTTTTACAAAAATCTGGTAGTTACATGGGAGCGCCATTACTGATTCCAGCATTTTAATTTAATTAACTGCATTTAAACTCCCCAGCTGCCACAGTGGGATTTCAATTCATGTCTCTGGATTACTAGCTCAGTAACACAACTACTACGCTACTGTTCCCAAAACACTGCTCAAAACACCCTCCACATCCATTCACCTCCATGCAAAGATCATTATATCTGAGTGAAAAGTGCATGGGCCATTAGGAGTAACAGTGCCTTGAGCAAAAGTATCATTCATGAACTGTATTCACCAGAGTTTCCTGGATCCAATCACTTGGATCGGTTTACTGTGTAAAATGAGATTATAGGAAAAAGGATCTCCATTCTATCAAAATTTGAGTATTATATCTTGATGTACAAGATGTCAGCTATGCCAAAATTAGCAAATTCAAACTGATTTCTGTCAACTTGTGCCTATGTCCTTTTGTAAAGCAAATCCACAATTTAGGCTGGGAGTGTCAGGCATTAAACTATAACACAAGTCCTTTTCGAGCTGTCAAAAGTTGGAAGGGCCCAAAGATTCTTGAACTATAGCTCAGTAAATGATAGACTCGAGGGCAACAGTTATGTTTTTAGTGTTATTATGTTATTTCATCATTTCAGCTGGAATTTCTGGCATATGAAGTTAAATTATACACAGAGTTACCAGTGTGACAACATGATTATCACATTAGACTAAATTCCTTAGAACACTGAAAGACCAGCAGTTTAACCACTTAACCTGGAAGCTGATTGATTAAAAACTTCCATAATTGTTGAGAATAGATGGTCAAAGGAACATTAAATTCAGGAACAGTCTCTCTTGTTCTTCAGTGTTGGGTATGCTGCTCAGCTGACTAGATCTATATGGCAGCCTTAGAGGTTTCAGATCACTTGGAAACCATACATCCAGGTTACTGCCGTGCGAATGGGAGAATATGGCACATTTTATCTGAAATAAGGACTCGAGTATAATGAAATCTTTATATTAGTTCATGGGAAACTTCCTGATGAATTTGTCTATTACTTAGAGATTGAGTAACATGTTATTAAAGAGCCTACAACTTCAACGAATGTAATGTATCTGTTATTTTCGTTTGCTAGCTCAACATGTATCTGTGTACATTTCTCTCACACGATCGAATTGGGAGTTATGTCCTGAGCTACACAATCTGTCAGTCTATCAGAGGGAGCTACAGATCATTAGGGTATATCCTGGCTGTGTAATGGTAGATTCGCTTCATGGCTTACCAACCCATATAAGGTCAAACCTCCAATTTATAGGAAACATAGGCTTGGAATAGAAGTTTATTTGTGCTCACTGCAAAATTCAAGATTATTAAGAGGTAGCAACAGTAACATAGAATATTTAGTTTGTGCATCAAACAAATGTTTAACATGCAAGGGAAACCCAACATGCATTAGAATCTTAAAACAAACAGGCGCCCACATAAATTAAGATAAAAGCAAAATACTGCGGATGCTGGAAATCTGAAACAAAAACAAAAATTGCTGGAAAAACTCAGGAGGTCTGACAGCATCTGTGGAGAGAAAGAGTTAACGTTTCGAGTCCAGATGACTCTTCTTCAGAACTAAAGAGAAGTAGAAATGTGGTGAAATATGCACTGCATAAGTGGGGTGGGACAGATGAAGCTAGATAGAAAGCCAGTGATAGGTGGAGGCAAAGGAGAGATTGCAAAAGATGTCATAAACAAAAGGTCAAAGGGGTGATACTGGCTAAAGGAGGTGCCAATGGTGACATTAAGAGTAGAAAGCAGGATGAGCCAGTGACAGTTGGCCGTGGTGGGGGGAGGGGATGGTGTGGGAACAAGGGTCAAAATAGGCTAAAAGGTGGGGATAAAACAATGAATGGAAATAATTTTTTTAAATAATAATAGAAATAGGTGGGAAAAAAATGTATATATATATAAAAATTTAAAAATAAATATTTGAAAAAAAGGGGGTCAAAACGAGGGGAAAGTTCATGATCTGAAATTGTTGAACTCAATGTTAAGTCCGGAAGGCTGTAAAGTGCCGGATCGGAAGATGAGGTGCTGTCCCTCCAGTTTGCGTTGAGCTTCACTGGGACATTGCAACAGGCCAAGGACGGACATGTGGGCATGAGAGCAGAATGGTGTGTTGAAATGGCAAGTGACAAGAAGGTCTGGGTCTGTCCACAAGCATGACCCAGACCTTCCTGTCGCTTGCCATTTCAACACCCCACCCTGCTCTCATGCCCACATGTCCGTCCTTGGCCTGCTGCAATGTTCCAGTGAAGCTCAACTCAAACTGGAGGGACAGCACCTCATCTTCCGATTAGGCACTTTACAGTCTTCCGGACTTAACATTGAGTTCAACAACTTCAGATCATGAACTTTCTCCTCCATCCTCACCCCGTTTTGATCCCCTTTTTTCAAATATTTATTTTTAAATTTTTATATATACATTTTATCCCCACCTATTTCTATGATTATTTTTAAAACTTATTTCCATTCATTGTTTTATCCCCACCTTTTAGCCTATTTTGATCCTTGCTCCCACACCATCCCCTCCCCCCACCACGGCCATCTGTCACTGGCTCATCCTGGTTTCTACTCTTAATGTCACCATTAGCACCTCCTTTAGCCAGTATCACCACCATCAACACCCCTTCGACCTTTTGTTTATGACATATTTTGTAATCTCTCCTTTGCCTCCACCTATCCAGCTTCATCTGTCCCACCCCCCCTCCTTATACAGTGTATATTACACCACATTTCTACTTCTCTTTAGTTCTGAAGAGTCATCTGGACTCGAAACGTTAACTCTTTCTCTCCACAGATGCTGTCAGACCTGCTGAGTTTTTCCAGCAATTTTTGTTTTTGTTCCACGTAAATTAAGTTGCCATTTGTCCAATATGAAACACACAATTTCTCCCTAAAAGAGGATAGCCTACTTATTTGCACAATCATAGAAAACATTGGCTCAAGCTGTCAAATGTTAGAGCTTAGAGGTCTCTATGTGTGCATAGGGTTGCTGATGGAATTTAAGTCACCATAACCAGGTAGTTTACCAACTTAGAATGCTCTGGTAAGTGGTCACTGCTTCTCTAGCAAGAATCGCCACACCCATTAAATTGTTATTTGGAGCCAAACACAACCCAAATTGAATGGTACTGTATACCTCTCTAGATATTAGCAATGGTGGTCAATCCTGGCCAACCATCGAGAGTGTGGCACCCTTGCCTGGCTCATGCATTGGATTAGTGAGCCTACCACACAGCATCAAATTGACTCCAATATTCCAACTCAGTGGAGAGTCACAATGTTGTAAAATTAAATCTCACTCAAGTACTTAAGCACATAACTTACCCTGGTACTTCAGTGAGGGAGACCTGTATTGTCAGAAGTGCGGCCTGTCAGGTGAGATATGAAAATAGTCTATACCATTGATGCAGCAATGTAAAAAGCCCATGGCACCACCAAACCTGAGTGTACAGCAGCAACACATGAGTATATTGCCACCATATTTCAAACAGATGTGAAAAATATCCCACAGATGCTGTTACTGCACTTCAGACTCTTGAATAACATGTTCCTCAAGCTCAAAGCATAAGTAGCTTCGATAGGAAACCTATACTTCCTATGAACCAACATTTAACCCTATCCACAAAGTGAATGGGACAGAGTGCCATCAGGAGAATGATCTCTTTTTTTGAGAAAGGCACTGGAAATGATGGACTGTGAATCATGTGCTTCTAACCTTTGAATTGGTGAAAAGCACTCTGCTGAGAAATTAAATAGGGTAAGTTAAAAAGTACAAATCAAGTTAATAAAGTGATTGAGATTCTGCAGGAGGAGGAGCAAACTCGATTATAACATATCACAACTTTACACCATCTATTCCAAAATAATAATAGCTCCAAAGTACTAGCAGTTTTTTTCAGCAACTTTTGACAATGGGCAAGTGAAGGAAAGCTTTTAAGATCATATAATAGATAAGATACTCCCTCCAAAAGGAAAGAAATTGAATTTCACCTTAGCCTAATAGAATTATATGGATAACAATAATTATATACATTTGATAGTGGTAGTTTATCTTGTACAATATATTTACAGCATCATGTTTGAAATTTGCCATTCATTTCTGATTCAGCAAGTTTGTGATTCTGCTAATTCATTAACAAATTAGCCTCAGTGTAATTGAGACTTTCTATATGGTCGCTGCTGTGGTAATGAAAAGTAATGTTGGATATGCATGAACACAAAAATGTAAAATCCCTCTGATGTGTGACACCCCCACCCCCAAAGCCAATTCACATCCATTTTAAGATGCCAAGAAGTGCAGTGTAAATATTGCCTTTAATACTGAGCAACAGAGTTTCATGAAAAGCGGAACCACATTTACTGTGACGGGAAATGAGAGTCCACATGTTTGCTTGGTTAGGGTTAGGAACTGGCCTCCTACTACTCACCTGGGCTCTGCTCCTCTTTCTTTTCGGTTTGGGTGCATCATGTTTCCCAGAAGTTAGCTGTTCATCTTTTGGGGAAAGTTTCAACTTGTGGGGCTCGGATCTACTTCTCTTCCCTTTAGCCATGGTGCAGAATAAGTACAATACAGTTGTGAAACGTTTTTCCACACAAATATATAGGAGCGAGTTTTTTTACTGCCTGAGGTGCAGCTCTCCAACTGACAACTCCAGATTGTTCCTGTGGAAAACTCTCAACACACGTGGTTGGCGGGGGGGGTGGGGGGTGGGGTGGTGAATCAGGTCAACCGAACCTGACTGCCAGAGCTCGAGCCGCCTTCCCTTCGCGACATGACTGGCTTATTCTGCACCTCTCACGTTTCTATTGGATGCTGGTACGGTCTGTCACAGGCCCCAGCAGCATCGCGCTTGGTTGGCGTGCGCCATTCAGATGAGGCGCGCATGCGCAGCGACCCTGCTCTTGGAAAGTGGGGGGGGCCGTGAATCAGGGCAGGAAATCTCAACCCAGCTGTTTCCTATGCTCAATCCATCCAGGGTGGACAAATGTAGGCATAAATGTTCAGCATCCAAATCCAGGCAATCCAAAAGATGGCTAGGGTGACTATATTTTCTTAATTGACTCCAGGGGCAAACAGGGGGAAGCAAGTAGCCAGAATAGAAAATATAGCATATTTAGTAGCTTATATTTTAACAGTTGCAAATCTAACACTACAAATGCAAAACAAATGTGCATATAATTACTGCAGATGTACTGTCACACTATTGAAGCATATTCAAATGCCATTTATAATTAACACTGTCAGTTTTTCATATGTCATGTATGTACAGCCTATAAAATCAGTAACATAGCTCTTTTTTTATTGATTCTTTCATGGGTTCTGGGCATCGCCGGCTAGGCCAGCATTTATTGCCCTCAAGAAGGGGTGATGAGCTGTCTTCTTGAACTGCTGCAGTCCATGTGGTGTAGATACATCCTCAGTGCTATTAGGGAGGGAGTTCCAGGATTTTGACCCGACAGTGAAGGAACAGCAATTACAGTTCCAAGTCAGGATGGTGTGTGCCTTCAAGGGGAACTTATAGATTATGGTGTTCCCATGCATTTTCTACCCTTGTGCATCGGTGGTGGAGGGAGTGAATGTTTAAAGTGGTGAATGGGGTGCAATCAAGTGGACTGCTTTGTCCTGGATGGTGTTCAGCTTCTTGGGTGTTGTTGGAGCTGCACTCATCCAGGCAAATGGAGAGTATTCCATCACATTCCTGATTTGTGCCTTGGAGATAGTCAACAAGCTTCGGGGAGTCAGGAGGTGAGTTATTCGCTGCAGATTTCCCAGCCTCTGACCTGCTCTTGCAGCCACAGCATTTATATGGCTCAACCAGTTCAGTTTCTTGTCAATGGTAAGCCCCCAGGATGTTGAACTGGAAAATGCCGCAAAAATAGCTTCACGTTATGATGTGCTAAGATTTCCTCCCTCTGCTCAAAATGGAAACTACTGACTGGTATTTGGAACATAATAGGGATATTTCTTTTCTGGTTGATTGTGAATATGGAAAATCCTTTTGAATTGGGTTGTTAAAGCAGCAATTATGCTCTTGTGATATCGCCATTTTCACTTTACTCCTACTTTCAAATCTTGCTTGCGTTCTACATCGTACATCATTCAGTCAGTGTCATAGCTATGACAACTGCAGTAAGGCTGTACCATCTATGTTCCAGCTAGTAATAAAAGTATGAGGAACGTTCTGGACATTTCTTTCTAACTCATTTATTATTAGTTAGACATTTATCGAAGATGACTTACACTACATATTGCGTGCTGTACCTCATGCATCAGATATATTCCAATTCATGAAATTAAAAGTAAAGGTACTCAGGAACAGGTTTTGTGAACCAGGGGCTCTTCTGAGGACATTGTTTGCTCGGGGACACAATACCCTATCTGGGGACTGTGCATAGAAACCTTTGACATTTGGTCACCTTACCCATCAGCCATTTCCAGATCTAGTCCAGGAAGCCCAAACAATTCAAATCTATTTTCACCTATGTGGGATTGGGGTCAAATGTGTGTAAAAGAAGTTAAGGCACAGAGCAGCCATGATCTGATTAAATAGTGGAACAAGCTTGAGGGACTGATTGCCTTTTCCTAGTCCTATGTTTATCATGTTTGAATTTTGTGAACACAGACACTTTTAGAGGATGGTTGTTCAGATTACGAGACCATTTTCAGCCTCCGTCACAAACTCCATACTTTCCCCACTGATCCACCCTTCCAGCAATCATCTCAGGTTGAATCAGACTGTTTGTAACCAGAAGAACCTCGTTGATCCCTGTTATGACACAGCAGTTGGTAAAGGCTGAGTTGTTTAAAACCCAGAGGGAAACTTGAACAACTGTCATAACCTATATTTTCGATTGGTATGTTTGAGACGCAGCTCTCAATTCAGGAATAAGACCACTGAGCCTCAAGAGGTTTTTTTATATAAAACTAAACATTTTATTAATTTAACAACAAATTAAACACATACACTTGTCTACAAATTACTACAGAAACAACTTTTAATCAAATCCCCAAATTAATCACTCCCAGGTAAATCTTTACCAAGGCAACAGTAACCCATGGACTTTAAACAGATGCCAGGCAAAGCACATTTGACCTTACAAATTCAAAATGAGGTTCCTTGCAATTTGGTTCCTTTGCAAACGCCGTTGTAGGCTTACAGGCTGGTTAGATCTTAAATGCCTCTGCCTTACACACACAAAACTCCTTTCTGGTTTACCTAGCTCTTCCTTTGAATGTAAATTTTCCATGGTATCCTAGGCTTTTAGCTTCACATCTTCTAACAATAATATTTTCATCCCACTAATTTTATTAGTAATATAAACACATTGCTTGGCGTCTCCCAGCTAGGTGCAAGATTTTACTCCTGCTCTTGAATGCTTTATTCAACAAATACAAATGTACACTTAACCTTTTTAACTTCCTTACTGTTTACCCAATTAACATCTCAAACTACTATACATCAAAGCACCCAGACTAGCTAGCTTTAATTCAATTAAGACACACACATAGACACAGATCCCACTACAATTCCAATTTGAAAATAATTTCCAGTAACATTATACACATTAATAACTCTTCATTACATCCCCCTCCCTATCAAAAAATGAACCATGATAATTTTAAAAGACAGTTTCATTTTTTAATAACTCATTTCACACTCTCTCCTATACTTATAACACTATTACACTAGCAGATGCATGCATTAACATAATATATATGCAAGTTCCTGCTATAAATAGAAATCACTCCAATCCAGTGTCCATGTTTTTTAAAAGGTCCAATTTTCCCTTTAAGCTTCAAATTCTTGATAAGGCATCTGCGAACAGATTTTCTCTACAAACAACATGTATAATCCGTAGATTAAGTGGTTGTAATAATAGACTACACCTGAAAAGTCTTGCACCTGTCTCGAAATTTGTCCAAAAACTTCAAAGGATTGTGGCCTGTATAAACAATAGTTTCTGATTAATTGTTTGCAACATAAATTTCAAAATGCTGCAATGCTAACACCAAACCTAAGGTCTCTTTTTCGATCGTAGAATATCTTCTCTGTTGTACATTCAGCTTCTGTGCAAAATACCCTATCAGTTTTTCAGTTCCAGTGTCACCCTCTTGTAACAGTACGGCCCCAATGCCTATATTGCTCGCGTCAATGGCCGACTTAAATTGCTTGGCATAATTGGGTACTGCCAAAACTGGTGGTGTAGTTAATACAGTTTTCAAACTATCAAATGTCTTCTGGCACTCCAGTGTCCATTGAAACATTTTGTTCTTTTTTAATAGTTCAGTCAGTGGAGGAACCACACTGCTAAAATTTGGTTCAAATTTCCAGTAAAACCCACTCATGCCCAGAAATCTCAAAACTTCTCATTTTGTTGTAGGCACTGGGAAATCCACGGTAGCCTTGACTTTTGCATCTCTCAAAGCCACCTTACCATGTCCAATGGTATGGCCTAGATACGTAACTTGCGCTTTTGCAAATTTACTTTTAGCCAAGTTCATCACCAAATTAGCTTAGTGTAATTGAGAAAATAATTCTTCCAGATGCTGCAAATGCTCCTCCCACGTCTGACTGAAAACTATTAGATCATCAATATAAATAGCACAATTGCTTAGACCTGCAATTACCTTGTTTGTCAGTCTTTGAAATGTTGCAGGTGCATTCTTCTTACCAAATGGCATGACTTTAAACTGATATAGTCCACTTGGCATCACAAAAGCTGAAAACTTCTTTGCTCTTTCCGACAATGGTACCTGCCAATATCCTTTTAGCAAGTCAATCCTTGTGATAAATTTTGAGTGTCCCACTTTCTCAATGCAATCTTCCAACTGTAGTATAGGATATGAATCCGCTTTGGTCACCGTATTCACCTTTCGATAGTCCACACATAGTCTTTGTGTTCCATCCAATTTCAGTACCAGCACAATAGGCGAATTCCAGTTACTGCAACCAGACTCAATGATATCATTTGAAGCATGAAGTCAATTTCTTTTCGTACTTGTGATAATTTTGCAAGATTTAATCTAAAAGAATTTTGCCTTTTTGAAGATGAAACCTGTACAGACACAACATGTATAGCTAAATCTGTCTTTCCCAACTTATTCCCACAAATAGGTTTGTGTGACTGTGATAGCTTTCCCAAATCACTTTGGCACTTATTTGGAATGTAAGTCAATATTTCATTTAAATTTTCAAGTACCCCCTCATTATCCAATTTGATTAGAGGAAAATCAATTTCAGAGACCTGCACTTCTACCTCTTCCTCATCATCCACCATCACTAATAGCTCTTTTTGTTCCTCTTGTCTGTCAAAGTACTTTTTAAGCATACTTACATGACACACCCGCTGCTCCACTAACCTCTTTGAGTTAAACACTTCAGCTGAATTGTAATGCAGTCTTTCTTCCTGAACAATTTTATCAACCACAGTGCCAGCTAATTGGATTTCGACACCTTCTTCTTGCCTTTGAATTGCCTGTCTTTCTTGTTTTTCTTGTTTCAATCTATGAGCCTGTGATCTCGTTACCACACAATCTGGAAACAATTCAGGATGCTGTCTCTGTAACACCTCTGTTGAAACCACTTCTACAGGCTGCTCAACTACCACAGGCATCACCCACATTTGTGATCCAGCTAGATCATTACCCAGAATAAACTGAATCCCTGAAATGGGCAATTTTTCCACCACTCCAACAATAACTTCACCTGTCTTCCATTTGCTCTTTAAATTTATCTTCCACAAGGGGATAGTTTTAGCATCTCCATGAACCCCACTTATTATCACCTGCTCCTGCAATACTACTTCTGAACAACAAATGTCACAATCTCACAACATTAAGGATTGACTTGTTCCTGTGTCTCTTAAAATTTTAATATCTTTACCTACTCCACCCTGCACTCATGGAAAGACTTTCCCTTCACTCACAAAGTTTTGAAACATTTCTGCAACTTGCCCCTCAGAATTCTCTTTGGTAAATTGTGAACACATTCCCACTTCTTTACCCATCACTGATTCTTCCTGTTTTACATGAACACAAACCACTGTTTTTTCCTGTGCCTGAACCTCAGATCCCACAGTACTTTTATTTCCAGAACTTTCCTGCACCCCAATAATTCCAACATATTTTCCCACTGACTTCATATGCCACACTTTATTATAATGAAAACACGTCAATTTTCACATGTCACTCCCACCCTCGGTACCTTCCTTTTTATTCTGAGAAAATTTTTCCTGGGAATTTCCAGCTAATCCATCTATTCCCTGTGTCATGAAGCTATTAGTGTATATAATATTTTGAAAAATATTTTTTTGTTTAAAATGGAGGTTTAGTCTGCGAGTATGTCTTAATTGGACTAAAGCCAGATAGTCTGGGTGCTTTGATCATGTACTAGTTTTGATATGTAAGAGAGATAGCGTGCATTTGCATTTTTGAATAGAGCATTTAAGAAGTGGGGTAAAAATTGACACCTTTCTAGCAGCTATCAAGCAATTTGTTTATATTACTCATAAAATTGGTATTATGAAAGGGGTTTCATAGTTAAAAAGTGAAGTTCAAAGAGGTTGTTGATACAATGAGAATTAACATTCAATGGGGCTGGTAGGTATAACTTCAGTAGTTTTCGGGTGTGCAAGCAGAGGCAACGTAAGATCAAAAGGCAGCTGCAAGCCTCCAACTGGCTCCACAGTGAAAATAACCTAATTTTGAATTTGTAAGGTGAAAATGCTTTGCCTGGTGTTTGGTTAAGTCTATGGTTTGCTGTTGCCTTAATGGAGATTAGTTTGGGAATTTGATAAAAGTTATTATAGCAGTAATTTGTAGCCATCTGTACATATATTTTAACCTGTGTAAATTAATAAAACGTTTCACTTAGTTTAATGTAAAACCTCGAGAACTAGTGGTCTGATTCCTGAGTTTAGAGTTGCATCTCAAACATAACGCTTAAAATTATTGGTTATGACAGTTGTTTAAAGCTTCCCTCCAGGATTTTTTAAATAACTCTGCTTTACCAACTGCATCAGTCATAACACCTGACTACCCGCCTTCATTTCACCTTCCCACTTTCTATCCTTTTCGGATTTAAAGGTGACGGGAAAAAAACTAACTCATAATCATCAGCTATCTCTGCTGCTTGTCTTACAGTTTGAACTCTCTGTTTCTCCACATGAGTTCTCACTACTGAAGGGATTGAATCTTTAAATTCTTCCAAAAGAATTACCTCTCTAAGAGTTGCATATGTTGTCTCTATTTTTAACACTCGTATCCACTGGTCAAAATTACGTGGTTTTACTCTCTCAAACTCAATATAAGTTTGCCCAGGCTGTTTTCTCATATCCCTAAATTTCTGCCTGTATGCCTCAGGAACCAACTCATATGAACTCAAAATAGCCTTTTTCACGACATCATAATTACCGATACCTCTTCAGATAGCAAAGCATATACCTCATGCGCTCTACCCACAAACCTAGATTGCAACAACAATGTCCAGTACTCCTGTGGCCATTTCATCTATTTAGCTATCTTCTCAAATGAAATAAAGAACACTTCATCATCTTTCTCCTCAAACTTTGGAAGAGCTTGTACAAATCTAAACATCTCTGCACTAGGTTTTAGGTCAAAGATTTTTTTCATCATAAGAATATAAGAACTAGGAGTAGGAGCAGGCAATTCAGCCCCTCGAGCCTGCCCCACCATTCATTACGATCATGGTTGATCTCATTTCGGACTCAACTCCAATTTCCTGCCCTCTCCCCATAACCTTTCAACCCATTACTAATTAAAAATCTGTCTATCTCCTCCTTAAATTTATTCAGCGTCCCAGCATCCACTGCACTCTGAGGTAGTGAATTCCACGGATTAACGACCCTTTGAGAAAAGTAATTCCTCCTCATCTATGATTTAAATCTACCACCCCTTAGCCTAAAACTATGGCCTTTCATTCTAGAATGCCCCACAAGGGGAAACATCCGCTCCACGTCTACTTTGTCTATCCCCTTTAGCATCTTTTATACCTCAATTAGATCTCCTCTCATCCTTCTAAACTCGAGCAAGTATAAGCCTAAACTGCTCAATCTTCCCTCATAAGACAAGCCCCGCATCTCTGGAATCAATCTAGTGAACCTCCTCTGAACCGCCTCCAATGCAACTGCATCCTTCCTCAAATAAGGGGACCAAAACTGTGCACAGTACTTCAGGAGCGGTCTCACCAATGCCTTGTACAGTTGCAACACTTCCCTATTTTTATACTCTAGTCCGTTAGCAATAAATGCCAAAATTCCATTTGCCTTCCATATTACCTGCTGTACCTGCATACTAGCTTTCAGCGATTCATGCACAAGGACACTCAGATCCCTCTGCACTGAAGCAAAAGTGGACATTGGGCCGCTGGAAAATGACGCTGGAGAAGTAGTAGTGGGGAACAAAGAAATGGCGGAGGAACTGAATAGGTACTTTGCGTCAGTCTTCACGGTGGAAGACACGAGTGACATCCCCAAAGTTCAAGAGAGTCGGGGGGAAGAGGTGAGTATGGTGGCCATTACCAAGGAGAAGGTGCTAGGAAAACTGAAAGCTCTGAAGGTGGATAAATCACCTGGACCAGATAGATTACACCCCAGAGTTCTGAAGGAGATAGCTGAAGAGATAGTGGAGGCGTTAGTGGTGATCTTTCAGGAATCACTGGAGTCAGGGAGGGTCCCAGAGGACTGGAAAATCGCTAATGTAACCCCCCTGTTTAAGAAGGGAGTGAGGCAAAAGACGGGAAATTACAGACCGATTAGCCTGACCTCGGTCGTTGGTAAGATTTTAGAGTCCATTATTAAGGATGAGATTTCAGAATACTTGGAAGTGCATGGTAAAATCGGGCAAAGTCAGCATGGTTTCATCAAGGGGAGGTCATGCCTGACAAATCTGTTAGAATTCTTTGAGGAGGTAACGAGTAGGTTAGACAAAGGAGAGCCAATGGATGTTATCTACTTGGACTTCCAGAAGGCCTTTAACAAGGTGCCGCACAGGAGGCTGCTCAGTAAGATAAGAGCCCATAGTGTTAGATCCAAAGTATTAGCATGGATAGAAGATTGGCTGTCTGGCAGGAGGCAGAGAGTGGGGATAAAGGGGTCCTTCTCAGGATGGCGGCTGGTGACTAGTGGAGTTCCGCAGGGGTCAGTGTTGGGACCACAACTTTTCACTTTATACATTAATGATCTAAATGAAGGAACTGAGGGCATCCTGGCTAAGTTTGCAGATGATACAAAGATAGGTGGAGGGACAGGTAGTATTGAGGAGGCGGGGAGGCTGCAGAAGGATTTGGAAGGTTAGAAGAATGGGCAAAGAAGTGGCAGATGGAATACAACATGGGGAAGTGTGAAGTCATGCACATTGGTAGGAAGAATAGAGACATAGACCATTTTCTAAATGGAGAGAGAATTCAGAAATCTGGAGTGCAAAGGGACTTGGGAGTCCTAGTCCAGGATTCTCTTAAGGTTAACTTGCAGGTTGAGTCGGTAGTTAGGAAGGCAAATGCAGTGTTGGCATTTATTTTGAGAGGACTAGAATATAAAAGCAGGGATGTGCTGCTGAGGCTTTATAAGGCTCTGGTCAGACCACATTTAGAATACTGTGAGCAATTTTGGGCCCCGTATCTCAGGAAGGACGTGCTGGCCCTGGAGAGGGTCCAGAGGAGGTTCACGAGAATGATCCCAGGAATGAAAGGCTTAACATATGAGGAACGTTTGAGGACTCTGGGTCTATACTCGATGGAGTTTAGAAGGATGAGGGGGGATCTGATTGAAACTTATAGAATACTGAAAGACCTGGATAGAGTGGACATGGGGAAGATGTTTCCATTAGTAGGAGAGACTAGGACCCGAGGGCACAGCCTCAGAGTAAAGGGAAGACCTTTTAGAACAGAGATGAGGAGAAACTTCTTTAACCAGAGAGTGGTGAATTTATGGAATTCATTGCCACAGAAGGCTATGGAGCCAGGTCATTGAGTGTATTTAAGACCAAGATAGATAGGTTCTTGATTGGTAAGGGGATCAAAGGTTACGGGGAGAAGGCGGGAGAATGGGGTTGAGAAACTTATCAGCCATGATTGAATGGCGGAGCAGACTTGATGGGCCGATTGGCCTAATTTCTGCTCCTATGTCTTATGGTCTTATGGTCTACTTCTTATTTCTACCCAGATTGACTCCACGTCTTGCTCTCCAGTGCCTATATCATTCCTCACTATAGCACTGATCTCATCCTATACTAACAAAGCTACACCACCTCCTTTTCTTTCCTGCCTATCCTTCCGAAACACTGAGTACCCTTGGATATTTAAATCCCAAACCTGTTCTCCCTGTAACCACATCTCAGTAATCGCCACCAAATCATATCTATTTATCTCTATTTGCGCTGTTAACTCATTAGTTTTATTCCGAATGCTACGTGCATTCAGATACAAAGCCTTTAAGTTTGCCCGATTGTCAATTTTCCCTACTCTTATATGATTCTTTGATGCAATATGGCGTTCACACACTCTGCCCCTTCCTTTCACTTTTTGATAGCAATCAGCCTCGTCACTAACCTGCACTCTTACCCTCTCCTTAGACTTTGATTTTTTATATTTCCATGCAACTGAACCCTCCCCCCACTATTTAATTTAAAGCCCTATCTACGACCCTAGTTATGCAATTCGCCAGGACACTGGTCCCAGCATGATTCAAGTGGAGCCTGTCCAAACAGAGTAGCTCCCTCTTTCCCCAGTACTGGTGCCAATGTCCCATGAATTCGAACCCACTTCTCCCACACCAATCTTTGAGCCACGCATTTACCTCTTTAGCCTTACTGACCCTGTGCCAATTAGCTCGTGGCTCAGGTAGTAATCTGGAGATTATTTTCAACTTTCTTTCTGTTTACCCAATTAACATCTCAAACTATTATGCATGAAAGCACCCAGAATAGCTAGCTTTAATCAAATTAACACACACATAGGCACAGATCCGACTACAATTCCAATTTAAAATTAATTTCCAATATTATAGACATTAATATCACTTCATAACAATCCCATATATTTGCCATCATGAAGTTCATCTACTTCAACCGCCATAAGACCACTGGTTCTTCTCCATCTCAGCCCATCTACCACTATGCTTTTGTCACCTCCAGGTTCAACTATTCTAATGCTCTCAGTGAGCCTCCCATCCTCTAAGACGACAACTCATCCAAAACAACTGCTTGTACCATATTCTGCAGTTAGTCCCATAGATCAATCACCCTTTGTCCTTTGTTGATCTGCATTGCCTCCCAGTTCCCAAAAACCTCTAAGATAAAAGCAAAAAACTGCGGATGCTGGAAATCCAAAACAAAAACAAAAATACCTGGAAAAACTCAGCAGGTCTGACAGCATCTGCAGAGAGGAATACAGTTAACGTTTCGAGTCCAAATGACTCTTCATCAGAACTAGGGAAAAATTGAAAAGAGGTGAAATATAAACTGGTTTAAGGGAGGGGGGGTGGGACAGGTAGAGCTGGATAGAGGGCCAGTGATAGGTGGAGATTGCCAAAAGATGTCATAGACAAAAGGACAAAGAGGTGTTGACGGTAGTGATATTATCTAAGAAATGTGCTAATGGTGACATTAAGGGTAGAAAGCAGGACGAGCAAGGTACGGATAGCCCTAGTGGGGGTGGGGTGGGGGGATGGGCTCGAAATAGGCTAAAAGGTAGAGATAAAACAATGGATGGAAATACATTTAAAAATAAAGGAAAAGAAAAATATATATAAATTATTGGAAAAAGGGGGATCAGAAAGGGGGTGGGGATGGAGGAGAGAGTTCATGATCTAAAGTTGTTGAACTCAATATTCAGTCCGGAAGGCTGTAAAGTGCCTAGTCGGAAGATGAGGTGCTGTTCCTCCAGTTTGTGTTGAGCTTCACTGGTACATTGCAGCAGGCCAAGGACGGACATGTGGGCATGAGAGCAGGGTAGTGTGTTGAAATGGCAAGTGACAGGGAGGTCTGGGTCATGCTTGCAGACAGACCAAAGGTGTTCCGCAAAGTGGTCACCCAGTCTGCGTTTGGTCTCTCCAATGTAGAGGAAACCGCATTGGGAGCAGCGAATGCAATAGACTAAATTGAGGGAAGTGCAAGTGAAATGCTGCTTCACTTGAAAGGAGTGTTTGGACGGTGAGGAGGAGGGAAGTAAAGGGGCAGGTGTTGCACCTTCTGCAGTTGCATGGGAAGGTGCCATGGGAGGGGTTTGAGGTGTAGGGGGTGATGGAGGAGTGGACCAGGGTGTCCCAGAGGGAACGATCCCTGCGGAATGCCGCCAGGGGAGTGAAGGGAAGATGTGTTTGGTGGTGGCATCATGTTGGAGTTGGCGGAAATGGTGGAGGATGATCCTTTGAATGCGGAGGCTGGTGGGGTGATAGTGAGGACAAGGGGGACCCTATCATGGTTCTGGGAGGGAGAGGAAGGTGTGAGGGCGGATGTGCAGGAGATGGGCCGGACACGGTTGAGGGCCTTGTCACAACCCCACTTCCTGTAAGGACTCCATCCCATTCTCTCAGTTCCTTCGCCTCCGTCGCATCTGTTCTGATGATGCCACTTTCAAAAACAGTTCCTCTGACATGTCTTCCTTTTTCCTTAACCGAGGTTTTCCACCCACGGTAGTTGACAGGGCCCTCAACTGTGTCCGGCCAACTTCCCACGCGTCCGCCGTCACACCTTCCTCTCCCTCCCAGAACCATGATAGGGTTCCCCTTGTCCTCACTTATCACCCCACCAGCCTCCGCATTCAAAGGCTCATCCTCCGCCATTTCCGCCAACTCCAGCATGATACCACCACCAAACACATCTTCCGTTCCCCCCTGGCGGCATTCCGCAGGGATTGTTCCCTCTGGGACACCCTGGTCCACTCCTCCATCACCCCCTACACCTCAACCCCCTCCCACGGCACCTTCCCATGCAACCACAGAAGGCGCAACACCAGTCCCTTTACTTCCCTCCTCCTCACCGTCAAAGGGCCCAAACACTCCTTTCAAGTGAGTAGCATTTCACTTGCACTTCCCTCAATTTAATCTACTGCGTTCGCTGCTCCCAATGTGGTTTCCTCTACATTGGAGAGACCAAACGCAGACTGCGTGTCCGCTTTGCGGAACACTTTCAGTCTGTCCGCAAGCATGATCCAGACCTCCCTGTCACTTGCCATTTCAACACACCACCCTGCTCTCATGCCCACATGTCCGTCCTTGGCCTGCTGCAATGTTGCAGTGAAGCTCAACGCAAACTGGAGGAACAGCACCTCATCTTCCGACTAGACACTTTACAGCCTTCCGGACTGAATATTGAGTTCAACAACTTTAGATCATGAACTCTCTCCTCCATCCCCACCCCCTTTCCGATCCCCCTTTTTCCAATAATTTATATATATTTTTCTTTTCCTTTATTTTTAAATGTATTTCCATCCATTGTTTTATCTCTACCTTTTAGCCTATTTCAATCCCTTCCCCCCACCCCACCCCCACTAGGGCTATCCATACCTTGCTCGTCCTGCTTTCTACCCTTAATGTCACCATTAGCACATTTCTTAGCTAATATCACCACCGTCAACACCTCTTTGTCCTTTTGTCTATGACATCTTTTGGCAATCTCCACTAATCACTGGCCCTCTATCCAGCTCTACCTATCCCACCCCACCTTAAACCAGCTTATATTTCACCTCTTTTCTATTTTTCCTTAGTTCTGATGAAGAGTCATTTGGACTCGAAACGTTAACTGTATTCCTCTCCGCAGATGCTGTCAGACCTGCTGAGTTTTTCCAGGTATTTTTGTTTTTATCCCAAAAACCTCTAGTTGAACTTTCTCATTCTACAGTATAAATCTGTCCATAACCTCACCCTTCCTTACTTCTCCAACCTCCTCCAGCACTACACCTCAACTCTTCTTCCCCTGAATTCTGTCTGCATGTATATACTTCCCCTTCTTTCACCGCAGCCCACCATTGACAGCAATACCATCAGTTATCCATGGCCCAATTTGGAAATTTCCTCCCTCAACCCTTCTGACGTTCTACTCCCTGTACTCTGCACTTTGTTTTTAAAGAAAAGCAAAGAACTTACACTTCTATAATAAAAACAGAAAATGCTGGCCAGCATCCACAGTATTTTGCTTTTGTGTTCGTGTAATAATACCTTTCATCAATTTGGAAGGGGTTTTGACCAAATTTTAGGCCATCCCTCTCAATATCTTGTGCTTTGGATCAGCATCAACGTTTGTCTTTGAATCATTTTGGTAGGTTTTCCATGTTAAAGGTGCTACATAAATGCACATGATTGTTGGGTGAATTATAAATCAGAGCACTTAGTTGATACCTCCAGATGGAAATTGATGCAAATTAATGGGGCATTTTACTCAACATTTCCGAGCTACGGAAATTCTCCCTTCATTTTGCAGATTGCACTGTGAAAATAATAAAAAGAGCTATTGCATTTTTAAAAATCACGTTGCATTAAAATCCTAGAAGCAGAAAAACATGTGCAGTGACTCATGCCAATACTTGTAACCCGGGTTCTGCCAGCATAGCAAGGTGCCTGCACTGAGTAAGCATGCGCACACTCTGTCGGTGTGGAGCGGGAGGCCATTGGTCCGTTCGCGGTCCTGATGCACTTTGGGGGTTGTAGTTCGCACCGTCATTGACCCTTAGGCTAAACGGCGACTGGAGTACTACAACTCCCGGAATGCTGTACGTCACACCTTTAAAAAATCTTAAATAATTGAACTTTAATATCTACCGCAGCTTTTAAATGGCTTAATTTGAAACAATTCATACGCAAGGGATATTATTTTTTAGAAAAGGATTGTTTGATGACAAAGGGTGCATAACGCTAACTTCCGGTGAAGCACCAGGTCAGATGGAAACAAAATGGTGGCTTGTGAGGAGGCGCAGCCGTTGCTAAGGGGGACGTTCTTTCTTTGTGATTTACATGCTCGGTTTGGGAAGGTGGAAATATGATCACTGCTCCTGATGTTGTGGCTCTCACTCACGAAGATGACTACGGGGAGCAGTATAGCGATGACTCGGTGCCCCCTTTCCAATTCCAACCCGAAAACCCCTGGTCCAAGACGGCCACAGCTAAATTCGAGAAGGATTTCATTCTGATATCCGAGTTTTCCGAGCAGGTAGGCCCTCAGCCTTTGTTAACCATCCCAGACAATACCCGCGGTAACTTTGATCTCAACTATTTCTCTCTCAGGATCATGTCTGTGGATTATCAAGCCTCCTTTGTGGGGCACCCCCCTGGGACCAGCTATCCCAAGCTCAACTTTGTGGAGGACTCCAAGGTGGTGCTGGGGGACTCCAAGGAAGGGGCTTTCGCCTACGTGCATCACTTGACTCTCTACGACTTGGAGGCGAGAGGTTTCGTCAGGCCATTCTGCGTGGCTTATATCTCCGCCGATGAAAACAAGATCATGCAGCAGTTCCAGGAGCTATCGGATGACTTTTCCAAAGCCTCTGAGTGTTTGAAAACTGGCAATAGAAAAGCGTTTGCCACTGAACTGGAAAAGAAACTCCAGGACCTTGAATACACTCGGAATGTGTTACATAATGAAACAGAAATCCAGAAAAGATCTAACGATAAGGGATACTACTCTTCTGTCGCAATTGAAAAAGCTAACGAGTTAGCCAATGTGGAAAAGTGTATAATTGAACATCAAGATCTTTTAATGCAGATAAGAACTTATTCACACAAAAAAACTAAAGACGCAGACTATTTCTCATATGAGCCAGAATATGGCAAAGAACAATCCGAAACCGGGTTGGAACAACTAAATACAGACGAAATATGTGAAAAAAATAGCTTTTCCGATAGAAGATCTTACACACCCAAGTTCACAAGGGCTAAGCCGGCAAAATGTTTTGAAAAAAAGTTGAAAACTCTAGAAGAACTTTGTGATAGCTACTTTTTTAATCAAACTCTAGAACAGCTTAGGCAGGTAGAGAAATTCTTCAGAGGTGATGTATGCTATCTGATTACAAGCCAAATTGAAAAAGAGCTGCTTCAGCAACAGCAATTAACTTCCTTTCTGTTTGAAGACCCATTACTCTTTGATGAAGAACAAACTGAAAAACAACAACGCTGTGACAAAGTGCTTCCAGTTTTCAACATTCTCAGTCCTAAAGTTTTGGAGCATCCCTGTTTATTAAATGAGGCCACAAGCTTTGAATCATACAAGTCTTGTGTGGAGTCTGTGCCTATTAAATTGGATCAACAAATCAACATAGGGAGTTACCATGGGACTGTGGCAGATTCTATCCCATGTAAAAATCCTCCAGGAGCTTCAGACCATCTTGAACTGGAAGGGAAAGAAAAGGGAAGTATCAGTAGCGGTGAAAGCATTGAAGTACTAGGTACAGAAAAATCCTGCCCAGCCCCAATATTTTCTAAATCTGATAGCCAAGCAAATCTGCAGTGCCAGCATCCAGAAATTGTGAGGAGGAAATTTGTAGTCACCAGGCGGACAAATAGCGAGGACAGCATTGAAGTCCTTTGTACCACTGAATCTCTGATACCTGAAGACTTTAAGGCCACCTATCCAAGTGCAATACATGAAGAAGAACCAACTTTAAACAATGAAGAAGAAAAGCAGCTGAGCCCCGATCTTGTGCAGCCCAACGCAAATCTAAACCACAGTAATGGGTTTAGCAAGGCAGATTTTGAAAATAACACCATAACACTGCCTGTTTTATCTGAGCCTGTAGACTCCACTTGTTGTATTGGGAAAGAGAGCCCAAATTTTACTAAATCAGTACCTACATTTGTAACTGAAGAATACAATGATGGCGTAGTCAATGTTCCACCACAACGCAGTAAAACCATAGACCAAATATTCCACAGTGATTTCCCACAGCAAGATGAGGGAAATGGATTATATGTTGCTGGTGATCAAGCATTATCTACCTATGAGAAAATATACAATGATGTACCTGGTAATGGTGAAACAGCTCAACTTCCAGTAGATGAATATTTGGACAACATGAGTTATATTAGTGCATCATTATGTTCTGACAGGACTCCATCTCCAGCTTTCCCAAACTGTCCAGCAAAAAGGGCCTCTGGAAAGCATAAGAAGCAGTCTGGGAAGAATTCATTGTGGTTTATAAGGCAATATTCTTTTGCACAACAGGCAATTTTTTCATTGCTGTCCGGCCGGACATTGGTAATAGTAGGTGAACAAGAAGGAAAAGTTAAAAAGCTTATCAATGCTTTATCAACATTTGTCCCTAATTATGGCAGAGATTCAGACTCAATAAAGCAATGGGTAACGTTCCCTTTGCACATCAACCATTTACAGACCTGGAAACTCATTGGACTTCAGAGGTGCGTATTAAATATAGGTACAATGTAGCTATGTTTAAGGACCAGTTTTCTTAGTAATCAATTCAAATCTGACTATCAGAGCTTAATACTGTAGCTGCATTTCAGAATGGCAAGAATTGGTGAATTCATAATCAATTAAATAGTAAGTTCAGGAGAATTGCCGAACTAGTCACCTTGTAGATATTGCCTTTTATCAGTAATATGGATCCCAGGAAGACATTTCTCAAAGCTCTTCCTGATAACATTTCCATATTTTATTTTACCAGATGTTAGCAAAATTTGCATGTTCTCTCTTTATCAAATAGTGGGTTACTTTCAAAAGTGAGTGTATTGGGACTATTCATAATGCTTTGATTTATTATCAAACTTGAAGGTTGGTTTCTGCTTAAGCTATCGGCTTATTTGCAAAAAAAAAATTTTTTTGCTCCGCCGCTTGTAAATACACTTGGTATGAGCACAATCTTGTCACCTCAGTAACCTAAAAATATCCACTCTAAGGTATATTCTCAAACTTATGGTCCCTTGTAAGACGTTGTCTGAAAATTCTATCAACATATATTTATTCCTCTGCAAAGATTGATTTATGACATTAGTAAGATGAACTTAATTAAATTTTAGCCAGGTTTAGTATAGATTGTTTTTTAAAACCCACTTGGAGCTATTGTCTGACAGGTCTGCTCCAAGCAGGACAATAAATACCCACCCAAAACGCACATGTAAAACGTGCCTTAATACCAGCAATTTTTTTGAGAGAATTTTTTTAAAGTTCGTTTTCACTTGCAATAATGCTTGATCATTGTAAAATTTTTTGTCTAATTCTAGAGCCTCATCAAGCGGCCTCTTTTACATTGGATTTTGTATAGCAGTATTTCACACTGTTCAGTGACTAATACTCTAAGCAAGAAGAATGTTAGTGTTGTATGAGGTTAGACGCGGTGGTGAATTTATACCCTTCTTAGCAGCAAATAATTTGCACTTTTTTAAAAATAGTACATCCAGAGTCAATTGCAGGATCAAACTCAAGACATCTACTGTAAGCATGTAGGTCCCAATTGTTTCTGTGCACCTGCCACACTGTGTAACTTTGTCTCATTACTTTTGAAACAATGCCCCATTTTGCATTCAGATTTTTGTATCGTTTCCTTATTAGAACTGTTCAAATTACAGTCTGAAACTTTTTTATCCTCCAATCTGTAGCTTTTGCTCCTGGTTACCTAAAGAAGCTGAGCTGATGACTTAATAAACTGAACACTCTTTACATAAATGCCATTACTTTATGCTAATCTTCAAGTACAAATTGACAACTAAACAAGGTTGGTGAGATTCACCAACTTGGTGCTATCCTACTGGTGTTTCCCCATTGCAGAGAGGGTTGGAAAGAGTGTTGACACAAGATCACTAGTTGAACTTGGCGATTTATATGCAGTCTCGGATCGTACAGGCATTAAGAGCAAGACCAACTCCAGGTGGTAGTCTTGCATCACTTGGGACTTTACACTGGCCATATTCTGGTGCCATTACAACATGGTGTGAAAATGCATTTTAACTTAATGGAAGTCACTGCTGTCACCTGCCTTATCATGGTGAGTGGAAGCCAAGAGTGGCGCTCTGAGTATGTTCCTTTGTTACTCAGCTGAATTTGAGGCATAATGATAGACCACCTTCCACAACTCTGGTCTGTTACTGTACATTGTATTATACAGTACCTGCCCAAGACATGTCATACAAAGTTGCCCCTGAGAGTTTACAGTCATTTCACTTTAAAGCAGCATTGCAGCAGCTTTTCTATTTAAAAAGTTCCTTAAAAATGATGTGTTGGGTTCAGAGAGGGAAATATGAATGTGAGATTGGCAATGCTCCCTCGTGTCCGAAACTCTGTAAAATGAACAGAAAATGTTTGTGTGGTTAGAGGGAATCAATAGCTTCCACTTTTCATACTTGAAACAGTTGATATCTGAGAAAAGTCTAATCGCAGTCTTCCCTTTTTATGTACAGCTACACATAAAGTCCCCTTTTACTAGTAACTATCCCAGGCAATCCAAGCAGATTGTTATAAAATGAATTAAATAGTCAGTGTTACAGCGTTAGATCACCATAAAATCCTGCTCAGATTTTTTAAAACTCTGTTGCACTTTTTGAATATCTTGTTGAAATCCTTTAATTGGTCCATCTGTACTTCATGCTGCAATTAATGGTCACAATGCTTCTAACGCCAGCTGAAGCTGTACTGTGTGGTCATTTCTGTTAAACACATGGGAACCAGGTAAATCTACTCTGTGATGGGGGGTGGGGGTGGGTGAAGAATCCTTTCCCAGGTCTAATTGTGATAGTGAACTCCAAGCAGCAGGCATGACTATCGGGGGTTTTGCATTGCAGGAACCTTAAAGTGAAATGGACTGTTGATTTGAAGCCCACACCTTACATGTATTGTTCACTTATCCACTGACATTTTGGAGCTGGAAGCGTTCTGTTATTCAGACTGAATTTGAAAAGGCCACACTGGAAGTTTTGAAATTGGCATTTTTACTACTAAATATGTATTCCCATTGTACACGAGAATCTATTGTGAATGAATTGGTAAATGTTTTGTTTCTTTGACCTTTCTAGAATAGCTTCTCCCTTGGGTACCAGTATATTGCACTCGCTGAATCGGTACAGTCGCTACATCAGTGTTCTAGACTGTGACAACAAAACTCTCCGTTGCCCGCAATATAAAGGACTGCTGATCACCAGACTGGCAGACCACAGGACTCAAATAAAGAGGGGCAGCACATATTACATGCATGTCCACAATATGCTGACCCAACTATGCTCCCAGGCTTTTCTCTACACTTTCTGTCATCACCTGCACCTTCCTATTGACGAAAGAGAAACTGAAGAATCGGTCACCTGTCGAAGGGTTAACTTTTTAAAGCACCACCTGGGCCTAATGAATGACGATAGCAAGATTGTGCAATACTTTGCAGAGCTGATAAAGATGCACTACCTACAAGAACCTGCAAAGGGCTTAAATCCGGTTCTGCGATTTAACTACACCTCCAGCAGTGTGTTTAAGATCTAGTTCTGCAACATTCTCCATTCAATGCTGACATTTTATTTTGTACTTTGCTCACAGAAAAGCATGACCTTTTTCTGTTGGTTTTCCTACATTGCTGTACTGTCGCCTGCACTGTGAAAATGCATCAGTCTGGCTAAGGCAGGTAAAGGAAAGTTGAGCATTTCTTATTTACAGATCATTGGATAATGTTTTAGTGATGAGATGAATCAAGAATTTACAGGTCTGGTAAATTCATGTGTCTTCAGCTCGGTGCTCTTAAGTTGCACTTTTAAAAAGTAATAGGCTTGGGGAAGAAAATCTCAGATGATGTAAAACATTGAGGGGAATGGAATGCTGCAGTTTCCTGAACCATGGGTGAAACAAGACTTTCAGTTTTGAGACTTTGTTTCTGGAGGTTTATTTACAGAGTGACGTGGTCAACAGACAAGTTGAAACCCAGGTCAGGGTCTCTAAACTGTAATGACGAGAAAGCACAACACTGGAGCTCGGAAACTGAATTCCACTGGGTCAGAGGCCCCTTAAGTGTTCTGACTTGAGTTATCACCCTAAGACTAAAGTTTCAGAACAATTATCCAGTGTATCTATCAGTTTGCATTTAGGAGATTTGAGGTGGGTGGGGGGTGGGAATAATTCCGATTGTCATGTTAGCTGTAACTCTGAACATCAGCAGCTCTAAAACTGGCAAGTGGGGTGTCTAGGTTATAGCTAAGGTTTGGGTGGCAGGTTGTGTTGTAGCAGTACCACTATAACCAGATCGTCTGCTGTCCTCAAATATGGTATGTGAAAGTATCTCATGGTTATAGTCCAGAAAACAAATTTAGCCTTTTTTAATAGGACATGGTAGATTCCATGTCTGACATAGGGGTACGGTGATAAGGTTACATACCTCATAGTATTATGGCAGTAGATGCTTTATCATGATGCATGATTTTGATTGTTAGCTGTCAACAACAAATGTGATCAAGTCTACTAATCTTGTCTCCAGTAGCTTACATTGTGGCCTGGACCTGTATGTAATCTGCATGCTGTCAGTATAGATGCAAATCTCATACTGGATGTGCGATGCCAACACCTAGCCAAGTTTAGTTCACCAATGGTTATTTACTAGTGGCCCACTACTCGGGGTGACAGGTAGATTGGAAAGGCTGAAAATAAACACACTTCCATGGTAATCTAAGTTTGCCCAATCACTTGATTTGAGTGTTGCAATACCCATTGTGCCTCTATCAGCACTTTGACTGATTTCTGAGGGAAGTGAAACGCTACTTTAGATTTGCAGAAAATTTGGATTTAAAGTGGAAAAGAGCCTTTCGTGTACATGTCAGTGGTTTCAGTTAACATTTTAATTGGGGAAGAATAGTGTTTCATTTCAAGATGTGACCTGTTTCAGTGTTCATGGAGTGCTTTGTTTCTTCTGTTCATTGGAAGACAGTGCTAAGTGCAAGCCAGGTTCTTCCATACAGGGATATAAATGGGTAAATTAGAGTGGATCATTCTGGTCTGCTCCTCTGTACCTTCAAGCAGTTGTACTTGAGTGCTGTGCACTAATATGTTTGCCGTCTTAGTCAGGAATGGTGTGCAGAAAAGCTGGTCCTGAAAATTAGGGAACAAAAATAATGCTGCTTCATTTTGCACTCCAGAAAAAAAAATCTAGAAGTAAACCCTGGTAATGCTGGTGGTGTAACTGGCCAATCTGAATCCCAAGTCTAATGCATCATTAGGGTCTGTAAGCTGGCTTGGGCACCACAACCTGGAGTAAGGCAATCCTGTTGTTTCTGTTTGTGTAGGCCTAACAGCCAAGAAAAAAAATAAGTTGGATATCTGCTCTTTGTGTTTCAAGAGCACTTTTGGATCATGTCAAAATTATGACTACTTACCAGTCATGCATTTTCACATTCTGTTTTGTTTGCTTGTTGCTCAGATAATGTTAGCACTTTATGAAAACTTGCACAAAAATCATCCCTGAAAAGAGTTTCAGCTTTTGTGAAATGAAGCCCAGCAGCTTAACTTCTAACCATGATGACCAAGTTCACTGCTTACTGAATTTCACTTTCCCAGAGTCTTAAAGAATAATAGCTTTGAGTAATTAATTATCCTGAAGTCTTTCAGCTGAGTGTTTAAATACAACATAATACACCAAACATCAATAGAATATTGTTATTGCACCAATTTTTATTTATTCTGTTCATGGGAAAGCTAATTGGAATATCAGGTGTATTGTGAACTGTTGGAAGTATTTTTATTATACTGTTAATTATAGAAAATCTCCTTTCACTTTCACAATACCAGTTTTGCTGTCAGGTGGTTGGTTGTTGCATACCATTTGGCTACTCAAATATGAGCAATCCCAATCAAAGGATTTTTATCGACTACCATTTAGAAAACAATTCTGTGGTTTTTACTTTATTTTCCCCTCTACCTTCATTTCTTTTTCTCTCTTAAAGGCGGGCAGGTCATTCTGGGCTTGCTTGACGACCTTCATTTGTGCCTCTTCATGGCCATTCTTCATTTATGAACATAAGTAATAAGTGTTGGCAGGCAAATGTTGGGAACATGATAGCAAGTCTGAACCTATTCACATACAATGTGTATTTTCCAGTGGAAATCTCTGGATAGTAATTGGGAGCAGGAATCTTGGTTGACTGCCTCCCTGCCAATCCCAGCTGTACTCATGTCACTGCTGCCCAGCTAAGATTGATTAACTTCGCACATGCCAGGGATTGAACCCATGACCTTGCAATCTGTCAAGGAACCATCTCAATTGCTGGGTTTTTTTAAATTAATTGTGACATTCCACAATTTGAGTTTACTGCAAGAACAAAATAGGCTTTTTCAAACTGGATGATGAGAGAAACCACAGGAGGAAGGGAATGATTACATTTGGAATCCACTTGCAGACCTCCCCGCCCCGCCCACGCATTTTCAGAAATGATGCATTCAAAATGACAAGTGCTTGATTTCTGCAGCAGCTTCTTATCTTCTTACCTATCTCTTAATCTTGACTTGGCCACACTGGTTCAAACCCCACTCCAGAGACATGAGCATTTAACCTAAGCTACCCTTCAGATCAGTTCGAAGGGAGTGCTTTACTGGCATAGGTGCTGTCCTTTGGATGACATGATTATGTGATCATGTCTGCCATCCCAGCTGGATATAAAAGTTTTCATGGCAGCATCTAACAAAGAGGAGGGTCGTATTGATATCCTGGCCAACATTTATCCTTCAAACAGCACCATTAAAACAGAGTATATGTTCATTGGTGTTTGCAGGACCTTGTGCAGAAATTGTTTCTCTACAAGTGACTACACTTCAAAAGAAAACTGAATTGGCTATGAAACACAGACATCCTGAGCTCGTAAAGGACACTGTATAAATATAATTTTATTTTTGTCGCTCAGCATTGAGGTAGTGTCACTTGATATCTGCAGCAGTTAAATGTTGAGCATTCTTTTTGGGAGACCTGTATCCTCATTGCATTTGAGTTTAGCACAAACAGAAAAACCAAAAGTGATCTAAGACTACACTTAAAAATGGCCAAACCCCTCTGGTGATATTTGTGAATTTTGATGCAGGCTAGATCTCCTATATTTTCCTGTAGAAAAGCTGGAGAATGTTTCCTCTATTTCCTTTCTTTATCTCAGCCCCACTCTGATTGGCTGACTTGATGGGATATCAGGCACTGGTAGTCCCTTGCCAAAGAAAACTTTGCGTTTATCCCTAGGCAATGTATGGCAGTAGATTGTTCAGCATGAAGGAGAGGTCAGCACCACAACCGAACCTGGCCCACATCTGTAATTTTCACACGTACTTTCCAGCAAGCAACAGTCCTTGGTTAATTTCTCTTCAGTTTCAGCTGGCCTAATATTTGATGGAATTATGCTTTCACTCTCTCTTTTCCCTTTCTCTCCTTCACCCACCCCAAAAATACTCAAATTTCAATGTATTTTACCCACAATGTTTCCTTACATGAAAATGTTCGATAAAGTTGAACTTGCTTTCTCACCTCTGCACTGAAATCTTTTTCTTAAAAAAAAATTCAGATGTATTCACTTTTACATTGATCCATATTTCAACACACTCTTTCTAGTTATATTTCAGGATGCAGTTGATTTGGTTGCAGTCCTGGTTGAGAATTCACCTGACTTTTCAAAGGTTACAGCTTTGACATTGTTTCTAAACATGAGAAGAAGCTCGCTGGAGAGAAATGTTCCAGGAGTCGGGGGATATTTACAGCAGATGTGTAATTGTTTAGAGGAATTCATGTAAGATAGTGGCCAGACGGCACCACAGTTTTCCTAACTACAACATTGTTCATAGATTATAATTTCACTCTGCAATTTGGAGTGCACTCCAACCCTATATAGTACAACACTATCTTGCACATGGTTTTTAGGAAAGTAGTTTAAAGAAGGAAATGGAACCCATACTTGATCTCTGTCCCTCATCCTGTCCTGAAGGTGCTCACCTGTGCTTGGCTAGTTCCATAGGTGCTTTCTGGAACTTTGCCCTTGTAGTAACTCTGCCATATGTGAGCATATTCTGAGAGAATTAATGGGTTATTCAGTAATGCAGGTATGATGAGCAAGCCTGGTCCAGAACGCCTTTGGTTCAGCACATCTCTCAGCAAGGGTCATTGGATAGAAATGGGGAACAGGATCTCTCTCTAACCCAGGAATGTTGGAGCCAGTAGCATCATTTTAGCAATTCTCCCAATTGGGCATGAAAATTTCAGAATTAAATTTAAAAAAACTTAACTCCACAACTTGCCAACAATAGACACCTTGTTTGAGAATCTATTTTGTGTTCTGGAATTATACTTCTTCTTTTGTTTGTTTCATTTTCATAAACTTCCAACCTTCTGTTGTTGGTGTTGGATCCCCGAGTGCTATTTCTTCATATTTATTATTTTGGTTTACCAATTAAGTTTTTAAAGATCGTCATGAATTGATAAGTTACATCTGAGCTAGCAGACCCATGCAGCCTGTGCTGTATCATGTAATAATTTAACCTAGCCCCCTCAAAACCTCCATCTGAGATTCACAAGATTTAATTGGACTTCTGCCTTTTTGGTGCTGATTAATTCATTTGAAACACATCAAAATTAAAAAGCCCAACCAATCCATTCAATGGTTCTGTATCTAGTTTATGTTGCATCTGTTCATATTCTGTTCCAGATGATGGGTAACAGCATTAATGTAAAT
This sequence comes from Cetorhinus maximus, assembly GCF_964194155.1. NCBI lineage: Eukaryota > Metazoa > Chordata > Chondrichthyes > Lamniformes > Cetorhinidae > Cetorhinus > Cetorhinus maximus. The sequence continues at coordinate 67,899,352 of NC_135893.1, forward strand.
TGTCCATTTGCTCTGAATGGCTGGCATAATGGGTGAATGTGAAGCATCTGTTCACTGAGCGAGTTAACATCTTGCTAAACAAGACACTGAATACATGTTTAACCAACTTGGTGTAACACAGCTGACAGCTGCACTTGGCTCAAAGTTAGCAAAATTATGGATTGGCACAGCCCGATACTGAAAATACACAACTGCTAATTCATAATTTTGAATAGCACATTTAAAGATGCAATGAATTCCTGCCAGGAAATGTGTACCATGTATTTTATTAAAAAAGGAAAAATGTTATTTTTTTTTTCAAATATACTGTGAATATAGTTGTTTGCACTGACTGCCTTGATTTGCCCTGTCCCCAAATTCAGAGCAACTGAATGTAGCAACCATGCAAAATGCTCATTTTTGACTTCAATAATCAATTTAGTTAGATAAAACCAAATGCTGATCGTTACAATGTACTTTTTTCATATGACGTATTGTTTGTTTATTGAATTGTGTATTGGGGCTCATCTTGTCCCCAGAAATGCCCATTTCCTGAGGCACAATTTAGGAAGAAGGAGCAGAGACCATTTAGGTGTATGCAGGCCCTTTGCATTGATGCAGCCGTGCCAGGAGAGTTTGCTGCTGCATTTTCCTGGGACAATGCCTACGGGAGCAGCCAGGGAAACATAGCAGTACCTCCTAGAACAGGAAATGCTCACACCTGGGCTTGAAAAGAAGCAGCTGTCTTTGACTGCATTGCTCTGGCCAAGGGCAGAGGGGTTCAGAAAAAGCCCAAACTTTTGTGATTTTTTAAAAAAAAATACCCTTATGGAGATCTTTTGTCCAAGCAAATCTTGAGAATAGGGTAATCCCCTTTGGTCTGCTGACAGTCAGAAGAACAATTTTGGACAATATAAAAGTGGTAAAACCCTGTGCCTAAGTCTGTACAACGTGATGCCCACACTGCCCAAATTGAGGCAGTACTGGATCTGTAAAAAATTCCTTAAAATCACTTTTGATTCATTGTATGAAGTGGTCCAACATCAATCTGCCTTGGAAGTTACTTTTGGCTTAAACATGCAGAAGTTTCCACCTTCTCAGCTAGCTCGGCGATGTGTCTGCATGCCATCACATACAGTAATTGCATGCAGGAGCATGATATTTTCATTGGTGGCAAAGTGTGAAAGTACCTTGAATTTTGCCTTGTGTGTCCAGTAAACGTAGCTGGTCAAAGGTGATTGAAATCCCTTTACATGTAGGCATAAACACCTCTGTAACTCTATGAAGTGGGTAATCGGTGTGCATGAAGAATCACCTTCTAATATGGTTTCTTTTTCCAGGGATAGAATTTAACAGTCTGATTATTTTAGTTTTTCTGAATTGTTTCTAAGTGCCAGTTGGAGGAGATTATCAATTATGTATTATATTTTAAACTGTAATTATGTTGTGTCGAACTGAGTCACAGGATGCTCTTTTACCCCCAACCCCTTAATTCCTTCAATTTATATTTTTTTAAAATTAGTGCTATAAATAAATAAAAGCTGGAAATACTCAGCAGGTCGGGCAGCATCTGTGGAGAGAGAGAAGCTGTTAATGTTTCTGTTTGATGGTCTTTCATTAGAACTTGCTGATGGACATAAAATATAAAGATGGATTGTTGATTTTGTGATTAATTACTATGTGGTTATCACTACAATGGATATTTGGATTTTAATATATTGACCTTTTGATCCAGCTGCTTGCTTTTTTTGTTTATTTCCATCCTTATCTGTCACACAACTAACCCTCTGGCTTCTTCTCATTCTACACCATTTCTTTCCACTACTTGGTAATGCTGCTCACTCCACCTGAGCTGCATTTGCCCCACACCCAAAAGCTCAACGAACCTTCTTGTCAGTTGTCCAAAACTACTAGCCGTAGATTACAGCCCCCTCTCATTAATTACTAAATTCCAGCTGTCAAGTCTTTGCTCACCACTTTGTCAAATGGGATTTTTATGACAAGTTAAAGCTCATCTGTTTAGGGGAGAAAGAAATCCCTCTATTTACATAAAACAAATATTAATAGCCTGATTAAGCTAAAAGAAAGTTCTCCAATTGAATAAGATATATTTATACAGCTCCTAAATGTGACCAAATAGCACTTCCACACTTTGGTAATGCTTTGATAATTTCACCCCTGTACACAGTGTCTGCCCTCCACTCTCACTGCATCCCTGAATCATCCAATTCACAAAGATGTTTCAAAGCCAGTAAGGTTAATCCCACTATTTTTAGTTTAGGGAGCATACCTGCAATTACATTGATAGCTGGAATCCCAATGAGTGTGAAATACAATTCAGATGTTGTAAATATTGTTTTGTTTTTTAAGGCAAAGATAGAAAATGTTAGACCCTGAAACATTAATACCCTGTTTTAATACTCTGTTGACAAAATTTCAGTTTGCAAGGCTGGTATGTTATTGCAATAATGTTCATCCAACAGGACATATGACCTATAATGTTTAAATTCTTATCTAGTTTCTGGAAATATATATTTTTTTGAATGTTACAAATTGCACTTTCCTGCTTTTATTAATTTTGCACAAAACCGGTGTTTTGAAATGCCAGTGTCGTTGTCTCTTATGTTATTATTTGTGTAACTGTTCTGTTTCTGTTTGAAAGTGTATGTCCATTTAATTATTGTTGTCTTGAAAAATGTTGTGCCTTCCACTTGTAATCATTCAAACATTGTGTACCTTAATAAAACATTTTTGCAACTCATTTGTGTTGCAGTGCTCAGTTTGTATGTAATTGTCCTCTGGCTGTCCAGCCAATTTATTCACTGTACCCTTTACTATACCAATTGAGAGGGCAACTGGAGAGCCACTTGTAATCTTTCGTTTATCCTTGTCCACTTTTTCTTCTGCATCTTCATGCAGTTGGCACTCTTGAGGGGCTGAATGGCTTACTCCAGTTCCTAGGTAAGAGTGGGGGTTTGAGGGAGGGATAGCACCTTTCACAGGTGTGGGTTCAGCACACTCTTTGGAATGACTCATCCTGTATTGGTCCTCACCTTCACCCAACTCTTGCCTGTGGCACCATGTAGTTGTGAACATGTGACAGCAGCCACACCCCAGTAAAACCTTTCAACTGGCAGGCAAACCAGGTGAGGATAGCCATCAGGTCACCCACCTTCAGCAACCTAGGGATTTGTCTATCCTGGCATGTGAAGAGTGATTCTGGTGGACTAGGCGGGTAACATCAATCTAAGGTCCAACTGTCTTGAAGGCAGGTCAGCACCGTGTTGTGGAATGTCTAGAGCTCGACAAGACATAGAAGACATCCTGGTCCCCTACTGCATCCAGATCAACTTCCAGTCATCTGGACTTATCTTGCCATTGGACCAAGATAGGTCAGAATAAGAGGGTGAGCCTGGCAATGTGCAACTCTCCCTCGCTAAAATCCAATTCGCGTGCAAGTCATATCACTTGTCATATACCAAGTCCTGTGGTGATGGATGAGTGACATAGGTGTGGATTCATTGGGAGCTGTAGCTGCGAACCTGCACACAGGCAGCTCAGATCATAGGGTTGTTTTTTCATTAGAAGGAAGCAGAAGTGGAACTTGGCAGCCCGAGCAACTGAGCAGCCCTTTTCAAAACAACACTGCTCAACTTCCTAGTATGAGGGAGAGGCTAGAAAAGGTGCTCTAAACATTGTCGGATTCACCTCCCTTGCCAGAGGGCAGCATCTGACAGGGATCCCATCGATGCGGTCGTAAGTCAATCTCAAAAAAGAAAGTAAAGGTATTGCCAGTCCCAGTTGGCGCATGGAACGTGCACACACTCATGGACAATGCCACAGCTGATCTGAAAGAATTATTGCTCATCAGTAGAGAGCTGACTATGTGCAATATCCAGGTCACCTCCCTCAACAAGACCTGTTTACCTGAGGAGGGTCAGCTCAAGGAAATCTGCAGGTTACACATTCTTTTGGAAAGGAAGAATGGTACAAAGCTGGCGTAGGCTTTGCCATCATAAACCATCTCGTCGGTGAGTTGACTTGCCTTCAAAAGGGTATTCACGATAGTCTGATGGTGCTCAAACTCTCCTGCGCAGCAACAGGCAGCTACTTTCATTAGTGTATACTCCTACCCAACCCTGATGAAGCCAAGGATAAATTCTATGATAACCGCCACTCCTTGATTGCCAAAGTCAGATAAGCTAATCATTTTTGGTGACATCAACACAAGCTGGTGCAGCTGACCAGGCATAGGAATCGGTCATCGGAAAAAACGAAGCTGGCAGATATGACCGCAATAGTCTCTTGCTGAAGATGTGTGCTGAACATGAGCTCTTAATCAACAACGCCGTTTTTGGCCTCCCTCATCGTAATAGGAAACCTTGGATGCATCCTGTTCTATGCACGGCAACTAATTGACTGTCAACACCAGGCAGTGATACAGGGAGAGTGTGTGTGTGTGTAACGAGAGCCATCTGCGGCACTGATTGTTGCACTCACCACCATGGTATCATTTCACAGTTAAACATTAGGATCTATTCTCCCTAGACACCCCAGGGAATGAAGATCCAGAAGCAGCTCAATATCTCCAGGCCCAACAGGCAGTCCTGAAGGAAAATCTCAGAAAAACTCGAGTCACCTGTATACAGTGAAAATGGGGACACACTGTACTGAGTATGACTTTGGGGACTCCCGCTGATGACACCGCTTCTCCAAAGTCTCTTGGCCCCACTTCTCAAGCATCAAGAATGATTTGATGGAAACAACAAGGTAATCCAGAAACTACTCGAGGAGAAGCATCGCCTCTGCAGGATTTACCTCAATGACAAGTCATCATTATCCAAACGCAATACCTACCAAAACATCCACAGGACTGTCCAATGCAAGCTTAGAGAGATGCAAGACACTTGGCTGAATCAGAAAGCAGATGAACTTCAGTCAAACACAGGCAACAAAGACTGGAAGAGATTCTACGATGCTCTGAAATCCATCTACAGGTCCATAACCAATCCTCAGTGCCAACGGGTCAGCACCGCTTACAGAAAAAGCCCAAAATATAGAAAGATGGGCAAAGCACTTTAACCACGTCCCCATTTGGCCTTCGCCTATCAATGAACAGGTTGTCATCCACTGTTCTTTTGATGGCCCTCCCACAGTGTTAGAAATAACAAAAGTTATCAAACTTGCCTAGTAGCAAAGCTCCAGGAGCTGATGCCATCCCAGCTGAGGTATACAAGCTGGAGATCAATGCCTGATCAAGAAGCTCACAACTCTTTCAGTCTATGTGGGAGCAAGGAACCATCCCGCAATCCATTGTCCACCTGTAAGCAGAAAGGAAATCGCCAATCTTTCAACAATCATACAGGAATCTCACTCTTCTCTGTCACTGGCAAAATTTAATCAGAATCCTTTTGAACCTCTTAGTGCAACATCTTGACCAGAATCTGCTGCCAGAGTGAGTGCGGTTTCAGAAAAGTTCAAGGGAACCACTGGTATGGTGTTTGCAATTAGACTGCTCCAGGAGAAATGCCAAGAATGGAACATGGGCCACAACCCCACCTTTGTTGACTTGACCAAGGCCTTTGAATCAGTCAGCTGTGAGGACCTTTAGAACGTAATGGAGAAATTCAGCTGTCCTGAGAGTCATCAGTGGTTTGACAGACTGCATGCTTGTGCGTGTCTTGAATGGTGAGGCTTCTGATCCATTCCTAGTCACTATTGGAGTTAAACAGGGCTACGTGCTAGTGCTAATCCTCTTCTTCATGTTTTTCTCTGCCATGCTCTCCAATGACTTCGATGATGATCCTGGCATCAAAATCAGATATCCCATGAGATGACTCCAGGCAATGATCAAGGTCTCCGAGGACATACTTCGTGATTTCCTGTTTGCCAGTGACTGTGGGAGCTAGCTGCCAGTTCAGAGCTGGTCATGCAATGTATTACGGACTTGTTCTCCAATGCATGTGACAACTTCAGCCTTACGATCAGCATGAAAAAAAGCTGAAGTAATGTACCAGCCTGCTCCAAAAAAGACCATCTCAAGCCCAACATTTCAGTCCATGACCAAAACCTGTCAGCAGTGAAACTTATCTAGGTAGCAAACTTTCTTGAGCTGAACATATTGAGACACATGCAAGAATTGCCAAAGCAAGGATAGCCTTCGGAAAATTTTGAATATCAGCATGGGAATGAAGAGTATGTCTGCCTACTAAACTGAAAGTTTATAGAGCAATAGCCCTGCCCATTCTGCTCTACACATGCAAGACTTGGACTGTACCAGCGTCATGGCAAGAAACTCAACCACTTTCACTTGAGCTACCTTCAGAAACTTCTGAATGTCAGATTCTATGACAAAATACCAGACACTGAGGTGCTACCTGAACTGGCAGGCCAAGCATCCACACCTCCAAGACAATCACAACTGTCATGTGACCAGAATGTCTGACATTCGCTTACGAAAGCTAATCTTCTCAGCAGAGTTTGAATCTGGTGCCACTGTCATGGTGGTCAAAGAGAGCTGTGGGAGCTGAAGGTTTCATTTAGGAGGTTTGATATCCACTTCAAGTTCTGGGAGAAGCTCACCCAAAACTCAGTCGTCTGCAGTATTTTGTCCTATCTGCAGAACGATCCAGGTGCAGAATGGCCTTAGCAGTCACCTACCTACCCGCCAGAACCCTACCAAACATCCCAAATTATTAACAAATAAGGTAAGATGGAAAATGATCTTTATACTGATATTTTGAGCAAACAACAGTACCAAATTGTATTTAAAAGGTAAAAACAAAAACAGAATTACCTGGAAAAACTCAGCAGGTATTTAAAAGGTGCCCTTTTAGGACAGAAATGAGAATTTTTTTCTCTGAGGATTGTGCGACTTTGGAACTCTGCCTAAGAAGGCGGTGGAGGCGAGGTCATTGAATATCTTTAAGGTGGAGGTAGATAGATTCTTGTTAGACAAGGGAATCAATTATCAGGAATAGATGGGCATGTGGAATTAGAAATATAAACAGATCAGCCATGATCTTATTGAATGGCGGAGCAGGCTCAGGGGACCAATTGGCCTACTTCTGCTCCTATTTCATATATATGTATTTTTGTTCAGCATACCTTTTAGGGTAAAGAGTATTATACTACCTAAATGCCAAATATTATTTCTCAGATGTAGAGTTGGGTGGAAGCCACAGCATAGCAGATTTAATAGAACAAGTGAAGGTCGTTTGACCTATATTTTCTAACAATGCCTTTCAACACAAAGATTAGGACTTTAAAGAATACCTTTTGTAAACATTATAAACACAGGTATACTGGTGACAGGGTTCATGGTTTTATTATTTAGGTAGTACATCATATTAAAATATCTCAAAGCATTTCACATGATTAATTACTTCTGAAATGCAATAATTGATGCTGGACAAACCAAGTAGCTGTTCAACATCAGCAACAACAACAATGTTGTTGCCAGTATTGGCTGATGAAGGTTGGAATACTACCTTGGGCTGTTTATCATCCACCTAAATCCTCAAACAGCCAGAGATTGCACCTTGGTTTAACATCATCTGAAGAATGAGAATGTGAAACCCTCTTCGTGGATTTATCAACTCAAAACCATGGTTTAGGAGTTAAACACAACCTTCTGATTCAGAAGTGACATTACAACCAACTAAAAAGTAGATAAGGAGAAACTATTCCCCCTCATGAAAGGGTCGAGAATGGGAGAACACCGATTTAAAGTAATTGGCAAAAGAAGCAAAAATGATGAGGAAAACCTTTTTTGCGCAGTGTATGCTTAAGGTTTGGAATAACTGAGAGTGTAGTGGAGGAAGGTTCAACCGAGGCATTCAGAGGGGAATTAGACTGTTATTTGAAGAAGAAGAATGTGCAGGGTTATGGGGAGAAGGTAGGGGAAAGGCATTAAGTAAATTGCTCATTTGGAGAGCTGGTGCACTCCTTCTGCACTGTAACAATTCTGTGTTTCTGTAAAGTAAAAACAAGTAAATCTTCACAATATATTTATTACATGTTTGAGTCCATCCTTCACTTGATGCAATCTTTGACATGAGGTGACATTGCTATGGTTCTAATGACTGAGGAAGCAATACCCAAATAGCATAATATCATTCATTTATGCATCTATCAATATGGCCCTAGATCATGGCCCTAAATAGATTCTCACCCGGTCTTTCAACGGTGTTGATTGGCACAACTACTTAACAAATCAAAGGCAACTTATAGAAATAAAAACAAAAAACTGCGGATGCTGGAAATCCAAAACAAAAACAGAATTACCTGGAAAAACTCAACAGGTCTGGCAGCATCGGCAGAGAAGAAAAGAGTTGACATTTCGAATCCTCATGACCCTTCAACAGAACTGAGTAATATTAGGAGAGGGGTGAAATATAAGCTGGTTTAAGGATCCGGGGGTGGGGGAAGAGAAGTTGGGGGGGGTGGGGTTGTAGGGACAAGCAAGCAGTAATAGGAGCAGATAATCAAAAGATGTCACAAAGGAACGAAGAGGTGTTGAAGGTGGTGATATTATCTAAAAGAATGTGCTAATTAGGAATGGATGGCAGGACACTCAAGGTACAGCTCTAGTGGGGGTGGGGTGGAAAGACTAACAGGGCATTAAAGGTATAGATTTAAAAATAATGGAAATAGGTGGGAAAGAAAAATCTATATAAATTATTGGAAAAAAAGGGAGAAGGAAGAAACGGAAAGGGGGTGGGGATGGAGGAGCGAGTTTAAGATCTAAAGTTGTTGAATTCAATATTCAGTCCGGAAGGCTGTAAAGTGCCTAGTCGGAAGATGAGGTGCTGTTCCTCCAGTTTGCGTTGGGCTTCACTGGAACAATGCAGCAAGCCAAGGACAGACATGTGGGCAAGAGAGCAGGGTGGAGTGTTAAAATGGCAAGCGACAGGGAGGTTTGAGTCTTTCTTGCGGACAGACCGCAGGTGTTCTGCAAAGCGGTCACCCAGTCTGCATTTGGTCTCTCCAATGTAGAGGAGACCGCATTGGGAGCAACGAATGCAGTAGACTAAGTTAGGGGAAATGCAAGTGAAATGCTGCTTCACTTGAAAGGAGTGTTTGGGCCCTTGGACGGTGAGGAGAGAGGAAGTGAAGGGGCAGGTGTTGCATCTTTTGCGTGGGCATGGGGAGGTGCCACAGGTGGGGGTTGAGGAGTAGGGGGTGATGGAGGAGTGGACCAGGGTGTCCCGGAGGGAACGATCCCTACGGAATGCCGCCATTCCAGGAAGGGAAGATGTGTTTGGTGGTGGCATCATGATGGAGTTGGCGGAAATGGCGGAGAATGATCCTTTGAATGTGGAGGCTGGTGGGGTGATAAGTGAGGACAAGGGGGACCCTATCATGTTTCTGGGAGGGAGGAGAAGGCGTGAGGGCGGATGCGCGGGAGATGGGCCGGACACGGTTGAGGGCCCTGTCAACGACCGTTATAGAAAATAACTTATAATAACAATAAATAAATAACTTAACTTATAATTAACTTAACTTATAGAAAACCCACTATCTCCACCAAATTCCTGAGTAATCACCCCCTAGATATTGGTGCACGGACATAAAGTGTCCAGCTCAACCGCGATACCATTCCCCAAAAGGCGTACAAACAGCGACCCATAGCGGTGTCCTTGCCTCTGATTGGATGTTTGGTGCTGTCCCGCCGCCTGGAGGTCCGGTCTGCGCGACGCATTATGGGGGTTGCAGTCTTTCTGTTTGCGCGGACCCAGCGACTCCCGCCACAAGGAAACTACAAATCCTAGCAGGCCGCGCGCCTGGCCGCCTGGCAGCGGGAGGGGGAGGGAGCGAGAGAAATTCCTTCCCTGGATGCTGGTAAAGATGGCGGCTTGGGGAAGGAGGCGCGGTGTCACAGGGATTAGGGAAAGGTCAGTGTCCGTACTCTTGTATTGCTTTTTTTCTCCACTCGGGCGGATGGAGCGAAGGCCTCAGCATCTTTAGTGGCGCGCTACCAATAAACTGGCAGCTGCTGATGGCGGCTCGTGTGGTTAAACCGAGCGGGGTGAAGCTCCACATTGGTCGGCCTAACATAGGCTGGGGGGTGGGCTCCAAAACTCACTCGGCCGGTCTTGTAAAAGTGACCGGTCTCCGGATGAAACGTGGCTGTTTCCATTGCCAGCTGCACCTTCCAGATGTGGGGGAGGGCAGGGTGCTGCCTTTTTAATCTGCAACCCTTCTGGAAGCTTCCAAATTTGAGATATACCTTTTGGAGCCACGAAGGGATTTTGTTTTAGGAGCTGCGGGCGTGGTGGAGGAGACTTCAAATTGTCTTCTCCTTGGCGGCCTATGTCTAGATTGGTCGTGAAGTGATGAGATACTGCACCGTGAGGTTTTAGGCTGAGCTCAGCAATGCTTCTGTCCTTGTGGGTTAAACAAGTGAATGGAATCAAGTAAATAATTGTTAAACCAACGAAACTTGGAAGTGTTGCTGACCTCTCTTTATTGCCCGGTAAGTAGTTGATGCGAAGTAAAATGCACAAACCTGTAGTGTTTATTTAAACTTCAAGAGGCTGATGTATAGATAAACCTCCTATCGGCGAGATATAAATAGGTACAGAATCACATACTTAGTCTAACTTCTGTTTATGTCACAGGAGTGTAAATTAGTTTTTTCTAATTATAAGTGGTATATTTCATTTGTATCAATTGTTAAAAGAAATTACGAAAAATCCCTTTTTTCTCGTGTGTTTCAATTTAATCTGCAAGATTTAATGTTATTGTTAGTATTAGTTTGAAGCAATGACTGAATCAATAGTGTGATGGCTCAAAATTAGCCAACCCAGTTGGTGTTGAAACAGTGTCCAGTTAATTTCATTCCCCTACAAGATTAGGCTCAGTCGTGCCATTGGAGGTGCCTAAAATGTCATCAGTACTCAATTATTTCCAAACCACACAAAAAAAAAACCAAATTGAACAAAACAAAGGTTGAAATCCAACATGCATCTGATTTTTCTAAATGACATCTGTTGGTGAGATGACCTCTTTGAAAATATCTTTTAAACGTTGAAGGTAGTTCTGTGATGTTACATGGAAACTACCAGATGCTGTTAAACAAAATATAGATATTGTAAATTGTAAATTTTTAAAAGGCAACATTTATTCTTTAATTTTGGTTCTTATCATTCTGCTGCATTTAGAAAGTGTTGTCTTATTTTTCCTTACCTGTGACATTTTTATATAACTAAAATTAAATTAGGAAAAAAATCAGACCAACAAAGAAGATTAATTGAATAAATCTGGGGAAGTTGCTGAGTATTTTGGTAACAAGCAGTTTGCCAATGAAAATCGGAGTAGGTTTAAATCATCTTGCCTCAACCAATTTTAAGAATAAAGGCATAAATAAAATTCTAGGAATTTTCTTTTAAAAATTAACTCGTAAACCGCTAAAGCTTGTGTCCCATAGAGATTCTGTTCGGAGAATAGCAAGTTATAATCCTATTGCCCTACCACAATATTTTTAAAAGGATTGCATTTATACAGTGCCTTTCACAACCTCAGGTGGCCCCAAAGTATTTTACCACCTTGAGGTACCTTTTTTGATGTGTTGTCACTGTTGTAATGTTGGAAATGTGGCAGCCATTTTGGGCACAACTCAGACAAACAGTAATGTCACAATGACCAGATTATCTTTATTCAGTGCTGTTGGCTGAAGGATAAATAATGTTGGCCAAGATACTAGTTAACACTGTTGAAATAGTGACATGCAATCTTTTACGTCCACTTGAGAGGGCAGGCATCTTTTTTTTAAAAAGCTGGCATTCACATAAAGTACTGTTTTAAAATTGTTTTGGTGAATATGTCACAGAATACTAACAGGTTTCCATAATATGGAAAATATGTAACCTGAAAATGCAATATAATTTTTTTCTATTTCCATCCATATTTCATACTCTCTGGTTTTGTCCATTTGAATTTTGTGAAGCTGGAGATTTGGAAAGGACTATTTTTAGTGCTATTATCTCATCAGGGGATAATTCCTAACCCAGGTTTTACTAAAAACAGCTTGAGATATAAACAAATGAATGGGAATGTTGGTGCTAAACATTAGATGTGGCCCAAAAACCTCCATTATATGCCCCTACGTGGTTTATGAAGAGAGAAACCTTGGACTGTCCAATGTTCTGGGAGCTTCATGTCCTTTGATAAGACATCAGGAGCGATACTAAATCAGTAAAATGGTGTCTCATCTCCTGTTTTGCATACTATGGGTGTGGACAGTAAATATTCATTGTCCGTATTCACTGGGTAAGACTTGGTAGTAGCCAGTACAGACATGGTGGCTGAATGGCCCCCTTTGCAACCCACAGTAATGTACAGTGAGCAGTCGAGCTCAGACCGGTCAACTGTGGATCCTCCTTTGTAGAGCTTCTGGCCCCTTTGCCAATTAACTTTTGAATCACTATAATGGATCCTGGGTCTGCTGGCCCCTCTTTTACATCCCATCACCTGCCCAGTCATTGTATAGTAGTTACCAGTTGCATTTTGTTCTGGGTCTTTTACACTTCAGTCACTTTAACTTAAATGTTAAAACTTAATACCTTAAACTAAAATTCTTTGTTTTGAAGCTGTTGTTTTGGTAAATACTGTTGTTTTTTTCCAACAGGGAACACTGTAAGGTCATGCACCTATAACTTGGCAATCATGTGTGTGTCAGCTTAAGTTTGGCAAGCAGTATGTTTGCCTCTGCAGTCTCATTCAGTGATGACATCCAGTGGATATGTTGGTGTTCTGCTTATCAACACATTGTTGCTATATGTAAATTGCAGCATTTCACAGTGAAGTGACTGGTTACTCTATATGTCCATGTATTAATTGTGCTATAAGTTATCCTCTGAGAATTAAATGTGACTTCCTGAAAATACTGGCAAAACATGGGTTGAGCATGTCCCAGTCTTATTAGTTTCTTAAATTGCTGCAGTCTGTTTCTGTGTATAGGGATGAGACTTCAATATTCTGGCCAGCAATACTACCTTTTTAACTTACTTGTAAAAGGAAATGTTCTTTACCTGGAATTCCATTAAATATGGAGAGGACAGAATAGCCCATGCAAAAACCTTTAAAAACATAACACTTCGAAAGCTTCCACTTGCTACCCTATGTATACATATACAAACATACAACTTAGGAGCAAGAGTAGCCCATTTGGCCCCTTGAGCCTGCTCCACCATTTGATAAAATCATGGCTGATCTGACTGTTGCTTCAACTTTACTTTGCTGTCAACCCCCTTTACCGTTTGACTCCTGTTTCAGTCAAGAATCTATCTAACTCAGCCTTAAAAATACACAATGACCCAGCCTTCACTGCCCTCTGGGGAAGAGAATTCCACAGAATTTCTCTGAGAGAAAAAAAAATTCTCTCACCCCATCTTAAATGGGAAATCCCATATTTTTAAACTGTGTTCCTAGTCCTACTCTCTCCCATTAGGCGAAACATCATTTCAGCATCCACCCTCCCCCACCTCCCAGGATCATGTGTTTCAGCAAGGCAACCTCTCATTCTTCTAAACTCCAATAATACAGGTCCAACCTTTCCTCATAAGATTACCCCTTCATCCCAGGATTCGGTGTGGTGAACCTTCTCTGATGGAATTATATTCTTTCTTAAGTAAGGAGACCAAAACTGTACACAATTTTCCCAATGTGGTGTTACCAGCAACTCTCCATTTAATAACTTACTATTCTATTCTTCCTGCCAAAGTGGACAAGTTCATATTTTCCCACAGTACACTCTGCCAATTTTTTGTCCACTCAGCCTATTTATATCTCTTTGCCCACTCCTTATGTCCTCTTCCCAACTTACTCTCCTACCTATCTTTGTGTCATCAGCAAATTTAGCAATCATGCATTCAGTCCCTTCATCCAAGTCATTGATAGAGATTATTAGTTGAGGTCCTAGCACTGATCATATCCACTAGTTACAGCTTGCCAACCTGAAAATCACCCTTTTATACCTCTTCTCTGCTTCCTGTTAGCTAACCAATCCTCTTTCATGCTGATATGTTACTCCCTACATCATGAGCTCTTATTATGCGTGGTATCCTTTGCTGTGACATCTTTGGAAATCCAAGTACACCACAACTGCAGGTTCACCATTATCGGTGTTGTGTCACTTCTTCATAGAACTCTAATAAATTAGTCAAAGGTGATTTTCCTTTCACAAAACCATGTTGACTCTGTCTGATTGCGTTAAGTGCCCTACTATAACTTCCCTAAAAGTAGCTTCTAGCATTTTCCCTATGACAGATGTTAGGCTGCTGGCCTATGGCTTCTTCCTTGGCAGGAAGAATAGAAACGTAGTGTATTCTTAAATGGAGAGTTGTACAGGGCGTCGGTACATTTATAGTACTGTGTACAGTTTTGGTCTCCTTACTTAGGATATAATTCCATCGGTGACGGTTCACGTGACTGATTCCTGGGATGAAAGGGTAATATTTCTGTCTCTCTCCGTTCCTGAATAGAGGAGTTACATTTGCTATTTTCCAATCTGATGGGACCTTTCCAAAATCTAGGGAATTTTGCAAAATTATATTCAATGCATCTACTGTCTCAGCAGCAACTTATTTTAAGATCCTAGGATGTAAACCATCAGGTCCTGGTTACTTATCAGCCTTTAGTTCTAATAGTTTTCTCAGTACTCTTTCCCTGGTGATTATAATTGCTTTCAGTTCCTCCCTTCCTTTCACCTCTTGATTTACAAGTATTTCTGGGATGTTACTTGTGTCTTCTACAGTGAAGACAGATGCAAAATATCTGTTCAATGCTTCCACCATTTCCCATTATTAATTACCTATTCTCTCTCTCTAGAGGACCAACGCTCACTTTACCTTTTTCCTTTTTAAATACCTGTAGAAACTCTTACTATCTGTTTTCACATTTCTAGCTAGCTTTCTCACATACTCTAATTTCTCCCTTTTTTTTAGTAATTATTTGCTGGTTTTTAAATTCTGTCCAACCACTAATCTTTACAGAATTATATACTTTTTCTTTCAATTTGATACTATCTTTAACTTCCTTAGCCACAGATGATGCATCCTTCCCCTGCAGTCTTTCTTACTGGAATGTATCTTTGCTAAGTGTTATAAAATAGCTCCTTAAATGTCTGCCAGTGCATCTTTACTGATCTACCCCTTAACCTAATTTCCCAGTGCACTTTTGCCAACTCTGTCTTCATACCCTTTTGGTTGCCTTTCTTTAAGTTTAAAACACTCATCTTAGACCCACTTTTCCCTCCCTAAAACTGAATGCGGAATTCAATCATGTTATGATCACTGCTACCTAGGTGCCCCCTTACTATGAGGTCCTTAATGAATACTGTCTCATTGCACCAGGTCTACAATAACCTACTCTTTGGTCGGATCTAGAACGTGCTGCTCTTAGAAATTGTCCCAAAAGCACTCCTTATCTTATAAATCATCCATGATTACTGCCATTCCTTTCTTACAAACTGCCATTATTTCTTCCTTTATACCCCATGTTGCAGTGTGGTTATGATTTGTACCTAAGCAGTTTGAACTGATGCAGATATTATATTCACTTTCCTTGTTTTGTAAAACCCCTTCCTTCAATGGACCTCCACAGCAAAGACACCTTGTTTTTTAAAGTTCACCTATCCCATAAAACACCTACTAACCTTGTATTTATTGTGGATTGAAAGACATCATACCAATTATTAGTCCAAAAACTTTTTTGCCCTTTTCATCAGCATTATTTAAACATGTTCAGGGTGCAGCGTTAACTAACTTGAAAGATTTGTGGGTTTGCTTATTATGCAGAAAATTTCCTGATTGTGCTCGATATTCCATTCAAATTTGGGAAGTAGTAGTTGGATATTGAGGTGTAATTTGTAACTGCTTGTCATATAAGCAAGCATTTGGGAATAGTTAATATTTCCTCAAGACTTCATGCATGGTATAGTTCTGATTTCTGTATTTTTTCAGTAAGCTTTTGATATCCTAAATTTGAAGACATCTACAAAATGTAACAAAACAAGCTGTGACTGAGATATTTCATTTTTCACCTCTCTAAATGTACTTGTGCTACACACCATTTGCTGTTTTTGGTTATCCTGTTTGGTCAGTGATGGGGTGTCTGAAGTTTGTCCTCCTCTGATTCTGCACTGATCTTATTTTCCTTTCATGTAGCTGGTTTAATGGCTAAATAGTTGATTTTAGTTTTTAAAAGTGTGAGGTGTTGGCTCATTTTCCAAGAACTATTTTTTATATGAGAGAACTTGGTGAAAAAGCAGAGGTTGTCTTTGCAGGTAGTGATTGGGTGATGCCACACGTTTTGTGAGGGAGGTAAAGTATTTTGTTCTTTTCATAGAAGTGAATGACAAAAATTGACAAGCTGAAGGAAAAAAGGGAAGTTAAGATCAGATTAATTTCATGAAAATTTATTGGGGCAGATTGTGAGGGAGAGAAAGTTTACGAAAAGGATTTTGGAAACACCTAAGGACTCGAACCTCTTTGAAGAGCTTGGCAATGTTTGTGATGTGGCAGTCATAATACTCCAGGTAACCTGTGATCTCGGTCTGGAGCTTGCCATGTGGAAAATTATGTTAGGCAAGGGAATCTGAGGTTATTGGGGTTGGATGGGAATGTGGAAATTGAAAATTGAATGTGGAAAGATCAGCCATGATCTTATTGAATGGCGGAGCAAGCAAGAGGGGCCGAATGGTCTACTCCTGTTCCTATTTCTTATTTTCTTATGATGGATTCTATTGATTCTGTGGGACTGATGCGGTGCAGCAGCTGTATCGTAAATAAGTTTTAAAATTGTGTACAAACAATTTATCTGCAAGCACAATTTATCAGATAAGTGCAATGCTGCTCATTTTTGATCAGCCAGTTATCTGATGTACAAAAACCCTTCACCACCATTGTCTCCAAAGCTGCTGAAAAACCCATTCTAGTAAGAGTTTGTCTACTATGGAGTATACACACTCTTTGTTTAAGATACACCTCACATATCTATGTCTAGAGCATTTTAAGTAAAGATTGCCAGAATCTAAGCTTTATGGGGGAGGGCAGGGAAGCTGGTTCTACTGGGGTTTAACAAAAAATGCTTAATAGCTAACTCAAACTCCTTAGCTTGACAGCACAGCACACTGGTAGGTTTCCTGCTTCTATTTTGACCGGAGTCAATTTTAAAATTCTCTTCTTTGTTTTCAAATCTATTCATGGCCTTAGCCCTCTCTATTACTGTAGCCACTTCCAGCCCCATAACCTCTTCGATATCTGTGCTCCAATTCTAGCCTCTTGCACATTCACAATTTTAAATGCACCACAATTAGCAGTTGATCCTTCATCTGCTGCCCTCAGCTCTGGATTTCACCTCCCTAAACCTCATTGTCTCTCTACCTCTCCTTAAACTGCTCTGGAAAGTGGGATCTGTCTGGTACAATGGATGAATGGCCTACTTCTGTGTCATACATTTTCAGTGTGTTTCTAAAGTATACTACTTTGACCAGACTTTTGGTAATCTGTCCTAACATCTCTCTGTGTAACTCAGTGTCAGATTTTGTTTGATAACACCTTGGGACATTTATATAGTGTATTTAACGTAGTAAAATGTGTGGGTTGTGTAGAGGCATCAAGTCATTGTAGGGAGCAGACCAGTATGTAAGTAGGGATCTCATTGGACTGGACTTCCAGAGAACACCTTTCAGAATCTGTTTGAGTTTCCCATCAATTATGTAACAGACATTGCCTTTTGGGTGGTGGAAGGATATATATAGGGTAAGTTGTGATGTGCTAGCTTTCTTGATTGCATAGATGGCCAAATGCATTGCTGTGTATCATGCTGACTCCTCATCAATTGATTTAATCTAAGTGCTTATGTGAGATGCTTCGGTAAAGAGCTGTGTCTGTCAATGAGGCTGACTGCCCCTCCAGTGTATTCAGCAACTGGTCAGTACAAGTCAGAGCTCTCCCTCAAATTCGTCTCATGCATCTGACCATGAAGAAGAAATATATGAATACATGTCTTTCACAAACTTAGCTTGCATTCGGACTCCATTTCACATCTCCCTTCAATTTGACATTCCCTAGTAACCCAGGTACTGATATGGGTCAACAGTAGAGACGTTATGAACCCCTCCCTCTTGAGTGTGAGCAGAGTCTCTCGCACCCATATACAAATCCTAAAATTTGACCACATACTCATAGCTTTTACAAAGAAGCTTCAAGTTGAGAGTCGCTGGATTGAAAACGTTTTCAATGGATGTGGTGTGCGGTTGTCCCTGATCATTATCGAGCTCTTGTAAGCTCTCCTGCACATTCCCCATGAGAGTGAAATCCAACCCGTTCCTTCCTTATCACTTTGCAAAACCTTGAAGCAGTTTATATGTGTACCCTAATCACAAAAAAAAACTATCTGAAGAGTCACTGATATAGGCAAAAATTCCTTGATGGTTTTGGGTTCACTCCTGATTAGAAACTACAACTGCAGCAACCAGAGTGTATACATCCAACAGAATCTTAATACCTCAGAAAGGCAGCTCCAAAAACCAGTTGTTGGTTTCTGTTTTGGATTTCAATGACCTCCAACATTCGTTCTCTGTCCAAAGTAGATGCTGGAAATTTAGCGTAAATACAGTCAATGCTGTTGCTGTTCTATTATTCAAATGAATTAGTGTGGAGTTTACTGTGTTCTCCCAAACTTGTTTATTAAGGCAGTCTTCCTATAAAATGCACTCCACCAGCTTTTACAACCTCTTTGCAAATGGATCCTTCCCACAGCCAGCTGGGTGAGATGCCAGCTTGATAAAGCACTCTCTTCAGAGTTAGACAGTACCCTCATAGGTTTGCTATGGAATACAATTTGTTGGTCATTTGCATTAGCCATAGGATTCATTTTCACCCATGATTGATAAATACTTTAGCTAAAAGAATAACAATATGGGATTGAATTTATATAATTATATAACCATACAGATGAATGTACCCCATCGATTCTACTTGTCTATCAATTGTTGCAACTTAATCTGCCTCTGCAACCCTTGAATGCTGTAGAGAAGGTTTCAGTGGTCCTCAGGTTTCACCTATCAGCTGGTTGCCCATTATTCAATTTCTTCTCAATTTTGTCAATATTAAAATATATGGCAAAGTCAAATTGTTAATGTAAATTTGTGTTGGGTATTTTTGGCTTCACTGAATTATTTTTTGGGCCCTTGGACTGAGTTGTAGTATAATCTTGCCTCTGGGTTAAAAGGTCATCAAATTAAGCCTCATACTCGAAGATGAGGAGAGATTGAGTCGATTAGGATTATATTCGCTGGAGTTCAGAAGAATGAAGGAGGATCTCATAGAAACCTATAAAATTCTAACAGGACCAGACAGGGTAAATGCAGGAAGGATGTTCCCGATGGTGGGGGAGTCCAGAACCAGGGGTCACAGTCTGAGGATATGGGGTAGACCATTTAGGACTGAGATGAGGAGAAATTTCTTCACCCAGTGAGTGGTGAGCCTGTGGAATTTGTTACCACAAAGTAGTTGAGACCAAAACATTGTATGCTTTCAAGAAGGAATTAGATATAGCTCTTGGGGCAAAAGGGATCAAAGGGTATGGGGAGAAAGCAGGAGCAGGCTATTGAGTTGGATGATCAGCCATGATCATAATGAATGGCAGAGCAGGCTCGAAGGGCTGAATGGCCTAGTTTCTATGAGCATTTAATCTAGTGCACTACAAAGGAATGTTCCATTGTCAGGAGTACTTTGAGTAAAATCTTACTGCAGTGAAATCTAGGTTCAGCAGAGATGTGAAGTTTTTAAAGTAATATGATTGGAAAGAATTGGTAAAATGTTGAAAATGGAGAATGATAGACATTCTGTTGTGTCCAACAAAATACTTAACCTTTTGATTATATGTCACAGTTTAGAAGGGCAGCCCTGAGCCATGGTGCTGTTCCTGGTACATTTCCTGAAAACTTCTGTCCTCCTTCTCCCCAGTCTTGTCTTAGGGCAGCTTTAGGACTTTGGCACAAACTTGCTGCCCAGTGTTAGCTAGATGATGCTGTTGGTTTCTGCTCTAAGTTGCCATCTGGTGGGTCATGGCTCCTGGTGGTTGCACTAAGTATGATTGTGCTTTAATCCTTTAGTTCCCAAGGCTGAAAGAGGCTGGAGATTATGGAAGTCCATTAAGTTTGCTCATGACGCATCATGGGTAAGAGTGATCTCCTGGAGCCTTTTTGCCTTGTGGAGTTGGGGATAATCCAGTCGCCATGATTGTTAGAGATCTTGTCTCCAGCATTTCCTAACTTGCATGGTTCTGATGTTTTTCTTTGTACCTTCTGTAGGGGGCCACTGAATTCAACAGACTGCTATATTGTCCGTGAAATCTACAATGGAGAGAACGCACAGGAGCAATTTGAATATGAGCTGGAGCAAGCCTTGGAGACCCAGTACAAGTATATTATTATCGAGCCAACTCGAATTGGAGATGAGACGGCACGCTGGATCACAGTTGGGAATTGCTTGCATAAAACATCTGTCATTGCGGGATCAGTCTGCCTGTTAGCCCCATTGGCATTGGCTCCAGAATATGCTCGTTACGTAACCCTGCCTATTGGGGCAATCAGTGTGGCCTGTGCAGCTCTCTATGGCATTTCATGGCAATTCGACCCCTGCTGCAAGTACCAAGTGGAATATGACACCTGCAAACTCTCCCGGTTACCCCTGAACACACTCACTTCATCCACGCCTGTAGTTCTGATTAGAAAAGATGATATTCACAGGAAAAGACTTCACAACACAATAGCATTGGCAGCCTTGATGTACTGTGTTAAGAAAATTTGCGAGATCTATGCAGTATGATTGGGACAAATGGAGCTGTTGTATCCACCTAATAGAGTACTGATGATATGACAAGTTGTGGTCAGTGGAGACTGCAGGAACAAGGTCTCATAGATTTTTAGAAGTATCTCCCCTTGTGCACTGAGTTTTCCAATCCATGTTCTAGTTCTTGCCCATCCTCATGATCTTGATCCTCTGTAAAAGACCACAGACCTGACGTTTATATTAAAAAAAAATCAATATATGCAGAGCTACTGAGATGTTTCAGGTGATAAACAGGCAAATGACCCTCTCAATTACTTTCATATTCTGCACATTTCCACAAACAAGGCATTACCTGGCTTTTGAGTTGTAATCATAAAATTTTACAGCACAGAATTCCCACCAGGATCCTAAGTATATGTTCAGAGTTGAGCGTGTATATTTTCAAAATTTAACTGATGGCTTTTGGTGGGTCTTGCCAATTAATATTGCTGCAGTGCAGAAACATTATCGCACATGTATTATAAAATGTGATCTTCACATTTATTTCCTGTGCTAGTTTGCAGCACTTGAGATGAATTAATTTAATCTGACGTTCAGTTATTACTTTATTAGTGAAACTAGCAAGTCAGTTTCCAATTGAAATTACCGCATTAAAAGCATAGAATGAATTCATTTACAAAATGTAGTTCGTGTGTCTGAATTTAAAGTGCGATAACTCCGTTTGTTTTTTAACCTGTAGGTCGCCGCGATGTAGTCAGGAATGCTGAATTTTAAAGGCCAGTGAGAAAGGTGCAGCACCCAAATGCTCATCAGTGGGATTTTAATTTTGTCAGTAACAGGTTCATCCCCAGTACTTTTTTTCATGAAAAAAAGTTCAGGCTCTGATGCTGCCACTTTTTTTCACTTCTTTTGTAGTAAATGTACATCAGATTGAGTTCGGAGTTAGAATTTGTGAAAGCCATGCTCTGATACAGTTTGAGTTCAGGGGTTTGAGTTCCGAACCAAATCCGAGAAAGCTTTGAAATTAGGATTTGGCATTTAACGCACGTCATCTGGTTCTAGTTTCCCTGCAACCATGCTGTTGCTGCAATGTGAAGACCTTTTTCTTAATTTGGCAACAAAAGGGAACATTTTGAGCACAGTCACAATGTCACCAAGATTCCTAATCTTCATTTTGGTGACGTTTCCATCCTGACTCATTGGTCAGTATTTACTGCATGTTTTTTGAGTATTTTGTTTTCATTCCTCATGGTAATATTTCATGGGAAGCAACATGAAGTTCTGAAGGGGCAATATAGAGGATTGGAGGGGCCCGGATTGTGGGTCCAGGTTGTACTAATACTTTAGGATTACAATGCAATTTGTTTATAAAAATTGCATTTAATTTTCCTTGACTTGCGTTGTGGAAATGGTATTTATGCAATGCAGTGATGAACTTTCTGTGTACAATGGGGCGAAGACTTGTCTCTGATAAAACGTGGCACACTTCAGACAAAGATTGTTGGGTACGTTATGCAAATTATATTTTAAAGTAATTTTTTGAAAACTTTATAAATCCGTGTATCTTGGACATTCTTAGACAATCCAATAAAGAATGAGAAGAAATGGTGCTGGAATTGCTAAATGATGTTACAGTGACTTGGTTAACACTTAACGTCCAAATGGTGAGGTTTGTGCTCTTTAATGTAGAGTTTATATGAAACACTATACCCTGAGCTATTGATATATTTGATGGTGGCTGACACTAGCTTTCTTGGTAATTACTTGAAAAAGGAATTATTTTACCTTTTTGTACTGGAAAACAGGAGGATATGCTGAGCAGGCATTTTGCTTCTTGATTAATGTGTTTTCGTAGCAAACTAGTTAAAAGGTTTCTTGAAACATTTGCCAAATACAATCTGTGATGTTTAATGCCACTGAAACACTTCAGTTGACATAATCAAATTAAAGGCATTTTATATTTAGACACATCATGTGACATTAAAGGAAAAGTATGTTCTGTGGAATTGTCACTTGATTCTGATTGTTGCAAAGCTGTTTGCCCTGTGCAGCTATGCTGGTAATAGACAACATCAGCATTTGTGGCACTCATTCTCATCCTGTTTCCATCTCTCCCTCTCATTTTCGCTCCTCCCTCTCTTTCTATATCCCTCCCACTCTCTCTGTACCCTCTCTCCATAAAAACTCACTCCGTGTCACAATTCAGTATTGAAAAAAACACTTCCCATTCTTTATAATTCACTTCACATGGAGTTCCGTATAAAGTGCTTGTCCAAGACTGACCTTCACCACTAGTATTTAATGTAAAACAGGGTAAGAGTTGACAGATCAATTATCTTTACACTGTTCAGTGAAAATTATACTTCCCTTACAAATCTTGAGTCATTTTTCTCATTTGGCAGGTGAATTCTTTCTCTTCCCTCCCTGCCCACCTCCAAAAAGTAATGGTAACTTGTTCACCCAGAGCCAGTATTATTTCAATTACTGCCTTAAATAATATTTGAAATGTTGAACATTTTGTACATGTTACACCATCGTCAGCATTTAGACTTGAATACGTTGAGCAATATGCAAAGTGCACATTCAATATTTATAGGGCAGTGGAAGCAGCATTGTGCACCAAAATGTAATACTCCCAAATGTTACTGTTATACTATTCAAATCTGAAACCACTGGCCGAAGTAAAGGGCAATGTATATTGAGGTTGTCTGTATCCTGTTGTTTCCCCCATCAATTTCCCATAAATATTTTCATATACAGGTATTTTTTTTTTTGGAAGAATAGTTTACACAGTGGACAAAATGTAGTATAATATTTTGAAACTAGTTGGTCATTCAAGGGGCCAATGTCTTTATGTAAAAACTTTTGACATGTCGGTTTATTTACAGCAAAAGGGCACAATGATGTGAGTTGCATTGAAGTGCATCATTGCATGATTTGTATGTGCCATCATGGTGAAAATGCATAGCTCCTCTGACCTGCCCCCCAACCCACCCACCCCACCAAAAAAATGGAACAGTTGACTATGCCCCTTGGATAGTTTCGGTATTCTTTCCGATGTTCTGAAATTTTTTTTACTTTGCTCTTCTGTTAAGGTGTGCATCTGCCAAATTAGATTAAATAGGTTTGTTAAAGTGTTGCATTTCTTAGTGTTAAATGGTTTGAACTGCATACTATAAATAAACATGTTAGTTATCAAACCAAATGTGTTGCTGCTAAAAGAAGGCAAATTTGTTTTTTTTTGTTTGTCCTGTTGCAACACAAACACCTTTTTTTGAGATTCAGTACACAGTCATAAGTGGGAAATTTTATGGTGGAGAGGCCAAGGGTCCTATAGGAAGGAAATAAAATGTATAGGTGGTGATGTTACAAGGATTTTGCACAGGATTTACAGGGCAGCAATGAACCAGGGTTCAGTTGACTGAGCCATGAACAGGTATCTGAATCTCAAGATCTCTTTCAAGTTACTAATGTAGTGTTAAATTATCAGGCAGCAAGCTTATCTATACCAGGGGTGACCAAGCTTTTGTCTTTGCAGCCACATCGGTACGTAGCTTCAAGAATAGAAAGAAGGTGCAATATTTTGATGCTCCTATTAATTTATCCACCAGTGTTTGAAAACAAGTGGCCCTTTCTTAAGCACCAGGCCCACAAGAAATCCATGCACATATAAAACTGCTTTGGATGAGCTTCAAGGTTATGGGGGTTGGGTGTTTTTGCGACTGGAAGACTGTTTCCGGTGAGGTTCAGAAGGGCTCAGTACTAGGTCCCCTGCTTTTTATGGTGTATATTAATGACTTGGATGTAAATGTAGGGGGAATGATCAAGAAGTTTGCAGACAACACAAAAATTGGCTGTATGGTTAGTAGTGAGGTAGATAGCTGTAGACTGCAGGAAGATATCCATGGACTGGTCAGGTGGGCAGAAAAGTGGCAAATAGGATTCAACCTGGTGAAGTGTGAGGTGATGCATTTGGAGAGATCAAACAGGGCAAAGGATTACACAAATGGGAGGATACTGAGAGGTGTAGATGAAGTGAGACACTTTGCAGTGAATGTCCACAGGTCCCTAAGGTAGCATGACAGGCTGATAAGGTGGTTAAGAAGGCATATGGAATCCTTTCATTTATTAGCTGAGGTATAGGTTATAAAAGCAGGGAGATTATGCTGGAACTATATAAAACATTAGTTGGGCCACAACTTTGGGTACTGCGTGCAGTTCTGGTCACCTAATTGCAGAAAGGATGTAATTATATTAGAGAGTGTACAGTGGAGATTTACATGGATGTTGCCAGGACTGGAAAACTGCAGCTATGAGGAAAGATTGGATAGGCTGGGGTTGTTCTCCTTGGAACAGAGGAGGCTGAAGGGAGATTTGATTGAGATGTATAAAATTGTGAGGGGCCTGGAAAGAATGGGTAGGAAGGGCCTATTTACTTAAACAGAGAGGCCAGTGACTAGGGAGCATAGATTTAAAGTGATTGGTAGGAGGATTAGAGGGGGGGAGATGCGGAAAAATATTTTCACCCAAAGGGTGGTAGTCGTCTGGAACTCTGCCTGAAAGGGTAGTAAAGAAAGAAGCTTTCAAGTCATTTAAAAGGTGTCTGGATATGCACCTGAAGTCCCACAAGCCTCCAGGGCTACAGACCAAGTGCTGGAAAATGGGATTAGGCTGGGTGGCTCGTTCTTTCAGCCAGCGCAGACGTGATGTGCCAAGTAGCCTCCTTCTGTGCTGTAAACTTTTTATGGTTCCATGTAGATTGAATTTACTAGACATGTATAATCAGGAGCTCATCAGACTTTAGACCAACCAATATATCAGAAGTTTGTGAAAGTGAAAACCAACCACGCTCTAGAATTAAAGGTGGCATTGCCATTTTGGAGCATTAATTAATGTACCACAAGGTTACAAATCCTTTGAGCATTTTTAAAGAATTGCCACGATATAAGCTCCCAGTTGACACTTGTTTAAATGGCACAGAGGTGTTTGCATCGATTTGAGATAAACTCTTCTGTTGTTGATCCACCATTCAACAGAGGGTTTATAAAAGCATTTTCCTCCCTCATTAATGATGAAGTATACTAGATTTGGGGAATAAGCTTTCCACATTTGCCTATCACTGCCTCGGAATGTGAGCACAAGTTGGTTAACCTGGTACTGCTTTTATTTATATGCCTTATACTGACAACATTCTGAATTGCTATACCAGCTGACATTGTGGCAAGTGTAAGTATTGTTGCCAACTTGTTCTGAATTTTGTGCTGTGGATTTACACCCAAATTTATGGAAGCAGAGAACTGACGTTTTGGTAGAAGAGAGACCTTTCTGTAATCAGTTCGGGTTCGACAGCTCAATGTTCTGATCATCTTCATTATACATTTCTTACTTGGGACAAGTAAACCTTTTCCCCTCAGCATGGATAAATCTATGGCAGTATGGTACCTCCAATATCCTTCAGCAATATCTGCTTAATGCAGCAGTAATATTTTACATTGGCTGAAGTGGTTGGTGGATGATGGTTGGCCAGCATTTGGCATTTTGCCCCTTTTAAACATTGAACCTGATGGGAAACGTCCACTTTGTGTAAGCTATGTAAATAGATAACAAAATGTAAAATGACTCTTCCCCTCCTTCCTACTCCACCTCAGCAAGCTCTGAGGCCTATTTAAAAAGCTGCAGCACACTCAAAGTGGTCTTAAAGTGGAGATAAAAACAAGAAACTCTAGAAATGCAGGTTCCTCGGTGCTGAAAAGTAGTATATTTCAGTCTTAATCGGAACATTCTGATGAAGGGATCACTACCCTGCAACACCGGGCCATCCTGAGTATTGCTGAAAAAAGAGACCTGCTATCAAAGCTTTTGTCTTGCACTCATCAAGACAGTTCACAATTTCCCAACTGTAACTGGGGAACAACAATTTATACTGCATGAGAAGAGGGTGTTGATTGGTTGGCAAGTGGATTCTAGGAGGCATTACCATGGAGAAAGCAGCACGAAACAGTTAACTGCTCAGATTTGTTCAAATTCAAACCAGGCAGGTTGCCTCTGGTCAAAGCATTACCCTGGGCAACGAACCAGGGAATAACCATTCCCTGAGCTTTTGTGTAGTTGAGAAAGGCACAATGTGTGGACATGCCCCTTTTGGCTGCAAAGGGCAGGACCCTGTGTGTGAATATATGTGGCTTCTAGTATGAGTAAGTGAGCCACACTGCGAGCCCAACAGACAATCTTATATTGGTTTTCAGTGCAATTCTTGGCACAATCAGGATTTCTTAGCAGGTGTTGTCCAATCACAGAATCACACCTAATGTCAGGCACTAAGTTTTGAGTTTTACAAGCAAGGGCTGGTTGGGTCTGTGCTTTGCCTGTTGCAAAAAGCTGAAGGGACATGCTGTTTGATACAGTTGTTGGGATGTATGGGCTACATACCTGGGCATCACACCAGCATTGAAATTCATATACCGCATTGCTCATTTGTGTGATAGTCGGAATATCTTTTTGGTTTGACAGCAGCACCCTGTTCGTGGGGAATACCACTTGTGTTGCTATTGCATAGTAACAGCGTGCAACAGCTACCTTCATCTGTTGCTCAGATAAACAATCCTGATTGTGCTAGGAATTACACTGAAAACCAATTTAAAATCGTCAGTTGGGATTGGAGTGTGGCTCATGTACACATGCAAGAAGCCACATATATTCACACACGTGGCCTGCCCTTTGCAGACAAAAGGAACGTATCCATACCCTTGCCCTTGGAGTCCAGGTATCATTCTGGTAAATTAAGCTGCACTCCCTTTTTCAACTAAACAAAAGCTCATGGAACAGTCATTCCATGGTTCATTCCTCAGGGCAATCAGAGTCTACCTGCCTGGGTTGGACTTGATCAAAGCTGGGCAGTTAGCTGTTTCGTGCTGCAGTCTCCATGGCAATGCCTCCACCAATCAGACCACATGCCAACCAATTGGCACTGCCTTCACTCACAGTATAAATTGTCTCCCCCCACCCACCCCCCACCCAATTACAATTGGAAAATTTTTGCGAGTCATCCTGGGTGCAAGATTAAAAACTTTGATAGCATTTCTCATTTTTCAGTAATACTCAAGATCTGTACTACTAATGGGCTACTAGAACATCTCTCCTGTTGCCAGGAACTGATGGATCTTTGTATTTTCTGTTATTGGTTCTTTCCAGCATTTGTATGTTTTTAAATCTTTTTGTAAATGGGCGCTTGTCTCATTTTTTCCTCCCTCCTTCCCCCATTTTTTCATCCTATCCACAAAGTAGTAATGGATTGATTGGGGAGGGGGTGGGGGGTGACTTGTTTTCTCAACTGCTGATTGATCAAATGGAAATAATGACTGAACCTGGACAGCAATGTGACTACATCACAACACCATCTCATGTCATGTGCCATCCACACGGGCATGCTGAATTGCTTTTTTAAATCAGGAGTACGTACCATTATGTTCTCTTTCTTCCCCCACCCCTGAATAATCCAGCAATGCAGAGGCCTGTACTGCTGTCCTGATTAACATTGGCTAACATAGCAGAAATCCAGTACAAAGGATCAAATCCGAACAGGTCAGCTAATCACTAGGTAAACTCACTGTGCCAATGAGACCTTATCATAAAATATTTGACAAAGATCTTTTCTTTTGGGCAGGCGATCTGTTCTTTTTGCTATCACATATCCAACCAGTGGTGATAGGATTTGTTGTGCATTGATAAACCCCTTCCTGTTTGTAGACAAAATTGGTAAAATACTTTTAACAACATCAGCCCTGTGCCAGTATGGACTCAGAACACTTTAATATTCAACAGTAGCCCAGATGAGGTGACTCCTGAGCATCTGATGTTGAAATAGTATTAAAGTTTCAATTTCTGAATGTGACAAATTGTAAGATAGGAGTTGTTTCCACAGCAGTTTCTCAATATAATTACTGATCCATTGACGCTCCCTTTTCTTTCTCTGAGTCTCTCTCTCACTGTCTGTCTGTGTCTCTCTCTCTCTCTCTCTCTGTCTCTTCCCCACCACTGCAGAAGGTAGAACAGAGTACTTTCTAAATGGTGGAAAAACTAGAAATGGGGGGCCCAAAGAGACTTGGGGTGGGTGGTGGTCCAGGTACCTAGATCATTATAATCAAAATGGCTCATGAAATGCTGGTGTTTATGTTTAGAGGACTGGAATACAAGGGGTTAGAAGTCATTCCTCAGTTATATAGAGCCCTGGATCAATCACATCTGTCCATATGGTGAACAGCTCTAGGCACCACACCTGTGGGGGGATATATTGACTTTGGAAGGAGTGCAGCTTAATTGACCAGAATGATATCTGGACTCCAAGCGCTAAATTACAAGGAGAGGTTAAGCAAACTAGAGTTGTGTACCCTGGAATTTAGATGGTTACGAAGTGACTTTTGTTTTTAGAATATGGGCAACTGGTAAAGTAGATAGAGAGAAACTATTTCAACTAGTTTGGGAGTCTAGGACTTGGGGGGTTGGAGGGGGGGGGGGGGCATAGTCTAAAAATTAGAGCCAGACCTTCTGGGAGTGAAATTAGGGAGCACTTCTACAAGGGTAATGGAAGTTTGGAACTCTTCAGCAACTGGCAATTGATGCTATCTCTGAGACTGATAAATTTTTATTAACCAAAAATGATTTGGCGCAAAGGTGACCTAACTCCATATACTCACCTATCAACCATGATCTCAGTGAATGGCAGAACATGCACGGGAGGTTAAATAGTTTACTCCTGTTGATATGGAAGAAATGTAGTAATTTACCATGTTGGAGGTTTGGAGACATTGCATGAACATAAACCTTCTAATTAAAAACATGCTTATACATGAGTTTGTTAATTAAATGTGGAAGTGCAGCAACTTCATGAAACACAAATTGAGGGTAAACTACTGTTTCCAGAAGATTAATGGCAGAGTGGCACAAATTGTAACTTGTGGCCATTTGCCAGTTACAGGCTTTCCCTCTTCCTTGCCACATATTGCTAGACAATTCACACGTTAGTAATAGCGTGCACCATTAAACTCAGAGATAAAAACAAAAAACTACTGCGGATGCTGGAAATCCAAAACAAAAACGGAATTACCTGGAAAAACTCAGCAGGTCTGGCAGCATCGGTGGAGAAGAAAAGAGTCTTTTCTTCTCCGCTGATGCTGCCAGACCTGCTGAGTTTTTCCAGGTAATTCTGTTTTTGTTTTGCACCATTAAACTCGCTGTTATTTCAGTACCACATCCTGGGTCCAGTAAATGTGTACAGAGCTATTCAGACCAGAAAGTTTCAAGGTTCTGCAACAGTATTTGGGGCACTGCAACTGGCTTCAGTGTCATTGCAATATGAAGTGATCCTGATAGGAAGGCATAAATGTGCCATAGGGCCAGAAACCAATTGCTTTTAATTATGTGCTGCAGAGACCTGCAAAACATTTGCGGGTCAAGCAGCATCTTTATTGCAACAGTACTTCTTTAAATACAGATTTTCTAGTTGCTGTTTCATCAAAGATTTTAAAGAGAACCAAAACTACTTTCTTTGGAAAAAGCTACATAAAGCTGTTAATGTGTATTTAATAAAAAAAGGCCTAGAAACATAAATACAAAGTTTGTCAGGAGTCTGGCCCTGTGATTTGTTTAACGTCATAGAATGTGAAAGTCCAGTTGGAAACTGTTTTCTCTTGATTTGAAAAAGCAGGTTTATATCTGATATGCTCAGTATTAGTTGGGGAATAAACATATTTTCTTCAGATCTGTCTGTTATAATTTCAGCATCTATCATCAAAGAAAACAGCTTCCTTACAACCAATCTAGTTTCATGACAATGTCCTTGTTAAGGATTCAAGTTTCACAACAACATTATAACTGCTCCTTCCTTGAGTCTAGGATTGCGTGGTTGCATGTGCATTGAAGTTAGACTCTGTAGAAATGATGAAGGGTTTTTAATTCTTCATTTACAGGATGTGGGCATTGCTGGCTAGGCCAGCATTTATTGCCCATCCCTAATTGCCCTTGAGAAGGTGGTGGTGAGTTGCCTTCTTATCATCTTTGTCTGTAGAAGCAAAGCTAACATCAACATACATACAAACATATGGAGTATGGCATTTGGCCCCTTGAGCCTGCTCTGCCATTTAATAAGATCACGGCTGATTTGATTATAGCCTCAACTCCACATTCCCCCCACCCTGATGACCTTTGACTTCCTTGTTCGTCAATAATCTATCTACCTCTGCCCTAAAAATATTCACTGACCCTGCCTTCTCTGCACTCTGGGGCAGAGAATTCCAAAGATTTACGACCCTCAGAAGAAATCTCTTCTCATTACCATCTTAAATGGGCAACCCTTTATTTTTAAACTGCTTTAGTCTCTCGTCACAAGGGGAAACAGCCTTTCAGCATCCACCCTGTCAAGTCCCCTCAGGATTTTATGGGCCTTAACTTCCTCAGAGTAGCAATCAGGGTCAGATTGCCACTCCGATCCCAGTTTCTTACCTGAAATCCTGTCTCACCAGACATTCTGGCGCAGGCCGGGTGAGATTGGGGTCGTGCAGTGCGTCCGCAGGGCCTAGGAGAGATGGTGGCATAGTGGTATTGTTACTGGACTGGTAATCCAGAGACCCAGGGTAATGCTCTGGGAACCCGGGTTTGAATCCCACCACAGCAGATGGTGGAATTTGAATTCAATAAAAATCTGGAATTAAAAGTCTGATGATGACCACGAAACCATTGCTGATTGTCGTAAAAACCCATCTGGTTCACTAATGCCCTTTAGGGAAGGAAATCTGCCACCCTTACCCAGACCCTTGTAATGTGGTTGACTCTTAAATTCCTTCTAAACAAGGGCAATTAGGGATGGGCAATAAATGCAGGCCTAGCCGACAACAACCACATCCCACAAATGAATTTTTTTTAAAAAGCATCGACTGCAACTAGCGTCGAAGGGAAGGAAGCCATGCCCATTTGTACAGCATTAGCTGCCATAAAGCAAGCAAGCTTAAAGATCCTTGACAGGCCAGGGAGAATGTAAGTGTATAGGGTAAGTGGAATCTGCTGAGTGAACCTGCTCTGAACTGTTTCTAACATATTTATAACCTAAGGAGACCAAAACTGTACATAGTACTCTAGATGTGGTCTTGCAAATGCCCTGTAGAACTGTAGTGAAACATCCCTACTCTATATTCTATTTGCCTTCCTAATCACTTGCTGTACCTGCATACTAACTTTTCTTGATTCATGTAATAGGACGTCCAGCTCCCTCTGTACTTCAGAATTCTGCAATCTCTCTCCATTTAAATAATATACTGCTTTTATTCCACCTGCTGTAGTGGATAGGTTCACGTTAAGACCCATCTGCCAAATCTTTGCCTGTTTGCTTAGCCTATTTATGTCCCTTTACAGACTCCTTATGTCCTCTTCACAACTTACTTGCCTATCTATCTTTGTGTCATCAGCAAATTTAGCAACCTTACATTCAGTCCCTTCATCCAAGATATTGAAATAAATTGTAAGTAGTTGAGGCCCCAGCACTGATCCCTGTGACACTCCTCTCATCATATCTTGCCAACCCAGAAATGATCCATTCATGCCTACTAATTCCAGTTATCTGACCAATCCTCAATCCATGCTAATGTGTTACCCCCATACACCATAAGCTCTTATTTTGTGTAGTAACCTTTGACATGGCACATTGTCAAATGTCTTTGGAAATCTAAGTACAGCACATCCACAGGTTTCCCTTTATCCACATTGGTTTTACTTCCTCAAAGGATTCCAATAAATTAGTAAAACATGATTTCCCTTTCACAAAACCATGTTAACTCTGCCAGCTGGCATTGAAATTTTCTGCCTTGAAATAACCTCCTTAAATATAGATTCCAGCAATTTCCCTATGACAGATGTTAAACTAACTGGCCTCTAGGTTTCTGCTTTCTGTCTCCCTCATTTCTGTTTTCCAATCTGATGGGGCCTTTCCAGATCCAGGTAATGTTGGAAAATTAAAACCAATGCATCTACTATCTCAACAGCCACTGAGACCTTAAGATGAAGACCATCAGGACTAGGAACTTGTCAGCTTTTGGTTCAAATAATTTTCTCAGTACCCTTTCCCTGCTGATTGTAATTGTTATAAGCTCCTGACTCACAGCTATTTCTGGGATGTTATTTTTATCCTCTACAGTGAAGACAGATGCAAATTATATGTTCAATCCACCTGTCATTTTCTTATTTTCCATTATTAATTCCTCATTCTTGCTCTCTAGGGACCAACGCTCACTTTACTCTCCTTTTTTAAATATCTGTAGAAACTCTTACTATCTGTTTTTATATTTCTATTTAGCTTTCTCTCTAATTTCTCCCTCCTTA
The DNA here is from genome assembly GCF_964194155.1 of Cetorhinus maximus. Lineage (NCBI taxonomy): Eukaryota > Metazoa > Chordata > Chondrichthyes > Lamniformes > Cetorhinidae > Cetorhinus > Cetorhinus maximus. The sequence continues at coordinate 67,932,501 of NC_135893.1, forward strand.
GTAACCTTTTAGTCATTCTTTGCTGGTTTTTAAATTCATCCAATCTCCTGACCTGCCACTCACCTTTGCAGAATTATATGCTTTTTCTTTCAATTTGATACTATCTTTAATTTATTTAGTCAGCCATGGATGGTGTGTCCTTCCCTTAGAGTCTTTCTTTCTCATTGGAATGTATCTTTTCTGAGTATTCTGAAATATCTCCTTTAAATACCTGCCATTGTATCTATACTGACCTATCCCTTAACCTAATTTCCCAGTTCACTTTAGCCAGCTATCTTCATGCCCTCATAATTGCCCTTATTTAAGTTTAAAACATTAGTCTTAGATCCACTCCTCTGTCCCTCAAACTGAATGTGAAATTCAAACACATTATGATCACTGCTACCTAAGGGGGCCTTCACTATGCGGTCATTCATTAATCCTGTCTCATTGCACATTACCAGATCTGGTATAGCCTGTTCTCTGGTTGGTGCTAAAAGATGTTTCTATAAGAAACTGTCCCGAAAGCACTCTATGAACTTATCATCCAGGCTACCTTTGCCAATCTGATTTCTCCAATCTATATGTAGATTAAAATCACCCATGATTATCATCTTACCTTTCTCAAAAGCCCCCATTATTTCTTCCTGTATGCCCTGATTCTACATCTTGATCTTCAGAACTAAAGTCAACTTTGCCTATTGTACCAACGTCATCCTTAATTAACAGATCTACCCCTCTATCTTTTCCTAGAATCCTGTCCTTCCTAAATATCATGAACCACTGAATATTCAGGTCCCAGTCTTTGTCATCCTGCAGTCATGACTCTGTAATGGCCATCAGATCATACATATTTATTTCTATTTGTGCTGTCAATTCACCTGTTTTGTTATGAATGCTATGTGCATTCAGATACAGAGCCTTTAGTTCTGTCTCTTAACTAATTTTGTAACCTCTAGACTTATCTGCTGGTGCATTCTTAGTTTGTAGACTCTCTCCCTTTCTGCCATGCTTAAATCATAACTTCCCTTATGCCTATCTTGCTCTCTTGCCTTGTCTTCACTATAGTCTTAATTCACCTGACAATTTTTCTAAAACTTTTTTATTCATGCCTAATGAATCTTAATTTTTAGTATAAAGAATAACAATTTGTATCAAATAATTGTTCCTACCATTTTGCCACATTTAATCAATTTAATGATCTGATCCACCTCTCCCATTTCATCCTTCCCATGCCATCCCACTCAAGCCATTCCCCACCTCCCAACAATCCCATCCCCTCCTCCATGGAAATATTCTTCCCAGCCAGCTTTGCTGTTGGGCTCCCTTCATTGTCAACGTTGGCAACCGCAAGAATGCTAGACACTGCCCACCAAATTAACCCACATAGCCCTTAAACTGACCAGTTAAAACCGTATACGTGAACAGTATTTGCAACCTTTCTGGCATCACTTATCTTTAATCTGTGGAATCAAATCATTATTTACTACAGCCTTGATTGTAAAGTTCCAGCCAGAGTCATTAATTAATTTTGACCATGATCAAATAACTCTTGCTGCAATTTCTGTGGATCGAAAATTCAATAAATAAGGAACCTTTATAAGTCACACTGTTAAAGAGTTGAACACTCAGTACTGGAACTCCAAGGACCTATTTAGCCTGGCATTAAACTACGTACGAGTGTTTAATGCATTGGTAGTCAATTCCTTTCACCGCTACCTTAATTGGAAGCATTAAACAAATAGAAATATCAACCTGTTTATTTCAGATGAAGGAATTTTGTACAAATGCCTGATTGCTATTATCACAATGTAATTGTAAAGCCATAAATGTCATTAGCAGCAACACAAACTACCCATAAAATTATCTGCTGCAGATTGTTTTTCAATAAGCCTACAGTATTAATGTCACTTGTTCACACAAGGGCTAACGTCACGCATAAATGACGAGTATAGTAGCTATTGATATATACACTGGTCACTGCCAGCATAGGAATAGGTGTAGATATTCTTCTATTTAGTTCACACCAAAATCAATGTCTTGAGATTATTAATAGTTTATTCCAATGTAATTGGAGTCTCTTGATTACATCACTGCCATGTCATTAAAAGTTAACTGTTACTGTGTAATTTTGAGTGGATGTTATTGGTTTTTTTCTTCTTTGCTCTGTTTTCTGTTGGGTTTCACAAAACTGTTGGTAATTAAGGGCCTATTAAGTTAGGTTGGCTGCAAACATCACTGGTTTGAAAATTGGTTAGTAGGTGGTTTGGAACATGGTTTGATGCTGAACCTTAAAGGATTGAATTGTTGGTTTCTGCTAGCTTAGCTACTTCCTAGGACACTACAATTGGCTACAGTTCTAGAAAGGAAAAAAAGTAAGGCAGAGCTGTATCTCCTGGCTGATACCCCACGAATCATCCTGGATGAGGTCAGGCTCAGCAGTGATGTTCCTAATGGTAACGTAACACTCACAGCAAGTGACGGCAGGCTTACAGACATGGAACAGCCTACTGGTCAAGCTTCCCGATCACTGCAGTTATCCCAGTATCAGACATCACCATCATAAAAGATGGAGATTGGCAGGAAGTGGGGGAAATTGCATAATGGTGGTGGAGGACAGGAACATGGATTCTCTAATGACAATCAAAATTGATACAATTATGTTAACAGAGAGAAAGACTTGCATTTATAGAGTGCTTTTCATAACCACTAGATGTCTTAAAGCACTTTACAGCCAATGAGGTACTTTTGAAGGGTAGTCACTTTCCTAATATAGGAAATTGTGTGACCAACGGTTTGATGTGATGCATCTAATGTGTGAGTGAAGAAAGTTAGCATATTTCCAGCTTTTATGTGCTAGTTTGCTTCTCGTTTTCAACCTACACTACTGGTTAGCAGCAATGCGAAAAGGAGAACCAAATGTGTAAGTCTGCTGTGCCTCCTCATCACAACATAAACAAACTGGTTCTCTCGTGGTCCCAGGACAAAGCTTCGTAGGAACATGGAGGAAATTCGACACCCCAGCCACGCAGTTTGCAGGCCTACTGGCATGTGGACACATCCTGGCACTCATGAACCAAGCTCCCTGCTATGGGTAAATAATTCCACTGCCTTGTGGACACCTCAGGAGAGTTGGTCTAAGGGAGCAAACCCTGACAAAAAAATCTAGAGTAGAGTCCAAAGGCAGATTGATGTCTAAATATGTCATCTTTCAGGCAACTCCTGCAAACAGGATGGTGCCCAATGTAGTGTCCTGCCTTCCTTTGGACCCAACCAGGGAGGTCAAGAGAAGGACCTTGATATCAGGGCAGCCCAGGGTCTCCATTAATTTTGCCCAGGCTTGTGAACTGGAAAGGACGCTCCAGCTTCGCTGCAGAGCATGAACTTAACATGGGAGGCAGCAGTTATGAGTGATAAACCAAACTCAATTGGTGTAGGGAATGGGTGTTACAGGCTGCCCCTGATAGTGGGAGAGACCAACATGTCCCACTGGACAGCCACTGCCCACCTCAAGTCAGGTAGCCCCCAACTAGTAAGATGCTGACCTACCACAGTCCATCTGCTTCAATGGATGCTTGGAGCTCTGACTCTCTGCCCAACAAGTAGACCAAATCCATTGCACCAAGCAAACAAATGAAAAGAAAGAGGATGCCAAGTCTTCAATTGGCAAATGAAACATCAAGACCATGTGCATGGGATTGACATACAACTTTCAGCTGGTCAATGACATGTGCCAGCTGTGATCAACATGAAACTTGATAAGTGTAACATTGACAAAACATCCCTACAAAAGATGAGGCTTGCTGAGAGTAGATCATCGAAAGAAGAACATTACACGTTCTTCTGGCAGGGGAAGAGTTCAGTGGAAAAACATGAGCAAGGTATAGGCTTCTCCATAAGTAACTCGCTACTCTCAATGATAGAACTTCCCCCACACGCAGTCCCCACCCCACACCACTCAAAAACTTGGGAATGTGTTCTCTCCATTTATTTCTCAACTCAAACAGGACCAGTTAACTTCATGAGTATCTACGCTCCAGCATTATGCTCCACCAGAGAGGCAAAAGACCTGCTATCAGCAGAATACCCAAGTTGGAATATTTTTTACTTACTGGATGATTTCAACACAAGAGTGGGTGCAGCCTGTGAGGCATAGCCCTCCTGCCTCAGACATCAAGGCGTAAGATAAATGAGAACAGGTAGAGCCTACCTGAGATTTGCTGCTACCACGAGCTTTGTGTAACTAACACCTTCTTTCAGAAGAAACCAAGCCAGAAAGTGTCCTGGAGACATCCAAGATCAGGGCATTGGCACCAGCTGGACCTGATCATCACCAGACGACATTGTCATCAGCTGTTCCTCAATTCGAGGTCTATTCAGGGTTGTGGGTTTCTGTCATGTGGCTGAACAGGCCAATTCTCAATCCACAGATCTTTGAACACATGGGGCAGGACGTCCCACGTGGTAGTGGGATCCAGAGTGCAGGATTTGCTTCCTTTTCTTTCCTTTTCGGTTGCCTCTCTGCCTCATCATTAAGGTGTTTGGATGCAATGTAATGCGGCTTTATGGACAAGTTATTGCCTTCCTGGACTATTGGTAGCAAGCTCCTCCCAGTCATTAACGTCAATGCTGTCGTGCTTCAAGGAGAGCTTCAGAGTGTCTTTGTCCTGTTTTCTTTATCCTCCAATGGAATGTTGGCCATTTGACAGTTGAGAAAACAGGACTTGGCGGAAGAGATGCTTTTTGGCAATCCGGATACAGTGTCCAGTCCAGTCCATCAAAGTAAATTTGGCAAAAGTTTTGCATGAATGCTTGTGGAGCTCGATTCAAGAAGGACACTAGTATTTGTTCGTTCCTCCCATTGAATCTGGAGGACATGGCATGTGTTGATGAAATATGTCTAGTGTTCTTATGTGTTACTGATACACTGTCCAGGTCTCACTCCTGAACAGGAGTGTGGTGACAACAACTGCTCTGTATACAAGGACTTTTGTTGAGCACAACAACACCTGGAGGTCTCTGTTATCAAAAATGTAGTATAAGGGTAAAGGCAAAATACTGAGGATGCTGAAAATCAGAAATAAAAACAGAAAATGCCGGAAAAACTCAGCAGGTCTGGTAGCATCTGTGGAGAGAGGAACAGAGTCAACGCCTCGCGTCTGTATGACTTTCCTTCAGAGCTGGTTAACGTGGGACTGGGCACAGTACCGCCCACACTGTGATGTAAAAGAACACATTACCCAAGTCTAAAGGGCAATCTTGCATTGGACAGAGATGTGTGTGGAGGCAAGCATGGAGGCAACTCCTAGCTCCTAACCTTATACTGTATATATGTACATAGTTATGAGTTGTTAATAAACACTTACTGTTAAGCTATACAAGATTCTGAACCTCTTTGTGAGCCCTACCGAACTACACACATCTTACAACGTGCCGGCAGCAATTGGAACATCCCGGAACAAGAGCTGGAGAAGGAATTTAAAACCTGGAAGACTGAAAAAAACAGAAACATTCTGACCTGGCGAAAAGCACCAGAAGTGAAGGCACAGAAGGAGATCGTCAGAGAAAAGCTCCAAAGCAGGATTGGAAGCAGAAGGCATAAATAAAACTCCACACTGCAGCAGAAAACGCAATTGAATCCTGTGTTAGTCCAGCTTCAATACCCAAAGAATGCAGAATCGGAAGACCTATCACAGGGTGAGCTAAAAACTTAAGTTCTTGGCCAGGACAAGTTTAAAAAAGCTTTTCAATTAGCAGCTGTCAGAATTGCCATTTTAAAACGTATCAGATACAGCCCGAGTCACGGGTTGGCACCTGAACACATGGCAACTGAGCTCGCTGGGATTGAAAAATATATATGTGTAATTAAATAAAAACAAATCAGTTAAAAACCTCAGCAAAAGCCTGGAATTGACAACTTTGACCCGAAAATACTGAGATACTGCGGGGGGGAAGACTCAGGTCGATCTAGGGAGTGGAGTCGGTGCTGAAAACTTAAACCAAATAAATCGCAAACGCCATTACTGCACCAGCCCACCAAAACCAGCGAGTACGATAACACCACCTTGGATTTCCTAACAGCATTTAAAATTTATTGAACATGGATCGGAAATCTACCTTACCAGACCAGTTTGGACTCATCCAAGGCCCAGGCCAGTCACAAAATTGGGGAATTTGGGAAAGAGACTCCTTAGATACATGATTGCTTCAGGTCTAGATAAAAAGACAGGAGCTGAACAGGTTAACACACTGCTTTATTTGGTAGGTGTAATAACTAATATAAAGCTAGACAAGCAATCAATGAACCCGCAGCAAAATTTGATGAAGTTTTAAAATCATTTGATACATACTTTAATTTGAGAGGCAACAAGATCCTTGTAAGAGCAAAGTTTAATAAATGTGTCCAACAGCCAGGAGAACCTGTTAACTCTTTTCATTAATGAGCTGTACACAATGGCTGCAACTACAGCACCCTGATTCTCCCTTGTTTTTGTTAATTTAGTTTATTGTTTTGACTCAAAAGAGTTACAGCACCCTGATGAGGTGTCAGCTGTGGCTCAGTTCATAGCACCCTCGCCTTTGAATCAGAAGGTTGTGGGTTCATGTCCCACTCCCGGAAACCAAGAACTGTGAATGTACTCGAAAGAGTTACATTCTGTGACTGTTGATAACTCGAAAGAGTTACAAGAGGAGCAGTGGATAAATGTCAGTGGTTTTGGTCCGCCGCCCGGACACGCCCTGGCGTGCCTTGTTGCCGTCCGGCGGTGGAGGCCCCCGATGGGAGGCCCTCTACGGAGGAGTTCTCCCTCTTTCTATTGGGGACCTGGGTTGGAGGGTGTTGCATGCAGCAATCCCCTACAATAGGAGGATGTTTAGGTTCACGGACTCCCAGGACACTTGCCCTTTTTGCGGTCTTGTGGAGTCCGTGGACCATACATATATAGGGTGTCTTAGGCTGCACTCCCTTTTTAGTTATTTAAAAAATCTTTTATTACTATTTTGTTTGCACTTCAGTCCCACGCTCCTGATCTACGGACACCCGGTGCGGAAGGGGGTCGGGAAGGAGGAGGACCTCCTCGTGAACCTGCTCCTGGGCCTGGCCAAGTTGGCCATCAACAGGTCCAGGCAGCGGGTGATCGATGGGGGAGTCCCGCCTGATTCTTTGTCCCTCTTCCGCGGCTACGTTCGCGGCCGGATGTCCCTGGAAAGGGAGCACGTGGTGTCTACCGGCACCATCGAGGCCTTCTGTGCCCGGTGGGCATCACGGGGACTGGGGTGTTTTGTTGACCCCTTTAATCACATCTTAGTTTGATGTTTGTAAGGTTCCTTTAAAGTTTTTCCTTGATTTTACAGCTGACCTGACTTAGGGGCTGTGCTTGATTTCTCCCTTGTTTTTGTTAATTTAGTTTATTGTTTTGACTCAAAAGAGTTACAGCACCCTGATGAGGTGTCAGCTGTGGCTCAGTTCATAGCACCCTTGCCTTTGAATCAGAAGGTTGTGGGTTCATGTCCCACTCCCGGAAACCAAGAACTGTGAATGTACTCGAAAGAGTTACAATCTGTGACTCTTGATAACTCGAAAGAGTTACAGCACCCTGATGAGGTGTCAGCTGTGGCTCAGTTCATAGCACCCTCGCCTTTGAGTCAGAAGGTTGTGGGTTCATGTCCCACTCCCGAAAAAAAAAGTCAAGAACTGTGAATGTACTCGAAAGAGTTACAGCACCCTGAAATTAGAGCTAATTAGGGACAGAATTGTTGCCAAAGTGGCTGATGATGCACCCTCAGACGTGCTTCAAGCTAAGGAAGATTTGAAGCCATTCAAATTGTCAGGCAATCTGAAATCCGTTTACAGCACAGATCCATCCTGTGGGGTGAAAGCAAACCATGGTACAGGGAAACCATCCCCCCTCCCCCACCCACCACTGTCCAGCTGGTAAAGCAGCAGAGGAGCAGGGACACTCCCAGCTAAGGAAAGAAATACCCTTACTGACCACTGGAGGGTAGGGTAACCATGCCAGAGCTGTGGAACCAAACGCCTCCACAGGATGAATGTCCAGCAGTCTTAGCACAATGTTTTAATTGCAACCACATAGGACACTTTGGAAAGCTATGCAAAGCTAAAACAACCAGATGCACAGATGATCCCAAGACGATTCATGAGGTCATGGTACCACACTAAGAGAAAACACAGCTATGCTACTTGGGCGAGGCCAAAGATCAAGGATTTTCGTTCTGGAACATGGACATCTTGATTAATGGTCATCTCACAAACTTTAAATGGACACGGAGCCAGTGTTACGGTCCTCTCGAACGAGGAACCATGGCTGGTGACCCAACAGCTGTTGCAACCCACAACCCGGTTCGGACCAGGTGGCATCAAACTCCCAGTTAAAGATACTCTGCAGGTGACACTCAAAAACAAAAAGAATACGAGACACCCTGTTCGCATCCACAACCAAGAATGTTCCCTTTTAAACCAAGAAACTTGTGTCAACCTCAACCTCGTATAGAAAGTTGAGGTCAACCAGCAAGGGCCTGGTTCAAAATTTAAAAAGGACTTCCTGAAACTCTTTACTGGGTTGGGGGTGACTGAGGACTGCATACAGGATTACACTGAGAGAAGATGCTAAGCCCATGTGCCTGTTCACGCCATGGAAAATACCCCATCTACTCATGAAGCAAGTGCTGCAACAGCTGGATGAAATGGCAAAAATGGGTGTCATCTCCCCATCACTCAGCCAACTGAATGGTGTTCTGGGATGGTCCCAGTCCCAAAATTGAATGGGTTCATCTGTACATGCATCAACTTGACACAGCTCAATAAAGAGAGAAATCCACCCAATGATCTCAGTGGATGACAGCCTGACCAAACTCTGTAAACTCCGTGTTTTCATAGCTTAATAACAGTGGGCTTTTGGCAACTTCCACTAGATGGAAAGTCGAGTTTGCTGACCACATTCATCACCCGCTTTGGCAGATTCTGCTTCAGCCACTTACCATTCCGAATCACCAACGGACCAGAAATCTTTCAATGCAAGATGAAGGCCATCTTGCAAGGCCTAGAGGGTGTCAATGGACGATGCTTTGATCCACGGCGTGTCAATGGAAGAATATGACATAGGGCTTACAGTGATCCTGGAAAGCTTGCAAGAAGCAGGGCTGACAATGATTGAAAAATGCGAATTTCCAAGTCCTCTATTTGGTTCTTAGGACACATCGCCAGGAGCAATGGCATCAAGGTGGACCCACATAAACCAAAAGATATCAGCAAGCTCCCAACTCTTTTCTCGATTATGGACCTCCAGAGATTCCTGGCTATGGTGAGCCAGTTGGCAAAGTTTTTACCCAATCAGAGTGGGCAATGACACTGCCGTCACCTGTAAACTGTAGATCATCATGTCTGTCAGTGATGGTCACAGAACACCTCGTCTGCGGCACCTTCTCAAGAAAGATCAGCCGTGGTGCTAGAGAATGTGCCAAGAGCCATCATTTGGTTGCAACAATGCCATGCTGCTCTCAACTGACATGCTAATCTACTATGACCCATCCCTGCCCACCACCATGCTTCATCCACAGGCCTCAGATCAGTCTTATTTCAGGGACAACTGGACTGGTGTCGCCGGTCAATGTGTCATGCTGAGTCTTTTGTATGCAGAATTGAAGAGATCAAGAGTAGCTTGCAAATCTGGGGCAGAGTGGGCAATGACACTGCCGCCACCTGTAAACTGTAGATCATCATGTCTGTCAGTGATGGTCAGTTTAGTTTAGGTATGGAGGCAACAGAGATTAAAGAATTTTCCATCCATGTGGTATTTGATACTCACAACAGACGAGAGTTGATCTTTGATGATGTGGATAGCCACTGTCAGGTAGATTGTAAATAGTATGAGGCGCTATCACACAGCCTTGTTTGACCCCAGTCCTGATTTTGAAGGCATCTATTTCCGATCTCCCACTCAAGACAGTTGCAGTCATATCATCATGAAGCAATTGCAGGATTGTGAAGAAGTTTCTTGGGCATATAATCTCTGGAGCACAATCCACAGAGCCTTACAATTTAATGAGTAAAATGCTTTGGTCGGGTCGATGAATGCAATGAAGGGCAGAATTTTCCCCCCATCAGGGTGGGGGAAGTTCAGGAGTGAGCGCGTGCAGGTGCGCCTCCAATGGGCGCCCCCAATTGGGGGCAGGCCGCCATTTTACGTGGGCAGGCCAATTAAGGCCCGCCCAGCGTGATATCCGCATGGAAGCGCTGTGCATTCCCTGTGCGGGCAGGGGGATTCCCTAAGCTGAGAGTGCGCTCTTTTGCGCATGCGCACGAAAGAGCGCACTCACCTCCTTGAGGCTAAGTGCTGCCTCAGAGAGATTGGCGCCAAATTCAAAAATGTTAAAAATAGAAAAATAAAATTTCCCTGACATGCCCCCTCATGTGATGAGTTGGGACATGTCCATCACTTTTAATTAAACTTTTATTAAATTTTTAAAAACCTACATGAAACCTCATCCCGCCCGTGGATGAGGTTTCATGCTTTTTCTGAAGCCCGCCAGGGCTCCCAGCCTGCCCGCCCACCTTAAAGTTGGACGGGCAGGTCCTTTACCTCGTGCAATTGCTTTTTCCAATGGCCTCAATAGGCCATTGACAGGTCGGCGGGCGCACAGCTGATTCGGCTGCACCCCCGCTGACCCGAAAATGGAAATGGGGCAGGGTGACGTCGGGAGTTCTGCCCGACATCATCCCGCATCATTTTACGCGTCGGCGAGCGGGCCCCGCTCCCTGCACGCCAACCGGGAAATCCTGCCCAAAAAGTTCCTGGTGTTGTTTTTGACATTTTTCTTAGATTTGTCTGGCAACAAAGACCATGCCGGATATTCCTCTGGAAGGTGTAAAGCCACACTGTCTCTTTGGGAGGGTTTCCTCAGCCATATGAAGTAGACAATTCAGGAGAATGCATGTCATGATTTTTCTTGCCATGGACAAGAGGGAAATACCTCGATAGTTTCCACAGCATGATTTAACTCCCTTCTGGAAGGTAATTACGATTGTCGCATTCCTGAAGTTGAATGGGGTGGGGGGTGGGGTGGTTGGTGGAGGTTCTTTTCCCTCCCAAATCCATAGGATGACTGCACGGAGTCTTGATGTGAGCAAAAGCCCACCAGCTTTGAAGACCTCAGCTGGAACAACATCGAGGTCACAGGCTTTGTTGTTTTTCATCCATTTGTTTGCTTGCTGCAGCTCTCCCATCAATGGTGGTCCATCCATGAATTCTACCATGGTGCAGGGGGATAGCCTGGAGAGCATCAGCTGCCACCGTGGATTCACAGTTCAGTTGTTCAAAATGTTCTTTCCAACATTGATGGATGGCATTGTAATCTTTAAGAAGGGAAATACCATCCTGTGAACGAAGGAGATGTTGTCCATTTGACCTTGGTCTATAGGTGGTCCTGGTCACTTCACAAAAGCTTCAAGGTGGTCAGCCTAATGTTGGATCTCTCGGACTTTCTCTTCTCACCATATGTCCTTTTGTTCTGGATATTCTCAACATGCAACTGCCACAGCACTGCCTGTAATACAGATCACTCCATGGTATGAAGCACAGTTAGGATGCATGGCTTTAAGTTTTTTCATTCAAAGCAGAAATGCTGTCCTCATATCAATGTCATCCATACTGCTTACCCAGATAAGAACCAACAGTTCCTTGACTTGATTGAACAGGGGCTTTCCACAGAGGAGCTTAGCAAAGCTATTGACTTGCTTGTCATGGGAAAAGCTCAAGTTGCTGATGCTATACCACCTGAGCTCATCAAGCACAGGAAACCAACACTCCTGCAGCATCTGGATGAACTTCTCTGTCTCTGCTGGAGGGAGGGGGCAGTGCCCCAGGATATGCGTGATGCAAAGTTTGTGACCCTGTACAAGAACACAGGCGACCACAGCGATTGCAACAACTATTGAGGCATCTTCCATGCTGAGCATCATGGGAAATGTATTGTCCTTTTGAGAAGTATTGTATCTGTCCTTGTCAGACTGTTGATCCTGGCTGAATGCATATATCCTGAATCCCAGAGTTGTTTCAGAACTGGAAGATCTATAATTGACATCATCTCAGTGCGGCAGCTGCAAGAGAAATGCCATGAACAAAGGAGACCAATATGTATTGCCTTCATCGATCTCACCAAGGCATTTGACCATGTGAGCAGAGGCGGCCTAATTAAACTGCTGGAGAAAATTGGCTGCCCCCACCCAAAGCTGCTCAATGCGATCTCCTCTTTCCATGACAATATGATGGGTAAGGTCAGCTATGACAGGGCAACAGCAAAACCCTTTGTGATTCACAGTGGGGTCAAACAGGGTTGTGTTCTGGCACCAACACTCTGGTGGGTTCTTCTTTTTGCTGTTGTCATATGCCTTCAGCTTATCTGGAGGACGTTAACTTGCATACCAGAACTGATGGAAAGCTGTTCAGCCTTGCTCACCTGAGATCCAAGACAAAGGTGCACCCTCAACAGAGAGTTACTCTACGCTGATGATGCTACACCAACATTCCATACCAAGGAACACTTCCAGCAGAAAATGGGCAGATTCTCTTACACCTGTAAAGAATTTGGTTTGACTATCAGCCTCAAGACAACGAATACAGCCCAGAAGGTTGCCACAGCGCTATCTTTCAGCTTTGACAATGTGACGCTGGAGGTTATTGATAGCTTCACAATCATCAGCAATCTGTCACTTGTCGCTGAAATCAACACACACATCGCTAAAGCTGCAGCTGTTATGTCCAAGCTGAGTAAGAGAGTGTGAATCAAGGGCAACTTGACTGAGAACACCAAACTGTAATTCTGCCAAGCCTGCATCCTCAGTGCGCTCTCGAGTGGGGCCAGGACGACATTGGAAAAGACTGAAAAGTTTCCACCTTCACTGTCTCAGTTATATCCTCGGCATCTCTTGGCAGGACAAGGTCACCAACTTCCGAGGTCCTGGAGTGTGCTAATTCTGTCAATTTACATTCATTGCTAAACCAAGAACATCTGCGCTGGCTCAGTCACATTCATCAGCTAGATGGCAGCCGTATACCTAAAGACCTTCTGCACAGTGAATTGGCCACTGGGTCATGACCTCCTGGGTGTCCATACCTCCGCTACAAGGACACTTGCATGAAGATGGTAGATATTGACACTGATAACTGAGAGACAGTCACCAATGGCCATGACCACTGGAGGGTGCCTGTTTGGAGAGGGGCAGGCAGAAATGACAAGTTCAGCTGGTCAAGAGGAGGGCCCAAAGAAAACAGAGGCCAACAAATCCTGCATCTTCTCAGCCCATTGTCTTCTTCTGCAGCAAACACCAGATGATGCTTAATCATGGAAGGCTGGCAGCAGACAGGAAATGCAGCCAATATGCATACAGCAATGATCAAGTTAGCCACTTTTGGGATGGTGACTTTTTTTTTTATTCGTTCATGGGGTGTGGGTGCCGTTGGCTAGGTCAGCATTTATGGCCCCTGTTCAGAGGGCATTTAAGAGTCTACCACATTGCTGAGTGTCTGCAGTCACATGTAGGCCAACAGCAGATTTCCTTCTCTCAAGGACATTAGTGAACCAGATGGTGTTTTTTTAATGACAATGGTTTCATGGTCATCATAAGACTTTTTTTATTAAATTCAAATATCACCATCTGCCATGGTGGGATTCGAACCCGGGTCCCCAGAGCATTATCCTGGTTGCTGGAATACAAGTCAGGGGCAATACCACTGTGCCTATGAGGGATAAATACGGGCCTGGACATAACTCCCCTGCTCTTCTTCAAAATAATGCCATGGGATATTTCATATCTACCCATGCCAGCAGATGGGCCCTCAGTTTAACATCTCATCCAAAAGATGGCACCATCAACAGTGCAGCACTGCCTCTGTACTGTACTGGAGTGTCAGCCTTGATTTTTGTGCACAAGCCCTGGAATGTGTTGGCAAGGAAGAGTGCAGGATTCCATTTGTGTAATGTGACAATTAGCGGAGGGTTGTCCTCTTTGTCAGGGCTACATTTAGCCTGTGCTGCATTGTGAAAATAATTCTATACTTAGCACCTACATCATCAAGATTTCTGGGAGTATTTTGTGCAATGAGTTGGTTTATAGAGTGTAGTCACATGTTGTAGATAAATATAGCAGTCAATCTGCATTATCATAAAGCAAAGAGCAATTCAGTAAACGGTCAGTTGATTTACAATTTTTATTTACTGGGTTTAAATCCCAGATAATATCGGCCAGTATGGGCACTTTGAATAATACCACAAAATCTGTGACATCTATCTAAATAAATGGACGGGAACCTTTTTTTAACACGATATCTGAATGACTGATGAGACGAGTGTTTGTCTACTCTTCTCCCTAATCTTCCTGTTAGATTTCCTCACTTTACATGTAAAATTGTCTGACAGCATTAACAAGAAATTAACTGGCCCTCCACCCTTGGGTCTAGAATTATAGTCATCCCAATAGAAGACTTCCTACCAGTAGTGAACTCTTCGACACTGCAATCAGATATTTTAGTTAAGATGTGGGGGAGGGGGGGCAATGGAAAATTCCACTCAGATTCCCTCCAGCGATTGAAACAAGGCCAGGAGGTCACAAGGACCATGCGTACAAGATAAAATGTGGAACTGTTCTACACTCAGTGCAACCATGTTATCTGCTCTTTCCCAACTCAACCCCACCCAACTGTTGAAATCAGCTACCACAGCAGGGCCTGCCTGGTCAATATGGCTCTGTGCGGTATTTCAATGCATTTTGTAATCAGATAATGACCAGTTCACTCTCTCAAACAGACAATGCAGTTGAGCACGATATTCAAAGTGACAGGTCCTGTTAATTGACAAACATCAAACATTTATCTATTATCTTTATTTGCTTTCACAGAAATGTAACACATTGAAAATTTGTAAACAGATCACTTACATATTTAAATACTTTGAATGCTAGGGGTTTTATGTTGCACTGATGCTGCAGTTATAGTGCAAGCTCAGTCTGAAATTGCTTTCTGGGCAGACATGATAACAGAATGAAGTGTAGTGAGAGCCCCTGAAAGAAGCAGTTTCAATCCACTCCATTTCAGAATTGGTTCAGATGTTCATGTCTGCTACACAGTCCAAGTTTAGCATCTGTGCAGAGTGCTTTCAGCTTTGCATTGACATTAAACTCAGGGAGTGTAAATACAATGTTCCATATTTATTCTGCTCTTATAAACCCTTTAAAAGCAGGATTCAAATTTTTAAGCTCACATTCAAATGTACTTAATTTACCCTGGTTTCAGTGTAACCAGAAGACAGTGTTCCAAAGAGAGTTCAGAAGACATATTTTGACACATTCAGTGTGGTGGCCAATCACAGAAGAATTGCACCAAGAGGCCTTAACAATGTTCACAGAAAAAGAGTGAGTTAGGGGACCCAGGACAAGGTTAATTATCCTTCATCTTGCGCTCTTTTTTAGCTCTGGCTGCCATAATGGGAAAGAAGAGACTTGGAATCAAGGTTCGCATGTAAACTGCGACTGTTGGCAGTAACCCTGCGAGCAGGACATCCTTCTTCCTCCTGCAAACAGCAGTGAGGACAGCTTCAGCAACAACACAAGGCTCGGAGCCTTCCGCCGTACTCTTGTCCATCACTGGTTTAAAGAGAAGAAAAATAAGTCAATATAATGTGCCTGGTCACCAATCCGCAACATTTCTCATGCAATCTTTCCAAAGACTTTACTATTAAATTAAGAAATCTCACTATTGGGCTGAGGCTCAAAGTGCAGAACACCGCTGAGGTTTGAGAGTAAGAAAGACAAGGCAGTGGATCAAGTAGTAGGAAAAGAACAGAAACTTTTACAAATGGTGGATGCCTCATCATGTCTCCCAGTACTCTTCCACTCTTCATAAACTTAAGCTCACCCTAATCTCTTCCGCCCATATCCTAAATTGTTCCATGTCCTATGCTCATTGATCTACATTGCATCCCAGAACAACAATGCCTCAATGTAAAAATTCTCATCCTGGTGTTCAAATCCCTCCTTGGCCCTGCCCCTCGCGGCTCTTGTAACCTCCTCCAGACCTATAACGCTCTGAGATCTCTGTATTCCACCAATTCTGGCCTCTTCTATATCCTCATGTTTCTTGGGTTCAACACTGGCAGCTGTGTCTTCAGCTGCCTAAACTCTTAAGCTCTGGAATTCCTTCCCTAAACCTTTCTGCCTCTCTCTCTCCCCTCTTTTGAGTCTTCTTAAAATCCACCTATTTCACCACCACCTTTGGCTCAGTGTCAATTTCTGTTCTGGTAACTTCCCTATGAAATGCCTTGGGGTTTTTCTTACTGCATTGAAGGTACTATATCAATGCAAGTTGTGGTTGCTTCACGCAAGAGTTGCCTTGAAAAGCAGTGACTGATGTGCATAGAAATGACACAGCTATCTTGCGCCATTTAATTGACTCCTGGGACCCATTTATGTTGTCATACTCATAGCAATAATTATGTTATAGACACTGGCACTGACCTATTACTAAAGGAGATCCTCACAATGCACAGTACAATTCAAAGTGATTGAAAGCATACCGCCATACTTGGATCCATTTCCAGTGACTGCATTCAGGGAAAGGTTGGTACGGATGTATCCTGGGCTAACTATGGTCACCTTAACTTCGTACTGCTCCACCTCTGCGCGTAGGCAGTCAAAGAAGGCTTGGGTGGCGTGTTTAGACGCCGCATCTAGAATGAAATCCAGTTAGGAACACTTTGATTCCATATAATCCAGGAATTTAACAAAAAGGATAATATGTGCCGGTAACCTTAAAATTACCCATCTAAAGGCAACTATTGGAATGCATCAGATCAGAATAATATAGTATGGTGAACTTTTTCATACAATCTAAATATGAATACAGTGTCTGACCAGTTCAAACAATGGCCCAGATTTTTCTCAAAAGAATAACAGAATCTGAACAATACACTGTTATCCATGTGTAAATTCACAAGCAGCTTGTGATGAAGCTTGTGACAAGCTGATTTGTGAATCGCCACTAGTTGCCGGCTGATTTGTGTTGCTCTGCCGTCAGCTTTGCAAAAATTGCAGCTTACCCTCAAACTCCAAGTTTCATGAAGTTGCTGTATTTGTATATTAATTGCCCATTAAATGTGCCACAGAAAATTAAATCTAGTGATTAATAGTGTTTAACCCTTTTAACAAGGTAATAATTGTTAATGACTGGCAATGAACCTCTCATGCCCAGAAAGTGAACAAAATAAGCATGGAGTTTCATTCCTTAAGGTTGTGAATTATTTTAAGAAATTTTAATGACGTCAATTTTTTTCTGACTTTTCCTTTCTGTCTCTTTTTCTCTGTCAAACCAGAGTTTCATTCTGTACCTTATATGATTCTAATTCACAATCCTTCTCAGTCCTTCCTTTTTATTTCTCAATCCTTTAATCTCAGTGGTTAAGGAGATAGATTGTTGGTCCTGTCATTCACCAAAGTCCCAGGTGCCCCATTTTCCTCACCACAAAGTTAGTAGCTGGCACTTTGAGCAACTTTGTTAGCCCAGTTTATGAAAATCTAAACATGCATAGCTAAGAGAGACCCCACTCCATCAAAATCTGGTTCCATGTATACACCAGAGCCAGAAATTATCTAGTTAATGTATATGCCACCCAATTATACTAGTGAATGAAATGTACATGAAACAGTATTCGATGATTGCTACGCCATACTTACAAGCAGATCGAAATGGAATTGCTATTTTCCCTTGGACGCTACTAATCACTACGACATGTCCACTTCTTCTCTGCACCATGGAAGGGAGAATGGCTGCAATGTTAAGTGATTTGAAGAGTTAAAGCATTTCATTGCAGTGCCTTACACACTGGGTGAGCTTCCCAGTCAGCAGCTCTTGCCAGTGAATCTGATACAACTGTTACTCCTTCGCTGTGGGCACCCTCATATACATGAATATATAGACTGTACAGAACGACCCTCACAAGCAGCAGTTACACAAGCCAGCATGAAAAATATAATAGAACCAGCTCAGGCTCTGTACTGTGTCCTTGGTTCAGGCGATAGAAAATTTCTGAGCAGTTCCCCCAGTAACAGTGAGTTTGTCCTGTGTGTTGATGAGACCTCAAACCAGTTTCCCTCTAAGCCACACATTATCCTGAATTTCAACTATATCACCGTTCCTTTACTGCCACTGGGGCAAAATCCTGGAACTCCCTCCCTAACCCTTCTTATACCTACACCACGTGGACTGCAGCGGTTCAAGAAAGTAGTTCATCATCACCTTCTTTAGGGCAATTAGGGATCAGCAATAAATGCAGGCCTTGCCAGCATTGGTCACATCCCGAAAGCGAATAAGTTAATTTCAGTCTCCAGTGTAAAACAAGTTGCTGATTCACTATCACTGCTGAAGATCAGTATCACTCAAAATATTTTTTAAAAGAGGAATTTCCTGACCTGTGGGATCTGTTGTTTTTAATGAGCAAAACCAAAGCAACCATTGAAAAAGATTGATGTTCAACTTTCTAGAGTGTATCAAAACTTTTGCAGATGTGGCATAAAAGTGAACAACTTAATCCCATTTTACAATCTGGAGACAAGACATTTCTCATGCTTCTGGTGCTACAGCACCATCTAGTGGTTACCCATAATAAAACCACAGAACCCCACTGGTGTTACTACGTTTTTCTCCCCTAATCCCCTGATGAGGTTGATTGGTGTTGAACTGCAGTTCCCAGGTATCAGAAAGATGTAGTTCCTTGCTTAATTGCCCATTCAAACGTGAGTGTGTACAGTGAACGTTGGTAATTATCTGACTGCGGAGGGAATCCCAGCTGATCGCAATCCGACCTTCACCCGACTGGTATGTAGACCTGCATTTTGCAGCAAGGATCAGTGGATAGTAATTGGGAATAGGAAGCCCAGCTGATTTCACTCCCACGCCCCCCTATACTTGGGCCCTATAGCCAATTGTAGTACCCTAAAGAAAGACTTGCATTTGTATAGCACTTTTCACACCCACATGACATCCCAAAGCACTTTGCAGTAAATGATGTACTATTGAAGTATAGTCACTGCTGAAGCGTAGGATATGCAGCAGCCAATTTGCAGACAGCAAGCTCCAGCAAACAGCAATGTCTTAGTGACCAAATAACATTTTAGCAATGTTGGTTGAGGGATAATTATTGGCCAATAGACAAGGGATAACTCCCCTGTTCTTCAAACAACTGCTAGGGGATCTTTCACAGAATCACGGAATTATAACAGTGTAGAAGGAAACCATTCAGCCCATTGTGTCTGCACTGGTTCTCTGAGCATTTTAATTTAGTGCCAATCTCCTGCCTTTTCTGCGTAACTCTGCACGTTGTTTCTATTTAGATAATCATCCAATGCCCTCTTGAATGCCTCGATTGAACCTGCCTCCACCACACTTCCAGGCAGAGCATTCCAAACCCTAGTTACTCACTGTGTGAAAAAGCCTTTTCTCACCTCACATTTGCTTCTTATGCAAAACACTTTAAAACTGTGCCCTCTGGTTCTCAATCCTTTTACGAGCGGGAACAGTTTCCCCCTATCTACTCTGTCCTGCCCTCTCACGATTTTGACAACTTCTATCAAGTCTCCTCTTAGCCTTCTCCTCTCCAAGGAAAACAGTCCCAACTTCTCCAATCTTTCCTCATGACTGAAGTGTCTCATCCCTGGATCCATTCTCGTAAACCTCTTCTGTACTGTCTCCAATTTGTTCACATCCTTCCTATAGCGTGGCGCCCAGAACTGTACACAATACTCCAGCTGAGGTCTAACCAGTGTCTTATATAAGTTCATCATAACCTCCCTGCTCTTATACTCTATGCCCCTATTAATGAATCCTAGAATACTGTATACTTTAGAAACAGCTCTCTACCTGTCCTATCACCTTTAATGACTTATGTACATATACACCCAGGTCTCTCTGCTCCTGCACACCCTTTAGAGTAGTATCCTTTATTTTATACTGTCTCTCCATATTCTTTGTACCAAAGTGTATCACCTCACACTTTTCTGCTTTGAACTTCATCTGCCACCTATCTGCCCATTCCACCAATGTTTCAATGTCCTTTTGAAGTTCTACACTGTCTCCTCACAGCTTACAATTCTCCCAAGTTTTGTGTCGTCCACTAACTTTGGAATTGTCCTCTGCACACCAAGATCTAGATCATTTGTATATATCAGGAAGAGCAAGGGTCCCAATACCGACCCCTGGGGAACTCCACTACAAACCTTCTTCCAGCCCGAAAAATACCCGTTAACCACTATTCTATGTTTCCTATCCCTCAGCCAATTTTGAATCCAGGTTGCTATTGTCCCTTTTATTCCATGACCTATAACTTTCCTCACAAGTCTGTTGTGTGGCACTGTATCAAATGCCTTTTGGAAATCCATATACACCACATCAACGGCCTTGCCCTCATCAACTATCTCTGATACTTTTTCAAAAAACTCCAGCAAATTAGACACGATTTTCGTTTAACAAATCCATGCTGACTCTTCCGAATCAATCCAAATTTTTCCATGTGACTACTGATTCTATCCCAAATAATTGTTTCTAGAAGTTTCCCCACCACCGAAGTTAAACTGACTGGTCTGTAATTGCAGGGCAGATCTTTACAACCTTTTTTGAACAAGGGCGTAATGTTTGCAATTTTCCAGTCCTCTGGCACCTCCCCCAAATCCAGGGAACATTGAAAGATTATTGCCAGTGCCTCTGCAATTTCCACTCTCATTTCCTTCAGTATTCTTGGATGCATCTCATCCGGTCACAGTGCCTTATCAACTTTAAGTACCGACAGCTTAACCAATGCCTCCTCCTTATCAATTTTAAACCTTTCCAGTGACTGAATTTCCTTCTCTGTCACCATGGCCTGGGCGGCATCTACCTTGTAGGTAAAAATAGATGCAAAGTATTCATTTAACACCTCAGCCATGCCTCTTGCCTTTATGTGTAAATCCCCTTGTTGGTCCCTAATCGGCCCTACTCCTCCTTTTACCACCCTTTTACTATTGATGGGCTTATAGAATACTTTGGGATTTCTTTTTATGTTAGCTGCCAGTCTTTTTTCATAATCCTTCTTTGCTTCTAGTATTTGCTTTTTCACATCCCTTCTGAACCTTCTGTATTCAGCTTGGTTCTCAGTTGTATTTGCTACCTGACACCTGTTGTAAGCACACTTTTTCTTCTTTCACTTAATTTCTATCTCCTTTGTCATCCCAGGATCTCTGGACTTGTTTGTCCTACCCTTCCTTTTTGAATGAATATACCTTGACTGTGCCCAAACCAGCTCCTCTTTGAAGGTAGCCCATTGTTCAGCTACTGTTTTACCCGCCAGCCTTTGGTTCCAGTCTACCCGGCCCAGCTCCGTTCTTGCCCCATTGAAGTCCGCTCTGTGCTAGTTGATTATTCTTACTCTGGATTGACCAATATCCTTTTCCACCATAATCCTAAACCTTACGATACAATGATCACTGACCCCTAAATGTTCCCCCACTGTCACTCGATCTACTTGGCCCGCCTCACCAAGAGCCAGGTCTAGCTGTGCCTCCTTTCTTGTTGGACTGGAGACATACTGCCGTAGGAAATTTTTCTGAACACGATCTAGGAACACTTGTCCCTCACTGCGCCTTACACTACCACTATCCCAGTCTATATACAGGTAATTAAAGTCCTTCATTATAACTACAATGTTTATACCTCTCTGTAATTTCCATGCAGATTTGTTCCTCTATATCCTTCCCACTAGCTGGTGGTCTATAGATTACACCAAGCAATGTAACTGCACTCTTCTTATTCCTTAGCTCTAGCCAAATTGATTCTGTTCTTGAATCCTCTGACACATCCTCTATCTCGAGTACTGCAATACTCTCCTTAACCAAAAACACCACCTCACCTCCTTTTTTCTCTTTCCTATCTTTTCTGAACACTTTGTAACCAGGAATATTTAGCACCCAGATCTGCCCATCCTTAAGCCAGGTCTCCATTATCGTCACAACATCATAATCCCACAAGGCAATCTGTGCCTGTAACTCTCCAATTTATTAGCTATACTCCGTGCATTCACATACATGCAGTGTGACCCTGATATAGACTTCATTACTTGCTCCCTTACTCTGACTCCAGCTATTAGATTACTGTTCTCTATTTTAGTGCTATCTGCCTCTCTCCCAACATTCCGTGCACCCTGCTATTACTTTCTAATATTCTCTCCTGGTTCCCAAATCCCTGCTGAATTAGTTTAAACCCTCCCAACAGCACTAGCAAAACGACCCGCAAGGAACTCAGTCCCGGGTCTGTTCAGATGCAACTCATCCAGCTTGTACTGGTGTCATCTCCGCCAGAGCCAGTCCCAGGAATCTAAAGCCTCTCCTGCACCATCTTTCCAGCCATGCATTCATCTGTCTCATCTTCCTATTCATGTACTCACTTGATGTGGCACTGGGAGTAATCCGGAGAATACTACTTTAGAGGTCCTGCTTGCTCATTTTCTACCTAGCTCCCTAAATTCCGATTGCAGGACCATATGTCCCTTCCTACCTATGTTGTTAGTACCAATGTGGACCATGACCTCTGGCTGTTCACCCTCCCCCACAAGAATGTCCTGCAGCCGTCTGCGGCATCCTTGACCCTAGCACCAGGGAGGCAACAAACCATCCTGGAGTCACGTTGACCACCGCAGAAACGCCTGTCTGCTCCCCTAACTAAATAATCCCCTATCAGGACTCTTCGTCCTGCCCTCCTATACAACTGGGCTACCCGTGGTGCCACGAGCTTGGCTCTTGCTACACTCCTCCAAGGATCCCTCGCCCTCACCGCTATCCAGAATGGAAAACCGGTTAGTGAGCGGGACCTCCGGGGGCTCCTACACTACCTGCCTGTTTCTTTGGACTGCCTGGTGGCACCCATTCTCTACCTGCCTGCTTTCCCCTAACTTGCAGTGTGACCACCTCTCTGAACGTGCTATCCACGTAGTTCTCTGCCTCACGGATGCACCTCAGTGACTCCAGCTGCTGCTCAAGCTCTGAAACATGGAGCTCAAACTTGTGCAGCCGGTGTCACTTCCTGTATGTGGGCTCGTCTGGGTCACGAGAAATGTCCACGGGCATTCCGCTTGGCTGAGCTGTCCTGCCATGCCATAACCTTAAACTTTTAAATGCTACTTAATAAACCTTACCAAAAGGTACAGTTCCTACTTCATTCTAAACCTTAGGAATAGAATAAACCTTAAACACTTACTAGACACTCACCAAACAGCTACCTTCTTCTCCAACCAATCAAATTGCTTCTTCCCTGTGATGTTACAATGTGTTTTTTTTCACTCTCCTTTTGAAGTCAGTGTGGGCCGGTCCCGAGCAGCTGACAGGTCCACCTCTCCGACCGCTCTTCCTGAAGGTGAGTGACATAGGCCCTGTTCCCCGGGCTCCCCACTCTGTATATCTCCCGCAGGTCCACCTCTCCGACCGCTCTTCCTGAAGGTGAGTGATGTAGGCTGCGCTCCCTGGGCTGTATTTATTCTCTCCCCGCTCTACGTATCTCCTGCAGGTCCAGCTCTCCGACCGCTCTTCCCGAAGGTGAGTGATGTCAACATGAGAGGGAAGATGGCTTCAGTTTAACATCTCACCTGAAAGGCGGCAGTTCTGACAATGCAGCGCTACCTCAACACTGATCTGGGAGTGTCAGCCTAGGTCGGGTGCTGAAGTCTGCAGAATGCAACCAGAACCTACAATCAACTGACTCAGATGCGAGTATGCTATTACTGGAACACTACACCAGCTGAGATCAGCTTTCTCAGCACAGACTGACTGAACATCTTCTTCCTCCAGTAACAAAGTATGTGGTGTATTTGCCCACTTGGCCTCTGGTGGAGCTGTTCCTTAAACATTCTGACAGTGATCAAATCGGAGCCAGGATTCAGAACAAAAACAGTTTAGTCACTGTTCCTTCAATAATAGTGACATATCTAATGCTTCACATTTACAGAATAGCACAGCATTAAGGGGTACATGTTGGAAGCTAACATAGTGGCCTAAAAAGCTGCCAGACAGATAGCAGGAAAGGGGCTTTATCTGCCATAGGTCAGTGGGTAGTCTCTTGACTTTGAGTCTGGAGCATGAAATCTAGTCTGGCACTCCACTGCAGTACTGAGGGAATGCTGCACAGTCAGAGGGGCTGTCTTTCAGGTGAGACATTAAACCTAGGCTTCTGTCCTCTCAGCCAGATCTAAAAGATTCCATGGTGCTATTACAAAGAAGAGCAGAAGAGATCTCCTCAGCGTCCTAGCCAATAATTGTCCCCCAACCAACATCACTAAATCAGACTATCTGGTCATTATCGCACTGCTGTTTTTTGGGATCTTGATGTGTGCAAATTGGCTGCCGTATTTCATACATTACACCAGTAACTCCACTTCAAAAGTACTTTGCTGTCTATAAAATACTTTGGGACATCCTGAGGACATGAAAAGTGCTAAATAAATGCAAGACTTCCTTTTCTCTGCCTCTTCCCACACTGCGCTAGCCTCTGATTTCAACTCTCCTTTTAATGAAGGGGAGGGGGGATGTCACACAAAACACAGAGCGGGCCTCATCCCAGGTCATTTTCACCTCTCTCTTCCAGAATGGTTATGGAACAATGCTTACAGAGAACTGACATGTATATGCCTCCATCCTCTTAAGTGTGTAGATTTGGGTTTGAGGAGGGGACTTAGAAACCAGGATCAATAATAAAGGAAAACACACAGACCTAAAAGCTAACAAGGTGATACCTTTTGTTAAAGCAACAGGTCCAAAATAGTTGGTATTCATCACGTCTTTATCAACGCCAATGGCAGTGTCCAGGATGTTGCCTCGGTAACTGATCCCTGCATTATTTATTAGCACATCCACTTGGCCAAAGCAATTAAGAATCTCTTCTGCGCTGCTTCTCACTGTGTCCAAGTCCGCCAGGTCAAAGGTTACCACGTGAGGCGTGTGTGTCTGTGAAAACAACCCAAACACACAGCGAAAAATTTAAACACATCCATTTTTTGTATCCATTGTATGTAACTCGGAATACTGGGGAAAACCGGGAAAGAAAAATGTGTTGTGTGGGCTGCAATGGGGATGGGACAGAGCTTCCTCATCACAAACCACGTACTGAGTAATATATGAGAGAAGCAATAACAGACTATCAATAATACTTGACACTATTACTAACCAGCTTTTAACTTTTCCCTGAACCCTAAGGTAAGGCTAAAGCCATGAAAACACTTCCTGGAATTTAAAAACAGTCTGTTTTCTTATATGGGGTTTGGTTAGTTTCTAGTTTATTTCACTGTTGGCAGCAACCATCAGAACTTGTCTGACATTTTTTAAAGAACTAATAAAGGTTGTTAAAAATTAGGAAAGGGCTTGATAGGGCAGAAGTAGAGAAATACATTTCCATTTGTGGGGGGAGCCATAAACTTAAGATAGTTACTGATAAATCCAACAAAGCATTCAGGAGAAACTGCTTTCCCAGAGGCTGGTTAAAATGTGGAACTTGCTACCACAGAGAGTGGTTACAGCGGCATTTAAGAGAAAGCCATGTACGTACACAGGAAAGAAAGGAATAGAAGCATATGCTAATAGGGTTAGATGAAGTAGTGGTGGGATGAGGTTTGTGTGCAGCATAAACGCCAGTATAGACCAGCTAGACTAAATGGACTCTTTCCTTATGTGAATGCTTCATAATTTTAAGACTACATGCCTGTGATGCTCCTTGGGACATTTTATTACATTAAAAGCGCAATATTAAATCAAGTTGTTGTTGTTGTTGACACCACATAGCAGTGTTTGTCTGGCATGAGAACATGGATAAGCCAGAACTTGACCCAGCTCAGCAGTGGGAAGACTGGAACCACTGTGTTCGGTCCCTGCTAGCCTCTCTGCTTCCTTCTCACAAACTCCCAACTCCCTCCTTGGCGTCTCCTTCAAACCAAACAAGACCTCGGCTTTCTGTTTGACGATGGGATGAGCTTTAAACCCCAAACCTACCTGTCACCGAGACTGCCTACTTCTATCCCAATGACACTGCCCACCTCCCCACGCAGCTGTGACCCCACCCCCGCCCCTTACACATGTCATTGCTTCCCATCCTCTTCAAACTCCAACTTGTCCAGAGCTTTCTCACCTTTCCACAATAAAGGCTGAATTTTCCCAGCCCCGTGGTGATGTGAGGCAGGGGAGGGGAGAGCTGAGACAGGACAGCTCCCAGAAGCACTCCCACAGCAGGGCAAGTTTCCTATGGATGCCCTGGGAAATGGATCGGCTGCCTACTGCACAGAGAGTACAATTTAAGCCAATTTAAATAGTTAAGGCCCCAACTAGGGGTGATTTTGAGAGCATTTTGCTGTCAGCGGATCAGCCACCCCATTGTGCTGGCATCCACCAGCTTCATAGAGGCAGCCTCCCTGCAGCAGTCCAGGGGGCCAACAGAGATGGAGGCTCCACCGCGCTGTGAGGGGGCCACCAGCTGGAAAGACAGCTCCAACAATCCGGCTGGAACGCTTTCGCCCCCAATCTGAGGGGCCTGCTGCTATCCCTCCTCTACAATAATTCATTACCCTTACACCTCCAAGGGCTCCTATCTGTCTCAGCAGCCTCCCCCCTCGCCTGCTGGGGCTGTCGAGTCTGTAGGGCTACTTCCCCTGTGAGTCGGCTGGCAACATTGGGAGTCTGCTAAAGGACGGCAAACATGGAGGTGGCCAATTACAAGGCCACTTCTGGGGAAAATAATTTCGCTCGTCTGGCTCCCGGCTATTACGAGCTCGGGATCCCCCTTTGGTCCCGATGTCAGAATCTTGAAGGCCGCAGGAAAATCTTGCCCCACAGCCAATAGTCCTGTCTACACTGACATACACTGGCTCCCTCTTTACCCCCCACTCCATCCCACTAACATTAAAATCCCCACTCAAGCATCATGGGTTGTATTTTGCATCAACTAGCATCCAACTACATTTCAAACACTTACAGAAGTTCTTCACCATTACTGCTAGATTATTCCAAATTTTTAATCACCATTTGAGTGAAATCTTTCTTTATTTGTACATCTGATTTAAACTTACTTTCTCTCTTGTCCTGCTAGCCTGGGTCACACAGTAATATGCTGATATCCCCACATTGGGAGCAGTTACATAGACATAGAAACTAGGAGGAGTAGGCCATTCGGCCCTTCAAGCCTGCTCCACCATTCAATATGATCATGGCTGATCCTCTATCTCAATGCCATACTCCCGCTTTCTCTCCGTACCCCTTGATGCCCCTAATATCCAAAAAATTATCAATTTCTTTCTCGAATATACTCAGTGATCCGGCTCCACAGCCTTCTGTGATAGAGAATTCCACAAGTTGACCACCCTCTGACTGAAGAAATTTTTCCTCATCTCAGTCCTAAATGGCCTGCCCCGTATCCTGAGGCTGTAGTCCCTGGTTCAAGACTCCCCAACCAGGGGAAACATCCTCCCCTGGATGTCTAGCCCTTTTAGAATTTTATACATTTCAATCAGATCCCCTCTCATTCTTCTAATCTCAAGTGAGTACAGGCCCAGTCAAACCAATCTCTCCTAATACAAAAGTCCTGCCATCCCCGGTATCAGCCTAGTGAACCTTCACTGCACTCCCTCTATGGCAAGTATATCCTTTCTTAGGTAGGGACACCAAAACTGCATGCAATACGCCAGGTGTGGTCTCATCAAGGCCCTGTATTACTGCAGTAAGACATCCCTACTTCTGAACTCAAATTCTCTTGGAATGAAGACCAACATACCATTTGCCTTCCTAATTGCTTGCTGCACCCGCCTACTTACTTTCATTGACTGGTGTACAAGGACACCCAGATCCCTTTGTACATTCACATTTCCCAATATATCACCATTTAAATAATACTCTGCCCTTCTGTTTTTCACACCGAAGCGTATAGCTTCACATTTATCCACGTTATACTGCATCTGCCATGTGTTTGCCCACACACATAACTTGTCTAAATCGCCCTGAAGCCTCCTTGCATCCTCCTCTCAACTCACAACCACACCCAGTTTTGTGCTGTCAGCAAACTTGGAAATATTGCATTTGGTTTCCTCATCCAAGTCATTTATATATATCGTGAATAGCTAGGGCCCGAGGACTGATCCCTGTGGTACACCACGAGTCACCGCCTGCCATCCGGAAAAAGACCCATTTATTCCCACTTTCTGTTTCCGGTCTGTCAACCAATTCTCAATCCATGCCAGCATATTACCCCCAATCTCATGTGTTTTAATTTTGCCCACTAGCCTCTTATGTGGGACCTTATCAAAAGCCTTCTTGAAATCTAAATACACCACATCCACTGGTTCTCCCTTATCTATTCTACTAGTTACATCCTCAAAAAACTCAGTAGATTTGTTAAGCATGATTTCCTTTTCATAAACCCATGCTGACTTTGTCTGATCCTGTTAATGCTTTCCAAGTGTTCTGTTACCACGTCTTTTATAACAGACGCTAGCATTTTCCCCACTACTGATGTTTACTGATGTTAGGCTAGCTGGTCTGTAATTCGCTGTTTTTTCTCTCTCTCCTTTTTTAAATAGTGAGGTTACATTTGCTGCCTTCCAATTTGTAGGAACTGCTCCAGAGTCTATAGAATTTTGGAAGATGACCACCAATGCATCCAATATTTCCAGGGCCACATCCTTTAGTACTCTGGGATGTAGATTATCAGGCCCTGGAGATTTTTCAGCCTTTAACCCTATTAATTACTCTAGCACCATTTTTTTTCACTAGTACTGATCTTCTTCAATTCCTCCCTCTCACTAGACCCTTGGTTCCCTAACATTTCTGGGAAATTATTTGTGTCCTCTTTTATGAAGATAAAACCAAAATATGCGTTTAATTCTTCTGCCATTTCTTTGTTCCCAATTATTATTTCCCCTGTTTCTGACTGTAAGGGACCCATGTTTGTCTTCGCTAATCTTTTTCTCTTCACATATTTATAGAAGCTTTTACAGTCAGTTTTTATGTTCCTTGCAAGTTTACTCTCATACTCCATTTTCTCCTTCTTGATCAATCTTCTTGTCCAATTTTGCTGAATTCTAAACTGCTCCCAATCCTTAGGCTTGCTGTTTTTTCTGGCAATTTTATATGTCTCCTCTTTGGATCTAATACTATCCCTAATTTCTTTTGTAATCCATGGTTGAGCCACTTTTCACCCACACCAATCTAGAAAAAGAGCTATAGCTCACTCACAGCCTCAAAAAGGTTGAGGCAGTCCGAACCCAACAATAACCCTGATATTATGGAAACTTTGGAACTCTTTTTCAATCTGGGTTTGGCTCATTTCATAGCAGGGGGCATGGAGCGTAAAGTCCAAAAACAGGACATTCAGCCCAACATATCCATGCTGGTTTATGCTCTACAACAGCCTCCACCCACCTCTATTTCATCCTGTCCCATCAAACATTCTACTATTCCTTTCTCCCTCGTGTATTTAGCTAGCCTCCCCTTAAGTACGTCTGTGGCATTTGCCTCAACCAGTCCAATGTGGTACCAATAACCACTCACTGGATAAAGAAGATTCTCCCTAATTTCTAACTGAATTTATTAGTGACCATCTGATTTTTATGACTCCTGTCTTTGGACGACCCTAACTAACATGTACTATTACTTGTATCTCACAGAACTCCTTACCTTTTTCTTGTCATTCACCATTACTGTTAGCTCCTTCACGAGTTCCTCCAGCTTCTGCTTATTTCGTCCACACAATATCAGCCTGGCACCGGCTGCATGGAAAACTCTGGCGCACTCTGACATGGAAAACAAAGATAATTGGTTTTAGCTTCAACAGCAACAACACTCACATTTATATAATGTTGTTAATGTAGTAAAACATTCCAAGGTGCTTTACAGGGCGTTAGCAAAGAAAATTCGACACCGAGCCACATAAGGCAATATTCGTGTCAATGTATCAGTACTTACATTGTCAAGGTCCAATAACAATCTTCTTGTTGACTGGCAATTACATTGTATAGCAATTACACTGTTAAAACAACTGCATTGTTAAAACAGGTGATGGGCATTGATTCACCTATATATGTATACGGCTGTAACACTCCAGTATGGAAGGGACTGGGACAGATGGCCACACTGAAGAGCTGGTTTGAGAATAAAGACTAGCTTTGGACTCAACCTTCCACAACAAGCACTTATTGTGACTAACAATTAGGACAGGTGACCACAGGTTCAGTCTAAACATTCTAAAGAGTGTCTTAGAGGAGAAAGGAGTAGATAAGTTCAGGGAGGGAATCCCAGAGTTTAAGAGCTAGGCTGCTGTTAGAAAATAGAGATCGTTTAAGTAAGTTGTATTAGTGTTTGTAGATGTTGGGAATGAGTTTTAACTTTAAAGTTTAAGTTTGATTTGTACTTCTGCATCTGTATGTTAAGAAAGGTCAAATGGAGTTTTAGTTTCACTTTAAAAGGGTGCTTGCATTTCTAATGAGGTTTTTAATGAATTTTGCAGCTAGGTTAAACAAACAATGGTAGAAGAATTGAACTATTGCCTAGCAACAGGAAGCCAGAGAGGCAGGTCCCTCCCACAGACACACACACAAGACAAGAAATAGCAGTTTTGATTTGGAAGCTGTGGGATTCAGTTGTTTTTTTTTAAAGTTGCTGCCAGGAGAGACTAGAGCAAAGGGGACAGATAGCCAGTCTCGAGCTAAGGAAAACCCCAAAAATCCAGGGGAGTGGAAGAGGGGAAAGTCCAAAGAAGACCTTCTAGTCAAAGGAAGGGCAGGAACCTGGAAAAAGGTCCTGTTAAGTGAAGTTAAGAGTGAGGGGCATAGAGAAAGGCTCCAAGCTTCAGATTTAAAGAGAAAAAAGCTGCAGAAAGCAAGTTTAAAGCAAGAACAGTTTGCAAGAGGATGGCTGAAGGTCTGTAGCTCTTCGCTATGGGCATGTGAAGCAGTGATGTACTGTTGACGGCTGAGTCGGTGAGAGAGAGTGCGTGGAAGACGGCTTGAATGCATGCAGTGACCCAGGGGAGAGGAACATCAGATGGAGAGTTTGAAACCCACGAGGTGAACCCTTGCAGAAGGCATCTGAGAGAAAGCGTTGGTTTGGGAGAGGATTCCAAAGTGAGGCCTAGAGAGTGGAGATTGGAAACCGCTGTGTGAAAGACAGAGTTCAGTGAGACTGGTTGGCTCTGATTGAGGTGACATCTGTCACTTGGTTTCAAAGTGTGGTGTGTCTGACCACAGGTTGCTATAGGTTTACACGGACTGGGTACTTACTGTGAACATTAAAGTATAAAATAGCTTTTGTAACTTTTGTTATCCTTACAAATCTGTATATATCTGTATAGTTGTGGGTGAAGGAGTAATGTAATATAGTTCATCTTTTCTTGTTGAATAAATGTTTTATACTTTTGTTAAAAGTTCATCAGCTGACTCCTTTGACTCTGTTCAGAAGCTACTCTCCACATATCTAATCAAACAAAGTTAGGATCTATCGAGCTGGGTTCCACTCTGGGATCAGGCTTGTCCAGGAGTAACCTCAGCTGGGGATCATAACAGCTGCTGAAGGCTTAGTCATCAATGGAACGATTAAGCTTAACTGGGGCTCAAAAGGCCAAAGGTTTCTGCAAGAAGGCTGGCAGCAATGCAGTGGCCAGCTCCTGAACCTTCACCCCTGCCTCGTGGCAACATCACAATGCACTCCAGCATGTTATGTTGCTGCTCCACAAACAGATAGGATGGCTCCAATGAAAAATAATTGACACTCCTTCTAACTAATTCTGTTTATCTTACTTTCCAGTATAATTTATGTACTCTAGATTTTCACTTCCTAAAGATCGCTTACCAAAAGCTTTCAGGGTCTGTGTTGAGGGGGAGGGGGTCACCACAGATCTGACAGTGAAATCACATCTGCTTGTAAGGATCCATTGTAAAATGACACAGCATGGCATAGACACGACAGGCCCAATGATGACCTTCTGTGCTGTAACCATTCTATGAATCTATGACTTTGGCTAGCCTCCAGCCAACTCATAGGGAACAAAGGCCATAATGGTGCTGAATTGGCAAATTCACTCAGAGGACTCACATGGATAGCTGGCATGTGCAGTGGAAAAAGCTCACAACAAAGAGCAGGAAGGAGTGCTCTTCTGAGTTTGGGGTTGAAGCCCATGGCTGGGAGCACAATAGAATGAATTTGATCTGTGGTGCATCTTATCCACAGGGGTCTGATTCCGATAAAAACAAAAAGCTAAAAGCTACTGCGGATGCTGGAAATCCAAAACAAAAACAGAATTACCTGGAAAAACTCAGCAGGTCTGGCAGCATCGGTGGAGAAGAAAACAGTTGACGTTTCGACTCCTCATGACCCTTCAGCAGAACTGAAGTATAGTTAGGAGAGAGGTGAAATATAAGCTGGTCTAAGGTGGGGGGCGGGGGGAGAGAGAAGTTGAGGGTGGGGTGGTTGTGGGGACAAGCAAGCAGTGATAGGAGCAGATAATCAAAAGATGTCACAGACAAAAGGACCAAAGAGGTGTTGAAGGTAGTGATGTTATCTAAGAAAAGTGCTAATTAAGAATGGATGGCAGGATACTCAAGGTACAGCTCTAGTGGGGGTGGGGTGGAAAGACTAACAAAGTATTAGTTGTAGATTTAAAAATAATGGAAATAGGTGGGAAAAGAAGAATCTATATAAATTATTGAAATAAAAAGGGAGGGGGAAGAAACGGGGTGGGGATAGGGGGAGGGGGAGTTTAAGATCTAAAGTTGTTGAATTCAATATTCAGCCCGGAAGGCTGTAAAGTGCCTAGTCGGAAGATGAGGTGCTGTTCCTCCAGTTTGCGTTGGGCTTCACTGGAACAATGCAGCAAGCCAAGGACAGACATGTGGGCAAGAGAACAGGGTGGAGTGTTAAAATGGCAAGCGACAGGGAGGTTTGGGTCTTTCTTGCGGACAGACCGCAGGTGTTCTGCAAAGCGGTCGCCCAGTTTGCGTTTGGTCTCTCCAATGTAGAGGAGACCGCATTGGGAGCAACAAATGCAGTAGACTAAGTTAGGGGAAATGCAAGTGAAATGCTGCTTCACTTGAAAGGAGTGTTTGGGCCCTTGGACGGTGAGGAGAGAGGAAGTGAAGGGGCAGGTGTATGATTCCGATTTACTTAAATGCGTAACAAAAGTGTAGAAAGTGGTTCTGTTCCTCAGCACTGACATCCTTCATCATGATGAGTGTATTGACCCACAACACATTCAAACATTGATTAGGCCTCAGCAGAAGTACTGTGTCCATTTCTGGGCATCACACTTTAGGAAGGGTGTCAAGGCCTTTGAGAGGATGCTGAAGATATTTACAAGAATTGTACTAAGGATGAAAGACTTCAGTTAAATGGAGTGACTAAAGAAGCTGGGATTATTCTCTCCAGAGCAGATGCTTAAGTGGTGATTTCATTGAGGTGTTCATGAAGGATTTTGATAGAGTAAGTATTAATAAGAAGAAACTGTTTCCAGTGGCAGAAGGGTAACCATAGCCATGTCAGTAACACATTGACAAAAAAACAGATGTGATTTGAGGAAGCTTTTTTTTAAACTCAAGTGAGTTGTTGTGATCTGGAATGCACTGCCTGAAAGGGTGTTAGAAACAGATTCAATAATAACATTGAAATTCCACCTGGTTGTAAGGATCCATTACAAAATGACACAGTAGGGAATTGGATAAATACTTGATAGGGAAACATTTGTAGGGTTATGGGAAAAGAGCAGGGGGAATGGGGCTAATTAGATAGCTCTTTCAAACAGCCGGCATAGGCACAATGGTCTCCTTTAGCGTTGTACAATTCCGTGACTTAACAGTAACACATAAATCATACACCAAGTTTCAGCGGCTTGGAATCTTGTATGCAACATTCTAAGGTAATGGTGGTGTTCAGAAGCAATACAATATACAACTGGGGAAGAACCTAGAGAGGAGGGGGAAGCTAAGGAGGAACAGAAACATAAATATGAAGTGAACAAACTGTACATACTGTGTTATTACCTTACCTTTACCAAGGCCTGAGCTTGCTCCTGTTATCACCACCA
This sequence comes from Cetorhinus maximus, assembly GCF_964194155.1. Classification (NCBI taxonomy): domain Eukaryota; kingdom Metazoa; phylum Chordata; class Chondrichthyes; order Lamniformes; family Cetorhinidae; genus Cetorhinus; species Cetorhinus maximus. The sequence continues at coordinate 67,966,607 of NC_135893.1, forward strand.
CAGCATCCTGAATGACGGCTCGCTCCTTCATGCTCTGCAGCAGCCTGAATAAAATAAAAAGGCCCACACTACCCAGCAGCAATGGCAGGACGTTTGAAGAGGTTATTTCCATGAGAGTCCCTTTGTACAGCATTTTCCTGGTGGTTGAAGGGATAAGTAACATATAAAAATGAAGCAAATCACTTGCTGCGCCAACTAATCACTGGTGCCAGAGTTAAAGGGAATTTACCCTTCAAGAGGTATTCTGTCAGACATGAATCCCAGACTATTAACATCAGACTAGGAAGAGCTCCCCTGCTTTTTGATTAGTGCCATGAGATCTTTAACATCCAATTGAGGGGGGAGACGGGTCTCGGTTTAGCGTCTCATCTGAAAGGCGGCCCCTGCAACATTGCGGCACTAGACTTTTACACAGTAGTCTCTTTGGCAAATGTAGGATTAGCTTGTCTGCCTCTAATTCTCCATCAGTGACCAGTCCAAGCCAGAGGGGGCATGCTCAGGGTACAATTACATCAGCCTGACAGCAGCTGTGAATTCTATTTTCAGCACCTGCACTCAGTCTTATCCGAACTTGGCTTTAATTTCAATCACTGGGAGTTCATTTGTTAAACAAGAGAAGAAAACTGCTTATATTCATTTTGCATTTACAGAAATAAAATAAGTCAAAGCCCACCTTTGTAATCGGTGTCCCCTATTAATGTATCTTCAACAGAGCTAAGCCCCCTTGTAGGTCCAGTCTATAGACTGTCTCAGAGCAGTTAAGTCCTCCTTTAATGACACACAGCATAGATATGTCAGAGTAGGCTGCCCTGAAGAGGAATGGCTAGCTGTAACTAAAATACTTGGAAAAGAACTCTGAATGACGTTAGGAACACCAGGGTCTTTGTGACTCACTTTAACTGTCAGCGTGGATGGCATTAAAGTGCTATGATCCTCAACCCAGGCAACATTTTAAATTCCTATTGTCAAGTTGCAGTCGGGGGAGGAGAGGGGAGGGGAGGAAGGGGCACAAAAGGGAGGGGTGAGTGAGGCGGAGGGAGAAGCGAGGGGAGGGAGAGTAAGAGTGAGGGGGAGTGTGGGGGAGGAGAGCTGAGCGAAGGAAAGGGGGTGGGGGAGTGAGGGAGAGACAAGTGAGGGGAGGGAGGGAAGGGAGGGGAGGGTTTTGGTGCAAAGCAGATCAGCCCAGGTTCCTTTTCATGATTCTGCCCAATGACCTATGCTGGGTAGTATGTCCATGTGGAGGTGAGGTGAGAGTTACGCCAGAATAATCTCCTCCCGCAACAATAGGATAAGTCTCTGACACCTATGGTGTAGGCTCAAAATTGAGGAGCTTGGTTGCTGTATCTCTGTGCAAGTCAACACCTTCAGAAATGGAAAAAAATTTGATCTGCCTGAAATAAAACATTCTATCTCCCCCCATCACCATGTTCACCTCTCCTGTTACTTCCTTATGGCAGTCTCGTGCTAAATGGAGCATATTTTAAATGAATATCAAGCTCAGTTAATCTATGTGAAAATACCCAACACAACCACAGTTGGCTGAGGAATCTTTCACAGTGGTGGAATTTGTTTACTTTCTGAATCAAGATTTCCTGTTCAGATTAGGAAGAGACCACAGTCAGCCAAGGCGGGAGGAAATTAAATAAACAATCAGAAGACACAGTGGGTGAGGATAAAAGGACTGCAAAACAAAAGGATCAAAGTTGACAAAGTGGGAAGTCTGTTTGAAAAAGACATTGAACACACAACCAGAGAGAAGGCAGACTGAATCCTTGGGTATGAGGAAGTGCTTGTCTGGCTGTGGGTTAAGCCCAGAAGACTGGTCATGTTTTAATACATGACAGGCTAGCACACAAGGAGAAGTCTTGCTTTCTTAGCTCCATTCACAAGTTACAAGGCATTAACAGCACTGAAACAGGTCAAACAGTTCCAAACAGTTCCATGCTGGTGTTTATGCTGCACACAACCCTCCTCCTACCCTACTTCATCTCATACTCTGTTGACATATCCTACTATACTTTTCTTACTCATGTACTTATCAAGCTTTCCTTTAAATGTGTCAATGCTATTTGCCTCAACTACTCCTAGTTCCCCAAGTTCAACATTCTAACCACTCTCTCAGTAATGAAATTTCCCCTGAATTCTTTATTTTATTTATTAGTGAATATATTGTATTTAGGGCCTACAGATCACTTCTCAGCCTTCTGTTTTCCAGTGAGAACATGCCCAATATACATAATTGCTCATAATCCAATCACTTGGCCTCGTTGGTCATTCTAATTGATTTCTACAACTACCTTGCTCCTAGCTGTGGCTCAGTTCATGGCACCCTCGCCTTTGAACCAGAGGGTTGTGGGTTCATGTCCCACTCCCGGAAACCAAGAACTGTGATTGTACTCGAAAGAGTTGCAATCTGTGACTGTTGATAACTCGAAAGAGTTTGAGGTGTCAGCTGTGGCTCAGTTCATAGCATCCTCGCCTTTGAATCAGAAGGTTGTGGGTTCACGTCCCACTCCCGGAAACCAAGAACTGTGAATGTACTCGAAAGAGTTACAATCTGTGACTGTTGATAACTCGAAAGAGTTACCTTGCTCCTTAGGAGTGTTTTCAGAATCCTCTGTTGTCCAGCTATGGGTTAAATGACCTGTCCCGTCACTGTTTTCCCTTTCCTCCTTTGTTAGGAGAGTTGGAGAAGTACTGCTCGGCTCTCCGACAGGATTTCTGTATCTCTCTTCTCTAATATTACTCAGTTCTGTTGAAGGGTCATGAGGACTCGAAATGTCAACTCTCTTCTTCTCCGCCGATGCTGCCAGACCTGCTGAGTTTTCCAGGTAATTCTGTTTTTGAGTTGGCTCTTTGTTGGATTCTGGTCCAGTGGGTGTCCACCATCCACCATATTGCCATTCATCATGTGTGACTCTTCATAGTGTAAAAATAAGCGATGTTATCACCGGGAACCTGGCACTTTCAGCCCCTCAGGAACTTCTACACAGAACTGTGAAAATTGGATAGCAAGTTATCATTGAACTGTGCCCAATACTGTGCCCATTCTCACGCATGCCTACAGTACAGGGCTTTAAGCTTAATGGTAGCATTCTCATCTGAGTCTGAAGGTGCAGGATTCAAATCCCATTCTAGATTCCTGGAACTCCAGCTTGGAATCCAGGCTTGACATCCAGCGGGATGCTTGCGTCCAATGAATGTAGATGACTGCTTCCTTGTTGTATGGGTCATAGGAGACCATAAACTCTATCGTCATATAGAACTAACCACTCTATCAGCTGGTATAATGTCCGACTGGTAATCAGCCAATTAATATTCCCAATACAATTCACCATGGGAATAGGATGAAGATACTAAAGACAAATCCATGTCCACACACACACACATACACATATGTCTGGGATAGTAATTGGAAGCAAGAATCCAGCTTCTGTTCCATTTTCTTCTTTGACTGTACCAGAAATTGAACCTTGGGCCTTCTGATCTGTGTGGCTCAGTTAGTCTGTCGTTATCAACTGGACCAGCAGGGGAAGCCCCAATCCTTAACTTCTCTCGTGTTACCTCAGGAACATGATGGTATTGAACAGCTACATTTATCTAATCAAAGATTCAATTATCAGATCAAAGATGCAATTATCACTTCCATCTATTATAGCAACCTTAGCTACTGAGTCTCACAGGCCTTTAGACACCCTACAACTTAAAAGTGTGCTAAACATGGCACATTTTCACCTACACTGAGGAGCATAGATAACTGGACTGGTGTACTTACAGCAACTGAAATCAGTCAATTGATATTTTTAGCGTTTGTTCTTGGCATGTGGCAACACAGGGTGATATTTATTGTCAATTCTTTGTTATCCTGAGGGGATTAAAAGTCAATCAACCACGTAGTGTGGGAAGGAGATTTCCCTGAAGGCCAGACTGGGTGGGGATGGCAGCTTCCCTTGCCTCAAGGCCATTAGTAAATCAGTGTGATTTTACAGTGAGGCAGCAGTTTTCATGGCCACTGTTCCAGTGCTTGTGTGCAAATTACCAGATGGTAGGGTTTGAATTGGTGACCTCTGGACTGTTAGTCCAAAACTGTGACAACTAAATTGCCTTTCCTATAGGGAGTGGGTCATCACAGCTAAACTACATGGAGGACAAAACAGCCAAGACCCAAATCAGCTGGGATGAAACAGGATGGCACTGTCAGATTTCCTCATCAATTAAACCCCATTGCTGTCTGATGACTGAAATATGCAGTGCACGGAAACACTCAGTCTAGTGGTTACAATGCAAGCAGAGATTACAAACTAATGTCAATAGGGAAACTGCCGGATGGTTATCTAGATTCACAATTTCAAAGAAGTCTGACAGAAATAAACAAGTGGTGCAGTCGCCATGTAAATAGAAAGATGAAAATTAAGTGATCCTACATAGCCGTTAACCTGGCCATTATTTACATAACAGGCTTGTGCTTAACTCCCTGGAGGGAAATCTTCTGAATTATAATGGTTTAGGCTTCGCTTTTTTTTAAACAACTTAATCTTCAACTTCTGTTCCCAAAGTGATTCTTCAAACAACACACATGACAGAAAAATTGTTCCCCCAAAGAACAGCATACCACATATGACCCAACAATCCCCCTTACCAAATAGAGCTCATAGGAGAATGACCAAACGTGGGACCCTGGCTGATAATTTTCACCTTATAGTACAGGTATAGAAAAGTAAACAGTATCTGCTACCACACAGAGTAGTCTTGAAGAGGGCAGCGCTAACAGATTGCTAAAGTAAGGAATGTGGTGCAAGTAGGGATTTGGTGCAGAGGGGGAAAGGAGATGCTGCTTTTTTTTTTACCTCCACCACTTGTGTTGGAAGCTTGAGGTGGCATTTAATTTTTTCCCACTGCTTACTGAAAGCTATTGTGTAGAAAAAGAAAAACAAAACTTACAAACAAAAAAACTAGATAGTCATTTGGTGGTACAGAACTTGAACATTGCTGAAAAATGAGACATGTCTAGACATTGATGGTGACTGACAGTTAACTGCCAAGCATTGTTTGAAATTTAAATCAGATAGCTTGACTCTGATTGGTTGAAGCATTGCCCTGAGGAATGAGCCAGCGAATGGCTGTCACTTATTTAGTTTAGCTGAAACAGGCACAGTGTATGTACAAAACAAAAATAAAAATACCTGGAAAAACTCAGCAGGTCTGGCAGCATCTGTGGAGAGGTTAATGTTTCGAGTTCGTATGACTCTTCAATAGAACTAAGGAAAAATAGAAAAGAGGTGAAATATAAGCTGGATTAAGAGGGGGGGTGGGACAGGTAGAGCTGGATAGAGGGCCAGTGATAGGTGGAGATAGCCAAAAGAAGTCATAGACAAAAGGACAAAGAGGTGTTGAAGGTGGTGATATTATCTAAGGAATGTGCTAATTAAGGGTAGAAAGCAGGACAAGCAAGGTACAGATAGCCCTTGTGGGGGTGGGGGTGGGGGTGGGGGTGGGGGTGGGGGTGAAGTGAAGGGATCGAAATAGTCTAAAAGGTAGAGATAAAACAATGGATGGAAATACATTTAAAAATAATGGAAATAGGTGGGAAAAGAAAAATCTATATAAATTATTGGGAAAAAAAAGGGGGATCGGAAAGGGGGTGGGGACGGAGGATAGAGTTCATGATCTAAAATTGTTGAACTCAATATTCAGTCCAGAAGGCTGTAAAGTGCCTAGTCGGAAGATGAAGTGCTGTTCCTCCAGTTTGCGTTGAGCTTCATTGGAACAATGCAGCAGGCCAAGGACGGACATGCGGGCATGAGAGCAGGGTGGAGTGTTGAAATGGCAAGTGACAGGGAGGTCTGGGTCATGCTTGTGGACAGACCAAAGGTGTTCTGCAAAGCGGTCACCCAGTCTACGTTTGGTCTCTCCAAAACACCTTCAGTTTGTCCGCAAACATGACCCAGACCCTGTCGCTTGCAATTTCAACACTCTACCCTGCTCTCATGCCCACATGTCCGTCCTTGGCCGGCTGCATTGTTCCAATGAAGCTCGACACAAACTGAAGGAACAGCACCTCATCTTCCGACTAGGTACTTTACAGCCTTCCGGACTGAATATTGAGTTCAACAATTTTAGATCATGAACTCTCTCCTCCGTCCCCACCCCCTTTCTGATGCCCCCCTTTTTTTCCCCAATAATTTATATAGATTTTTCTTTTCCCACCTATTTCCATTATTTTTAAATGTATTTCCATCCATTGTTTTATCTCTACCTTATAGCCTATTTCGATCCCTTCCCTTCACCCCACTCCACCAGGGCTATCTGTACCTTGCTTGTTCTGCTTTCTACCCTTAATTAGCACATTCCTTAGATAATATCACCATGTTCAACACCTCTTCGTCCTTTTGTCTATGACATCTTTTGGCTATCTCCACCTATCACTGGCTCTCTATCCAGCTCTACCTGTCCCACCCCCCTTAAACCAGCTTATATTTCACCTCTTTTCTATTTTTACTTAGTTCTATTGAAGAGTCATACAGACTCGAAACGTTAACTGTGTTCCTCTCCGCAGATGCTGCCAGACCTGCTGAGTTTTTCCAGGTATTTTTATTTTTGTTTTGGATTTCCAGCATCCGCAGTTTTGTGCTTTTATCACAGTGTACGTACATGTTCTTTCTGTCTGCAAAGAACAGGGCCCTGTGTATTAATATATGTAGCTTCCAGTACACGTAAACGCACCACATGGCGAGCCTGACTGACAATCTTAAATTGGTTGTCAGTGTAATTCTTGGCACATTGAGGATTATTTAGCAAATGTTGTCCAATTGCAGAATCACATCTAATATTGGACACTGTGTGAGTTTTGCAACCACGGGTTGGTTGGGTACAGTTTGTACCTTGCCTGTTGCGAACAGTGGCTGGGACATGCTGTTTGAAATGATCCGCCAGTCTTTGCGATGTACGGCCTACAAACCGAGCATCTCACTGACACTGAAATTCATATACCACATTACTCATTTGTGTGATATGCAGAATGTCTTTTTGGCTTGACGGCAGCATCCTGTTAGTGGCGAATACCACTCGTGCTGCTGCTGCATAGTGGCAGCGTGAAACAGCCAGCTTCACCTGTTGTGTTGCTCAAATTTTTCAGAAACCTTGCCCTTCCAGGGTAATCTGAGGTAGACTGGGCACTTCTTGGGACCGAAAGTGACGGCCTTAGGCCCGTTCATCAGTTTGCACAATATACAGCGCAAAATGATCTGATCAGGAGAGCCATTATCCTGCAGGATGCCTTTAATATGCCCTATTTCAACATCAATCTTGCATGGTGAGAAAATGGCTCAGGCCCTATTTACAAGGTTGCTGATAAGACCAATCATTCAGCGTGTGGAATAAGAATCCCAATGTGTATGTTGACCAGTGAAGGTAGGCTTGCAGTAGACCACGAGAGGGCGGAGAGCCTAATGTAATAGTTTGAGGAGATTCAATTATTGTGGGGGCAGACAGTAGCATCCATAAGCAGGATTGAGAATCCTGCATAGTTTTCTGCCTGCCTGGCACCAGGGTAATGGACGCCTTGAACCAGCTTGAAAGAAGTTTGGAGAGGAAAGGATCCTGCCATTGTGGTCCATGTCGGGGGTAAAAACATCCAAAAGAGTAGGCAAGGTCCTGTCTGGAGACTACAAGGAACTAGGAGCTTAAATTAAAGGACATGACCTCAAGGATTCTCTGGATTATTATCTGAGCCATGTCAAATTGACATAGGGATAAGCAGATCAGAGAGGTGAACAAGTGGTGGATGAAGTGGCATGGGGTAGAGAGGCTCCATTTCATGGAATACCTGTACCAGTTCTACAACTGCACCATTGAGACAGACTCCACTTGATCCAGGCTAGGACCAGGGTCCTAGCAGAAAGGATAAATAGGGTAGTAACAAGGGCTTTAAATTACTAAGACAAAGGCAAAATACTGCGGATGCTGGAAATCTGAAACAAAAACAAAAAATGCTGGAAAAACTCAGGAGGTCTGACAGAATCTGTGGAGAGGAAGACAGAGTTAACGTTTCCAGTCTGTATGACTCTTCTTCAGAGCTGCTTGAATGTTGTCCAGGTCCTGCTGCACTTGGACGCAGACTGCTTCAGTATCTGAAGAGTCGTGAATGGTACTGAAAATTGTGCCATCATCAGCAAACATCCCCACTTCTGACCTTAAGATAGAGGGAAAGTCATTGATGAAGCAGCTGAAGATGGTTGGGCCTAGGAATCTACCCTGAGGAACTCCTGCAGTGATGTGCTGGGGCTAGGATGATTGGTCTCAACCACAACCATCTTCCTTTGTGCTAGGTATGAGTCCAACCAGTGGAGAAATTTGCCCTGATTCCCCTGACTTCAGTTTTGCTTGGGTTCCTTGATGCCACACTTGGTCAAATGCTGCCTTGATGTCAAGGGCAGTCACTCTCACCTCACCTCGGGAATTCAGCTCTTTTGTCCATATTTGAACCAAGTCTGTAATGAGGTCAGGAGCGAGTAGTCCTGGCAAAAACCAAACCCAGTGTCAATGAGCAGGTTATTGCTGCTCCTTCAGCCGCCAGGGCCCGAAGCTCTGGAATTTCCTCCCTAAACCATCCCCCCATTCTCATCCTTCAAGGTGCTCCTTGAATCCTACCATTTCGACCAAGCTGTTGGTCACCTTAGGGTGACCACTGCCAGAGGCCAATACTGAACATCTTGGAGACGACATCATCACATACAGAGATTTATTGCAGTTCAAATGAAAAAGGCCCAATTACAAGTGTGAGAGAGACACACAATCAGGTGGGAAGGGGGTAAAAGGGGGCAGAATGGGGGGAGGGATTATAGAAACCTCTGTTTTCAATGTCTCAGTTGGTAAATTGAGGCTGCTGCCGACTGAGAAAGGAACAAGCACTATGTCCTGCAAATGCTTCACTGAAAAGTATTCTAAGGCAAAGCATAACAGACATAAAGCCATCGATATGGGATAGTGGCCAGACCGATTGAAAAACCAAACTGCCCAGTATAAAACCAGACAGGTAGGTCACCTGTCCTAATATCATCTCCATGCCTAATTTTGTTTGATAACATTTCTGTGAAGTTCTTGGCATGGTTTACTATGTTAAAGGTGCTATATAAATGTAATTTGTTGTTGTCAATGGGGCCCTAACCCAATCACTGTGCGGACTCCATGATGAATGACCATTGCACACCGCGGGCAGAATGGCCCACAGGATCCTGCAGGAGAACAAACCCTGGGCAGTAAACTCCAGCCACTGAACACTGACCAGCGGGGGTCCGGTACTGCCGGCAGCACAGTTGCCCCGCAGGGGCTCACTCCCGCCCGGCCGACCAGCCGGCCAGGCTCGCACTCACCTGCTCCGTTGACATAACATCCTCCCCGCCAGCTGTCAATCACAGTGACCGACAACACCATCAGCCAATCAACAGTTACGTTGTTCGCAGCGCTAGCTCATGATAGCCAATCAGAGGGGTTAGTGGGCCGGGTTCCCGACCCGGATATTAATTCTCCACAGACCAGGGAAACATGGGAGTAAATAGTTTCCGTAGTGAACCTGCGAGGAGGCGAGATTGGTTCCAATTGTTCTGTGATCTTATATTTAATAAATTAAGATTATTTACTCTTTAAAAAAATGCTCACAGTGATTTAAATTGCATGGAGAAATCGGTTCAGATGTAAATATTGGTGGCAGTTGGCTGGTTGGGAATGGGGTTATTATTGAATTATTTCACTTTGTGCTGGTAATTTAATATCTGCCTCGTGTGAGGGAGTTTTGGTCTGTGTTGCTCTGTGAATGCAGATATTTATATATATATATATATATATAAAATATAAAAATATATATAAATAGATATAAAAAGTATATAAATATATATATATATATAAAACATAGTTGATGACACCATCCTCCTCCATCGCCTCTCCACTGTGATCCTCCTGGGCGGGACTGCACTTACCTAGTTCCATTCTTATCTAATTATAGTCAGAGCATCACCTGGCATAGCTTCTCTTCCCATTCCTGGACATGTACCTCAAATGTCCTCATCTCAATCCTAAATGTCTGACCCTTTCTCCTGAGACTATGACACCTGGGCCTAGAATCTTCAACAAGGTGATGCATCTAGTCTGTCAAGTACTCTTTAAGATTTTTTTTTGCTTTTCAATAACACTGCCTCATATTCTTCTATACTCGAGAACATCGGACCATTCTACACTATCCTCATGGTACAGCCTGTTATCCCAAGAATCATTCCTGTGAACCTTTGTTTCACCTGTAAAACAAGTATATCCTACCTTGGGTAAGGGGACCAAAACTGTAAACAGTACTCCAAATGTGGTCTCACCAAACCCCAATATAATTGTTGCATGACTTCCTCATTTTTAGACTCCAACCCCCTTTCAATAAAGGATAATATACCATTTGCCTTTCTAATAGCTTGCTGTACCTGCATGTTAATTTACAGTGATTTATGTATAAGGACACGATGTCCTCTGGATACCAACATATAGTAATCTTAATATTGGACAAAAGAGACACATCTTGCTGAAGCTTTTCTTCTTGCACTCATCAGGACAAACGCAAGAATGCCAAATTTCAAACGATCACGACAATTTGAGTCACATGAGAAAAGTGTGCTGATTATTTGAAAGTCAACTCTGATTGGCCGAGGTGTTGCCATGGAGAAAGCAACAGGGTTCGTTTTTTTTTACAAGCGGAAGGCTTGGACGTATTCCCTTTGCAGAGAATGGGTCCCTCCGTTTGAATGGATGTCACTTCTAGCAAGTGTAAATGAGCCACATTATGAGCTTGACTGATTATCTTAAATTGATTGTTAGTTTAGCTATTAGTGCACTGAGGATTGTTCCACAAGTGCTGCCCAATCATGGAATCACATCTAACAGTAGATGTTTTGAGTTTTGAAGCGCGGCCTGGTTAAGAATGGTCTGTACTCTGCCTAGTACAACCAGCTGGAGGAACATGTTGTTTGATTCAAGTAGACAATTGTTGGGATGTATGGCCTACGTTCCTGGCATCACTTACTTAGACTTAGTTCCTCTGGTCCCGTGCGAGACAATGGGCAGTAAGACTCCGTCACCGGCTCCGGTTCATCACAATTTATTTCGCTCCAGCCCAGGTGGTGTCCCACTCTGGAAGGTCCTCCTTAAATGTACTTCATCAGGTCTTCTTTGGCCGGCCCAGTCTTCTTTTTCCATTTTATGGTGTCCATTCTACTGCCACTCTGGCGGTTGTACATCCGGGAGGTGAAATACATGTTCTGCCAGTCTCAGTCGTCTTTCTGTCACAATGTCCCTTAGATGCCTCTGACCGGTTTCTGTAGCACTTCTTCATTGGTGATGTTGTCTCTCCATGTGATGCTCAGGATCTTATGTAGGCATTGCTGGTCAACGACATCCAACTTATGTAACACCTTTGCAGTTCTTTTCCACGTCTCACTGGCGTAGATTCCAGCTTGTACTACAATGGACATATAAAGTTGCAGCTTCATGGCCGCATTGATGGTGTTGGATGCCCAGACTGTGGAGTTGCTGGAAGACCAATGCTGCTTTCCTGATTCTTGTGTGGACATCGATCACTACATCACCCTCCCTGGAGGAGTTGCTTCCTAGGTAGGGGAAGTGGTTGACTTCCTCGATGTTCTGCCCTCCGTTGGTGATGGGAGGGCCTTGTTGCCACCCAGCCGTCACTGACTTGGTCTTCTTACAGCTGATGCGTAGACCAACTTTGATGCTGTAATTCCAGTAATTCTGCCGAAGCCAGTTCCAAAACAAAAACACAATTACCAGGAAAAACTCAGCATGTCTGGCAGCATCGGCGGAGAAGCAAAGAGTTGACGTTTCGAGTCCTCATGACCCTTCAACAGAACTGTTGAAGGGTCATGAGGACTCGAAACGTCAACTCTTTGCTTCTCCGCCGATGCTGCCAGACATGCTGAGTTTTTCCAGGTAATTCTGTTTTTGTTTTGGATTTCCAGCATCCACAGTAGTTTTTTGTTTTTAAGCCAGTTCCAAGCCTGGTTGAAAAGGGAGCAGGGCTGGGCATGAGGCCAGCACCCTCAGCCTGTAAACCCATCACCATTACAGAAACAGCAAGAACTAGCCATGCAGGTAAACCCCAGCAAAGAAAGGGTCATATATCCAAGGATGTGTGTATGATGGGACAGGATGGAAGCCAAAAAGAAGCCCAATCTTCAAAGCCAAAATCAACACCAGAATCGACACTTGGAATGTCCAAACACTATTCTGTTGTGGGAAAATGTCCCAGAGGCTGTGAGATAGATTATCAGCTTGACATCTTAGGCATTAGAGAGATATGGTGGACAGGTCAAGGACGAATGAGCGGTGAGGGCGCAATGACCCTGTACTGCAGACAAGAACGCTTGGCATCACACTGGCACTGAAATTCATTCACAATGAATTGTGTGGCAGGCAGAACATCTTTTTGGTCTGAGGGCTGATGACTGATGAGGAAGAATTTCTTCTTTCAGAGGGTAGTGAATCTGTGGACCATAAGACGTAGGAGCAGAAGTAGGCCATTCAGCCATCGAGTCTGGTCCGTCATTCAATGAGATCGTGGCTGATCTGATAATCCTCAACTCCACTTTCCTACCTTTTCCCCATAACCCTTGATTCCCTTACTGATTAAAAATCTGTCTGTTTCAGCCTTGAGGATGCTTAACGACCAAACCTCTATGGTAAAGAATTCCACAGATTCATTACCCTCTAAAAGAAGAAATTCTTCCTCATCTCTGTCTTAAATGGGCGACATTACTCTGAAATTATGCCCTCTGGTGCTAGGCTTTCCCACAAGGGGAAACAACCTCTCAGCATCTACCCTGTCAAGCCCCCTAAGAATCTTACATGTTTCAATAAGGTCGCCTCTCATTCTTTTAAACTCTGGTGAGTACAGGCCCAACCTACTCAACCACTCCTCATAATAAAATCCCTCCATACCTGGGATTAACCTAGTGAACGTTCTCTGGACTGTTTCCAATGCCAGTATATCTTTCCTTAGGTAAGGGGACCAAAACTGTTCAGAGTATTCTAGGTGTGGTCTAACTAGTGCCTTGTATAGTTTTAGCAAGACTTCCCTAATTTTACACTCCATTCCCTTTGAAATAGAGGCCAACATTCCATTTGCCTTTCCTATTACCTGCTGAACTTTATGCTAGCTTTTTAGGATTCATGCACAAGGACTTCCAAATCCCTGTGTTGCAGCTTTCTGCAGTCTTTCTCCATTTAAATAATATTCAGCTCCTCAATTCTTCCCGCCAAAGTGCATAACCTCACATTTTCCCACATTATATTCCATCTGCCAAGTTTTTTGCCCATTCACTTAACCTGTCTATACCCCTCTGTAGACTCTTTGTGTCATCCTCATCACTTGCCTTTCCACCTATTTTTGTGTCATCTGCAAACTTGGCAATAGTATATTTGCTTCCCTCATCTAAGTCATTAATACATGTTGTAAGTAATTGTGGTCCCAGCACTGATCCCTGTGGCATTCCACTAATTACAGGTTGCCATCCTGAAAATGCCCCCCTTATCCCAACTCTGTTTTCTATTTGTTAGCCAATCCTCTATCCATGCTGATATACTACCCCCAACACCAAGGGCTCTTATCTTATTAAGTAGACTTATGTGCGGTACCTTATCGAACACCTTTTGGAAATCCAAATATGTTACATCTACTGGTTCTCCTTTATCTATCCTGCTTGTTACCTCCTCAAAGAATTCTAATAAATTGGTCAGCCATGATTTCCCCTTCATGAAGCCATGTTGACTCTGCTTGATTATATAATGCATTTCTAAGTGCTTTGCTATTACATCCTTTATAATAAACTTTATAATAAACATTTTCCCAATGATGGATGTTAGGCTAACTGGCCTATAGTTACCTGTTTTTTGACTCCCTTTTTGAATAAGGACATTACATTGGCAGTTTTCCAATCTTCTGGGACTTTTCCAGAATCTAAGGATTCTTGGAAGATTATTACCAGTGCATCCACTATTTGTGTAGCTACTTCCTTTAATATCCTAGGATGCAACCCATCAGGACCAGGGGACTTATCGGCCTTTAGCCCCATTATTTTTCCTAGTACTTTCTCTCTGGTGATTGTTATTGTATTTATTTCCTCCCCCGCGTTTTCCCCTTGATTATTGAGTATTTTTGGAATGTTATTAGTGTCTTCTACTGTGAAGACTGATGCAAAGTATTTATTTAACTCCTCTGCCATTTCCTGGGGCCCCATTATTATTTCCCCAGCCTTCTCTAAGGAACCTATGTTCACTTTGGCCTCTCTCTTCCTTTTCAGACATTTAAAGAAGCTCTTACTGTCCATTTTTATATTACTTGCTAGTCGACCCTGAAAGTTTATTTTCTCCCTCTTTGTTTTTTTTTTGGTCATCTTTTGTTGGTTTTTAAAACTTTGCCAATCCTCTGGGCAGAATTTTCCCAAATTTGCACTAAGTGCAGTAGCACGGGGTAAAACAACATTTTACCCGTCGGCCGTGATGGTGGGTTTTCATGGCATATCATCCCAAACCCGCCTCATTATTTATGCACTCATGGGAAACATGCCATTTCCATGGCGGGCAGGATCTCATTCACCCACCGCCATTAGCCCGCCATGCATCCTGCCGGGCACCATGTTTAAAGTCCAGCTGCAAGCACACATCTCATTGCTTCTAGCTCACCACTGCCGCATGGAAGACATGGCCCTGAAACTGAAGAAGACCGAAGCCCCTCGGTTTAACAACGGGTCTCTCAAGTGACTTTTGGATGCCTTGGAGGCCCTGTCCTCCACGAGGGATGTCCTGTACCCCTGCTCTGGCCGCTGGATGGGCATCAATGTGACCAATTCGGATTTGGAGGCAGTGACAGCAGTGGTCAGCGCCAACAATCTTCAGAAGAAGACAGCCACCCAGTGCCACAAGAAGATGAATGATCTCCTCTGTTACGTCAGGGTAAGTCACTCTTTTCAACACTCTCAACTCACACGCTCACAAACCCAGCACACATGCCAGTTCAAGGGACATCACCATTCACTCTCTCACACACACCGTCATTGTCCTCATCCCGTCCATGGGACCACTCAACACCCACAAAGGTCAAACATACTTGTCATCAGACCAGGCAGGCGTCCTGCTTATGCTTTCTCCATTGCTATCCATGCAAGACAAGCTGGCACACAACAAGAGAGAGAGGTCGCAGACCGATGGCGGAATACCTGAAATCAAGGTCCCCATGGACTTTGAAAACAGAGCCATCCAGCTGGCCAGCAAGGATCGAGACCAGTCCTGTGCTGACGGTGAGGTCGGCGCTGCTCTACCAAGTGAGGATCCAGCAGTGCAACATCCATCAGACAATCATGCTGTGAGTGATGTGTCCTCTTTCACAGGCCACTGCCATGCACTAATTATCTCCCCTTGCTTTCACAGGCACATCTGCCAAACAGCCGACGGAGTCCTCGACCCAGGGCCTCCAATTAAGCCCTGAAGAAACCTCTGAAGAGGAATCTGGAGGCACCCTCCTTGAAGATCCATCACAACGCTCAGCCACACCCTCCACCAGAGCAGAGACACACTTTGGTGGGACCAAGCTTTAGAGTAGATTTGGGATCGCAATCTGGTGAGCACATCTCTCTTTCTGATCCATAGCAGGCGGAGGTAGGGACTTCCCAGGTCCCCGGCACTCGGAGGACTGCTGGAGGCCAGAACGTTGCTGAGTCCAAGTCAGATGACGAGCCTCTGCACTCGGTAATGTCACAGTTGCTGGAGCTGCAAAGGCAAGTTAGGGAACATCAGGAAGGGATGGCCACTGCAATCCTCTGATTACAAGGCACGATGGAGGAGTCCGTCCATCTTCACTCTGAGGTGATAGCGCTGCCATGCCAACACACCCAGATCAACACTGGTAGGATGGTGGCTGCCATGGAGACCTTGGTCCAGGACTTCGCTCCTGCACTGCTGCACGGGCTCAACTCCATCGCTGATGCCATAGTTGACCTCTGGTGTGTATGCGAGAGGGGTGCCGGGCAGTTCAATCTCACTCCAACTAACCCTTTTTCTCAAGGAGACAGCCTGGGGCCCCCGAGCGCCCATTGGGAGGAGGATCAGCAGGTGCACACACTGGGTCCATCCATCCAGGTGACTCCAAGTGTCCAGCCCATCCCACAGCCCCTCTTCCTGTGACCTCAGCAGCTCCAGCTCCACAGGACGAGGAGGGTGCCACAGCCACACAGCAGGACCCCGAAAGCAGGCCGAGGCTCTCCAAGTCTTGGCCCTCCAGAGAACGCTCGCCAAAGTCATCACAGACAGGACGTCACAGTCAGCAGGCTGCCTCCACCTCCACTGTGGATGTCCGGGGAGCAGCAAGACGTAGTGTCAGGGTTAGGACAGTTAAGGAAAATTAGTTGCACAGCCTGTGCATGGGTGTTGATCACTTGTACACACTGTTCACTATTGTCAATAAACTCCCAAGAACGTCTCCCTGCCTGTGGCTCCTTGTTCTGATGAGCAGTGTTCTTGCCTCTCAGATGTGAAACCTTTCTGCACAAAAGGCAAGTATCTCAGTCCAGAGCCTCTTCCCTGTCCTCTGTGCGGCCTTCAGGCCAAAGTGATGGTCCAGCCTCACACTCCCTGGAAACATTACTGATGCCTGCACCTCGGCAATGCTGGTCATTGCTGCCAGAATGCAGGTGTCACAGAGTTCTCTCATTCTCTCTGTGTGCTCTCAGCACCTTTATGGAGAGGCTGGCCCCCTTCTCTTCAGCATCTGTGACCACTGATGCTGTGCTCCAGCTCCTGAAGGGCTCAGGTGCTGAAGGCGGACAAAGCATCAGATGCTTCTAAAGTTTCATGGCTGTGTCTCTGTGATATGACCATGATCACAGAGCGCAAGCGAGCTGCCCTGGGCCAGACGGGAATCAGACATTCTCAGAGGCTGAGAGAAGATCTATGGAGTACCCTCACTGCATGTTGTCATCGTCCTCCTGTGATCGAGTGACTATTAGGGCCTTCACAACATCTCCATGACAGGAAGATTCTCAGAGGGTATTCGCACTGCCATAAGCCAGACTGGAGTCAAATGTTCATAAATGCGATGTGAGGAACTAAGGGGTCACCTCACTGCATGTCATCAACATCCTCCACAAATCTAGCAGTTACAAGGGCCTCCCAAGTGCGCCTGCCTTGTCTAGCCAGTGCGAGGGCCTCATCCTCGTTATTGTCGCCTCCAAGGACCTCCTCACCCTCATCCCTGTCGGCGTCCTCCTCATTGGAGGAGATGTGCAGCTCCTGCTCCTCCTCAGCCAGCTCATCTCCCCTTTGGAGCTCCAGGTTGTAAAGAGCGCAGCAGACTACAACAATGCATGATACCCTCTACAGGCTGTATTGCAGGGCTCCACGAAACCGGTCCAGGCACCGGAACCTCACCTTCAGCATCCTGATGGTTTGTTCCACCAAGGTGCGAACTGCAGCATGAGCGTCATTATATCTCCGCTCTGCTGCAGTCTGAGGCCACCGCACGGGTGTCGTCAGCCACGGCCTCTGCAGGTAGCCCTTCCCTGAGAAGCCAACATTACAGCCTCTGTGGACCCTGGAAGACTCCAGGAATCTGTGACCGACTGAGGATGTAGGCGTCGTGCACACTCCCTGGAAACTATGCGCAGACCTGCAGGATGTGTTTCTGATGGTCACATACCAGCTGCACATTCAGTGAATGAAAGCCCTTGCGGTTGATGTAGTCCACTGTGTGTTGCGACAGAGATCTGAGTGCCACATGGGTGCAGTTAATTGCACCCTGCCCAAGGGAAACCCGAGATCTGGGGGAATCCAATCACTCTTGCATCCTGGCTGTCCTGGTCCCAGGCGAAATGCACAAAGCTGTGTGCCATGGAGAAGGTGGCATCGATGTCCTCATAGATGCGTTTGTGGGTGGAGGCTTGAGAGATCCCACAGAGGTCATGTGTGGAGCCCTGAAAGGAGCCACTGGCATAGAAATTGAGCGCCGTAGTCACTTTTACAGCCATTGGCAGTGGATGCCCTCCATGCCCCCGTGGCGCCAAATCCTGTAGTAACTGGCAGATGTGAGCAACCAGTTCCCTGGACATTTGCAGTCTTCGGCGACACTGCTTCTCGGTCATCTGCAGGAATGAAAGGCGATGTCTATAGACCCTGGGTGTCTATAGGCGCCAGCCTGTGACAGCTCGCTGTGGTTCTTTGGAGGCGTGCACAGGAGCCCCAGCCACCCGTTCTTCCTGAGGGTGCTGCTCCTGCCTCTGCGCAGCCAGGAGCCTCAGTCACTCTCTCCATTGTCTTCTTCGCACTCTGTAGGCCATCAGACAAACAGCTAGCTCACCAGGCTCCATGATCCTGATGTATTCTTCCTGCAGAATGAAAGGAAGAGACATGGGTGTACTAAGAACCTGTCCTGGTTAAGTGTGACGGCCCCTTAACGCTTCCTGGAGCGTGCTGGCCACCGCTTGGATGGCCAGAGATTAGTGCGCTGCAAGGCTGCCCTGTTAACTTGAACCATGTGGGAGACTGGTCCAACTGGGATGCTGACATTGCAAGAGGCTGTGAGCGCCTCCACCAGTGACTGCTACATGGCCAGTTTTAGCAAGTAGATTGTACAACGTGTGCAGCCCAACTGCTCTGCAGTCCACTAAAGTGCTCATGAATGTGCCTGGTGGGCAGAGGGAGGGGGTGCGGTGTGGGGGAGCTCTGGCGAACTTGGAGGCATTTTGATGCCTCTGTGTTGCTCCAGTGGACAGATAAGCTAGGAGCCCAACCCCAATCACACCAATGTGGCTGCGCCTGAACTGTCACTTTCTACAGGTTTCACGAATGCATGGCCACTTCCCTGCCCACACTACCCCCCCACCACTAATGCTTATGCACTATATTCCACGGTAGGGCGGCACTTACCCCCCATCACAAGTCTCCTCAACAGCAAGGCTGCACTTGCCCCCATTCCCCGTCACCCTCGCAAGTTGCCTCTGAGGCAGAACAGCACTTGTCCCCCTGATCCCCCTCAAAAGTCGCCTCAGAGGCAGGGTGGCACTTAACCACGACCCCTCCAGTGCCCCTGAAGCCTGCAAGGCAACAGGCGGCCCTGGCGAGCTCTGCAGAACGTTGCTGTGCACTCACCTCCAGTTCACCCAAAGTGCAGGCTGCCAGGTGCACGTTGCCTCTGTGCTGTTGTGAAACATGTCGGCGTGCTTTCCCACAGATGTGGATGGATGATCCAGCGGGGCTGCAAGAACCTAGCAGGATGGCCCGATAATGATATGCTGATGTATTACAATGAGGTTCCTGATGACCGATAGCTGGAAACATGGCCCGCCATCAGCAGGCTGAGCGGACAATCACGACCTGCCTTCCCAGCGTTGTGAAACCGCTTGCGCCATATTGTCCACTCATGCCACCTATCACACCCACTACCAGTGGACATGGAAAGTTCCACCCTCTGGCTTACCGCTATTCTTTGCCACATTGTATATTTCTTCTTTCAATTTGATACTATCCTTCACTTCCTTGGTTAACCATGGTTGGTTTATCCCCTTCCAAGAATCCTTCTCCCTCACTGGGATATATGGTCTGGCAGCATCTGTGGACAAAGCAATTGTTTGACCTGAAACTTTAACTCTGTTTCTCTCTCCATAGACGCTACCACAGCTGCTAACCATTTCCAGCATTTTCTGTCTCTATATTTAGTGGTCAGGTGGAAGCCCCACATCCAGCTTTGGGCTCATTTTTAACGGCATATTAGTGCTTCACAGAGAGTGCTCAGAGAATCTGTGACTTCGTCCCTTCTCACACCAGTAGAAATATTTCATAAAGTAACATTCATATTCGGGGTATCGAGGCTGCAGATCCAGTCGTTAACCTGCCTGGCACAGAGGTAATTTCCTCTTCTTTTACCTTAAAAAAAGGTTTCATTTTCTTCCCTTTTTTACTTTTTACTGGCTTCTCGAATCATTAAAATGTAGCCAGTACACAAAATAGTCAAAAAGGTTAACGGTATTGTAGCTTTTATAACTGGACACCTAAAATATAAAGGGGAGGAAGTATTTCTATATCACCAAACCATGGTTAGAATAACCTGGAGTCCTGTGTATCGAGCACCACATCTTAGAAAGAATATATTGGTTTTGGAAGGAGTACAGTGCAGATTCACCAGAATGTTATCAGAGTTCCAAGGGTTAGATCACGAGGAGAGATTACATAAACTAGGCTTGTATTCCCTTTAATATAGGAGGTTAAGCAATGATTAGATTGAGGTTTTTAGGAATTTGAAAGGAATCAGTAGGACAGAATTGCTAGGGTAGAAAGAATTGTTTTTCTGTTGGTGGGAGACTCTCAAAACAAAGGGACAAACCCTAAAATGAGAGGCAGGTCATTCAGGATAGAAGTTAGGATATACTCTTTAAAGCAAAGAGTGGTAGAAGTGTGGAACTCTCTCCCACAAAAAGGTAATAACTCAATTAATAATTTTAAATGTGGGATCGATAGATATTTTCCAGTTAAGGGTATTACGCCAAAATACAGATCAACCATGATCTAACCGGACAGTGGAACAGGCTCATAGGGCTGAATGGCCTACTCCTGTTCCTATAATGTTCACACTAGCTGGTGCCTCAATCCCTGAGGGTGGGTAACCACTGGTGCTGTCTGACTGGATGCAATCAGCAGTGACTTAGGGAGATGTCAGGGAATCAGCTCCTATGTTCTCTTCCTGGGGGAAAGTGCTTGTCATCTTCCTTTTTTAGCACATTTTCCAAGCTCAGAGACTCTCCATGAGGGGGAAACAAAATCCAGCTGATATCATTTACAATTTAGAATCCACAACAGGAACGAGCCATTTAAGTCAACTGGTCTGTGCCAGTATTTATGCTCCACATGAGCCATCCCCCACTCTAACGCATCTCACTCTATCAGCATAACCTTCAATCCATTTTTTCCTCACCAGTTTATCTAGCTTCCTCTAAATGAATCTATATCAGAAAGTTCTATTCCCATTCAATACGTTGGTGCAAATCCCCTTCAGTAAAAATTAAAATTAAAATTTAAAGATTGGAATATAATTCATAATTTGTTTTTTTGTTGTGTTTTTTGACTGTCTCATGCTGCACCTCATTTCCCAGTGAATAATGAGGTAGATAGGAAACATAGGAAGATTTATAATGCAGAAAGAGACCATTCAGCCGATTGCCTTCGGGCCAGCCCATAAAGAGCTATCCAGCCTAATCCAACCTTCCAATTCTTGGTCCACAGCCCTTAGGTTGCCACACCTCAAGTGCATATCCAAGGGTTTCTGCTTCTGCCACCCTTTCAGGCAGTTTGTTCCAGAGCCCCACCTAGAATTACTCCTCAACTTCCCCTCTAATCCTTCCACCAATTACTGTAACCCTGGTTATTGACCTCTCTGCTAATGGAAATAGGCCTTTCCTATCCGATCTATCTAGGTCCCCCATAATTTTGTATTTTATACACATCAGTTAAATTTCCCTCAGCTTCCTCTGTTCCAAAGAAAACAACCCCAGCCTATCCAATCTTTCCTCATGGCTAAAATTCTCTATTCCTGACAACATCCTCGTAAATCTCCTCCATACTGTCGAGTGCGAATGATCACTTCCTTCCTGTAATGCACTGAGCAAAACCTTGCACAGTGCTCGAGCTACGGTCTAACTGGTCTTTTTTTTTTTTACAGTTCTAGTATAACCTCCCTGTTCTTATACTCTAGGCTTCAGCCAATAAAGGAAAGGATTCTGTGTGCTTTCTTAACTATCTTATCTGTCTGTTCTACTACCTTTAGGGATCTGTAGACATACAATCCAAGATCTCCCTGTTCCTCTACACTTCTCGGAATCCTACCGTTTGTTGTATATTCCCTTACCTTGATTGTTTTCCCAAAATGGATTAGCTCTCACTTCTCCAGATTGAATTCCATTTGCTATTTTTCTGCCCACCTGACTAGTCCATTGATATCTTCCTGCAGTCTACAGCTCTCTTCCTCACCATCAATCACACAGCCAATTTTCATATCATTTGCAAACTTCTTAATCATGCCTCTTCCATATTTAAGCCTAAATCAGTGACATGTACCACAAACAGCAAGAGAGCCAGAACTGAACCCTGAAAACAGCCTCCCTGTCGCAAAGGCACCCATCGACCATAACCCTTTGCTTCCTGCCACTGAGCTAATTTTGGATCCAACTTTCCACTCTCCCTTGGATCCCATGAACTTTTAATCTGCCACATGGACCTTGTCCAAAGCCTTGCGAAAATCCATGTAGACTTCATCAAATGTAGACTTCCTGGTTGCCACCTCAAAAAATTCAATCAAGTTAGTCAGCCATTTCTGGAATAAATTCATGCTGACTGTCCTTGATTAATCTGTGCCCAAGTGATGATTTATGCTGTCTCTTAGAATTTTTTCCAATAATTTTCCCACCAATGAGGTTAGGCTGACTAGCCCATAGTTACTCGGGCTATCCCTTCCTCATTTTTTAAACAATGGTAAAGTGTTAGCAGTCCTGGTTCCCTGGTTCTACACCCTTGTCCAGAGAGGATTAGAAAATGATGGTCAGAGCCTCCTCTATTTCTTCCCTTGTTAGTAGCCTGGGATAGACTACATCTGGACCTGGTGAATTATTCACTTTCAAGGATACGAAACACCTTACTATTTCCTCCCTAACCTCGTTTATCCCATCCAACATTTTGCACTCCTCCTCCTTAACTATAATGTCTACATGTTCCTCTCACAAGTTACCTTTTTAGTCCCTAATTGGTCCTACTGTTTCCTTAGTTATCCATTTGCTATCTATTTGTAAACCATCTTTGGGTTGTCCTTGATTTTACATCTATTCCCTGGTATGCTAGTACCATGTGTAACTGGCTACGACTAATAGTATAGCTGAAATTTGGGGTGACTCCCTCAGGGAAAAGACCTGGCCTATCTCCATGATGAGAGGGTCTCCTCTCACTCTGGAGTTGGGGGTGGGGGAGGTGGAGGGAAGTTGTTGAAATCAAGACCTACATTTTTGACTTATTTCAAAGACAACACTAAAGGACGAAACTAAAATTACAGAAGAGTTTCTTTGAAAGGCCAAGTAAAATAAGATCATAAGAAATAGGAATGGGAGGAGGCCATTTGGCTCCTCGAAACTACTCCACCATTCAATACTGAAACTTCAGCTATGAGGTTAGATTGGAGAGATTGGAACTGTTCTCGTTGGAGACAGGGCGGCTAAGAGGAGATTTGATAGAGATGTTCAAAATCATGAGGGGGCTGGACAGAGTAGATGGGAAGAAGCTGTTCCTGCTCAAAAAAGGATCAAGAATGAGAAGGCACAGATTTAAAATGATTTGCAAAAGAAGCAAATGTGACATGAGAAAAATCTTCTTCACACAACCAGTGGTTCGGGTGTGGAATGCACTGTCTGGAAGTGTGGTGGAGGCAGGTTCAATCGAGGCATTCAAGAGGGGCATTAGATGATTATTTGAATAGAAACAATGTGCAGGGGTACGGGGAAAGGCAGGGAAATGGCACTGGGTCAAAATGCTCATTTGGACAGCCAGTGCAGACACAATGGGCTGAATGGCCTCCTCGCATGCCGTTAAAATTCTGTGATTCTGAATGAGATCATGGTTGATCTGATTGTGGCCTTAACTCCACTTTCCTGTCAACTTCCCATAACCCTTGACTTCCTTGTAGATCAAAAATCTGTCTAACTCAGTCTTGAATACATTCAATAACCCAGCCTCCACTACTCTCTATCCCAGAGAATTCCAAAGATTAACAACCCTCAGAGAAGAAATTCCTCCCATCTCTGCCTTAAACGGGAGACCCCTTATTTTTAAACTGTGTCCTCTAGTTCTCGATTCTCTGACGAGGGAAACATCCTCTCAGCAACTATCCTGTCAAGCTCCCTCAGAACCTCAAATGTTTCAATAAGATCACATCTCATTCTTCTAAATTCCAATGAGTATAGTCTCAACCTTTTTTCATAAGGCAACACCTTCATCCCAGGAATCAGCCTAGTGAAACTTCTCTGAACGGCTTCCAATCCAATTATACCCCTCTTCAAGTAAGGAGACCGAAACTGCACAGTACTCCAGGAGTGGTCTCAACAGTGCCTTGTACAATTGCGCCAATACTCCCTTACTTTTATACTCCATTGGCCTTGCACTAAAGGCCAACATTCTATTTGCCTTCCTAATTACTTGCTATACCTGCATGCTAACTTTTTATGATTCATGTGGACACCCAGATCCTGTGTAGCACAACATTCTGCAGTCTCTCTCCATGTTTAAAAAATTCATTCATGGGATGTGGGTGTCACTAGCTAGGCCAGCATTTATAGCCTATCCCTAATTGCCCTTGAGAAGGTGGTGGTGAGCTGCTTTCTTGAACCGCTGCCGTCCATCTGGCGTAGATACAGGCACAGTGCTGTTAGGAAGGGAGTTCCAGGATTTTGACCCAGCGACAATGAAAGAACGGCAATATATTTCAAAGTCAGATTGGTGAGTGGCTTGGATGGGAACTTCCATGTGGTTGTGTTCCCATGCACCTGCTGCCCTTGTCCTTCTAGGTGGTAGTGTTCGTGGATTTAGATGGTGCTGTCCAAGGAGCCTTGGTGAGTTGCTGCAGTGCCTCTTGTAGATGGTACACACTGCTGCCACTGTGCGTCGGTGATGGAGGGAGTGAATGTTTATGGATGTGGTGCCAATCAAGCGGGCAGCTTTGTCCTGGATGATGTTGAGATTCTTGAGTGTTGTTGGAGCTGCACTCATCCAGGCAATTGGTGAGCATTCCATCACACTTCCGATTTGTGCCTTGTAGATGGTGGACAGGCTTTGGGGAGTCAGATGGTGAGTCTCTTGCCGCAGGATTCCTAGCCTCTGAACTGCTCTTGTAGCCACAATATTTATATGGCTAGTCCACTTCAGTTCTTGAACTGTGGACTGCAGCGGTGCAATAAAACGCCCACATCCCACGAATAAAATAAATGTTTCTGGTCAATGGTAACCCTCAGAATGTTGACAGCGATGGTAATGCCATTGAATGTTAAGGGGCGATGGTTAGATTCTCTCTTGTTGGAGATGGTCATTGCCTAGCACTTGTGTGGCGTGAATGTTACTTGCCACTTGTTAGCCCAAACCTGGATATTGTCCAGGTCTTACTGCATTTGGACATGAACTGCTTCAATATCTGAGGAGTCACAAACGGCACTGAACATTGTTCAGCAAACATCCCCAGTTTTGACCTTATGATAGAAGGAAAGTCATTGATGAAGCAGCTGAAGATGGTTGGGCCTAGGACACTACCCTGAGGAACTCCCGCAGTGATGTCCCAGAATTGAGATGATTGACCTCCAATAACCAGAACCATCTTCCTTCGTGCTAGGTATGGCTCCAACCATGGGAGAGTTTTCCCTGATTCCCAATGACTCCAGTTTTGCTAAGGCTCCTCGAGGCCACACTTGGTCAAATGCTGCCTTGATGTCAAGGGCAGTCACTCTCACCCCACCTCTGGAGTTCAGCTCTTTTGTCCATGTTTGAACCAGGGATGTAATGAGGTCAGGAGCCGAGTGATCCTGGCAGAACCCAAATCGAGCATCAGTGAGCAGATTATTGCTAAGCAAGTGCCGCTTGATAGCACTGTTGATGACTCCTTCCATCACTTCATTGATGATTGAGAGTAGGCTGAAGGGGAAGCAATTGGCCGGCTTGGATTTGTCTTGCTTTTTGTGTACATGGAATACCTGGGAAAATTTCCACTTTGGCAGGTAGATGCCAGTGTTATAGTTGTACTGCAACAACTTGGCTAAGTGCGCAACAAGTTCTGGAGCACAAATCTTCAGTACTATTGCTGGAATACTGTCAGGGCCCATAGCCTTTGCAGTATTCAGTGCCTTCAGCCATTTCTTGATATCCCGTGGAGTGAATTGAATTGACTGAAGACATCTGTGATGCTGGGGACCTCTGGAGGAGGCCAAGATGGATCATTCATTCAACACTTCCGGCTGAAGGCTGTTGCAAATGCTTCAGCCTTATCTTTTGCACTGATATGCTGGGCTCCCCCATCATTAAGGATGGGGATATTTGTGGAGCCTCCTCCCCCAGTGAGTTTGCTAACTGTCCACCATCATTCACGACTGGATGTGGCAGAACTGCAGAGCTTACATCTGATCCGTTGGTTGTGGAATCGCTTAGCTCTATCTATCACTTGCTGTTTACGCTGTTTTGGCATGCAAGTAGCCCTGTGTTGTAGCTTCACCAGGTTGACACCTCATGCCTAGTGCTGCTCCTGGCATGCTACATTGAACCAGGGTTAATCCCCTGGCTTGATGGTGAAGGTAGAGTGGGGGATATGCTGGGCCATGAGGTTACAGATTGTGTTCAAGTACAATTCTGTTGCTGCTGATGACCCAGAGTGCCTCATGGATGCCCAGTTGCTAGATATGTTTGAAATCTATTCCATTTAGCACTGTGGTAGTGCCACACAATGCGATGGAGGGTATCCTTAATGTGAAGATGGAACTTCGTCTCCACAAGAACTGTGTGGTGGTCACTCCTACCAACACTGTCATGGACAGATGCATCTGCGGCAGACAGGTTGGTGAGGATGAGGTCAAGCATGTTTTTCCCCTCGTTGGTTCTCTCACCACCTGCCGCAGACCCAATCTAGTAGCTGTGTGACTTTAGGACTTGCCAGCTCAGACAGTAGTGATGCTAACAATGCACTTTTGGTGATGGACATTGAAGTCCCCCACCCAGATTACATTGTGCCCTTGGTACTCTCAGTGCTTCCTCAAAGTGGTGTTCAACATGGATGAGTACTGATTCATCAGCTGGTGAGGGGTGTGGTACATGATAATCAGCAGGAGGTTTCCTTGCCAATGTTTGACCTGATGCCATGTGACTTCATGAAGTCCAGGGTTGATGTTGAGGACTCTCAGAGCAACTCCCTCCCAACTGTATACCACTGTGCTGCCAACTCTGCTGGGTCTGTCCTGCCCATGGGACAAGACAAACCCAGGGATGGTGATGGTGGTGACTAGGGCATTGACTGTAAAGTATCATTCCGTGAGGATGACTATGTCAGGCTGTTGTTTGACTAGTCTGAGACAGCTCTCCCAATTTTGGCCCAAGCCCACAGCTGTTAGTAAGGAGGACTTTGCAGGGTGAACAGGGCTGAGTTTGCCGTTGTCTTTTCCGGCCTAATTTGATGCCGGGTGGTCCGTCTGGATTCATTCTTTATAGACATTTAGCGGTTTGATACAACTGAGTGGCTTGCTTGGCCATTTCAGAGGGCAGTTAAGAGTCAACCATATCGCTGTGGGTCTGGAGTCACATGTAGGCCAGACCAGGTAAGGATGGCAGATTACTTTCCCTAAAGGGGATTAGTGAATCAGATGGATTTTTATGACAATTGGCAATGGTTTCATGGTCATCATTAGACCTTTAATTCCAGATTTTTATTAAATTCAAATTTCATCATCTACATGGTGGGGTTTGAACACAGGTCCCCAGAGCATTAACCTAGCTCACTGGATTACCAGTCCAGTGACAATACCACAGCCACCACCTCTCCCAATTCAATGAGACCAAGGTCAAGTGATGAGATTTAAAATAAACTCATTATTTCTCAGATGTAACACTGGATGGAAGAAATGATTGCACTTTAACTCTGGGTTTTCACAACAGTATGATGGCTTCAACTTTTTAAAGCTAAAGTCAGTTTCTCAATCTGACACAGTGGGCTTTGAACTCTCATTGCCTGCAGTGCTAGTCCAGTTCACATACACAATTCACTACCATACGCACTTTAGTTCCACACTTGACAACAAATTAACCAGTGCAGACATCAGAGAAGCTGATTTCACATTAGCAATGATGCACTACCATTATCCATCCTTAAAGGGTCTATGATATCACATCTGATGATCAATTTGCAATGAGCCAAAACTGTTGTGCAATGCAAGTATTAAAGAGCTTGGATGAAATATTCCAGCACCCACTGGAACCCTGCCTATTCTTCCCAAGAAGCTTCCAGAACATTCTTAGCCCCAGAGCAATTAAACACATGCTTAGCCTCAAAGTAATGAAACAGTAAGGGTAAGAACTTTTGTTTAATGTAAAATGAAAGAAATAGAAAGAAAGCTGAGCACAATTCCTCTCGGCAATATGCCAGATCTGTACCCAGCCAATAAGTTGAAGAGATTTATTTTTGGTTTTCTATAAAAGCTGATAGAAAACAGAAATGATCAAGTCTGTCATTAGGGAGCATTGTGCCATTTACTTTGTTTCTCTGGGAGTCTGGGGCAAGCTTGCTGGTTCCCAAGCTCAGCTGGATCCTGACAATTAGTTTTTGCAAGGAACTGTTGTTCTTGGATTGGTGTACAAGTCGGGTTTCAGTTTCTGAAGATCCCAAAAAAAGCCATCAGTCCGCAGCGTTTGTATTGCAGCCAGATCAATCCTCCACTGGCTAACAAAAATCTCACAAAGGCTTCACTTTTAGGAAGATTCTAGGAAAGTTACAAAAAGATTTCAACTTCCAAGGGCCATGAGGGGCAGGGCTGGCAGCACTCAGGACACTAAATATTGAAGGCAATGAGAGAAGCGCCATTGATTTGGTGTACATGTCGCTGCTTTGGCCCTGCATTTTGAATCTATGTGCACAAAGTGATTTCAGTGGGCACCAGGTGCGGTATTATGGCCGACTAGGGCTAATTTGACCTTCATCACGAAGTCTGTGCTCTGGGAGCAAGCAGGAGGGAGGGGGGTGGATTCCTTTTAACCCTTCAAAGAACAAAGTTAGGGGTCATTTGAAATCCCAAAAGGGGTGTATTTGAGAGAGTTGGGAAGCTAAAATGTTAAAAATGTCAAATCCAACCCCAATCCATAATGAAGCTGCCCAAGTCCAGTTTTTAATGGAGGTGGGATGAGGAACCAATCCATTCTCTGGAGCTGGGTCAATCATTAAAATCATTTAAGGAGGCTGCTTACCTCCATTTTAAAAGTTTTGTTTTATTGCTGTCTGGGTTTTCTGGGTCTTGGAAAACACAGCAAGTAAAAGCAAGTGTGAAATGCTGGATGTATAAGAACGGTGCTTTTATAACACTTCTTGTGGGCTTGGAGGAGCAAGAGTGTTTCCTGTGAATTCCCTCACCTCACCTCCAAGATCTACCGTCAAACTCATCCGCTCAACGGATCTCTGTGCAACCATCCAACCTCCCAAATCAATCAAACCATCTTCTTCACTCTGCCCCACTCCTCAACACCAAACCTACTTGGCTCCTGGTCTGCAGCCTTTTCCCAAAGCTTCATCGTCCAACAGGAAGCCAGGCCTGTCCATCCAGCTGGCTTTCAGACGGAGAACTTGGACAAAAAAGGAAAAAAAACTCTCACCTTGTAGTTAAAGCTTCATGACCTTTGGGGAAACCTGCGCGACTGGGATTCCCATCCATAGCCCCAGCCCCTATCTCACGCTGAAAACTTGCCACAGTAAATGTCAAGCCTGCGCTTAGCTTGAAACATTTCCTGGTTTCGATGGATAATGAACACCCAGTTTGCTGAAAACATGCTCCCACCTCCAAAAAGTAGGTTTGTGTTGTGAACATAAAGCAGGAGTCAGAGTTCACCAAAATTCGATTCAATTTGGATTTTATTACTTGGAAAAAAGAAAAGACTCAAATTTATACAGCATTTTTAATAGGATGTCCCAAAGTGCTGTTCAGCCAAAGTAGCACTTTTTGACATATACTCACTGTTGTAATGTAGGGAAATGTGACTGTCAGTTTGCGCATAGCAAAATTCCACAAGCATCAATATGATAATGAACAGATAACTTTGTTTTGTTTTTAAAAACAGGATGTTGTTTGAAGTATAAATATTGGATACTGGAAAGTACTCCCCTGCTTTACTTCGAATAGTGTCATTGGATATTTTATGTTCACCTGAAAGAGGAGTCAGGGCCTTATCTTAAACATATCATCGGAAAGACTGCACCATTGGAGTGGGATGTAAACCCCCAGCCTTCTGACTCAGAGGCAGGAGTGCTACCACTGAACCACACAGCTGACACAGAAAACTCTGGTGCATGGTCAGCAAAACTTAGCATTGCAGCACACTAATGCCAGATCCTCATCTCCATAGATTTAAGATAAATTTTAAGAATGGATAGGTGAATTCTATGGATGCCCAATTGGATAATACCCCAGTGTAAACCTGGTGAAAATGGGTCCGACCCTACAATTCACTGCTGAAAATACCTTTGCGCTGAAATCATGCCCCAAAAATGAGTAATTTTAGAGCTACTCCACTTGAACGAAGAATGAGAGGTAAGTTAAGCATAGGAACTGCAGACATAAAACTGGAATGGGAAAAATAACATGTGCTGTGATTTCTGCACCAGACTTTATGTTCTTCCTTTAGGGATGGGTGAAAGGCAGTAATTTATCTAATTATATGATCAAGTCAGTTGTGACTGGATTAGGCACACGTGCAGAGTCAACACACAATTTTCAGATTAGAAGCTGCCTCCAATAGTCATTTTCTGCATTTGCCCTTGAAGTAAAAGTAAAAATTCCTGATTTGTCACGCAATACTGAAAACGCTCAGCATACACAATTTTAAATAGGGCATTTATCTATTGTTCAACACAAAGGAAACCCTGTCTTCAAGTACATGACCTGACCACAAAGAAACTTTGTTAAGCCCTGCTATAATTCACCAAAACGCTATAGTTTCAGCAGCTCTGCCCTTGAACCCCCTACCAGAAGGTTTCATTCAACACTCTGAACTCCATTCAGCTGCTTGGTGACCTCTGATAAATGCTTTACTAGATGGAACCACAGAGACCATGTTGTACCCCAGTGTAGGTATTGCATTTCTATCAGGCTTGAATGTTGCCCCATGCATCTAATTGAGGGAAAAACAGACAATGCTGAAAACACACAGCAGGACAAGTCGCAATTGTGGTCAGAGAAATATGCTAATGATTCATCAGATCTGGTGGGCGTTAGAGATTTAATAGTCTTTAAGCAAGTGCAAGAGGCAGGGAAATGGAGGTAAACGGGGGAGGAAAGGACAAAAGGTAAGGTCTATGTGATAGGGTGTAAGGTTGTACAGTAGTGGTGATCTGCTACTCTGCTTATTTCCCCCACACCTCACGGTCCTGCCCTTTCCTCTTCAGTTGCTCATAAGAGCCTCCCATTTTCAACTTCAATGAGCAATATGATTAGGGAAAAGACTACATGAGGTGGTTTCCTGTTGTCTCACTCATGTATTTAAAGGAAACACAAGTTCTCTTCCCGAAAGATCCTCTGCCTGTGAGAAGCCATTAATCCTCAATGTTCTTGCTTTTCCGCCATCATCACTGAAAATTCACTGGTTTCACCATTAGCTGTGACTCATAACTGCCTTACTTGACCCTGCTACCCTAAGGGTATAAGATAGGAGAGATTAAATGACAAAAAGGATGATGGTTATGGTGAAAGACAAAATAAAGTGGTAATAGGAACAAGAAACAAAATATGGGTCTGGAGGAGGGGTAAATGGCTAATAGCAGAATCATTACCAGCACCTGCTGTCTGAACAAAATGGGAGCAGCGGTTATGATCTGAAATTGTGGAACTCGTTGTTGAGGCCAAAAGACTGTAAAGTGCTCATGGAAAGATGCAGTGCTCTTGAGGTGTTTAAAATGATTAAAGTAGTTGACAGTCTCCCTCTATGGATCCTGTTTTCTCTTGTGGGGAGATCCAGAACAAGGGCCAAGATGCTGATCAGCCATGATCTAATTAAGCAGTAGAACAAGCTGAATGGCCTCCTCTTGTTCCTATGTGCCCTGATGACCAGTTAAAGCGCAGCATTGACTCAGAGTCAAGAAGATTCTTGAATCTGTAGACAGTCCTTCGGAAAGGAAGTCAGTCTTTTAGCCTATTCTGCCATTCAGTTAGATTGTGGTTGATCTGTACCCTCAACTCTGTTCTCCTGGATATGGAACAAAATCAAGATTTTTAACATCTACTTCAAAGAAAATCACATGGAAATGTTTATTGAATGCAGCTTCTAGGCTAAGAATTTTTTGTTTATTCTACAGTAACAACTGCCTCACATGTGGAGAACAAAGCTAATATAGTAAGGATGTCGGGATAATGGTTTTCTTCATGATTCAGTGGGTACAGGCCATTCCTAATGCAGAACTGAACCAAACACACCATGGAGATCCCGTGTCTGATCCATGATCAGTTCTGGGTTAGTACAGAGTTCTCTGCCACTGGGTTAAAGAAGGGGAAATTCAGCCCAGGGGGTTTCCAGCCTGAATGCTATCTATGTGCAGACAGATATTGGCTGACAGGATTGGGCTCGGTTCCAATGTTCAACGTCTAGATTCACAGATATTTAGTGACCAGGTTTAATTTGTTTAGGGTTGAGTGTCAAGTATCTGTCAATGAACTTCATGCTTTCAATGTATAGTGACTTCCTTCAACTTTCACCTCCACCCACACCGACCCACTCAAGTGAGATCAGAGAATGAGTGTCAGCAGGTTTTCAATTATGGAGAGCTAGCACAATCCTGGCATCACCCATTGCTCACATGCACTCACTTCTCAGCAGGTGTGACTGGGGAAAAGGAGTGTTGGGATGATTTTGCCTCTCCCTAAACCAGGATGTGCAGGCCTGGTGCAGTGCCCCAACTGGCTGACCTGACTTACATCAGTTAACTCAGCACAGACCAAAAATCAAACCAGGAAATGGCTTGGTTGTGTACTGCATGCTGATTATCAATTGTCATATCACTATTTAAAGTTTATTGAAAATATTGATTTCTAATAAATGTATATTTACAGTATATTAAAGATCTTACATCTTCATGCACTTCATGTACCAACTTTTTCCATTATAACCTCCTATGTCCATATTAATGATGTAAACCACCGAAGTAAATATATCACCAATGCTGGCACTGTTGCATCTCAGCCTTGCATGTTCCGGCTCCTCATCCTGTACTGTTAGAGAAACGCAAATGTTGCACCGACTTTACATCTCTGTTTCTCAAACAGCTACAAGTCCCGTCCCCCCCCACCACCTATCCGCACTCACTTATGACAGGCTACCATCTATTTCGGGCAATCAACACTAACCATTTTCCATCACAATAGGAGTTAATTACAGAGGCATCATTCACAACTTATTAAGCACTAGTTATTTCGGGCAGATTCAGTTTTCAATAAGCTCGAAGCACCTTGTTGAAGTACAATTACCTTAATTAGTTAATCCACTGTACTTGCTGATTTAAAAGGCCTGTTGATTTCAGGCAAAGTCTTCCAGCAGCGCTTTGCAATTCATTAAGATGCAATTACCTCGGCCACTTACAATCTACTAATCAGCTGTCAGTGTGAAGCAACCTATTGAATAAGGCTTGCATTTATAAAGTGTCTTCCACCGACTCCCGGGCCACCTGCAATTTCTGTGGCCTGCAGGAGTCAGTGCTTCATATTTATGTAGGGTGCAGCCCCTCTTCCATTGCCTGAAGGGCTCTTTCCCATCTTCTTGTTGCACTTCAGTCCCACACTCCTGATCTTTGACCACCTGCTGCAGAGGAGAAGGGACAGATCAGACCTTCCTCGTTGGACTGCTCCTGGGCCCGGCCATGGTGGCCATTAACAGGTCCAGGCAATGGGTGGTCAAGGGGGTTGCTCAGCCTGACTCTCTTCTGTGGTTAAAAGCAAAATACTGCAGATGCTGGAAATCTGAAACAAAAACAAAAATTGCTGGAAAAACTCAGCAACTCTGACAGCATCTGTGGAGAGAAAGACAGAGTTAACGTTTCGAGTCCATATGACTCTTCTTCAGGACTGAAGAGTCATACAGACTCGAAACATTAACTCTGTCTTTCTCTCCACAGATGCTGTCAGACCTGCTGAGTTTTTCCAGCAATTCTTGTTTGTCTCTTGTGGTTACATCTGTGCCCGAATGTCTCTGGAGAGGGAGCACGTGACGTCCACCAGTACGCTTCAGGGCTTCCATGACTGGAGTGCATTATCAACCCGGGAATGACATTTTAAGTTAAGTTTCCTTTAAAGTTTGGGTTTGTTCTTGTTCTATTTGTTTTCATTACAGCGGGTCAATAGTATCCCTTTCAATGGGGCACTTAATTGGTAATGGGTTCACAAAAGAGATATAAAGTGCCTTTTGCAAACACAGGATGTCCCAAATTGCTTTACAGCCAATGAGGTACCTTTTAAGCATAGACACAGATTGCAATGTAGGAAATGTAGCAACCAATTTGCACACAGCAAGCTCCTACAAACAGCAATGTGATAATGGCCAGATTTTTTTTTAGTAATGTTGATTTAGGGATATATACTGGCCAGGATGCCGGGGATAACACCCCTACTCTTCTTAAAAATAGTGACATGGAATCTTATTTGTCTACCTGAGAGGGTAGATGGGGCCTTGGTTTAACATCTGAAAGATGGCATTTCTGACAGTGGAGTGTCAGCTTTTTTTTTTTTGGCACTCACGTCCTGGACTGGGTCTTGAATCCACAACCTTCTGGCTCAAAGGCGAGAGTGCTATTAGCCAAACAGTGTCCAATATATATATGTAAACTACTAGGATCCACTTCACATAGCAGGCAAATTGCATCAACATCAACTATAAAAATGAAGACTGTGTATAAACAAAAAGGCCGAATGCATGACTAAAATGGGGACTGAATTACAGTGTTCCCTGCTCCAAATGTCACATGTCACCCACCCTCTCAACATTAAACCCCCACCTCTTTCAATTTAGAACAGCTCTTTTACTCAACTTCCCATGTGCAATACCATGAAAGGTCAACTGGTATATATAGCAAAAGTTATGTTGAAAACACTTGGCTGGTTTACTTTGCTGCACTATAATTTAAGCTGGGACCCCACCCAATGGGAAAGTAATAATGTGTAGTCATTTTTCATCTGAATGAATTATCACTTGCCTTGGCACTAAAAATAAATATTCCAATCCCTGTGATCATGGGTTCGGGTCCTATGGGAGGGAAGCAAAAATTGGGAAAACAGAAACGGATTAAAGCAAGAGACAGCAGATGGTGTGCAGCAGCAAGGCTTGTGTGCATTACTGCAGTGTGTATGAGATTTGGTCCTCAATTTGGTTATGGGGAATTCAAAGTAAAGGGAAACTTCAGCCATTTATTTTAGATGCTTCCCCACCCCCGTCCTTTCACACATACATACAGTTTTTTCTCTTTCTGAATTACTTTTGATGGGCTCTTGTGACATTGGCAACTTAAACCCTGGAAATGAACATCCTTAAGTGTAATCAGCACAGAAAATGAGAGCTGTTGGCCTTTCTCAGCACGATGGCTTCACCAGTCGTCTCCACTCCCGTTACTACTTTAACTCCACACATGCCCACTTTCCAGTAAGGGTCATTTGGACCGCTAGGAGAGTCTGGTCCTTTGGCTGCTTTCCCCCGTCCCTAGCCCTGAGGCTGCCCTGGATACAGGATTGCCAACTTTATTTGCACACATTTGAGTTTAATCGCTGTCGCTATTGGTTGCCCAAAACATCCATTCTCACAGCTCACCCACTTCCCACACCAACTGGAAAGTGAACACGCTCTTCATAACTCGATTGAATGATTCGTGACCAAACAGCCTTTTATCCTAACTTCAATATTTTTATAAATAAGAAAAAGTGAAAAAATACAATATTATTTTAATTCCCAATGATTTTACTCCCTTGGATACTCAAAGTAGTGACCTGGAGATTAATTTTCAATCCTGGAGGTTGGCAAACCTACCTGGTTCAGTGTGGTGGAGGGGGTGGTCAAAAACAAAAGGAGTTAGTAAAATATTCTTTACACAGAGGGTGGTTAGAAATCGAAATTCTCTGCAAAAAACACATCATTAAAGAAGAGCCCCAAATTATTTCAAAATAGAATTCCATACTTGGAATGGGAAATACTGAAGGGCACAGTGGGCAGGAGAGTGGGATTAGATAACATGAAAAAAAACACTAGCATGAGTTGATTGAGGAAAATGGTCTGTTTCTGTACTTAATATTCAACAAGGGTGAAATTGCTCAGGGCTTCTTTCACTCATCTGCCATAACTTACATACTACATTTTGCCTGAGTTACAGGGCAGAACCAAAGAATTGGAGCAACAGTTTTGATCAGATTCAGTGGATCCTTTGGATCCTGTTGTTGCACATATGGGTCAGTTACAGTTTATCAATTAACCTCAAGTCAATGGACAAGCTGTTCTGACCTTGGTCCATTTGATTCAACAGAGCACAGATAGAATGAGCACCTATGCTCATGTTACCTTTGTTGATTTCTCTTCAGCTTTTAACACCATGCAACCATACAACTTATTGAAAAGCCTGGA
This sequence comes from Cetorhinus maximus, assembly GCF_964194155.1. Lineage (NCBI taxonomy): Eukaryota > Metazoa > Chordata > Chondrichthyes > Lamniformes > Cetorhinidae > Cetorhinus > Cetorhinus maximus. The sequence goes on from NC_135893.1 coordinate 68,003,051, forward strand.
TGTCAATCCTATTCTGCTACATTGGATCAGTGATTTCCTTCACAACAGGACCTCAAAAAACAGTAATCTCAGGGTTACTCTCTGTGCCACGTGCTAGTGAACATAAAAATAGGAAGGTTGAGCACTTCAACTTGTAGCTGGAGAAATGGAGTAGGAGGGAGGGCTTTAGATTTCTGAGGCATTAGGACCAGTTCTGGGGCAGGTGGGACCTGTACAAGGGCGGGTTACACCTCAACAGGACTGGGACTAGTGTCCTCACGGGGAGGTTCGCTCGTGCTATTGGGGCGGGTTTAAACTAGATTGACAGGGGGATGGGAACCTGGGGGGAAATTCGAAGTGCAGAGGAGAAAAACTGGCAGTGGGAAGTAGTGATCAACTGATAATGAGGATATATCAGAGAGTTGCATCAAGGTAGATAGCATTAGAGTAAGCAATAATAAGTCACTAGATGGGGTCAGAGTAAGCAGGAAGTAAACTGCCTCAATCATGTATGTGAATGCACGGAGTGTGATGAATAAGATTGGTGAACTGCAGGCACAGGTTGACAAATGCTGTAACAGAGACCTGGCTAAAGAAGGGCAGGACTGGGTGTTAAATATTCCTGGGTACAAGGTGTTTAGGAGAGACAGGAAAGGAAGAAAAGGAGGGGGCGTGGCAATATTGGTTAAAGATGGCATTATAGTACTGGAGAGAGAGGATATTCCAGAGGGGACAAGGACAGAATCTCTCTGGCTTGAGGTAAGGAACGGGAAAGGTGCAATAACATTGATTGATGTAGTAGATAGACCACCAACTAGTGGAAGAGATGTGGAGAAACAAATTTGCAAAGAAATTACAGAGAAGAGCGAGTTATAGAGTAATCATAATGGGGGACTTCAATTATCCAAATATAGACTGGGACAGGAATAGTGCAAAGTGACAAGACGGGTAAGAGATCCTGGAACGTGTTCAGTATGTTTCCAGTCCAACGGGAGGACAAGCACTTTTGGACCTGGTTCTGGGGAATGAGTTGGCCCCAGTGGATCAAATATCAGTAGGAGAGCCTCTAGGGAACAGTGACCATTGTATCATAAGGTTTGGGTTAGTCATGGAAAAGGAAAAAGATCAAGAGCAGGGCTAATTAATTGGAGGAAAGCCAACTTCGATGGGATGAGAATGCATCTGAGTCGAGTCAGTTGGAATCAAACGTTGGCAGAAAAGTCAGTGGTTGAACAATGGGCCACCTTCAAAGAAAAAGTATTGTAGGCAATATCAAGGTATATTCCCTTGAAGGGGAACAGTAGGACAAATAAATCCAGAGTGCTCTGGATGACAGAGAAATAGAGGCAAAGATGAAAAGGAGGAAGTGCACATACGACAGATGTCAAGTAGAAAATACAACGGAGAATCAGGCTGAATATAAAAAGGACCAGAGGGGAAGTGAAGAAACTAATATGAAAAGCAAGGAAAGAGCATGAAAAGAGGCTGGCAGCAAACATAAAAAGGGAATCCCAAGGTCTTCTATAAGCATGTAAATAATAAAATGGTGGTAAAAGAAAGAGTAGGGCCAATTAGGGACAAAAAAAAAAGGGGGGACTTGCATGTGGAGGCTGGAGAAATAGCAGAGGTGTTGAACGAGTACTTTGCATCTGTCTTTACAAAGGAAGAACTTGCTACCCAGGCTGAGGTGAGAGAGGAGGTAGCTAGTACACTAGAAGAAGTTACAATCGAGGAGGTGGTGGTGTTGGAAAGACTATCATTACTTAAAATAGATAAGGTACCAGGTGCATCCAAGGGTACTGAGGGAAGTGAGAGTGGAAATTGCAGAGGCACTAATGATAAACTTCCAGTCTTCCTTAGACACAGGAGAGGTGCCAGTGGTGCCAAATGCTGGAGAACTGCGAATGTTACACCCTTGTTCAAAAAGGGGTGCAAGGATAAAGCTGTCAACTACAGGCCAGTCAATTTGACCACAGTGGTAGGAAACTATAGTACGGGATAAAATCAATAGTCACTTAGACAAGTGCAGGATAATTAAGGAAAGCCAGCATCAAGGGAAAATCATGTTCAACTAACTTACTGGAGTTTTTTTTAGGAGGTAACAGAGAAGGTTGATAAAGGAAACACTGTTGATGTGGAGGCATATGGATTTTCAAAAGGCATTTGATACAGTGCCACACAACAGACTTGTGAGCAAAATTCTAGCTCATGGAACAAAAGGGAAAGTAGGCATTTGGATAAGAAATTGGCTGAGTGACAGGAAGCAGAGAATAGTGATAAATGGTTGTTTTTCAGATTGGAGGAAGGTTTGTAGTGAAGTTCCTCAGGGGTCAGCATTGGGACCCTTGCTCTTCCTGATATATATTAATGACATAGACAGGCCGCGATTTCAAAATTTGCAGATAATACGAAGATTGGAAATGTTGTCAACTGCGATGCGGATAGTCTTGAACTTCAAAAGGACATAGATATGTTGGTGGATTGGGCGGACAAGTGGCAGATGAAGTTCAATGCAGAGAAGCGTGAGGAGATTCATTTTGGCAGGAAAGACATGAGACAGTATAAAATAAAGGGAGACCCTCTAAAGGAAGTGCAGGAACAGAGGGACCTCAGTGTATACGTACGTAGGTCATTGAAGGTGGCAGGCATGTTGAAAGAGCAGTTAATAAAGCATATTGTATCCCAGGCTTTATTAATAGGGGCCTTGAATACAAGAGTAAGCAGGTCATGTTGAACTTGTATTAGACAGAAGTTAGGCCTTATCTGGAGTACTGTGTTCAGTTCTGGGCGCCAAACTTGAAGGATGTGAAGACATTGGAGAGAGTGCAGAGGAGATTCATAAGAATAATTCCCAAGATGAAGAACAGTAGCTATAAGGATAGATTGGAGGGGTTGGGACTGTTTTCCTTAGAGAAAAGAAGGCTGAGAGGAGACGTGATAGAGGTATTCAAGATCCTGAGGGGTATGGACAGGGTAAACAGTGAGAAACTGTTCCCACTCAAGAAACATTAAGAACTAGAGGGCACAGGTTCAAAATAATCGACAAAAGGGGTAAATGTGATGTGAGGAAAATTTTCCTGAAAGGGTGGTGGAGGCAGGTTTGACCGAGGTATTCAGAAAGGAATTCGATTGCTACCTGAAAAGAGAGAATGTGCAAGGTTAAGGGGTAAGACAGGGGAGTGGGACTAGGTGGAATGCTCTTTCAGAGAGCCAGTGCAGACTCGATGGGCCAAATGGCCTCCTTCTGCACAGTAAAGGTACTGTGATATGGTGATAATGTCTACCCTGAACAGATCATTTCACGCTGTATATCATGCAAACTCATGAACTGGCCTTAGGCCATAACTTTTGGCCCTGAAAACTGCCCAGTTGACCTCAGATTACCCTGGAAGGGCAAGGTATCTCAAAAATTTGAGGAACAGGTGAAGCTAGCTGTTTCACGCTGCTGCTATGCAGTAGCAACACAAGTAGTATTCACCACTAACAGGATGCTGCCGTCAAACCAAAAAGACATTCTGCCTATCACACAAATGAGTAATGTGGTATATGAATTTCAGTGCCAGTGAGCTGCTCGGTTTGTAGACCATATAGCCCAAAGACGGGCGGATCATTTCAAACAGCATGTCCCAGCTGCTATTCGCAATGGGCAGGGTACAGACCGTACCCAACTAGCCTGTGCTAGCAAAACTATGTCCAACATTAGATGTGATTCCGCAATTGAGGATTATTTAGCAAATGTTGTCCAATGTGCTAAGAATTACACTGACAACCAATTTAAGATTGTCAGTCGGGTTCACAATATGGCGCAATTGTGTGTACTGGAAGCTACATATATTAATACACAGGGCCCTGTTCCTTACAGACAGAAAGAATATGTACATCCATTGCACCTGTTTCAGCTAAACAAAATAAGTGACATTCGCTGACTCATTCCTCAGGGCAATGCCTTGACCAGAGTCAAACTACCTGGTTTAAATTTCAAACAGTACTTGGCAGTTCACTGTCAGTCACCATCAGTGGTGCGTTCTCCACCACTGGAACACTCTCTTCACATACAGTATAAATTGTTTTCCCTTCTTATATTGGTATTCTTGTGATTGTCCTGATGAGTTCAACATCAAAAGCTTAGCCATGTCTCGTTTCAGCAATACTCAAGTTCTGTACAATCAAAAGAGCTTTTAGTTTGGCTGACAACTCAAATTAAATTGTAGGCTGAGGATTGCCTCTTCAGGAAAAGAAAATATGGGCATGTAATTATATGTTGCCCTAATACATCTCAAATATCACAAAGCGCTTTTCATAAAACAAATCACTTTGAACTTCAGTCACTGTTGTTATGCAGGTAAAGAAGTCATAACAAAAAAACTTTCATTTTATAATCAAGCTGCCAGAAAGTCACAATTAACCTAAGGGGCCTGGATTTAGTTTGTTGGAGTTTTAACCTGTTGACTTGTTCTCCAGGTTTTCTATAACCTTCCTCTACATGTACATCAGGAGAGATTTCAGTTTAATTATCCATCCTTGAACTGTCTGTACTCAGCCTCCTGTACTGTTCCAATGCAGTTCAATGGAAGCTCGAGCAACAGTGCCTCATCTTTCAATTGGGCATTTCACAATTCTGGCCTCAACATCAAGTTTAATAATTTTACATCTTAACCACTGCTCTCATTTTCATTTGGACATTCTACAACTATTTATTCCTCCTCGGGACCCATTTTTTGTTTCTATACTTGTCCCATTACCAACACCTTTTGCCTTACACCATCATCCCTTTGTCCTTTAATCACTCTGCTTTCTACACCATCACAGACCTTCCCTTTTATTCTTCACCACTCCCCTCCTTGCCTTCCTTTCTCTGGTTACATATTTAGTTAAAAACTCAAAGAAACATTAAATCAGTGTTTCCAGCATTTTTCTGTTTTGCAGGCTTCCAGCATTTTGCTCCTGAGATTTAACTTTTACTACTTGCTATTTTGGAGCATGTTGACTGCTGAAAATAAGCTTCATCGGGTTTAGTCATGGGTTTTAGCTAATTAAAAGTCAGTTTCAGTAAATGAGTTACATACAATCACACCTTAAAGTACAAACATATGAACGTACGAACAAGGAGCAGGGGTAGGCCATTCAGCCCCTCGAGCCTGCTCTGCCATTTAATAAGATCATGGCTGATCTGATAGTAATCTCAAATCTACATCCCGCTTACCCGATAACCTGTCACTCCCTTGTTTACCAAGGATCTATCCACCCCTGCCTTAAAAATATTCAAATACTCTGCTTCCACCCTCTTTTCACAAAGAGAGTTCCAAAGAGTCACGACCCTCTGAGTGAAAAAATTTCACCTCATCTCCATTTTAAATGGGCGACCCCTTATTTTTAAACAGTGACCTCTAGCTCTAGATTCTCCCACAAGAAGAAACATCCTCTCCACATCCACCCTGTCAAGGCCCCTCAAGAATCTTATATATTTCAATCAAGTCACCTCTTACTCTTTTAAATTCCAGCAGATACAAGCCTAGCCTGTCCCACCTTTCCTCATAAGACAACCCACCCATTCCAGATATTAGTCTGGTAAACCTCCTCTAAACACTCACTGCTCCAATGATTAACTGAGGAATTTGCTGTTAAAATTACTTAACATACTACAGCTAATATTTCAGTGTGCTGTTCATACTGTAGTACATCGCAAAGAATATTGGAGAGGAACACCTGGCGAGATATATAAACCACACAGCCAAGTATATTCCATTAATGGATACAGTACATTTATACAAATACTTTAACAAATAGTACATGCATTCCAACTATAATGTATGCATTAACACAGTTAGTATGCACATTACAAATGTATTAATTTGGTTTGCCTGCTGTTAGTTTTAAAGGTGACAGAAGCCAAAGAAGTGTTTTTAAATCACTTGGTTTCGGCATTTTTATCACAGGCTACAAATTAGTTTTTTGTAACAAACAGCAACAACAGCTGTATGTTTATAGATACATGGGCTAGCACTTCAATGGAAATAAAAATTGCAAAGGTTGTAAAATGGGCTTACAGCTCACTGTTACTCCAACGCACAAAGTTAAGATCCACATCACAGTCACTGTAACCACAATCCACTCACCAGACACATCAAAAACCTATCCAAAGACAAACTGATGGTGATCGGGTAATACAGTAGCTTTCCAACTGGCCTCTCATCTCCTTAGCTGGGTTTGATTCCATCCTAGACAGAAATAGTTTAGGGCACAAAAACAGAATTACCTGGAAGAACTCAGCAGGTCTGGCAGCATCGGCGGAGAAGAAAAGAGTCGACGTTTCGAGTCCTCATGACCCTTCAACAGAACTGAGTATAGTTAGGAGAGGGGTGAAATATAAGCTGGTTTAAGGTGGGGGGCGGCGGGGAGAGAAGTTGAGGGTGGGGTGGTTGTAGGGACAAGCAAGCAGTGATAGGAGCAGATAATCAAAAGATGTCACAGACAAAAGGATCAAAGAGGTGTTGAAGGTGGTGATATTATCTAAGAAAATGTGCTAATTAAGAATAGATGGCAGGACACTCAATGTACAGCTCTAGTGGGGGTGGGGTGGAAAGATGACAAGGTATTAGTTGTAGATTTAAAAATAATGGAAATAGGTGGGAAAAGAAAAATCTATATAAATTATTGAAAAAAACAAAAGGGAGGGGGAAGAAACGGGGTGGGGATGGGGGGAGTTGAAGATCTAAAGTTGTTGAATTCAATATTCAGCCCGGAAGGCTGTAAAATGCCTAGTCAGAAGATGAGGTGCTGTTCCTCCAGTTTGCGTTGGGCTTCACTGGAACAATGCAGCAAGCCAAGGACAGACATGTGGGCAAGAGAGCAGGGTGGAGTGTTAAAATGGCAAGCGACAGGGAGGTTTGGGTCTTTCTTGCGGACAGACCGCAGGTGTTCTGCAAAGCGGTCGCCCAGTTTGCATTTGGTCTCTCCAATGTAGAGGAGACCGCATTGGGAGCAACGAATGCAGTAGACTAAGTTAAGGGAAATGCAAGTGAAATGCTGCTTCACTTGAAAGGAGTGTTTGGGCCCTTGGACGGTGAGGAGAGAGGAAGTGAAGGGGCAGGTGTTGCATCTTCTGCATGGGCATGGGGAGGTGCCATAGTTGGGGGTTGAGGAGTAGGGGGTGATGGAGGAGTGGACCAGGGTGTCCTGGAGGGAACGATCCCTACGGAATGCCGCCGGGGGGCGGTGAAGGGAAGATGTGTTTGGTGGTGGCATCATGCTGGAGTAGGCGGAAATGGCGGAGGATGATCCTTTGAATGCGGAGGCTGGTGGGGTGATAAGTGAGGACAAGGGGGACCCTATCATGTTTCTGGGAGGGAGGAGAAGGCGTGAGGGCGGATGCGCGGGAGATGGGCCGGCCACGGTTGAGGGCCCCGTCAACCACCGTGGGTGGAAAACCTCGGTTAAGGAAGAAGGAGGACATGTCAGAGGAACTGTTTTTGAAGGTAGCGTCATCAGAACAGATGCGACGGAGGCAAAGGAACTGAGAGAATGGGATGGAGTCCTTACAGGAGGCGGGGTGTGAGGAGCTGTAGTCGAGGTAGCTGTGGAAGTCGGTAGGCTTGTAATGGATATTGGTGGACAGTCTATCATCAGAAGTTTAGGGCACTCTCAATCCACTTCTTCTATGGTGTAGGACTACAGTGCAGCACTTGATTCTAATTTGAGATTACATTGGCAACCTCACTCAAAGTGACCACATAGCCTGGTATGGGAGAAGGAAATTCTTACCCAGGTGAAGTAGGATCACTTCACTGAGCTTGGGTCTTGGTACATTGTTGACATGGGGTGCCTAAAGTAGAACAGTGCATGGTAGTTGAAGAAGATAATGAGGATAAAATAAGGAGCCCTTTTCCACCCCTCATCTCATCCCCTGTGAATCAGTGCTTCCACTTCAATAACAGAATTTATTACCAATAATGTTGGACCCACTCAGTTACTGAGTGATTCTGCTATTCACTACTCAGGAATTTCCTGGTCTCACTCATTACCATGTACTGGAGCGGAGGGAGAATGGTTGGGGTGATGTTGTGAAGGACACAGAAAAATCATTAAATGACTTGAGATTTGTTGGTTTACCAGTCTCCCAAACTGCCTGGCATTTTATGAATCAGTGAACGTTGGTCCAAAGTTGCTCCACCAAACACCAAAAGCTTTAGAGCTTCGACAGTTTAGCTACCAGTCATTTGGATTGTTTTCATAGAATTGAACAGCATAAAAGGAGGCCATTTAGCCCACTGTGTGGGAACTTTGGAAGGAAGACGGCGGGACAGAAATTGTTGGCCTGCTAGTGAACTCCTGCTATGACTTCATTGAGAATATGATGGATGGGCTTGAAAATAGTGCTGGACCGAGAAGTGCTAGGTCTGAGCTTTCACTGGGAGTTGCACAGGACCTTGCAAGGGCAGAGTCTCTGCCCATCCTTCAAACGGACGATAATCTGTAGATGGCTGGATCAGGAGTGAGGACTTCCCAATTTGAGACTGCCTGTGACTTTAGTCAATAAGGATATGGCACATCTTTGAAGGCCAGTGCACCCAGCCTCCTCAATGTCTCGCCTTGGGGTCCAGGGAGTGGCATGGTCATCAGAAGATTTAGGATAATTGAATTTTGGCTGTTTTCTGAGAGTTTCACTCATGGTGAGGGGGGAAGGGGAGACGCCAGAGGCTGCTATTCCACATATCACCCTAGCCTGGGTATCAAGGTTGAATTTTACATAGGGACAGGCAAGAGCACAAGAGTGCGTATGGCGGAGTGGGTGCCTACTGCTCATAGTTATAGGTGACCTCACATTGACCTTGGATATTGAAGCAGGGTTAGCAACAAAGGTAACTGACTGACAATTGTCCTGTTAATAGCTAGGAAGTTATGAACCTGTGAATGAAGCTAAGTATTACAACCTATTTAAATCCACTGAGTTTTCACTCTTGCCACAGTTTGATTTTTTAAAATATGTTTGATTCATAGTTTGTAGCTTGAGTCAAATAGTCTGTCAAATGGTGTTTACCATCAATCAAAAGACTGAAGAAGCAGTTTGCAGTCCATACCATACCATTGAGATCTTCTATGGAAAAAGGGGTTTAGTGTTTGCCTGGAGGCTGCTGTTCTAGAATATTTGTGATTAAAACCAAGTTTTGGTTCATAGAAAGTGCATGCTTGCCTTTGGAAGCTGACCAATGCTGCTAACTTGAATAATTTTTTTCTGGAAAGAGCCTAAAATTTGATTCATCCATACGCTTGTCCTTCTCCATCCCTGTAACCTCCTCTGCCCTATAACATACCAAAATCTCTGCACTTGTCCAATGCAAGTCTCTTGCACATCCCAGATTTCCTTCGCTCTACCATGGGGAGCCATGTCTTCAGCTGCCATGACCCCAAGCTCTGGAATTCCCTCCCTAAATCTCCTTGCCACACCACCAGGTGGTGGTGTTCCCATCTATCTGCTGCCCTTCTCCTTTGAGGTGGTCGTGGTCATGGGTTTGGAAGGTGCCATCTAAGGAGCCTTGGTGAATTCCTGCAGTGTGTACTACCTACAAAATGCACTGTAGGAATTCACCAAGGCTCCTTCGACAGTACCTTCAAAACCCACGACCACTACCACTTAGAAGGTCAAGGGCAGCAGATAGATGGGAACATCACCACCTGGAAGTTCCCCTCCAAGTAACTTACCATCCTGTCTTGGGAATATATCGCCATTCCTTCACCGTTGCTGGGTCAAAATCCTAGAACTCCCTCCCTAACAGCACTATGGGTGTACCTACACCACAGGGACTGCAGTGGTTCAAGAAGGCAGCTCACCACCACCTTCTCAAGGGCAACTAGAGATGGGCAATAAATGCTGGCCTAGCCAGTGAAGCCCACATCCTGCGAATGAATTAATAAAACCTCCTTTGAGTTCTGGAGTTCCCTCACTAAACTCTCCTCCTCCTTTAAGATGCTCCTTAAAACCCATCTCTTTGGCTAACCTTTTGGTCACCTGTCCTAATATCTCTAAGTGGCTCAGTCAAAATTTGTGGAGCACTTTGGGACAAATTATGACAAGAAAGATATTATACAACTGCAACTTTTTGTTCTGGATACAAGCCAATCAACCCTCTCAATGATCACAGAATTACTTTTCTGCAGACTGATACACTGTGCACAGGATTTTATGTAACATTCATTTTAGTTGCTGGAGTAATTAAACAGCTCTCTGCAACACCACAAGTGTAATGACTTATGAATCTGAGAATAACATCACTATTGATTATACAAAATAACAGATGCTGGTGGGAATTAAATGCTGCAATTCAATTACATTCATGAAGCATTCAAGTTTCATCGTGATCAGAATCCAGAACTGAATTAAAGCTTTAATTTCCTTCAAGCACCAATTCTTAATGCCACATTAATACTGCAGCTCCACTAAGATAAATATCCTGGGCACAACGTAGAATACAGTGAACTGTTAATACATCACTGTCGTATTTCTAATTACATGGAGCTTATATTAATTTGGTTTTAATTTTCAGATGTTGGGGAAGGAGAGTCTTAATCATTTCCTTTAATTTTACATTTTTAACCCAATGCATGTTAGTCAGGATAACGAGACCTTAATTAAATGTACTAATCAAGCTTGTTTTCACTGCCAGTTATTTTGTGGCATCTTGCATTGCGGGTCAGTAAGTTGAAAAGCAAGGAACTTGCATTCATATCTGGCCTCTTTTGGGCCATGATCTCAGGACATCCCAAGATGGTTTTCAGCCATTGTTGTAATGTAGGAAACACAGCAGTCAAATTTGTGCACAGAAAGGTCCCTAAAACAGCAATGTGACTAGATAATCTGTTTTAGAGATGTTGTTTGAATGATAAATGTTGGCCAAGGCACAGGGAAGAATGTCTCTGCCCTTCTTCAAAATAGTGTCAAGGGATCTTTTATGTCCATCTAGCAGTACAGAAAAAGTCATAGCTTATCAGGGGCAGACAGTGGCATATTGGTAATGTCACTGGACTAGTAATCCAGAGGCCCAGGCTGATACTCTGGGGATGTGGGTGGAATATAAATTCCATTAATAAAAATATGGATGAAACGATCGATGTTGGAAATCTGCCATCCTTACTTGGTCTGGCCAACATCTGACTCTACTGCAGTTGGCCTTTGAAACCATTAGGTTCAAGGGCAATTAGGGATTGGCAACAAATGCCCACATCCCATGAAAGAATGAAAACAAATCTCATCAAAAAGACAGCACATCCAACATTGCAGTCTTCCTTCATAATATATTATTATGTGCTCAAATCTCTGACAGGCTCAGAGCATGGCATACTGGCCATGCCTGGCACACATGATTTGACTACGAAGGGCATCCTACTTGGGCCAGAATCTTAAGGCATTTACATACATGCATTTCTGGCAGGAATAATTAGATAACATTCAGGAGCAGGGCTTCTGGCTTTGCTTTTTGACACTCAAGGACACAGAGGGGAGGCCCCTTTTGCTGCCTTGGCACAGACCAGAGATTGAATCTGGGACCTTCCAGGTCTGTATAACTCAAGTTATTCACTGAATAAACTTGGTTTTTTGATGCAGCGAGTAACAATGATTTGGAATACACTGACCAAAACTGATGGTGATGTAAACAGATTCAACAATGTCAGAAAGGCAACTGAAAAGGAAGCATTTGCAGTGGAAGGGCAGGGGAGCGGACCATTGGATAGCTCTTTCAAAGAATTGGCACAGTTGCCCCTCAATTTAGTAAATGGGCCAATAGGGGGACAGTAGTATAGTGATTATGCTGCTGGGTTAGTACAGCAGCTGAAGAATTTAAATTCAATTATCAAATAAAATCAAGTAAAAAGTGTGTGTCAGTCATGGTGACCATACAGCTACTAGATTATTGTAAAAACCCATCTGCTTCATTAATGTCCTTCAGAGAAGGAAATCTGCTGTCAGTTGCCAGCCTGGCCAATATCTGTCTCCAGTCCCACTAATGTGGTGACTCATAACAATCTCTGTAATGACCTGGTAAGCCAGTCTGCTAAAACAAAGTACAAGAATAAAACCACTGTATAGACCCTCTGGCATCAACTTAGGCATTGGATTCAGACATGACAAAGACGGAGACAGCTCTACAAAGTCCTTCTCACTAACGTGGGTGCTTGCGCCAGGATTAGGATAACTGCCCCAGAAACTAGTCAAGCAATAGCTTGATATAGTCACGTTCACGGAATCATACCTTCCAGTCAACATCCCAGGTTCCTCTATCACCGTCCCTGGGTATGTCCTGTCCCCGGCAGGGCAAACCCACCACAGATGGGTATACATGTAGCAGTGTAGAATTGAGAGGGAGTGGCTGGGGAGCCCTTAATATTGACACTGGACCCCATAGAGTTTCAAGACAACAGGTCAAACCTCAGAGCAAAGCAAAATACTGCGGGTGCTGGGAATCTGAAACAAAAATTGCTGGAAAAACTCAGTGGGTCTGACAGCATCTGTGGAGAGGAAGACAGAGTTAACGTTTCGAGTCCGTATGACTCTTCATCAGAACAATTTTGATGAAGAGTCATACGGACTCGAAATGTTAACTCTGTCTTCCTCTCCACAGATGCTGTCAGACCCACTGAGTTTTTCCAGCAATTTTTGTTTTTGTTTTAGGTCAAACCTCATCCCAATTACAACCTATGCCCCTCCCTCAGCTGACGAATCAATGCTGCTCAATTTTGAATATCACTCAGAAGAAAATCTAAGGCTAGCAAGTACACGGAATGTACTCTGAGTGGGAAAACTTCCATATCCAAGACTGGCTCAGTGGCATAACTATTGACCGAGTTGGCCAAGTCTTGAAGGACATAGCTACCAGACTGGACCTGTGGCAGTTGCTGAGAGCACCAACACAAGGGCAAAACCTACTTGGTCTTGTCCTCACCAATCCACCTATTGCAGGTGCATGTGTCTACAACAGTATTGATGGGAGTGACCACCCCAGCCCTTGTGCAGACGAAATTCTGTCTTCACACTAAGCCTAGCCTCCTAGTGTTGTCGATGCTAAATGGGATATCTTCTGAACAGATCTAGTTGTTCAAAACTGGGCATCCACAAGGCTTTGTGGACCATTAAAAGCAGAATTACATTTCATCACAATCTCTAATCTCATGGCCCGGTTTATCACTCACTTGACCATTACCATCAAGGCAAGGGGCCAATGCTTGATTAATGAGGGGTGTAGAAGAGCATGCCAGGAGCAGCATAAGGCTGAGGTGCCAATCTGGTGAAGCTATAACGTAGGACTACATACATGCTAAACAGCTGAAGCAGTGTTCTATAGACAGAGATAAGGGCATCCAATGGATCAGATCAAAGCTCTGCAATCCTGCCACATCCAGTCCTGAATATGGATGGGCATTTAAACAACAGGAAGAGTAGGCTCCATAGACATCCTCATCCTCAATAATGGTGGAGCCCAGTACGAGTACAAAAAGCAAGGCTGAAGTGTTTGTAACCATCTTCAGCCAGAAGTGTTGAGTGAATGATTCAACTCAGCATCCTCAAAGTTCCACCATCAGTGAAGCAAGCCCTCAACCAGTTAGATTCACTCCACATGATATCAAGAAATGGAGGAAGGCACTAGATACAGCAAAAGCTACAAGTCTTGACAACACCCGACTATACTGCTGAAGGTTTACACTCCAGAACTAGCTGTGATCTAGCCAAGCTATTCCAGTGCAACTGCAACACTAGCATCCACCTGACAAAGTGAAAAATTGCCCAGTTATGCCCTGTCCACAAAAAGCAAGGCAAATTCAATTGGGTGAATTATTACCCCAGCAGTCTACTCAATCAATAAAGTAATGGAAGGGGTTCACCAAAAGTAATGTCAAGTGGTATTTACTCACCAATAACCTGCTCACACTTCTGACTTATGCCTAGTAGGAAAGGCTTTGAGGAGTCAGGAGCAACGTTCCCTCTAAGGTATGTGGCCATGAAGCAATTGGGAATGCACCATGTGGTGCAATAACAAGTCAAGCATAACTAACAATTCTTGACAGACCTATCTCTTGGAGCACTATAAGGAAATGGGCAGATTCGCTTTAAGCAAAGAAAGATCCCTCACTGCACAAATTCCATGCCATGTCATTTGGACTAGAAGGGGCTGGAATTCATTGGGGTATGGATGGGAGTTGGGGGAAAAGCAGGTTTCTCTAGCTACAGATTGGTAAAATCCACCAAGAAATCGTGAGGACCCAGTTGTGCTATGGCTCCACTGTTTCAAGAGACAGCTATTCTTGCGAAGTGTCCTGATGATTTAGTGAGCACTCTGAAAAGAAGAACATGAACAAGTGACAGATGGCCCTTGTGGGGGGACGGTGGTGGGGAAAAACGATTGAAAATAGGATAAAAGGGGATAAAACAATGAATAAAACTGAAAATAAAAAAAATAAAAATAAGTGGATAAAAAATAAAAATGCATATTGAAAAAAGGGGGTAAAAAAGGGGTGAGGATAGAGGAGAGTTCATGGTCTGAAGTTCAGCAACTTGTCACTTGTTCATGTTCTTTTCAGAGTGCTTACCCTTGTCCTGCTATTATCACATTCTGCTTTTTTACCTTAATGCCACTATCAGCACCGTCTTTAGCCCTTACCACTATCATTAACACCCCCTTTGTCCTTTTGTTCATGACATCTTTTCCAATCTCTTTGCCCCCACCTATTGCTGGCCTTCTATCCAGCTTCACCCGCTCCACCTCCCTTAAACAGTATAAATTTCATCACATTTTTACTTCTCTTTAGCTCTGAAGAAGTCATGCGAACTCAAAACGTTAACTCTGTTTTTCTCTCTACAGATGCTGCTAGACCTAAATTTTTCCAGCATTTTCTGTTTTTATTTCAAGTTTCCAGCATCTGCAGTATTTTGCTTTTAGTATAGATGGAGCATGGCGGAAGGGCAAATGTTTAAAATTTTAACCAAAAATATTTGGTTACTATGGCTAAGTTTTATCTTTGCCCACATGGTCATTAAGGAACGATGATGAGTGAGCAACTTGAATGAGGTTGAACTGGCATCACTTCTTGGATTGGCAGTGGAGCATACAAGTTCATAATTGTTTTCAACAGGATGTCAGTCTCTAATGAAAGAAGTCGCACTGAAGCTCAGGCAGCACAGCACATAAAATATTGAAGTCATGATCTAGGCCCAGTCTTTTTCCAGCACAGTGAAAGGTAAGGGGGCAGATTTAGAGTAAAATGTCACCATTACATTCAGCCGTTCAGAACTGCAGCAGCTTTCCTATCTCACATTAAATAATGATGAGAATACAGAGAGATTCACTCACGAGGAATGCGGTTATAGCAACTCATTCAATGCTCATATTGAAGGCTTAGTGGGCTAAGTCTTATCAATCTCATGTCATCTATTTCAAGTACCAAGACCCAGGATGCCAATATCACTGGACAGAAACAACCAACAACTGCCAGCTTGACCATTTTTAAAAAAAAAACTTGTTCAAATAGAAAATTAGTACCAAGTAGAGGTGACCTAGATATGGCCCATAAGGCACTTTCAAAGCAAGTTTATGCTATGGTCCACTGGTTGCTTTCAAGTGCCCCAAGTTGTTCAGGCTAAAAGATTTTTCATATCTGAGACAGCTACATCCCTGAACTCTATATAAGCATCAAAGTTGGACTTGTATAATATTTTCAACTGACTGTTCAAGACTGGCTTTACAAGAGGGAGAAAAAAAACAATGGTTGAATTCTCAAACATGCTTTATTTGACCTACTAAACTATTAAGATTTTTCTTTCCTCAATCCCACTTATTTTTCAGTATCTGAGTTGTGTCCCTGGGGCTTTGGATTTACATTTGTGACTCATTATTGAATGTCAGAGTTCAGTGCAAGGCCTGTTAGTCAGCCCTAAGGGTCTACTGTGGGAGATGCAAAGTCATTAGTGAAATCATATGATGTGACTTGTGACTTGCCATGGAAGTGACCCATGTTGGGTTAAGTACCGTAATTTCTGAAACAGAAGTGATGCTTAAAATTTGATGTTTACTGGAAAAAAAAAGCTGCCTTATTTCTTCAAATGTTATAAAATTTAACCTATGCTTTATAATTTGGCTATTCCAATCTCCCTAGGTCATTATACTGAAATTGAACTGAAGGTCACCTGTACAATATAAGTTTTAAATGGGTTGATTTAATGATCCATGAAGAATTAATGGCAAATAAGATGGACAACTTCAATCATTGGGCAGGAACAACTAATGCTTTCAAAGCATGAGCCATTTGTAGCACCTAAAGTCTTGGCCTTACAACTCAAGTTAAAAACACAATGGTTCTTACTCCACTTCCCCAGTAACAATGTTAAACACCAATACCTTTTCATATCACAATGATCTGGTCATAACACAATTTCAGCCTGCCTAGCCACTAAATTGGGTTCTAAAAACTTTAGAAATGACAAAAACAGAAAATGCTGGAAAAACTCAGCAGATCTAATAGCATCTGTGGAGAAAAGAACAGAGTTAACATTTCGAATTCTTATGACTTTTCTTCAGAGTCTGGAAGAGTCAGCTCTGAAGTCATATGGACTCAAAACATTAACTCTGCTTTTTTCTTCTCTCCACAAATGCTGTTAGACCTGCTGAGCTTTTCCAGCATTTTGTGTTTTTGTTGCAGATTTCCAGCATCCGCAGTATTTTGCTTTTATCTTAGAAATGACAAGGCTGCTTTTGTGAAAAACTTGAGGGCCCTACACCTGGGTCAAATGCTTTGATCCCCAAATAATTTTTGCTCTCACCTCTACATTCTCAGTTCCCTTATGACTTACATTGAAGAGTTCTTGGTTTTCTCAGGTTGCTTCCACGTTTACTTGACTTCATATATCTATTTATATTATCCCATTTTAAGCTACTGATAAGCTTAGTGGATTAACCTAATGCTCTCCTGTACACACATTTTCATCTTTTAAACTTCTTTTTGGTTGAAGGACCTCTTTTCAAATCAATGTCACACCTTCATCTAACTTATAACACTAGAGAATCCTCATAAAAGTATTGCATGCAAACAATGTTTTAATAATACTTTTGATTAAACAGATATTTACTTACAGATATAGTGATCTTCATGCCACTCCCAGTGCTCCTCCGTGTCCACTCACTCCTTGGCGAGACAGTTGGCCTGGTTGATACCAAATCTGCCACACTTTGTAAAGTCAGCCATGCTCTAAGTGTTTCCACAATTTTGTACAACCCTGAAAAGTTTCTACGGGTTCTTTAGGGGTTCACAGACCCAAGTCTGAGAACCGTTGCTTTAAACGCACAAACTTTGGAACAGTGTCACCTGGTTCCTAGAGGGCAAGAGTCAATAGTGTAAAATATCTCAGAAACTGACAGAAATAGGCCATTCAGTCCAACTGGTCTATGCAGGCTAAAAGCAAAATACTGCAGATGCGGGAAATCTGAAATAAAAACAGAAAATGCTGGAAAAACTCAAGCAGGTCTGGCAACACCTGTGGAGAGAGAAACAGAGTTAACGTTTCCAGTCCCTATGATTCTTCTTCAGAGATGGTCTATGCAGGCATTCGTGCTTGACATAAGTCAATTCCCACCTAACCCCATTAACATATTCTGTCTCATGTGCTTATCTAGCTTCCCCTTAATAACTGGAGCAATAGGCAATATTCCCCTTGATTTATTGATATTGCTAGGGCAGATACCAACTCGAACTGATTCAAATATGTTTGGTGCTGATCCCTAGGTGCAAAAAGTGGGAAGCCTCTTACTCCCCATGAGTGACGTACTTCACCCTGACTAGCACAATCTGAACTGATCAAGCTCCATTTTAATAGTTCCTTGAATTTTGATGATTATCATCAGCTCAAAAATATTCCTAACATCCTGCACCTCAAATTCAACATCACCAGCACCAGATTCTCTATTCGTTTAGATAAAAACTTTTTAGGATAACACAATTTTTCTTATATTGCTGTGGCATTTCTCAAAGTTGTAGCAATCCTGTAATGGATATCTGATTTATGCTCTTGAGCACAAGAGTATAAAAGAAGAAAACAATTTCACAACAACAAAAAGTTTAGTTCGCAACTTATGAGAGTTAAACAATAAAGAGGGGGCCTGGATCAAAATATCAGAAAAGTGCAATGCTGTTCTTGTATCAAATGAGTCTTTGGAGAATGAACTAGGTTTGGCCTTATTTACTAGGCTCAGCTATGCTGTCACTAGAAGGCACTAAATGCATGATGCTTTTAGACAAGGGTGGGGGAAGGGGGAGAGCCTACACAGAAGAATTCCAATCAAGTCTTGGAAGTAACACCAGCCATTTCCATTGAGGAATGTGCATGCCCTGGAGAGTCCTAAACAGATGAAGAATTAATGGGGGGCGGGGGGGAGAGAAGAGAGAGAGAGAGAGAGAGAGAGAGAGGAGGCATGAGGGTCTGAGGCATGAGGGGGTCAGTAACCCGAGGAGTGGGCAGAAAACAAGGGTAAGAGTGAGACAACAGCAGCAGAAATTCAACATGTCTGACCACATAATCTGTTTGATTCATTCAGTACATGCTACAATTCCCACGCCAATTTATTTTTACTGTGTTCAAAATAGCACAATCACACAATGTCAACTTTTAGCATCAAAAGCGAGAGCCAACTTTTTAAACTGCAGTGGATGCATTTTTCAATTTTTTTTTTTATTATCAGGTTGTACAAGAGTTTACACGCTTTCTCAAAATATGTTAGAATACAAAATAGAGTACATAATGTTTTCCAGGTTACACGGTACTTGCAGAGAGACATATAAAGGATGTGGTTGCAGAGGGTGCAGGTTTGGTGAGTTGGGACTGAAACATATGGTGAAGCTCGTTTCTGGATAAAACTAATATTGCATTCCATGTGTCAAGTGTTTGGCAAAAAAACTATATCCCACTATTCAGCACCTCAAAAGTACAGAATTATACAAATAGAAGACATTAAATACAGGCAACTACATTCCACATAAAGTACACTTTAATATTTATAAAATCATATATACATAAAATGCAATAGAAAGCAATTTGAGCTAAAATACAATTTATACAGTTAACAAAGGCATCAAGTGTTTACATGCTTTGTCTTTATTTCTTTACTTGTATCTAATTCAAACCCTGTGAGTAAAGCTTGGTAGAGTTAGTATTACCGTGTCCATTAAGTATATGAGATGCTAAAAGTGTTTCACTGCGTTAATTCTGTAGAATGATTTTCCTCAAGGTACAGAAATGAAATTAAAGCTTATTCTCTAGGATGTCAGGCAGCAACAGCTGCCTATGAGCTCTGAATGCCCTTAGCATTTTCTCAATTTGCCCATTTACTAGCAACCACTGCATGATTCTGTAAATCAGTCTGGATTAGAAAAAATATACAAAATTAACACTAAATCTTGTTCCTTTTCTTGATATTTTTACTTTTTTTTTAATTTCAAAACTTCTTCCTCTATACAAAGTGGTTGGGGTAGGGTTATCTTCGATGCACCAATTGCTCAAGCTTGATATTCAGCTACAGAGACATGTTTGCCATTAGTTGTCATGGAAACAATCATTTTAAAGATAAAGGAAAGTGATTTTTAATTAACAAATACATAACCCATCTACTTTTATTTTTATAGACTTTGGCTGTATTGCAGACTCTGCAGGTGCCCATCATTAAAGAGAACAAGGTTTTACAAATGGAAGCTTTATCTTACAAATGAGAATATAAAAACTTCGTTTAAAATGGCAGAGGGATTAGGATTAATGTGACAAGTAGGCAAATATCTACAACAGTTACATTATACCTGTAATATATAATGAACCACCATTAATTTATCAGTGCAAGATTCCTTTGCATTTTTCAGCTTTCAAGGGGTAGCGAGAATGCTAAGTCTCACCTTGGCTCAATTGGTAGCATAGTCATCTCAGTTGGTTGATTCAAGTCGCACTGCATACAACCAAAATTGACAAGTGTAGTACTAACAGAATGCTGCATTGCCTGAGGTGTCATCTTTCAGAGACTTGACTACTTCTTCAGGTGAATGTAATAGATCCTACACCACCATTTGGAGAATAGTGGTGAGTTTTTTTTTACATGTCCTGCCAATATTTCTCTTTGAAAACAACCCCAATCAAAATTAAATCAACTGTTTACTCACCTCACTGCTGTTTGTGGCACCTGGCTTTGTGCAAAGTGACTGTCATGTTTGCACCTGGCTTTGTGCAAAGTGACTGTCATGTTTGCTAACCTGACAATAGTGACAATATTTGAAATAGTATTTAATTAGTTGGCACTTTAGGACATCCTGAGGAAATAAAAGGTGGCAAATAAATGGCAAAATAAGTTTTTCCTGATATGCAAGAACAGAATATTCCTTTAAATAAATGTTGTATGTAGGTGGACAGGGACTTGTGCAATTAAAAAGGCACTCAATATTGAGAGTCAAATACAATCCTGAAACCATGGAAAGAAATTACACACATTTCCAACTGCCTCCTTTATACAGAATCCTGTGCATGCCGCCTTGCCGATTGTTTTCAACCCCTTTTACACTACAGCACAGGACAGGATGTGTAACAAAGCAATTTATGTGCAGCTTATTAGTAAATATAAAAATTCCAAATAAAAATAAAGCTGCCATCTTTTTCATGATCTATGCACATTAGGATACCAAAATGTGCCATTAGCTGGCAGTCATGTATTCTAGTGCCAA
This sequence comes from Cetorhinus maximus, assembly GCF_964194155.1. Taxonomy (NCBI): domain Eukaryota; kingdom Metazoa; phylum Chordata; class Chondrichthyes; order Lamniformes; family Cetorhinidae; genus Cetorhinus; species Cetorhinus maximus. The sequence continues at coordinate 68,023,763 of NC_135893.1, forward strand.
TAGTTGCTAACTTTTACCCAGAAATATAACTGTGTTAAAACTGGAGGAGCACTGGGCTGGATTTGGCTTGTACAAATTCAACAACTATTTTGCTCTCATTTTACAATTCTACATTTACAGGGTTAAAGCAGCATACAGTGTGATCCATTTAGTATTTCAATACAAACATCTATGGAATGTACCACATGATAAGCACTATCCTGATTCACCTCAAACTTGCAGGTGAATGACTGAAGATGAAATTTCTCCAAAACCTATTCTTCTCTTTCCTGCTGCAAGGCAACTCAGCAAGAACTTTAGACACTGCTCAACCCCAAGCTGATGCATTCCACAGATGATATACTGATTGTTCTGCACAGTTTCTTGACAATATCTAAGCAGACAGTAATTCAAAACCTCCAATTATACACTTATTGTAATAACATCCAGTCTGTTTAGTGGTAGCTCTCAGGGTCAGATGGCTATGGGTTCAAATCCCGCTCCAGAAATACAAACAAAAATATAAACTGCCACACCAGCGCAGTACTGAGGGAAAGTTGTACTGTCAGAGGTGCCTTTCTGATTAAATTGTTAACCCGAGGCCCTATCTGCCGTCTCAGGTGAATGCAAAAGATCCCACGGTACCATTCTGGCCAATATAAATCCCTCAACCAACGTCACTTTAAAAGGAGAGTGTACTGGCTTATTATCTCATTGCTATTTGTGGGACCTTGAGATATGTAAATTGGTGACCACATTTCATACGTTACAACAGTGGCAACACCTTCAAAGTACTTAGTGCTTCGGGATGACCAGAGGTGGTGAAAAGCACCCTCTAAATGCAAGTTTTCTTCTTTTATAACTGGATGTTCAGGCTGCATTATTTTTCCAAGTTCATCATATTAGCAACAACTGAGAAATTAAGAATCTACTCCATTTATCCAACACTCAGCTGCTGAGTGTTGGAGGTTGGAATTCTTGAAGCTCAAGCCTCATCCGTACAATTCAGTTCCAAGATCTATTTGCTGTTAAACAACCGTTCATCCACACCAACCATGCCTCTCAGCATATTAAAATCTAGAAATTAGAATCCCTTCTCAATATTTTCCTCCAGTGGAAGGAGATTACTTTAGCAACTCTTGAGTTTCACAACTTAAATCTCTATGTTCCAGAATCACATATCAATTTTCTCTGAACATTCTCCAATACAACAATATCCACTGAAAAGTGAGTTGCGTTATCAATGACATTACAAAATTAAAATTGGTTTATACGTAAAACCTTTAAGATACATGTCAGTCCTTGATTAGTGCTGTTAAGAGCAATCTCATTAACCAAATACTAATGAACAATTAAAAGGCAACTCGTTTCCCTCTGACAGATTTGTAAAAAAATTACTGGAGCTCCATTGCAATTCCTGTGAAACTGAACTTGGTGGTTAAAAATCTATCTCTGCATTAAAATGGTCATTTCTATAATGCGGATACAAATCCTGGTGACATTTGTATTTTCAATCCCAAAGTTTAGTTAACTGAATTAACGAGGCGATACAATTCATAACAAATATCAATCCAGAATAACTTCAAATAATTTGGATTGACCTAAAATTAGACCCAGGAGAGGCGACACAATGGGAGGTTAATTGAAAGAGCAGTATTGGATTATGCTGGACAAGAAGCTTTGCAATATGCCTGCAAATGATAAACAAATTGAATTTCAAGAGCAAAATTTATTTAAATTTCATGTAAATGCAGTAAATGAAACCTAGCAAAATGTTCTGGAATGAAATGAATGCACACTGAAGTAATAAGATTTCAACTAGGTTCAACTGTTTTTTCTAGCAAAACAATCTGTAATTGGAATCTGCTGCTTAGCAAGTTCTTAAGTACTATGGGAAAACAGCTTATACAACTTAAAAGGATCTTGCTGCATGCTCAGGAGCTATGGAATAGAATTTCATCAGATATTCCCCTGATTACCCACTTTAACTTCGGTGAAATGGTGTAAACTGTCTTTTATGCCAATTCTACAGGGTTTCCATTGATCTTAAGGCAGGAGATGAGAAGAAATCCCACAGAAATTCTACCCCAGGTCATTTGGCTCAACGCCAGCCATTAGCAACTGAAGCTAAGTGGACTTTTGCAGAGATAAGTGTTTTTTGGGCAGGGAAAGAGAAATAAAACAAGGTGGGCATAAAAGGAACAGGAATTTCAAACTATACAATGGGGAGAATAAACTATCTTAAAAACAGCCAATACTACAAACATTGCCACAAAACAGTCTGCATCAGCTAAATCAGGCACGGGCCAACAGTGAAGCGCTAGTATTGCATCAGCAAAGAAATGAGTTCACAACACACCAGAGAAGGCAACTGAAAAAGCTGGTACGTGACACAAAGTGTTAAGCAACAGGCCAGTACCAGAGACTGTATCAATCCATCTATCTTAACCATAACAAAAAATACCATCTCAAGGAGTGATTCTTGAAAACCCTAAACTTCCTTTTCATGTCATTTTAGTTTTATACAAATACCCTTAAAAACAAGAATAAGGCCAAGGGAGACCTACACAGTGGAATGACCACCAAATTAAGCCCCCATTATGAAGAAATTATTCTGCCAATAAGGCTGGTCGTCCCAAACAGTTTGTACTGTGCTGTGTAAAAATAGGAGGATTAAACAGATGGTGTAACTATTTACTGTTTTAAGCATCTGGGATTTGGTAGGAAGGAGGAGGAGGAAGAGAGAAAGAGAAGGGCAAAAAAAAATCCCTATTGATCCTAAAAGGATCATTTTCCAAGTATGTTTTACTCCGAGTATTTCAAAGGTGGTTAAGTGCACATTACACAAAATACAAATCATGCAAACCTTAAAGCTTATAAATATACACACACCTCATTCTATATAAATTAATTCTGGCTTGTTTTAAACTACATCACGTTCTTCTGGTTCTTAAAGATTGAAACAGTGCAGAGGGAAAACATTTGAACGAGTTCATTTCACAAGAACTTGTCTGAGGAGAGGATGCCACATGCAGGGTAATTCTTTGACTAAGGTCAGTAGACATGAAGATGATTTGAAAAATGGGAAACACTACCAGTTTAAAAAGCAAGTTTTCACCAGAAGACCTGCTCAAAAGATTTGACACTCTAATTCTGATTTGGTTTAGTTTTGCTTAGATTTCCCAGGGAATCTCAAGTCTAGAAAGAAATCATTAAGCAGGGGGTGGGGGGAGAAGAGGAGGAGAGAAATTATTTTCCATGTGAAGTTCATAGAAAATCAATTCAAAAAAGAAAAATGAAAAATATCTTCCCTCATTCATTTTAAATGGTTAGTGAAGGATAACGATAAAAAGCAGACACTATCAACGTGCAGCTGAAAAGGAATGCACTAACAAATTGCATGAGAATCACATTGCATGGGTTGGCAGGTTTGTAGTTTTCAGATGAATGTCACAACTGAAATTCACTGGAAGTTTCTCGAGTTCTGAAATTGGTGAAAATTGGTTTAAAAAAAAGCAACATTTCTTATGATGCACTGAGTACCTAGGCTAATGTGTCATTTTAACACCAGTGTTAAGCCACTCCTTTTAAACAGTTTAACATATTTACCTTTGTTGTGCATTAACCATTTAAAATAAAAATGCCTCTCACAGTACTGCCAAATTGCCTCCAATTGACTTCAATCTCAGGTGAAAACCAGCTGCTCAGGTTACAAAAAATTAACCAATTATTCAAACTCATCATTTCTACTTTCCTTGTAGCAGGGCAGTTTAAACCTATTTGTAATAACCAGCAACAAGAATGAGGCTAAGTGTTGCTGCCTCTCTATTGCTGAAAATGCTTCTTACAGGTTATACCATTTGTTAGACCAATTAGCACTGAATTTAATTGTGATGCTCCACGGTAATTTTGGAATTTACTGACCACACTTTAAGTGAAAATTTGAATTTTCAGAAGGAAGTGAAATAATATCTAACAAGTTCAAGATCTAACCAGACAAACTTAATAGTGCCAGTACAAATCTAAACAAAAAAGTGCTTAAAACTACAGGTAAGTCAAAGACATGAAACACTCAGTTCTTTCATCTCCAGTTTGAACCTGCTGCATTTATCCTGTTAGTGTGTTGCATAAGATATTCAATTAAACCAGATATTAAACCTGGAGGCTTAGAAGAAAGATATGTGCCATTTTGCGACAGTAAAAAAAGCCCAAAGTCCAGATTCCCCAGATACATGAAGGATTTCGAATCAGCTATGCGTACTAATTGTGGTGCTATGAAAAATGTAACTGAAGTCTATGTCACTTACTTCTATTTTCAAGACTCCTCTTGTAATGCTTGGTGGCAGCAGCTACTTACTTCAAAAGAGCAACTCCACGCCTGTGACTCATTCCCAAAACTACCTGTGCTACAAAAGGGTGCACAGCCCATTTGGATTAAGATTTCATTTAAAAATCTTTACACTGCTGAGAATCTATTTGAAAAACAAAAATCAATATGCAACATGCTAAAGGTTAGTGTGATTTTGACCTGTTTTCAGATAAAAACTGAGTTCTGAACAGCACTCCAGACAGCATGTTTCCATGACTTCATCAAACTTAATTTGTAAGGCATTCTATGAATGCTCTACACACAAGTCAGATATGGCCGTAAAGGAATTTTAATTATAATAGCTGTCAGTAACAAACACATTCACAACAAAGAAGGCTGTACCATAAACTCCTGCACTGTCAAACTTGATTGTGAAAAGGTTTACAAGAACAATGAAATAAACTGTCATGCCAGGTCCTTTACGTTGCAGTCCCAAATGTCTAGCAAATTAGCACTACTGTAATAGTAGCCATTTTTGTAGCTATTTGCAGCATTCTCCCTGAAAAGCTATAAAGCAAAGGAGGATCACCATTTCTGGGTGTGCCATCCACACTCTCTGCCAAGAGTGACTTCGGACTCCAGATCCTGTTTGCATTTGGCTGTATTAAATAGTTGAATTCCAGGGAGGGCTCGAGTCCATGAAGTAATTTGGATAATAAACTTTCCCTGAAACTTTAATTGATGCAGACTTCTATGCAAGCACCCTTGAGTTGTTTGCCATTTTGGTACATGGAGCTCAATAGATTGCAATACATGGTTCAGTCACCCAACTTTACCAAACATAACCAGAAAAGAGGCCTTAGTGCAACAAATGTCTAAAACTATTGTTCACTATTGTTCTGATGTCTGAGCACTTGTAGAGAAGTGAAAAGGACACTTATGAGCACTTCCAATAAGATGCTGTCAAGCATCATGCTTTCATGTAATCCATGATGTCTATTTTATACCCATGACCAAAACTATCAGCAACTCTGAGCTCATGAACACAGTGCTGATGGCCGAGGAAATACCAAAGAGCACAACAAAATCCAATGATGATCTCACTACATTTCTTCACTGCAACATCACATCTTTCAAATTCTCCTGCAGAATAGTGTCTTTCACTGCATGGAATACAAACCGAATGTTTTCCGTGTCAATAGCTGTTGTGAAGTGGTGAAACAGTGGTTTGGTGCGATCTCGTCGCTTGTTGTTGAAGCATTGCACCAGGTATTTTTGTACATCCTCCAGCTTGTGAGGGTCCCACTCAAAGTTCGGGAAATATTTCTTAATGTTGACGGTTTTCACCTTCCCCACAAGCAAGTCCATTTTGTTGAGGAACAAAATAATGGAGACAGAAGAAAACAATTTGTTGTTTACAATTGTCTCAAAGATATTCATTGATTCTACCAGGCGGTTTGTCCGCCGGTCTTCCATCAGGACTTGGTCAAATTCACTGGAAGAAGCCATGAACAGAATGGATGTAATGCCATCGAAGCACTGAAACCATTTCTGCCTCTGTGACCGTTGACCACCCACATCTACCATTTTGAAAGGAATGCCTTTAATGACAAAATCGTGCTCCACAATTCCTTTGGTGGCTTTTCTTGCAAGCAGGACATCATGTCTGCTGGGAAGGTAACTCTGAAATAAAGAAACCAAATTAGAGCATACCAGGTATATTGGTGACCATAACAAATTTTCTTTTACCATCTCTTTTCCTGCAACCCCCAACAAAAAAATCCTAAACACATTAAATGTGGAGGAACTTCTGGATTAGCAATACATCAGTTTTAAGATTCTTATTTCACAAGCCCACAATCACAGCAGGTTCAGGCTCCAGCAATGACTGGATACCAGCCAGACATGGAACTGAGCTTGTTGTTTGCTTTTGGAAGAGGGGGCGGGGGGGGGGGAAGAAAGGGAACTGCTTGGCAGGTGTATTTGTTTTCTGAAGGACACACGTGTTTTCCCTCAATTAGGTCCCATGCTAGTGGCATGTTCTACATTTAGGAAAATGATCAAATATCAGTTGCAATGTTCAATGCAAATAACTGCACAGATTTAATTTGATTATCAAAGATTTATAAAGCAGTGAGTGTTCAGTAAATATTTGAAAATGTTCTTCTATGGTGAGATTTGGACACTGTCCCTCAAACTTTGAGCAACTCTAATTTACTTAAAAGAATGTGCAAAATTTAATCTGAATGACAGCAATAATTACTGGCACCACTTGTGGTGTAGACCAAACAAAGCTCAAAAGGCTCAAGTTGATGTTAACTGAAATCTACTCCAATGTTTCTCAGAGTGATTGCAAAGCAATAATTTCGCCAAGGGGATCAAAATCTGGAGTGGTTTGGGTGTTCTAAATCCAATGATATTATTGTCTTGAGATCACTACCACATGTTTAATTGAAAATGCTGTAATATTTCTTATTTCAGTACACAGTTTTTTTAAAAAAACATTCCCCTCCCTCAGTATCCAACATTAATTTTAAGAACTTCAGGCTGGTGAGAACAGTTTTGGTCAGCTTCACTGCCATTAAGATTAAGCTGATTCCAAATTAGTGATCTCAGCTGGCTGTTCCAAGGCTACAAATTAGTTGCAAATCTGCTGCAGTAAAAACATATACTATATTCTCAAAGATGGGTAAACCAGCAATAAATTGTAGTTTGGTAATGTGAATAGTGCAATTGTAAGCTAATGATAATTACTCAATTTACAGCTTGACTAAGTAGACCATTTAAAAAAAATCTACAACTTTCCATGAGACATGGCAGTGATTTCCAAACCACTCCAGTCTGAGAAATCCCTAGCTTGTACTTATGATGTACGATAAACAGCAAAAGTTGGACTGCATTTCTGAATACCCACAACAAACTATGGACAAATACACTACATAATAAACTGTAACAGCCAATAGAAGTGCAGTAGAACTGTTGTGGGTAGAAGAGCAGTTGTATTTCTTGATTGACAGTTTCTGTAAGTTCATCAATTGTTGGTGCACTGCTGTAACTGATGACACAGGGGCAAGAAGCAAGGCCATGGGGAAAATCTAGCATGGAGACTTGAAAATTCAAAAAAACTTCCCAACTTTAGGAATTACCATCAGAAGCAAATGACAGCGATCATGGCCAGACAATCTGAGTGCCTTAAATCAGACAGCAACATTAAGAAGTTCAAAAAGCACAGGTGAAGACAGGACAGAATCACCACAAAATATTCAACATTAGAAATAAAATATCATGTAGAATCATACAGTACAGAAGGAGGGCATTTGACCCACTGAGTCTCGATCAGCTCACTAGTGCTACAAACTACTTCACAAACAAATGCACTGAATGAGAAGCAGACAGAATTCCTATGAACTTGAAAGAGTTTGATTAAAAACAGAGTAGCCTCTCCTCTCTTGCCTTTTAACTCTTTCCTTCCCCTTTTCATCTTCTCAACCCACCCACACCCAAACTCTCCCAACATTCTTCCTACCCCAAACATCTGAGGTGCTGAGTCCACTGAACTGCAAATATTTGTAGGAAGGCTCCCACAGATTTTTTATAATGGATTTTAAAGATATAATAAATACAATTACTAGACTGTTGGAATGTAATCACCTTAGGGTGCAGTTGAGTGCTTGAATAAGGATTCATGGTGTATTGTGGGACCAAGCTGTGAACAAATTAGCTGGTAGGTTTTCACAGAGAATATGACTGCACTGCAAAACTGACTAATTCTGTAAAAATGAGTTTCCTCCTTAACTGTTGGACCTTGGCTGAACCTTGGAGAACAGTCCGGCACCATGACCAGGATTGCGTGCATCATCATCTAAAGGCAGAGGCTACATGATAAAATCCCCTAAGAAGTGGGGTTGGTCTTTATGGTTTTCCACTGATTTCCAGCAGATTTGCAGCTAATTTGTAGCCTTGGAACAGCCAGCTGAGATCACTAATTTGGAATCAATTAAGGATTTGACATCAAAGTAAGCCAAAAGCAGAAGCAGCATTTGGTTAGAAACTGCTACTTGCCACCAATGGGCATTTCCAGCAACACCAGCTTCCACTGCAAGCAAACAGGTGAGCAAGAATGGCACCAATGAAGTCATGGATATCTTCTGCAGCTACAAATGAAATAGTCAGCAGTCTTAAGGAGCCAACCCTGGGTCACGCTAACGACAAATAACATCTGGGGGAACCTAATGTTGCAAACTTTGGCATTATGCATTTTTAGAAGTGATAAGCATTTCATCACTCCCAATGTGAACACAAATCCAATTACTTCAGTTTTTACTAAAATAAAAGCAAAATACTGCAGGTGCTGGGGATATGTGGAGCGAAGAACAGAGTTTAACGTTTTCCGTAATCAAAAAATATTTTACAAATAATATAAAGATTAAATATAAACACCAGCCCATAGAGCCACCATGCACCATGCAGGCATTTGATTTATTTCAACATCTGCCAGTAATTGGTTTCCTACTCGAAACAGTAATCGAATTCAAACTAATTAGCATTAAAAGAGTCTTGTGTACATACAAGACATTGGCATCATTGAAAAAGCCTGTTAAATCCTCCCAGACACACCACCCCACTCTCCTTCAACATGATCTCAGTGGAACCCAATTCTTGCCCAATGCTGTTGGTCTACTCCTGCAAGAGATAATTTTCTGGAGAAAGACAGGCAAAGAATTGCAAAGTGGGGATTTTGACACAGAAAATAGCCTTTCTAATTTTATTCCCCCATATGGATAAGTACCAACTATGGAATTTGGCTACTGAGAAGACTTTTGAGTGTTTGAAAAGGATACATAGGGTGTTCCATGACTTTGTTGTGAACAAATCAACTGGTAGCCTTTCCAAGAATATCATTGCACTCCAAAATTGGTCCATTGAGTGAGACCTTATGAGGCATTTTTAAAGTGTGGTAAGTTGCTACATGTTGGTCTGGTATTGCGTGCAAGTTCAAAACAGCAGTGAGAGGGAGAGAAATTCAACTGGCCCAAAAAAAACCTCATACAGCCAACAGTCACCATTTGCAGATACACCAACCATCATCTTAATGTGATCTTTTCCCCCTATTGATTTGTGTCTTCCACATAATGCAAAATTAAACTTTGATAAATTTTAAACGTATACCCAGTGTAATCTAGCTTTCCAAATTAGCAAAAGTGAATTCCCGATGCTCTGACTGTTAACTTAAAAGAACATTTACACTCACCAATTGTCCAATTTGGTCAAGGTTATCCAGAAAATACTTCACAGATTCACCCTGTTGGCAGGAAAAAGTTTTTAAAAAATCATTAGTTCTAATTTCCAAAATTAAAGTTCATTCAGACGAGGGGAAAAAGATTAACCACAACATTTCTCTTAAAGCAGGGTGAACTCAAACCAGGCATCGAATCATTGTCAGTTATGTTGAAAGTCCTTTTCAATGGTGAATTAAAGGGTAGTATAGCAACATCAGTGGGGAATCTTTTAATTCTGAAGTTTATGTAGAAAGTAAAATATCATTCTCAGATTTCATTCAGCAACCAGACTATAAATCACCTCCAAAACTGTTATTCCAACGTTTCAGTTTCAAGTTTGTTACAGTAAAAAGGTCTAAAATCTAAAGAATTGCTACATATTGGATTTATTGCTATTTGTTTTATAAAAATGTATCTTATCTTTTCACCCACAGAACTTCAGTACATCCCAAATCAACCCACACCTCTCAATGAAAATAGCGACACTGAAACATCAATGTTTAATTGTGGGACCATCTGATTCATCACCAAACACCCACAATTTCACAGAATTTATTTAAACCTATGACCTTTTTAAACTCATTCCTGTTTAAAGAATGAAAACAAATTATACAACAATCTTGTGAAAAACATTAGATTTAAATAAATTTGTGCTGAGTTAATGTAAATATCAAGTCAAGAGTTTTGAAAGCGATTGGTGACGCTGCAGAAAGTCTCCTGCATGGTGGCAGCGAAACCGGCTAGAATAAATGCTTCTTGACCTCTAGTCACAAGTTCCCTCCCTCCTGCCCTCGCTGCTTCTATTGTCATAGATTGTGTTCTCTGAAGGAGCAGCAAGAATTGGGGTGGGGGGGGAGACGACCTGTGATTGGAGGAGCTGCATCAGCGAGTGTGGGAGAGACAGAATCTGTGATTGGAGGAGTAACTCCTCTCAGGTTCTGTTTCTCCCACACATGCTACTCCTCCAATCACAATACTGCATTATTTCCCCACTCTCATTGACATCGCACTTTCAATTGTTCAGCCCTGTTTGAACTAGGGAGGTGGCAAAATCAGATTTATGTTTAGAATGGCGGAATTCCAGAATCCAAATGTCAGAAATCTGCCAAACGGTAGAAATATCTCACCCCTGCACTTAATTATTGTAGATTTGACACACATATCCTAGCATGAATGGAGTACAGGAATGTGGTGTGGATGGTGGTTTCATGATCAGAAAATAGGTCCTATTTGGATATCAAAAGAAATTTTTAGCAGAATGTGAGAGTTTTGCAGTTAATATCAACCTCTCAATGAGAGATCCCCAACATTCCAGGCCTACACAGATCCCCTGCCTTACCCCTTTTCCACTATATTGATGACTGCTGCTTCCTGCTCTTACCCTGAACTGAAAATTTAATCAACTTCGCTTGCATTTTTTGTTCTTTCCTTGCCTTCATATAGTTCACTCAGATTCCTCCTTTCCTTGTCTTCCCTATCTCCATTTCTAGGGATAGGTTGTTAACCAATATCTGATAAACCCAGCAACTCCCATAGGCAGCAGAATTACATCTCCTTCCACCCTATTCCATTGCCTCCATCCCATTCATTCCGACAGTGGCAACTTCCATACCAGTGCTTCCAATAAGTTTTAGTTTATCCTCACACCATCAACAGTCTTGATATTTTATCTCTGCTTTATAGTTGCATTAAGAGTCCTTGACTCATTGTCTAATGGCATGAACTGTACACTTTTTATATCACCTCCAAGACAATCTATTTACTGTATGTGAACTTCTGTTTGCAGGGGCTGTGATTATAAAAAAGGGTTTTACTACAGCAGCAATTGCTTTAGGACAAACAGGTTTATACAGAACAAATGACTCCTGCAGTAAAAAACCTGAGCAAGTGAACATCTCATTTACTCTTGCCATTATGTTCCTTTCAACCAGGCGCAATTAAAACAATAGCTCAATCAACCAGCTAATATTTAGATAAATGATTATTGATCACACCAAGTAGAAAATTTATATTTTTGATGAAAAAATTCTTTGCAAAATAATTGGGGAGTTCCTGAAGAATATCAGCACCTCACCATCTAAATGGTGAGAAATTGCAGATTTCTAGTGCATGAAAGGCTACTTTGCAGGTACAGCAAGTAATTAGGAAAGCTAATAGAGTGTTATTGTTCATTGAGGGGAATTGAATATAAAAGTAGGGAGTTTATGCTTCAGTTGTAGAGGTCATTGGTGATAACACATCTGGAATACTGTGTACAGTATTGACCTTCTTATTTAAGGAAGGATGTAAATGCATTAGCAGTTTAGAGAAGGTTTACTAAACTAATACCAGGAATGGGCAGGCTGTCTTATGAGTAAAGGTTAGACAGGCGAGGCTTGTATCCACTGGAATTTAAAAGAGTAAGAGGCGACTTGATTGAAACATATAAGGTCCTGAGGGGTCTTGACAGAGTGGATGTGAAGAGGATATTTCCCTTTGTGGGAGAAACCGGAACTAGGGATCACTGTTTAAAAATAAGGGGTCGCCTATTTAAGGCAGAGACGAGAAGAAATTTTTTTCTCTGAGGGTCGTGAGTCTTTGGAACTCCCTTCCTCAAAAGACTGGAAGCAGAGTCTCAATGTTTTCAAGGCAGAGCTAGATGGATTCTTGATAAACAATGGGGTGAAAGGTGTGTAGGCAGGAGGTTACAGTCAGATCAGCTATGATCCTACTGAATGGCACAGCAGGCTCAAAGGGCTTGGTGGCCTACTCTTGCTCCTAGTTTGTACGTACATTCGTATTCTATTATAATAACAGCTAATCACAGTAACAAAAACCACAATGTGATCTAATTGAGTTTAGCAACTCAATAAACTAATTCCAACAATCATTAATCATGCATGTTTTCTATTCCTGATGCTTCAGCTCTGAGGGCTGAAGCGCCAAACCATTTGTTGGTAACATTTGCCATTTATGCAGACCCACAATAAAAGACATCAACTCTTATGGATTTATTTTAACTTGTTCCACCCAGCAGAAACAGGACAATTAAAATGGCTTCAGTGGGTTAACAACACTGATCCCACTACCTGCCCACATGCAGCAATTCTAACTTGCTCTAGTGACCCACATAAGTCAGCACTGTTCTTCAAACAAGTACAGGGAGCTCTGATCACAGGGTCACAGTTTGACCACAATTTTAATCCAAGGTCTGTACAGGGAATCCTTCATGGCTTGCCTGCCAGTGACATCAGGAATCAGGGCCAGAAAAGACCCAGAAAGACATGATCATTTTATTATTTTTTGTGTCCTTGTAGATCAGGAAGAATGTTCATTCAGGCCCCAAAAGCTTACCGTGGGCCTCATCTGTCCCAGGCTTGGGTCTCCCTCTCCCAACGGCCTCCTGACCTTCCTGTAAACCACTTGCCCGAGTGCCAGGGACTGTTCTTTAGGCCTCATGGTGGCATCCTTTTGATAGCACTTCCCTCTTGGTTCAGACAAGAAGCTGACTATGCTGATGAGGTCTGGCTGTAAAAAATCTCCCTAACCTTACTCTGTAAAGGCGTTTCGCTATCCACCTAGGCCCCCAACTGCACGGATCTGCCATAATTAAGATCATCTTTTTAGTTTCTAAAAGGGTCATTTTAATAATGAAACTTTCACTTGAAAGAGTTAAATGCCCAGTCTTGCTCTGCTATAAAAGACATTTGTTGCTCTGCATAATTAGAGTCTGCAAGGAGAACACAAGCACAATCCATTTCAGAACCGTTTCACAGTTAAATTCCCTTGACCTACCTCCTACTATTGCTTCTATTATGTCCCAGACAGGGTGGGTGTGTGGGAGGGCTTGCCTGAAACCTCCCCAAACAAAAAGGCTGATAACCAATTTAAAACCGATCTCAATTCAGTCAGGAAGCTCAATCCATCACTTCTTGATCCGACACATGGAAAAACCCGAAATAAAATAATTACAATTGGCTACAACCAATAAACTCTTTTCAGTTCAAGGTTAGACTTGTTAAAATTTGTGCCAAGTCCATCTGTTTTTTGCCCTTTTCACTGCTAATGGGCAGGTAGACAACCTGCCAGTGTGTTTTCTGTTCTGGGATGGTTTTCTGATTTTTCTTCCCTCTATCATAAGGATTCTGCTCATATTCAAACTGGTCCACAGCAGCAGGGAAGAAGCAGTATTTCATTTGATCTCACTTTGAAAGTTTGATATAGAAACAACCCTCTACATCTGACTTCCAGTATTGTGAACAGTGCCAGCACTGACTGATCAATGCTCATCTTCAGCATGGGTGCTCAGAGGTCTCTTTGCCCCAACAATGTAGTGACTTCATTCTGACAATTATGAGGTTCCCATGTTTTCGGAGAAGTGCTTCAAGTTAAAATACAAGATATGCAAGCAGTTTCTATTAAACCTGATTGTGTTTGTGGCAATTTTAGATGTTAAAGGCATTACCTAAATATTTTTAAATCACAGATTTACCTGATCCATGCAAGATAAATTTGAGAATTCATTAAAAAAGTAATTACTATCTAGGATGCAACATTTGCCTGAAAGAAAGCTTTTGAGTATTCAGCCCCACAGCATGTTTCAAAGCCTTCTGGAAAATACAAAGAAACTCTCAATGATGAAGGGAGACACCCTTTGTTTCACTCTGAATACTACCAGTATGAACCGAGTTGGGCCTTGAAGTAAATTAGAACTTTGAGCTGCATAATAGATAATTTACATAATTTACAGGAAATGTACAATATTTCTTCCTTGATTGTCTATAAAGTAATAGTGGTATTAGCTGCATGATCACCTTCTGAAAGTGAAAGTTTCAATATCAATGATTTAAGTTCCTTAATCATTAACTCAATTATTCCTTACTAGACACAATTTCAAACATATTTGTGAAAAACACACTAATTAGATCGAAGGCCGATTCTCACTCAGTACTGATTTTGAGACTGATCTAAACTGGATAAGTAGCTTCACATTTTCAATTAGTCAACCAAACTCTAACCAGACAAAACAAAGTCGGGGGGAAAAATGATTTTTCAATTTTTTCAATAAACCGGAGACCAGTGATCCTTTTAAACGAGGTTCAATACAAATCAGGGACCTTACCATTTTCTTCCCTATAAAATTAGAAGCTTTCTTTTGCAGAGGGTTTTCAAGACAGAATGACCTTCTAGAAACAGGGGTGATAGTCAAATCAATGACAGCTTTTAAATAAGTGGATGAAGTATAAATACTTGAAATGGTAAAGGAAGGTGAATAAGGAGATAGAGCAAAGAATTAGCACGGGTGCAATGTGTTGGATAGCCTCCTCCTGTACAATAAAATTCGATGATTTTATTCAATATTTGAACCCCATAACTTTAGATTCCACATCATTATCTTTAATATTGTTTCATCAACATCTCACTGCTGTTGGTCTGCTAAGTTGACCCTCCATATCATCATGGCCATTTAAAAAGTTTGTCTCGAACTATTCCTAATCACAGCCTGACTTTTACATGCAACAATGGAAATTTATCTTTCCCCCCCCTCAATTCTCCAACATACAATTTCTTCATGTCTTTCATTAGTCTAACGAATAGCCACCGTCTGTCACCTTTGATAGCTCCACACTTAGTCCTTCTTTATCTATCAACATTCTGGATCTCACTGAACATCTCTTCACTGCCTTCCTTGTTCATTTCAGGGACTCAATTCCCTAAACAACTGTCAATTCCATTAAAACTCAAATCTGTCCAATACTAAACAGTGCTTCCAAGTACAGAGAAGCTTGGCTGGCACATCTTTTGCATTTCTGAACAAGACATGAGAAATAGCTTGACAGCTTATCCCTCTGAATTTCACAACTTTTACCAAAACCTCTGTCTTTACCTGCTGTGGTGGTACACGTCCTTCAAACTTTCCTTTAAGCTCAAATACACTGATCGATATTTGCTTCTTCCCCATTTGATTGACAAGGAAGTCAAAGTTATTTTGGGGGGGGGGGGGGGGGGAGCTGCAGACAGGAAAGGGGAGTTAAGGCCAGAATCAGATCTGCCATGATCTTGTTGAATGGCAGAGCGGGCTCAAGGGACTGAATGGTTTACCCTGCTCTTATTTCTTATTACTTCCCCAGTGTGCAGAAATTGAGACTGCTCCAATTCATTCTTTCTCAGGTCTTCAAATCGTGGAACTCACTATCTTCTTATATTCTTCAAACCATGCTACTGTCCAATTTACTTACTGTATTATTTAGTAATGTCAACCCTGCTGACATCCTGCACTATGAGCCTAAAAATAAAATACCTCCCCAGTCCAGAAATCTATTGTTCTGAAACACCAGTTGCTCGGAATTTTTTTTGTATAGAATTACACGTTACCCTAACGTCATTGGCATTTTAGTACAGTACTTTGGGAGCAGAAACATAGAAGATACAGTATTTGGATACTGTATAGAACAATTATCAAATCTTTTGTAATGTTTTAACACTGTTTTTATGTTTCAGATAAATATCTAAGGTGTTTTCATGTTCACATTCTTGTGGTTAGGCATTCTAACATCACTCTATAATCCAGAAAATTCTGAAATCCAGAAATTATTCCTGACTGGAGAGGTTAAAGTGTATTAGGATAAGCAATAAAATTGAGCCTTAATCAGGGCATCATAACAACATTTTTTTTCACTTTATCTTGGTCTCACCAAACCATCAACAATTGAAACCAGGGAAGCAATTCTCCGGACCATACCAAAGGAGCTTGGAACTGAGTATTCCAGTGACAACTCACCCTTGATTCTGTACTCTCACCTGCTGCAAATGCAGAAAAAAATCCAAGGAATTGAATCTACATCCTTCAGCAAACAGAATGAACTCAGCAGGAATTTAACCTTAAGATAAAAGCAAAACACTGCGGATGCTGGAAATCTGAAATAAAAACACCTGGAAAAACTCATCAGAAGAGTCGTTCGGACTCGAAACATCAACTGTATTCCTCTCCGCAGATGCTATCAGAACTGCTGAGTTTTTCCAGGTATTTTTGTTTAAGAATTTAACCTTGATGTTTTCCCACCAAAGCTCATTGCTCACGTGATTAACCTTATAACAGAATCAAATACACAAAAACTCTCTCAACACGTAGCACACAATTCTATTAGATCAACATCTTGGGCAAGTTTTTTAGATTGTGAAAATCCTGAACTTCCCAATCACTGAAAAGAACACATTCTATCAGGTTTTTTATTCCCTCAGCATACTGCATCAATTTGATTCATACATCTGCCCAACAATCATTTACTACAGTGAACAAAATCACGTTGCCTTTCTTTAAAACAAAGAACACCAGCAGTCACATCATCTGCCAATAAAGTTGATTTTTCCGCAATGCGCTACTTCATGATGAAATCTTTTCAAACAGTTCATGTAATGACGCTCACTATAGCATTTACAGACACCAAACTGAGTACCCAATCCGACTTAATTTTGGAAAAACGCTGTAGTAATTGGTTTCACAGCGCAAACAACTGTACACAAAGCAATAAAAGCTTCTTCCCACTGAATGTTCAGCAACAAAAACAGGTTCCTTGCTAGGTTTGTCACCTCTTCTGAAGCACTAAGTACTTCATCTACTGAATGAATGAGTCTTTCATAAGCACATTTACACCACCACAACAACTTGTATTTACATAGTGCCTTTAATATAATAAAACATTCTGGGCACGTCACAAGAGTGTTATCAATCAAATATGACACCAAGTCACATAAGGAGACATTAGAGCAGACTTCCAAAAGCTTGGTCAAAGAGGCAAGTTTTAAGGAGTATCTTAAAGGAGGAAAGAGAGATACAGAGGAGAGTTTAAGGAGGGATTCCAGAGCTTAGGACCTTGGCAGCTGAAGGCACATCTGTCACTGGTGGTAGAATTAAAATTGAGATGAACAAGAGGCCAAAAATGGAAGAGTGCATCTATCTCAGAAGATTGTGGGTTTGAAGGAAATTACAGGTGGAGCAAGGCCATGGCGGAATTTGAAAACAAGGATAAGAATTTTAAAAATCTAGCAGTTGATTAATCAGGAGCCAATGTAGGTCAGATATAGGATGAAAAATGAACAGGGCTTGCAAGTTAAGAGATGGGCAGTAGAGATTTGGATGACCTCAGGTTTATGGAGGTGGAAAATGGGAGTGCACTGTAACAGTCAAATCTAGAGATAACAAAGGCATGGGTGCGAGTTTCAGCAGATGAGTGAAGGCAGGGGAAGAGTTGGGTGATATTACGGAGGTGGAGATAGGTGCGTTTGGCTGATGGCGTAGATATGTGTTCCGAAAGTGATCTTAAGGTCAAGTGCACCACTGAGGTTGCGAATAGCCTGGTTCAGTTTCAGATAGTTGCCAGTGAGAGGGATAGTGTTTGTGACTAGGGAGCAGTCAAAGACAATGGTTTTGGTCTTCCCAATAATTAGTTGAAGGAAATTTCTGTTCCTCTAGGGCTTTACGTCAGACAGGGAGTGAACCGAAAGTGGAGAGGTCGACAGAAATGGTGTTGAAGGTACAGCGGAGTGTCATCAAGTCTATATTTTGAAACTATTGCTTTTTTTTGGATGATATTGCCAAAGGGTCAGGATGTCGATAAGATATAGGGGAGGAGCCACAGAAAATTCTTTATGGAGAACACCAATGGTAATTTCATAGGCATGGGAAGAGAAGCCATTGCAGGTGTCTCTCTGGCAATAACTGATGATAAGAATGGAATCAGCTAAGTGCAGTTCCACCCAGCTGGATGAGTTGGAGAGTTATTGGAGAGGGATAGTATGGTCAACCGCGTCAAAGACAGGTTGAGAAGGATGAGGACAGAAAATTACCACTGTCATAGTCATATAGAATATCATTTATGACTTTAAGAAGAGCGATTTCGGTACTGTGGAAAGGGTGAAACCTCATTGGAGAGTTTCAAACATGGAGTTCGAGGAAAGATGAACACAGATTTGGGAGTCCACAACATTTTCAAGGGCTTGGGTGAATGGAAGGTTGGAAATGGAAGGACAGGAGGAATAGGGTGGGCATTTTCAGAATGGCAGGGTGTAACTAGTGGAGTGCCACAAGGATTAGTGCTTGGCTTCAACTATTTCCAATCTATATCAATGTCTTAAATAAGGGGGTTAAATTTGGATGCCCTTGCAACCATGGAGGGGTCAACTGTTTTGTTTTTGAGAGGGATGATGAGGGAGATTGAAAGGATTAGGGACAGTACTTGAGAGAATGTTAAAATCAGCTAACAAGGAGGTCAGGAAGCTGGGAGCCAGCAGTTTAGGGTAATAGGGTCAAGGGAGCAGGAGGCAAGTCTCATGGACAAGGTGAGCTCAGAGAGGAATGGGGGGAGATAGGAGAGAAACAAGAGCAAGATATGAGTTCAGGCTAGAGCAGGGAGCAGCTTTAGTGTGAGGATGGTCTGTTGGGCTAAGGGGAATAAAGCGGCAAAGGCAGTTGTTTGAACGGCCTCAATAAGAACAAGAAAAAGGAGCAAGAATATGCATATGCCTCTTTATCCTGCTTTGCTATTGAACGGATCACAGTTGAACTTTTACATCAACAGTTTCCTGCCCTTAACTCCCCAGATGCTTTCGTGCCCAAAAGTTTATCGATCCCTGTCTTGAAAGTACTCTGACTGAGCATCCACATCACTTTGGGCCAGAGAATTCCGAAGTTTCACAATCCTTAGAGTGAAGAAATTTTTCATCCCAGTCCTTAGTGGTTGCCCCAATCCCGCCCCCACTGCACGATCCTGGGATTATGATATCCAATTCTAGCATCGACCATGTCAAGCCTTCTCAAAAGTTTTTTTTTGTTTCAATATCATCACCTTCCATTCTTCTGAACTCCAGAAATATAATCCCATTCTCCATAGGACAGCCCTCTCATGCCAGGAATCTATCTAGTAAACCTTTGTTGCACCCAATCTGAATCCTTCTTTAGGTAAGGAGACTAAATCTGTACACCGTCCTCCAGATCTGGTCTCACCAAAATACTATATAATTGCAGCAAGTAGACACTTGCAGACACAGTAGAGGTGGCAGCACAGGTGGTATACAGGTGGGAGGGAGTTCCTCTGGGAGTCCTCAACATCAACTCTGGGCCCTGTGAAGCCTCATGGCACCAGGTCAAACATGGGCAAGGAAACCTGCTGCTGATTACCACATATTGCACCCCCTCAGCTGATGAATCAGTACTTCTCCATGTTGAACACCACTTGAAGGAAGCGCTGAGGGTGGCAAGAGTGCAGAATGTACTCTGGATGGGGGACTCCAATGCCCATCACCAAGAGTGGCTCAGTAGCACCACTACAAACGGAATTGGTTGAGTCCTAAAGGACATAGTTGCTAGGCTGGGTCTGCAGCAGGTGGTGAAGGAACCAACAAGAGGGAAAAACATGCTTCACCTCATCCTCACCAACTTGCCTGCCGCAGATGCATCTGTCTATGACAGTATCGGTAGGAGTGACCACTGCAGTCCTTGTGGAGATGAAGCCCATGTTTGACCTGGTGCCATGAACTTCACGGGGCCCAGAGTCGATGTTGAGGGCTCCCAGGGGAACTCCCTCCCAACTGTATACCACCTGTGCCGCCACCTCTACTGTGTCTGTCCTGTACTGTACTGCCTGGTGGGGCAGGACATACCGAGGGATGGTGATGGTGGTGTCTGGGACATTATCTGCAAGGTATGATTCTGAGAGTACAACTATGTCAGGCTGTTGCTTGACTAGTCTGTGAGACAGCTGTCCCAATTTTGGGGCATGTCCCCAGATGTTAGTAAGGAGGGCTTTGCAGGGTCGCAGGGCTGAGTTTGCCATTGTTGTTTCTGGTGCCTAGATCGATACTGGATGGTCTGTCCGGTTTCATTCATTATTGACTTGTTTTTAGTGGTTCGATACAACTGAGTGGCTTGCTAGGCCATTTCAGAGGGTATTTAAGAGTCAACCACAAATCCTAACGGCTCTCCCCTAATCTCTTGCTGACCATTCTTCCCTGCCTGCATACTGGGGCTCATCTTTCCTATCTACCTACCTATATTGAGGATACCCTCAATGTTGTGAGGCAGTACCGCCATGCTAAATGGGATAGATTTCGAACAGATCTAGCAGCTCAAGATTGGGCATCCATGAGGCTCTGTCAGCTATCAGCAGCAGAGTTGTACTCAACCATGATCTATGACCTCATGGCCAGGTATATCCCCCACTCTACCATTATCACCAAGCCAGGGGGTCATCTCTGGTTCAATGATGAGTTCAGGAGGGCATGCCAGGAGCAGCAGCATGCACACCTAAACATGCAGTGTCAACCTGTTGAAGCTTCAGCACAGGACGACTTGCGTGCCAAACAGCATAAGCAACAAGCAATAAACAGAGCTAAGTGATTCCACAACCAACAGACCAGTTCTAAGGTTTGCAGTCCTGCCACATCCAGTCATGAATGGCGATGGACAGTTAAACAACTCAATGGAGGAGGAGGCTTCACAAATATCGCCATCCTCAATGATGGGGAAGCCCAGCACACCAGGGCAAAGAATAAGACTGAAGCATTTGTAACAATCTTCAGTCAGAAATGACCAATGGATGAACCTCCTCCGGAGGTCCCCAGCAGCACAGATGCCGGTCTTTAGCCAATTCGCTTCACTCCACATGGTATCAATAAATGGCTGAAGACACTGGATACTGCAAAAGCTATGGGTCCTGGCAATAGTACTGAACACTTGTGCTCCAGAACTTGCCGCGCCCCTAGCCAAGCTGTTCCAGTCCAGCTACAACACTGGCATCTACACGGCAATGTGGAAAATTGCCCAGGTATGTCCTGTACACAATGCAGGATAAATCCAACCCAACCAATTGCCACCCAATCAGTCTACTTTTGATCATCAGTAAAGTGATGGAAGGGATTATCAACAGTGCTATCAAGCGGCGCATGCTTAGCAATAACCTGCTCAGTGACGCTCAGTTTGGGTTCTGGCAGGGTCACTCAGCTCCTGACCTCAATAGAGCCTTGGTTCAAATATGGACAAGAGTTGAACTCCAGAGGTGAGGTGAGTGTGACTGACCTTGACATCAAGGCAGCATTTGACCAAATGTGGCATCAAGGAGCCTTAGCAAAACTGGAGTCAATGGGAATCAGGGGAAAACTGTCCACTGGTTGGAGTCATACCTAGCACAAAGGAAGATGGCTGTGGTCGTTGGAAGTCAATCATCTCAGTTCCAGGACGATGATTTTTTTCAGGGTAGTGTCCCAGGCCCAACCATCTTCAGCTGCTTCATCAATGACTTTCCTTCCATCATAAAGTCAGGAAAGGGGATGTTCACTCATGATTGTACAATATTCAGCACCATTCCCAACTCCACAGATGCTGAACCAGTCCATGTCCAAATGTAGCACAACCTGGGTAATATCCAGGCTTGGGCTGACAAGTGGCAAGTAACATTCATGTCACACAAGTACTAAGCAATGACCCGTCTCCAAAAAGGGAATCTAACCATTGTCCCCTGACATTCAATGGCATTACCATCGCTGAATCCCCCACTATCAAAATCCTGAGGGTTACCATTGACCAGAAACTGAACTGGATTAGCCACATGAATACTGTGGCTACAAGAGCAGGTCAGAGGCTGGGAACCCTGTGCAAGTAACTCACCTAATAATGCCTCAAATTCTGTCCACTGTCTACAAGGCACAAGTCAGGAGTGTGATGGAATATTCTCCACTTGCCTGAATGAGTGCAGCTCCAACAACACAAGCAGCTTGACTGCATCCAGGACAAAGCAGCCCACTTGATTGGCACCCCATCCACAAACATTCACTCCCTCCACCACTGACTCACAGTGGCAGCAGTGTGTACCATCTACAAGGTGCACAGCAGAAGCTCACCAAGGTTCCTTAGACAGCACCTTCCAAACCCATGACCACTTACCATCTAGAAGGACAAGGGCAGCAGACACATGGGAACACCAGCACCTAGGAACTCCCCTCCATGCCACTCACCATCCTGATCTGGAAATATAATCACCATTCCATCACTGTCGCTGGGTCAAAATCCTGGAACTCTCTCCTTAACAGTACTGTGGGTGTATCTATGCCAAATGGACTGCAGCGGCTCAAGGTGGCAGCTCACCATTACCTTCTCAAGGGCAATTAAGGATGGGCAGTATATACTGGCCTAGTCAGCGATGCCCACATCCCATGAATCAATAAAAAAAATGCTCATAAGGGACCATAGAAGAATGCCTTGATGGACCTTTCGGAGGATGCTGAGAGAGGTGCAGAGGCAGAAGTTGCAGGCTTACCCAAAAGGGAGTCAAGCCTGGGACAGCACCAGGAAAATAGCAAAATTGAGGAGTGTGGTAGGAATTGGGAGGGAAGAGTACCTGAGAACAGAAATGAAAGTACGCATGATGACAGGAGAGAGAGATCTAGGAAAGGTAAAGAGAACAAACAAAAATTAAAAAATCATCATTGACTAACCTTTATACACAAACTTATAAATTGATTCAAACAAATGTCCTGATGAATCTATTCACAAGTTTATCAGATTTATTATTTTAGAACATGGAAGGATGGCCTCAAATAGGATAAAATCAATTACCGTTATTGGAGGCATCTTATGCCTGTGCTTAACGTTTTCCTATAGAGAGGAATGACAAATCATTGAGAGCTCCTAGCAGTGGGTATTTATAGAAAACAGAAGTGTAGCACCTGGATCTATCTGCTATAGTATGGAAACATGGAAAATTATTTTAAATCTTAAAGCTGAAAAGTTGGATTGCTAGACCCCATTGATTTGTGTCAGTTTTTGAAAGTGAACTACCACTGTTGGGTTAACATAAAATTCCTAATTGTTCACATAACAAGTTAAAAAAAAAACTACCAACCTCCCCAGAAGACTGCAGTAATACGCAAAGATGAAAGTAGTGCTCTGACCCAAAAGGAAACATTGGATCAATATCATACTGTACTACTTTGAAAAAGAGGAGATCTATGTGATTCAACATGGTTATTTCCAGAAAAAAAAATGTAAAAAAAGTCAGAAGATGTTCTCAGGAACTGTTGAGTTATTCAAAGTCTTAACAAGGGTTAACATTACTCTAAGCTGTTTATGGAAAATGCTTCCAATCCCTCAGCGTGCTCATGACCTACTATAGAGTATTTTGCTTGTGGTAATCGGTCTCAAGCTTTAATGAGCACCTTCCGGCAGTTCTACTCTTGCCTTTTTTTTTCCAAAACAGCTGGCTCCGGTTGTTCTTTAGTTTCTAATAACAGCTTGTTTTTTGGGTTGCTTCTATGTCCTTGAAAAAGAATAGCACATATCTAGCCACATCAAGAACACAAATATATAAGCCTGCCCTGCATTTAGCTTTCAACATACCAGAACACCATCATATTGCTTATGGAGAACACGAATCAAGACATCTGCTTAACTTCCAGCTACTTTAAAACAAACATCTTTTATACCGTTTGAAGTGTGAAACTTTACATAGTCAGCCAAACCAAAATTTTCCAATGAATCTCATCAGCAGAAATGTACAGGCCTATACCCCCAGCCAGGCACCACAGAAGATGCTAGGTACACCACTGTACTTTGTTTCCACTATTAGATTTTTGGGATGGGGAAAAGGGAAACTGATCACGAATACAACTACGAACTTCAATTGAATAACATTTCTTGCATGATAGAACTAACCTTTTCCTGTACAAAATGCTTGTCTGAGGGAGCACATGTTCAATGTTTTAAATATGTACTTTTCTTTCAAGAATACGTTGGAAACAAAACATGTACCCGGGGCCCTCGTTCTCCACCTTTAATCAGAGTAAAGATAGTTCTAGTCCATAAATTTCTTAAAACACAAGAGGCATGGATCATATTTTGTTAACAGATCAGCACCTTCATTAGATTTCATAACAAAGAAAAATGTAATGACAAACTGTGCTAAAATAAGTTGCCATTCATGGACAATGTCGTTGCATCGACCATCTCACTCAAGACAAAAATATTTGTCAAAACTTTGCCAATGGTAATCTCTCTTCCGATTCACTTATTAAAAAGAAATCAAAAAGCTGCCTCCTGAACATGCAAAAGTGAATGTCAGCTTTTCGATGCAGTTTATATTCTTTCTGAACTAAATCTCCCTTGTGTCACACATTCCAAATCCTATGAAAACTTGCATTCAGAAATGGTACCATTCCTCAGCAATACAAATAAAAATGTGGAGCTCAGAAAGTGAACGCTTTCAACTCAAATGTAATGATGGCTTTAGAGTAGCTTGGCAGAAGAAAATTTTTGTTGTAAATGCTAATTTCAGTCAGGGTCAATATTTACTTGGATAGATATTAAGATCTTGCAGTCTTATGACGACTACCAGTAATTCACAGGAATACCAGAAGAAGAGTACATCTCTGCGAAGTCTAAAATGCCGGTTCATCTTAATTTCATAGAAAATGTAGAAGAAAGAAATGAGCACTACTTATTATCCATCAATGCAATTTAGAAAGGATTACAAAACACAGATGTTGGAGAGCAATTACATGGCAGTAACCTTAGACATGGGGTCAAACATCAAAGAGGAAAGCTTAAGTACAGCAACTTCCATTCATAAAATGCCTTTAATATGGGGAAAAAAAACAGCACAAGGCTCCTCGCAGATGGATTCCAAGTTGAAGGCAATATCAGAAGAAGTAATCAAAGGTTTAGTCAAAGATGTGGGTTTTAATCAGGGCCATAAAGTGGAGGACAAAGAGGTGGGTGGATGAGTTTAGGGTGGAGGTTTGAGTTTGGGGCCTCAGCAGCTGAATGCATGGTTATGAATGGTGAGGCGAAGTTTAGGGGGGGCAATGTACAAGAGATCAGAGTCAGAAGTTTTTTTGGGGGTGGGGGTAGGTGGGGGTTGAGAGGAGAATGTATAATTGAAGGAGGTTGCAGAGATAAAGAGGGAAAAGGTCACAAAGGGACATTAACACAAGAAAAATAACTTTAAACTGGAGTTCCAGGAACTATTTAGGTCAGAAAGGCGATGGGTGTGTGTGGTGCGAGATATGCCATGAGCTTTGGAGAAGGATAGCAACCATATCAAAAGCTGCAGAGACCAAGGAGGTCTGAGCATGCTGTAATATCCCAACAGAGGATATCATCTTTGATTTGGTCCATTTTAGTTTGGTGCTGAGACAGAAACCTGGCTCCAGAGATTCAAATGTGGAGTTGTGGGAAAGAGTGGCAACACATTCCTGGACTTTGCTGAGGAATGACAGTTTAAAGATAGGATGGTGCTTTGCATGGTGAAGGGTCAAAAGGTTTTTATTTAAAAAAAGAGCAATAGCAGTCATTTTTGGAAGGGAGGCGAAGCAGGCACCCAAGAAGTCACCCAACGTCAGGAAATAGTACCTGAGAAGGCACCATCTACGAGCACAGGGGTCAGAAATATAAATTGGGTGGTCAGCAGTTTAAGGGGAATGGGGTCAAGGGGACATCTCACAGGCAAGATAACCTGGAGAGGGCATGATATAGGAAACAAACTAGAGAAGGTACTAGACTAGGCACTTTACAGCCTTCCGAACTGAATATTGAGTTCAACAATTTTAGATCATGAACTCTCTCCTCCATCCCCAACCCCTTTCTGATTTTTCCCCCTCCTTTTTGTTTTTTCCAATAATTTATATAGATTTTTCTTTTCCCACCTATTTCCATTATTTTTAAATGTATTTCCATCCATTGTTTTAGCTCTACCTTTTAGCCTTTTTCGATTCCTTCACCCCACCCCACCCCCACTAGGGCTATCTGTACCTTGCTCGTCCTGCTTTCTACCCTTAATTATCACATTCCTCTAGATAATATCACCACCTCCAACACCTCTTTGTCCTTTTGTCTGTGACATCTTTTGGTTATCTCCACCTATCACTGGCCCTCTATCCAGCTCTTCTTGTCCCAACCCCCCCCCCCCCACCCCCGCCTTAAACCAGCTTATATTTCACCTCTTTTCTATTTTTCCTTAGTTCTGTTGAAGAGTCATGCGGACTTGAAACGTTAACTGTGCTCCTCTCCACAGATGCTGCCAGACCTGCTGAGTTTTTCCAGGTATTTTTGTTTTTGTTGTTGCAGACTGGGTGACTGCTTTGCGGAACACCTTCCGTCTGTCTGCAAGCATGACCCAGACCTCCCTGTCGCTGGCCATTTCAACACTCCACCCTGCTTTCAGGCCCACATGTCCGTCCTTGGCCTGCTGCATTGTTCCAGTGAAGCTCAACGCAAACTGGAAGAACAGCACCTCATCTTCCGTCTAAGCACTTTACAGCCTTCCGGACTGAATATTGAGTTCAACAATTTTAGATCATGAACTCTCTCCTCCATCCCCACCCACTTTCCGATCCCCCTTTTTTCCAATAATTTATATAGTTTTTTCTTCTCTCACCTATTTCCATTATTTTTATATGTATTTCCATCCATTGTTTTATCTCTACCTTTTAGCCTATTTCGATTCCTTCCCCCCACCCCACCCCCACTAGGGCTATCTGTACCTTGCTCGTCCTGCTTTCTACCCTTAATGTGATCTATTAGCACATTCTTTAGATAATATCACCACCTTCAACACCTCTTTGTCCTTTTGTCTATGACATCTTTTGGCTATCTCCACCTATCACTGGCCCTCTATCCAGCTCTTCTTGTCCTACCCCCCCTTAAACCAGCTTATATTTCACCTCTTTTCTCTTTTTCCTTAGTTCTGTTGAAGAGTCATACAGACTCGAAACATTAACTGTGCTCCTCTCCACAGATGCTGCCAGACCTGCTGAGTTTTTCCAGGTATTTTTGTTTTAGTTTTGGATTTCCAGCATCCGCAGTTTTTTGCTTTTAAACTAGAGAAGGACATGGGCTTTATGTGGAAGTGACCCTAGTGGTAAATTTCACTTGGTGGGCAAGAAGGGGGAGTGGAGAAGCAGCAGAGCAGAAGCAGCTCAACAAATGGCTGCAACCTCAGTAAAAAATAAGTTCAGTATCTTCTTGCTTCTTGTAGGAGTTACAGAGTGGAGGAAGCAGGGGAGAACAGGTTACACAGCCAAGTGCAGGAGAAGCCAGAGGTTATCTTTTTTTTCTCCACGATGATCCTGGATTACCCAATCTTTTTGGCAGATGAGATCAAGGACCAATAGTGCTAACATGATCCAGCCAGATCTGGTGACTAACTAAACTAGTTACTGTCAGGTGCACTCACACCTGTGTAATTTGGGTTTGAGGGAGTGAAGTTGGGGGTCATACCTGGGGAACGATGAGGATGGATTGCAGCCTTGTAAATGCCTACAAAGAGGGATTGGGTTATGTGCGAGAGGGTTTACATCTTCACCAACTGGGCAGTAATCTGGTGGAGTGAATCATCCATGATAGACTTCATTCTGTCAAACTTTCTCAAGTGAACAACTCTACTTTATAAGACCATAATTAATTCTTTTGCTCCTTCCAAAAATGATGGAGCATGATTTAAAACAAATGTATAAGCTTCTCTGCAAATATAATGCTTCCATCCCTATGCAGGTTTTTAAAAAAATACTGAATTGAACCTTGTATGTGCATCGGAGTTTGTTGTAGAATACTTTTTAAAAAAATACAGAGGTGAATGTGAGCTATGACTATTAATGAAGGGGTTTATGGCTGTGCTAAGAATAAAAGTGTTGTCTGCAGCTTCAGGACACAGAACTGGCTAGGATTAATAGTCATAAGACAATATGCCTAAAGGGAGACTATTTATAAGTGGTTTATTTTGAGTACTTTATCTGCCACAAGTTAACCTGTGTTACATTCTATTGTAACAAGCAGTTTGTTGTAAGTTTTCAATAGGATTTCACAAATTTGAGATAGAAAGGAACCACAGTGCTTGAAGACTGTACCACTTCACTTGCACCCCTCCCGCAACCCCCACCCCATCCTCCAACACTACTATCTGAATAGAAATGAACACTGTCGCAGTTTCTTGTCAGGACATTATTGCAAACGTGACCTGCCTCCTATACATGGAGCTGGATTATTACAGTACTCTACTAGCGTACGTGCATATAGTCTGATTTAATTTCATAGTCAAACATGTTTGATGTTAAGTACAGACCCATTTTATAAGCAAACAGGGTGCATTTTATTCCCGCAACTACAGCATTTTATCTTCATTTCATTTAATAAGCCACAACTGACAGTCCCAGTATTAGAAGTAGAGTACACAGCACTGTTATTTCTCAACCAAGAGATAAACCACATTACGGCTACATCAGTATGGCACTACACTTGTGGCTGGAAATTCTTGAATGGTTAAACTTTCTCTCATAGGCAAAACGGACATTGGAGACATGATTTTGCATGACAAATAAACATAACAAGCATTGTTCAGCTAATAACTTTAAATCTCCTTTGTTGCATCTTGTGGAAAGATGCATCCACTGACAGAACAAAACTATATTTAAAACAAAAACAAAATTACCTGGAAAAACTCAGCAGGATCGGCGGAGAAGAAAAGAGTTGACGTTTCGAGTCCTCACGACCCTTCAACAGAACTGAGTATAGTTAGGAGAGGGTTGAAATATAAGCTGGTTAATTGGGGTGGGGGGGGGGGGGGGTTGTAGGGACAAGCAAGCAGTGATGGGAGCAGATAATCAAAAGATGTCACAGACAAAAGGATCAAAGAGGTGTTGAAGGTGGTGATATTATTTAAGAAAATGTGCTAATTAAGAATAGATGTCAGGATACTCAAGGTACAGCTCTAGTGGGGGTGGGGTGGAAAGACTGACAAGGTATTAGTTGTAGATTTAAAAATAATGGAAATAGGTGGGAAAAGAAAAATCTATATAAATTATTGAAAAAAACAAAAGGGAGGGGGAAGAAACGGGGTGGGGATGGGGTGAGGGAGTTTAAGATCTAAAGTTGTTGAATTCAATATTCAGCCTGGAAGGCTGTAAAGTGCCTAGTCGGAAGATGAGGTGCTGTTCCTCCAGTTTGTGTTGGGCTTCACTGGAACAATGCAGCAAGCCAAGGACAGACATGTGGGCAAGAGAGCAGGGTGGAGTGTTAAAATGGCAAGCGACAGGGAGGTTTGGGTCTTTCTTGCGGACAGACCGAAGGTGTTCTGCAAAGCGGTCGCCCAGTTTGCGTTTGGTCTCTCCAATGTAGAGGAGACCGCATTGGGAGCAATGAATGCAGTAGACTAAGTTAGGGGAAATGCAAGTGAAATGCTGTTTCACTTGAAAGGAGTGTTTGGGCCCTTGGACAGTGAGGAGAGAGGAAGTGAAGGGGCAGGTGTTGCATCTTCTGCATGGGCATGGGGAGGTGCCATAGTTGGGGGTTGAGGAGTAGGGGGTGATGGAGGAGTGGACCAGGGTGTCCCGGAGGGAACGATCCCTACGGAATGCCGCCGGGGGAGGTGAAGGGAAGATGCGTTTGGTGGTGGCATCATGCTGGAGTTGGCGGAAATGGCGGAGGATGATCCTTTGAATGCGGAGGCTGGTGGGGTGATAAGTGAGGACAAGGGGGACCCTATCATGTTTCTGGGAGGGAGGAGAAGGCGTGAGGGCGGATGCGCGGGAGATGGGCCGGACACGGTTGAGGGCCCTGTCAACGACCGTGGGTGGAAAACCTCGGTTAAGGAAGAAAGAGGACATGTCAGAGGAACTGTTTTTGAAGGTAGCATCATCAGAACAGATGCGACAGAGGCGAAGGAACTGAGAGAATGGGATGGAGTCCTTATAGGAAGCGGGGTGTGAGGAGCTGTAGTCGAGGTAGCTGTGGGAGTCGGTAGGCTTGTAATGGATATTGGTGGACAGTCTATCATCAGAAATTGAGACAGAGGTGTCAAGGAAGGGAAGGGAAGTGTCAGAGATGGACCATGTGAAAATGATGGAGGGGTGGAGATTGGAAGCAAAATTAATAAATGTTTCCAGGTCCAGACGAGAGCATGAAGCAGCACCGAAGTAACCATCGATGTACCGGAGAAAGAGTTGTGGGAGGGGGCCGGAGTAGGACTGGAACAAGGAATGTTCCACATACCCCATAAAGAGACAGGCATAGCTGGGGCCCATGCGCGTACCCATAGCCACACCTTTTATTTGGAGGAAGTGAGAGGAGTTAAAGGAGAAATTGTTCAGTGTGAGAACAAATTCAGCCAGACGGAGGAGAGTAGTGGTGGATGGGGATTGTTCGGGCCTCTGTTCAAGGAAGAAGCTAAGGCCCCTCAGACCATCCTGGTGGGGGATGGAGGTGTAGAGGGATTGGACATCCATGGTGAAGAGGAAGCGGTTGGGGCCAGGGAACTGGAAATTGTTGATGTGACGTAAGGTGTCAGAGGAATCACGGATGTAGGTGGGAAGGGACTGGACAAGGGGAGAGAGAAGGGAGTCAAGATAACGAGAAATGAGTTCCGTGGGGCAGGAACAGGCTGACACGATCGGTCTGCCGGGACAGTTCTGTCTGTGGATTTTGGGTAGGAGGTAGAAGCGGGCCGTCCGAGGTTAAAATATATTTAAGTTCATACCAAATACAAGAATCACAAAGTAATGTGATGGTGTGAATATAGAACAGTGCAAACAGAATTACACAGGTAAATCACAATTAAAGAGACAACAACGTGGAATTTCAATCTTCAACAAAAAAGCATAATCTCACTTGCTTCAATACACCTTAAAAGAGATGCTATTTACAAAAGCTTGTTCATGCTTTCCATGCACGAAACAAGGTACAATCTGGTGAGGTGTACACAGCTTGTGTCTGGACAAAATAAACAAAGCAATTAAGATGCAACCAGTAACGTTGAAATTGTTTTTGGCCAATATAAGCTTGTTTCAAATGGAGGGACTGTATTAGAATGTGGAATACATCTTAACAAGGGGCTATCAAAATAGAATCAATCACAGTATTTAATATATGAGATTAAATTCTTCAGGAAAAATGTTTGAGTTCAATAGTGAAACATAATACTGACTTGGCTAATTGACTACCTTCTGTCATAAAATCCGAATGATCTGTTCAGTTCCCCTTAAATTACCTGCATGACATCAGTATTTTCAACTGGATTGGGAAGCAACCATTTTATCAACTGAAACCAAACAAATGGTAGTGTCCATTCCATGGACTGCCAGATAGTGAGGGGCTCCTATGTTACTAGATGAAGGGTATACATGAGGCTTGCCTAAAAATGTTATTTTCAAATAGGGAATACAGTTAAAGTTTAAACAGCAGTTTAAACAGCATCAGAATCCAGCATACATATATTCTAGCTTATAATTTTCAGAAACATTTAACAAAACCAAAATGCAGAATTAGACGTAACCAGAACTCTCTACACTTTGCAAATTACAGGGTGGGAGCACCAGAAGTTTGAGCTCATTGGCACGCAATTGGCCATCACAGTTGAAGTGCTGACTCAATTCTCTCTTCTTATTCTACTATCTTTGTGTGCCTGGATATGTATGGCTGCTGCTGTAAATGCCACCCAATGCATGGGTTCTCATGTATCTATAGAGGTTTAGTGTGTGTGTGTGTGTGTGTGTGTTAGTTAATTGAATTAAAGCCAGCTATTCTGGGTGCTTTGATGTCTAGTAGTTTTGACATGTAAACAGAAGTAGAGGGTACATTTGTATTTTGTTGAATAGAGCAAACAAGAGTGGGAGTGAAATCTTGCACCTAGCTGGGAGACACCAGGCAATGTTTATATTACTAATAAAATTGGTACCATGAAGGGGTTTTATTGTTTGAAGAGGTGGAGTTCAAAGGGCATGGTGATACAATGAGAATCTGCATTCAAAATGGGTGGCTAGGTATAAGAGAAGGGAGTTTTGTGTAGGCAAGTCAGAGGCATGTAAGATCTAAGCCTGTAAGCCTACAACTATCTGCAAAGGAACAAATTGAAAGGAACCTCATTTTTAATTTGTAATGTAAAAATGCTTTGCCTGCATTTAGTTTGATATAAAAACCTCTCATGAACTGGTGGTCTTATTCCTGAATTTAGAACTGCAACTCAAAACATACCAATTGAAAATATAGGTTATGACAGTTATTTAAAGTTTCCCTCTGGGATTTTAAATAAACTTTACAAACTGCAGTGTCATAACAAAACCAATGTCAGATGATTAATTTTTTAAAAAACCATCAGTAAAACCAGTATAGCTACAGAGCAATACAAGCACAGAGGGCCAAATGGCCTCTTTCTGTACTGCAGCATGGAAAATACAATTGTTCATCCCTCAAAAATTGCATTTGTCAAAGACAAAAATGGATACTATATGAAGTCTAAACTGAAATAAAGAATAAATCAAAGCATGGTTTCTAGCACTGAAATACTGGTCCACAAATTTTAGCCTGATGCTGAAAATTAAAAGAGACAAAAAAATCATCATTACCTTTCAAGCATCAGTTTACTATTTCTCAATCTTTAAACTAATTTTAAAAAATTATCCTGGGAAACCAGCTACATTTGAGTTTGAACTTCCTTTTAACAGCAGCTAAAATTTATGGACCAGTGTTTCAGTGCTAGAAACCATGCTTTGATTTATTCTTTATTTCTGTTTCTGGTCTTATTTGCTTCAGGCTTAAGCACAGCATTATTGAAAATTCAGGAGTTAAATGTAGGCTACATAACTTCCAAAACTCTATTACAGAATTACTGGAAGTATTATGCACAGAATCCAAAAGGTGAAGAACAACACACAAAAACCATTGGCATCTTTGAGAAACAGTAAGAGAAAAGCTTAAATGTAGGATTCCCTTCCTGATCGGCCAATTTTTTTCTCCCACACAAATAAACAGTACATCAGTCAGAATCCAAATTCAACCTGGCAAGCTTTTAAACAAAGTTGCTCTCCAAAGCCACGAGGGAAGCAAGGGGAAGAAATGCAATTATGGCTATGTTTCACTGACTAACTTGCTGAATCTAGGCTAACCATAAAAGGATGCAACAACCATCAGAAAACACAACAAATAAGTCAAAAGCTGACCCAATCTCAAATCAGGAGACTCATTGCTACTTTCCGATTTTACAACAGTTCTGGGGTAGAAAGTCACACGAGTCACGGAATCAATTAGAGAATTGTTAGCCTCAGTGCTTGAAGCTACAAATATAAAA
Organism: Cetorhinus maximus; assembly: GCF_964194155.1. NCBI lineage: Eukaryota > Metazoa > Chordata > Chondrichthyes > Lamniformes > Cetorhinidae > Cetorhinus > Cetorhinus maximus. The sequence goes on from NC_135893.1 coordinate 68,057,410, forward strand.
AATCCTTTCAACTACATGTATAAAAATAGAGTGTACTACAGGTAATATCTAAGGATAGCAAGAAAATCTAGATAGACTCTTGATATTGACAAATTAGCTCTTTTCTGAACATTGGCTGACTGCCTACAAATTGGCACTAAAACAATTTTCTGAAAGCCCTAAATACTCTCAATTTCTTTAAAATCAACAGCTCGCAAGCAGAGTCAGGGGGTGCTATGATGCATCTTGGAAGATTGAGAGTACAGTTCCAAAATCCTCCAACAAAATGTTGGTTTTCCAATGAAACTTCTTAACTTAAAGGTCATGTGCCACCACATAGTACTGCACCCGGATGACCAAAGACCAACAAGTAAAAAATGCATGAAAAAAAAAATCAGAGGTTTGTGTGACAGCTAAGTTTGAAATTGAAATATTAGAGAGACCAATGCCAACTCATAAGAGGTACAGCACATCCAGCACTGAAGACATTGTTGCAGCTCTCAAGACCCAAAAATTATACTTTTAAATTGCTAGTATAGCTAATCATCTGTGATACAAACTTTGCATTTTTAGTGTAATGGACATGCTAGTTACACCCCCAGTGTTACATTTGCCGTTAAACTTAACAGCTCACCTTAGGATTCAGCACTTGCCATTCTGCAGTGCAATGGATTAGTTAAAAATTTCTAAATTCCAATAAAACTATATTGAATGCACTGCTCCAATAACTAGTTATGAACCCAAGCCTGAATGTTGCTCAGGTTGTGTTGCATGCAGACAATGGACTGCTTCATTATCTCAGGGTTTGCAAATGGAACTGCAGAGTCTGCAACCATCAGCTAACATCTACATCTTATGAAGGAGGGAAAGATATTGAAAAAGCAGCCGAAGACGTTTGGGCCTAGGAAACTTCCGAGGCACTCCTGCTTGATCTCCTCGGGCTGAGACAATTGGTCGTCAACAACCAACCTTTGAGATACGTATGACTCTACTGGTGGAGAGTTTTCCCCAAATCCCAATGACTTCAATTTTACTCAGGCACTTTGATGTCCCCCGCTCAATCAAATGCTGCCTTGACGTCAAGGCAGTCACTAACTTCACTTCTGGAATTCAGCTCTTTTGTCCATGTTTGGACCAAGGCTGTAATGTGGACTGAAGCTGGGTGGTTCTGACAGATTGCAAACTGAGCATCGATGAGCAGGTTAGAATGAGTAAGTGCTGCTTAATGGCACAGTCGATGAACCCCTTCCGTCACTTTGCTAAATGATTGAGAGTAGGTCTTTTGGGCAGTAATTATCTTGTTTTTTGTGGACAGGGTATACCTAGGCAATTTTCCACATTGTAGGGTAGTTGCCAGATAGCATTGTGGCTATACTGGAACAGCTTAGTTAGAGGTGCAGCTAGTTATAGAGCACAAGTCTTCAAAACTACAGCTGAGATTCTGTCAGGCCCTTTGTCTTTGCAGCATCCGGTGTATTGAGCCATTTTTTGATATCAGATGGAGTGAATTGAATTGACTGAAGATTGACATCTGTGATGCTGGGGACCTGAGGAGGAGGCCAAGATAGATCATCCACTCGGCAATTCTAGCTAAAGATGATTGCAGCCCAGTCTTTTAAAATCACATGTTGGCCTCTATCATCACTGAGAATGGGGATATCCATAGATGACCTCCTGTTAGTTCTTTAATGCACGACTGATAAAACTGCAGAGCTCTTATCTGATCTGCTGGTTGTGGGATCACTTAGTTCTGTCTATAGCATTTTATTTCTGCTGTTTAGCATGCATGCAAGTCCTGTGTTGAATAGCTTCAATAAGCTGGCACCTCATTTTTAGGTACACCTAGCAGACCGTCCTACATTCTTCGTTGAACCAGGATTGGTCACCTGCCTTGATGCAAAGGTTACAACAGGTTGGGATGGAATACAATTCTGGTATGCTGATGGCCCATAAGTCATGGATCTAATTTTGAGTAACTTAATCTATTTTGAATCTATCTCAGCTGACACTGCAGTAGTGTCACACAACACAATGGCAGATGTCTTCAGCGTAAAGATGGTACTGCTGCATCTCAGCCAGCTTGGTCAGTTGTGGTGCTGTCGAGTCCAACTTAGAGATGGACATTAAAATCTCCTACCCAGGTTACATTTTGTGCCAGGGTTGTCCTCAATGCTTCTTCCAAGTGGCACTCAACATGGGGGAATATCAATTTGTCAGCTGAAAGAAGGAAGTAGCAATCAGCAGGAGGTTTCCATGCCCATGTTCGCCCATCTGATGCCATGAGTCTTAGGGTGTCTGCACTCAATGTTGAGAGCTCCCAGGGTCACTCCCTCCAGACTGTATATAAATAGTCATTTGGTGGTACAGAACTTGAGTATTGCTGGAAAAAGAGACATGTTTAAGCTTTTTGTCTTTCACTCATCAGGACACCTGCAAGAATACCAATATAAAAGAGGGGAAAACAACAATTTATATTGTCTGTGAAGAGAGGGTCAAGCTGCCTGGTTTAAATTACAAACAATGCTTGGCAGTTAACTGTCAGTCACCATCAGTGGTGCATTCTCCATGGCAATGCCACTTGCCAACCAATCAGCACTCTCTTCACACACAGATTCTAGTTCTGAATACTGTCAATGCCTTCAATAAGTTTATTCCAAATTCCTTTGGAAAGTAAGGCAGGCTGATCCAGAAGTTGCCTATTTAAATCTTTTCACAAGGATGGAAACACTGTTGGAAAACAGTCATCAAATCTTAACACCTAGTCGAATAAATGAATGAAACAAGCAGACACTACAGCTCAATAAGGCAGCCTGATTTCAAGTCTTTAAATTACTCCCTCCAATTAGTTATTTTCCAGTAATATATGTGTTATTGTGCAGTGCTCAATGCACCCAATTTGTACAACACTGATCACATCTTCTAACATTGACTCAGAGATTCACATGGAATTACTTGGAAGTATAATGACCGAATGAGCCTAATAATGATGAGGCAAATATGGTAACCGTCATCAGCTGTCCCTCAAATTCAAGGGTGACATCTACTCGGGGTAATGAGTTTCTGCCTTGGGTCGTTATGTGACTGAACAGGTTGATTTTTGACCCATATAGCTTTGGCCACATTGGGGCAGGACAACCCATGGCATAATGGGATCCGGAGTGCAGAATTTGCTTCCTTTTCTTTGCTTCTCTACCGTTGCTCTGCATCATTAAGATGTTGTGATTCAAAATGTTTTGCAGCTTGATGGATAAGTTGTCATCATTCAGAATGACTGATAGCAAGCTCCTCCTAGTCATTAATGTCAAGCCGCACTTCGAGGAGAGCTTCAGTGTGTCCTGGTAGTGTTTTTTCTGTCCTTCCCTGAACGTTAGCCATTTGAGAGTTGAGAAAACAAGACCTGACCAGTTAATCTATTTTTAAGCAGTAATGATTCAAGGAGCAAATCTTGCCAAGGCAGCACCTGGAGAACTTCCTGCTCTTTTTCAAATAAATAGCGCCATACGATCTTTCATATTCACCCAACAACTGCATAGAAAAATGTGGTTAATCTTTCATCTGAACAACAATACTTCCAACAATGCAGCACTCTTTCTTGAAGGATCAGTTCAAATTATGTGCTCCAGTTCTGAAGTGGAATTTCAGGATGGGGAAAAGAGACTAACATTACCGTGGTTTCCATATCAGAAAGCAAATCCAATGATTCTTGAAATGGCAGATTGCACCCCATGCAAAGTCACACTTCACTCTTGAACACAAAAGTGAAAAGTCAAACTACTGCATGCCTGAATGTGGATTGGGTAAAGGGGCTATGTGCTCACTTCAAAGACAGTATATTTAGCCCCAGAGCTCTTAATACCAGCCATTATCTTTTTCATAACAGAAACATTCTGGTATAAACAATGTACATGTGATCAAGCACTTTCTGTAGAGACCGCAATAGAACATAACAGACAGGAATCTGACTGATACCTAGCTTTTTGCATACTGAAACATGTTATTTTACTCTTCATTGTGGAAAAAGTTTAGTTCGCCCAAGTAACCAAGGTGTTTTACAAAGTCTCATGAATTAATCAGCAGTGAACATCAGCTCAAAACTGTACTAATATTGCTTAGCACCATGTAAACCATAAGGCTCATTTTAATTAACTTCACTCTTGATAGGATTCTCTGGTTAACACTGCTAGGACTGACAAATCCCCTTTAAAGCAGCCAGCACACTCAGCGTCTTCCAGTAGTTAAAGGCTATGTCAATATGACTTGAGGCTTTTCCCAACAACAGGACGGTGGAAGCTTCCACACCAGAATCTGTCCCTCTTTCAACCTGTAGACACCAAATCTACCAACAACTCATGACCCCACAAAAGGACTACTGCAAATAAACCTATGTCACTACATAGTTTTGCAAAACAGATAATTATGACATAAAACAAAAACAGGAAGTTCTGGAAAAACTCAGCAGGTCTGGCTGCATCTGTGGAGGGTGAAACAGAGTTAATGTTTCAAGTCCAATGTGACTCTTCCAAAAAAAAAAGTCACTGTTTTCATTTCAGATCTCCAGCACCCGCAGTATTTAGCTTTTATTTAGATATTGGAGGGTTTGTCTTCAACAAAATAGCTTACCATAGATTATTCAAAATAACATGCAATGGTTCTCCCACAGCGAGAAACATCCAATGTAACCAAAGATGCAGCCACTTTGTTGATGTTATTACAGCAACAGCTAAGTTTATTCCCACACAATTCCCGTTGCTGGACAAAAAAAAGTGATGAGACGAGCAAGCTTTAGAAAATTTCATTAGCAGATCTGCTCATAAAATATCCTGTCAAATCACCACGATACAAGCATCACGAGACCATCAGTTCAACAAAATTAGAGATATTTACTACTCATTCAACTGACAGGCAAAACACTAATTTGACTACATGTGCTTCATAATTCCGGATGCCGGATTCAACATCACCGGTCTCATTTCCAAAGTGATTTTGTTGTGTCTTTCCAGGAGTCAAAGGTATTTCTATTTCTGTAAATTTGATAAGGGTGCAAAATTGACTCCTATTAGTTACTGGGAATACAAAATAAAATCTGAAAAATTGAATTGCTATCAACTGGTAAGTCACAGGGTTTCTTAATGAAGTTTTCCATATGGTGCCAACCCAAGTTCAACAAGAAACTAATTCAGGAAGAGTTCCAGAGGCAAGAGAAGCTGCTTGAAATTTTGGCACTGGGATATGAATAAATTCAAGAGAGTGATCAATGGTTACTGTATTGCAGATGCCAGAAAAATAATGCGCACAGCAACAAAGATCCCAAATGTTGAAAGCATGTACACGGTGATATGCTCACTTATCTGCACCTAGTACAAGTACACCATAGAGGAAATTTTGAAAATTAGCCTATTCAGATAACTGACATGCTTTGCTGCCAATTATTTTCTTGAAGTCTGGAATAAACTCTATGTTCCTCCTTACATGGCTCTTTCGATTCCTATTACTGGAATCGGTCCATTTTTTCCTATAAACTTAAGCAGTGTTTCAATTTAACAACATCTGATTTATTTTCTACTGCAGGTTTTGAGCTGTGGAGTGTGCAAGGGCAAGGGCAGTATTAGTCAGGCTTCCACTCCTAGTCACTTTGCATGAATGCTTGCTAGAAACACGAGAACTGGGTTTTTGCTGTGATGTCCTTGCAGCTGAATATCCTGCTTAAAAATTTGAACATTGGACTTATCTATCTGAATTTAGATTTTTTTTCTGAATCAAATCCTCTCATTTTGCTGTTACCTTTAATAATTTTTCCACATTCGTATTTCAACGAGCATTTATAAAAACACTATCGCTACGATTCCTTCATCCTCCACTAGATCGACCCTACCTCCTTTAATTTTAAAAACTATTTCGCTTATAAAAGCATTATTATTTATGCTGCGTGTTATCTTTTTATATTTCCTTTTCAAATCCCTTCTGCACTGCTGATCTGCCATCTTGTTCACCAACTCTTTTGTCCAATTAATTTTGGTACGATTCCTACTAATCTCACCAAACATCACCCTCTTCTAGTCTAGTATCCTTACCTTTTACGATATTACCCTTTTCTATTTTCATACTGAACCCATTGTAATTACTTTTCCCAATTGGTTTCTTAGCCTGACCAAAATTAAACAGCGTATTACTTGGTTGATGAGAAACAAACTGATCTAGAAAGCAATAGTGGATTCATTTTTGAAATATTCCCTACTCTTACCACATATCTTATACTACATTCTGGGACCAAGTTAATGTAATAACCAGACATCATTGCCCTGTTGCTCTTGCACAACTACCTCAACTGCTTGCAGCTCTCCCCCTCTATATGATCTGCACTGTTTGATAGCCTGTAATGCTTACACATCCAAGTGAATACTGTCTTAATTCAACCCTCTACAAAACATTCTTATGATATAACAGAATCCTGCTGAATCAGTCCTTTGCCTAACTCTACTTTCTGCTCAACTTTAGCTATGTCATTTCCTATCTCACTGAACATTGTCTTTTTTCTGATCCAGCATCCTTACCTTAGGCTCTACATGAAAATGGGAAAGAATAGTGAAGAGTCAAACAATATTATGGTCACTATTTCCCAACTGTTCTCCTGTTCTCAAACTGCTTTTTGTCCCAAATGATTTCCCAAAACAAAAGAAAATAATATTTCTTTCCTAGGTGGGATTAGAAACATACCAATCTAGGAAGCAAACAGCCTTTTCCTTAAATTCCTCTTTATCTCTCCTGAAAATATCAGGAATATTAAGTTTACAATTCTACTTAGACCCAGACCACATTTCTAACAGAGTTACTAAATCACAACCCTCTACCGTAGGTCCCAGCGTATAAGTAAACTGTTGAAGCCCCCAAAAATCCTTCCAAAAACGAGAGCCAAGATATAAACTGCTGTGAACCTTCGTGACACAGTTTGTATCGCCTGTTTGATCCCTTGCTCCCGGTTATAAGGTAACAGTAAGTAACAGGCGCATGTGTGGGGTGAAACATTGAAGCTGACCTCTAATGTGGGAACAGCATGTTATGTTTAGAAAGCTGAGAAGGGGGGTGGGGGTTGGAGGTCAACTTATATGTCAAGGAAATGCAAAACATGATCTTTGAGGCCAGAAAAAATGGGATTGTCTGATATGCCAGGTCGACTTATACACTTCAATGCTTCTAACCCTCTAGTTTTAATTTGAACGCTTTGTACATTCACATGCATTGCACTCAATCCTAACCTCAATTTTAAGGTAATCTTACTCTTAATGTCTCCCTCTTAAATGATTTAATTTGGTTTTTTTGCTTTTATCTTTTCCTATCAACCCTTTTGCCTTCATTTGTTTAGTCACTCTTCCTCTTACCTGCCCCTGCTCTAGTACTTTAAACCGTGCCCTTATATATTTTTTACCCACTCTGACATCTATTACACTGGCTTCAGGGAAGTAACACAACAACTAGGACTCTTGGTTGTAGCTACAAAAGAAATGTAATTATTCTCCTAAATATGGAATCCCTCTTATTACATGGCATCTTACTTCTCTCTGCTCCAGAGTTATCATCGGTTCAGATATATGGTATCAAATGCCTGTTTGCCAATTCAACGCTCTCTGGGTATCCCTACATCTCTTTGATTAGTGGTAGGTCAGAGGATTGGACAGACTTCAAGAACCAGCAAAGAGTGACTAAAAAGATAATAAAGAGGCAAAAAGCAGAGTATGAGAGAAAGCTTGCTAATAATATAAAAACAGATATTAAGAGTTCCTATATGTATTTGAATAGGAAAAAAAGACTAAAGCTCTTGTTGATCCTCTAGAGAGAGAGTCTGGGGAGCTGATAATGGAAAACAATGAAATGGCAGAGGCATTGAACAGATATTTTGTGTCTGTCTTCACGGTAGAAGACTTTGAAAACTTCCCAAAGAAAATTGAGAATCAAGAGGCAATAGGCAAGAACGAACTTAAAGCAATCACCAACACGAGGGAAAAGGTGCTGGAAAACTATTAGACTTAAAGGCTGACAAGTCCCCAGGGCCTGATGGCCTACATTCCAGGGTCTTGAAAGAAGTGACAGCAAGATATTAAATGCATTGGTGATAATCTTCCAAAATTCCTTAGATTCAGGAAGGGTTCCAACGGATTGGAAAATAGCTAGTGTAACACATATGAACATATGAATTAGGTGCAAGAGTAGGCCACTCAGCCCCTCGAGCCTGCTTCGCCATTCAATAAGGTCATGGCCGATCTGATTGTAACCTCAACCCCAAATTCCTGCCTACCCCCGATAGCCTTTCACTTCCTTGTTAATCAAGAATCTATCTAGTGCTGCGACCCTCAGAGGAAAAAATTCTCATCTCGTCTTAAATGGGTGACCCCTTATTTTTAAACTGTGACTCCTCGTTCTAGATTCTCCCACAAGAGGAAACATCCTTTCCATATCCACCCTGTCAAGCTTCTCAAGGTTTTATATGTTTCAATCAAGTCGCCTCTTACTCTTCTAAATTCCAGTGGATACAAGCCTAACTTGTCCAACCTTTCCTCATAAGACAACCCCCCATTCCTGGTACTAGTCTAGTAAACCTTCTCTGAACTGCTTCTAATGCATTTACATCTTTCCTTAAATAGGGAGACCAGTACTGTACACAATACTGCAGATGTGGTCACAACAGTACCTTGTACAATTGAAGCATAGCCTCCTTTCTCTTGTAATCAATTCCCCTCACAATAAATGATAACATTATATTAGCTTTCCTAATTACTTGCTGTACCTGCATACTAGCCTTTTGTGATTCATGGACTGGGAACCCAGATCTCTCTGAATCTCAATCATCTGCAATCTCTCACCATTTAGATAATGAGCTTCTTTTTTATTCCTCCTGCCAAAACAAACAATTTCACATTTGCCCACATTGTACCTCATTTGCCAGATCTTTGCTCACTCACTTAACCTATCTATGTCACTTGGTAGCCTCCGTATGTCTTCTTCACAATTTACTTTCCTACCTATCTTTGTGTCATCAGCAAATTTAGCAACCATTCCTTCGGTCCCTTCATCCAAATCATTAACATAAATTGTAAAAATGCTGAGGCCCCAGCACTGATCCCTGTGGCACACCACTCGTCATATCCTGCCAACCAGAAAAAGACCCATTTATGCCTACTCTCTGCTTCCTGTTAGCTAGCCAATCTTCTATCCATGTCAACATGTTACCCCCTACAGCTTGAGCTTTTATTTTCTGCAATAATCTTTGAAGTGGCACTTTATCAAATGCCTTCTGGAAAGCTAAGTACAGTACATCCACCAGTTCCCCTTTATCCACAGCACGTGTGACTCAAAGAATTCCAATAAATTGGTTAAGCATGATTTCCCTTTCACAAAACCATGTTAACTCTGCCGGATTGCCCTGAAATTTTTGAAGAGCTCTGCTATAACATCTTTAATAACAGCTTCTAACATTTGCCCTGTGAGAGATGTTAAGCTAACTGGCCTGTAGTTTCCTGCTTTCTGTCTCCCTCCCTTTTTGAATAAAAGGAGCTACATGCTTTTTCTTTTAAGTTTGATACTGTCTTTAACTATTTTAGTTAACCATGAATGGTGAACCCTCCCGTGGGAATTTCTCTCTCTCTTTGGAATGTATATATTCTGTGTATTCTGAAATATCCCTTTAAACGTCTGCCACTGAACCTCTATTGACCTATCCCTTAACCTCATTTGCCAGTCCACTTTAGCTAGCTCTGCTTTCATGCCCTCATAATTGCCCTTATTTAAGTTTAAAACACTAGTCTTGGACGCACTAGTTTCTCCTTCAAAATGAAAGTAAAATTCAATCATATTATGATCGCTGCTACTTAGAGGTGCCTTCACTATGAGGTTATCAATCCTATCTTGATACTCAATACCAGGTCTAGCATAGCCTGCTCTTTGGGTGGCTCCAGAATGTGCTGTTCTAAGAAACTATCCCGAAAACATTCTATGAACTCATCTACACTACCTTTGCCCATCTGATTTTTCTAGACCATATGTGGATTTATATATTTGTCTATATCCCCCACAATTATTGCTGCACCTTTCTGACAAGCTCCCATTATCTTTTTTGATTCTCTGTCCTACCATGTAGTAACAATTAGGGGGCCTGTAAACCACTCCCACAAGTGACTTCTTTCCTTTATCATTTCTCATCTCAACCCAAACTAAACATCCCTCTCCATTGTGCTAATACCATCTTTAATTAACAGAGCCACCCCTCTATCTTTTCCTAACTTCCTGTCCTTCCTAAATGTCACCCATCCTTCAATATTTAGGTCCCAATCTATGTCATCCTGTAGCCATGTCTCTGTAAAGGCTATCGGATCATAGTTATTTATTTCTACTTGCACTATCAGTTCATCTGTTTTGTTTCAAACGCTACATGCGTTTAGATACGGAGCCTTTAGTTTTGACCTATTACTTTTGTAGCGCCTAGCCTTATCTGCAGATTTACTCTTAGATTTGTACTCTGTCCCTTCCTGTTTATCATTTCCCATATTAATACCTTTCTCTCTTGCCTGTCTTTATTCCTTGGTTTACTACATCTTCCCAAATTTGATCCCTGGCCCCCAATATTCAGTTTAAACCCCTCTCTACTTCCCTATTTATGCAGCTCGCGAGGACACCGGTGGTGTATAATGTGGGTAAGTGTGAACTTGTCTATTTTGGCAAGAAGAATAGAAAAGCAGTATATTATTTAAATAGATAGAGATTGCAAAACTCGCTGGTACAGAGGAGTTTTGGTGTCCTGGTACATGAATCACAATAAGTTAGTATGTACGTACAGCAAATGATTAGGAAGGCAAACTGAATGTTGGCATTTATTGCAAGAGGAAATGGAATATAAGGTGGGAAAGTTTTACTGCAGTTGTATAGGGCCTTGGTGAGACCACATCTGGAGTACTATGTAGGTTTTGGTCTCCTTATTTGAAAAAGGGTATAATTGCCTGAGAAGCAGTTCAGAGAAGATTCATTCGAATTATTCCTGGGATGATGGGCTTATCTTATGAAGAAAGGTTGAACAGGTTAAGCCTATACTCATTGGAGTTTAAGAATGAGAGGTGATCTTATTGAAACATAAAGTCTTGGGGTGGGGAGGAATTGGATATGGTGGATACCAGGACGATGTTTCCTCTTATGGGGGAGAAACTAGAACTCGGGGACATAGTTTAAGAATAAGGGGTCGGCCTTTTAAGACAGAAATTAGGACAAAATTCTCTCTCTCAGGGGGTCATTAGAGTGTGGAATTGTCTTCCCCTGGAGGTAATGGAGACTGAGTTAGAGAGATTTTTGTTGAATTGTGGTATAGACTTGAGGCATCGAATGGCCTACTCCTGCTCCTATGTTCCACTAACAAAATGGATGGCCACCCATTCCTCATTAAATTACTCTGCCTTGAGGCGGCACCTTTTGCAAATGCACATTCTGTGAACTCTTTAGCCTCCCTTATATGACAAGTAGTCACCAGGGACTACACAAGCTACAGCTGTCCTCTACCATCATTTCCACCTCACCCCCTTCAGCCAATTCTAAAATATTTACTAAAAAGATTAATAGAATCAAAAACTTAGCAACTTAACCTCTCAAGTATAACTTATGGCAAAATACACCCACGGTTCAAATACTTCAGAAACAGTGGCCTTTTGCTGCTCAAGAATAATCTCTCACTGCTTCACTCGTTCATACTGTCTTAACTTACATATAGCCCAACAACCAAAGGTAGAGTCAAACAAACAGAACAGTTAATCATACAATCTACATATAGCATTATTTAATCCACTGCTGGTTCAATCCAGCTCACATACAAGACACCAAATAAACAAGCTTAAACCAATCTTTGTACTGAACATCTAAAATTAGACAAATCAAAGTACAATAGAATAATTAAGTAAAAATTTCAATTCCTGTACCTCTCAGAGTGTAAGGATCACACTTTATTGGCATTCACACTCCACTGGAAATGCAGGCTAAAATTGTGCATGGGTCAGTTATTAAAAGTAGTCTTTAAGACTGAATATGTATAGTTACCAAATCTGTCTTTTCTCCTAAAACTTTATGTCCGAGAAGGGGCTTAATCTCATTTTCAATTAGTACTTGCCTATGGAAGATGAAAAATGTCTCCTTCCCCACACCCCACCAACAAAATTAATTTGATTTTATATATTTAATTAAATATATCTTTCTTAAGTGAAAGAGGTGGCTTTTGGCTGATGTTCTTTTAAAAGAAGGAATGTAAAACAGAAAAAAATGAATAAATTCTATAGATTTTAACTTTTATACAAAAGTGATTTTTTGAATAATCAAGTATTATGAACATTTCAGAAAAGCTATTCTTGAACTTAGACATTTTTTTGACAGATGGAATGATGTAACTTAAGGCCATCTCAATAATGGAATGATCTAACTGAATTCTTTAAATGATAGGAAACTTTCTCACTCTTTTCCTTGGATATTTGTCTACAAATAATAGTTTTACTTGAACTACCCAAGGGAACGAGAGTTCTTCCAATAAGATCTTAAAGTTTAAGACAGCAAACTGGTGGGTATTTTGATTTAACAGGTTTAGTAATGGAGAAAACCCTAAAAATCAGCTTTTAAAACCTTCAATTCTTTTATCTCCAAGGCTTGCTAAGTTTTTAATGACATGCTTTAAAGAAAACGGAGTTACAGACCATGCAAAGTGTCTTGAGGCAAATTAACCTCCTCAGTTCTCAACTTCGACAATGCTGAATCTTCTGCTGAACCTACTTAATAGAAGCTGTCCACCTCATATTTATATCAGCGTAAGCCAGACTGATCAACTGGTAATGTCACGCCTCTGCACTCTTTTCAAACTGATCACATATTATAAAATTACATTTTCTAAAGAGTAGCAGAGAGACAGATGCACTTATGTGGATTACCACATAACATTTGGTTTGTAATAGCAAATACTGAGTCATACACAGCACCACAAAGAAGAAATGCGTAGCTACAGATCTGAAATCTATGATCTTGAGGAGAAAATCTTATCAATTTAAGCTCAAGGTGGAGAAATTGAGCACTTTTCAACATAAGGAAGGAAAGGGATTACATTTATATAGCAACTTCCACAATCTTAGTAAACCTCAAAAATACCTCATTGGCTGAAATGTTTTAACAGCAGTCACTGTTGGAATATAGTCAAATTGCACACAAGGTCCCATAAACAGTAATGATAGGAGTGGCCAGATGTGTTTTGGTGATATTAGTTAAGGGATAAATACTGGCCAGGGCATTAAGATGAATCCCCTGCTCTTCTATGATTAGTGCCATAGGATTTTTAAGTTGACCCAAGTGGGGGGGACACATCCTTGGTCTAATGTTGACTTGACTGTAACTGATCTGAGAGCGGAGCACACTCCCAGTTCTGCACTTAATGGCACCTGATTATGTGCTTAGGTTTCTGGAGTGAGGCTTGAACTCTCAATCTTCTGATTCAGAAGTAATAATATTATATGCCAAGGCTGATACCTAAAAGTCAAGACCTCTAATGTGTTCAGTATGGCTAGAACTATAGTTAATTCTTAGTTCTACCCAAAAACGTCACTCATTTCCAAATGTGGAAAGTCTCAATTTAGTTCTTAGCAGGTATGCGTCCACTGCACAAGCCTACTTGCAATTTGGGACTATTAATAATCTCACTTAAAAGACTAAGATAAAAACAAAATACTGCAGATGTTGGAAATCTGAAGCAAAAACAGAAAATGCTGGAAAAAGTCAGCAGGTCTGGCAGCATCTGTGGAGAGTCCGTAATGACCTGAAGGAGGAAGGGTCATACTGACTTGAAACGTTAACTTGGTTTCCCCCTCCACAGATGCTGCCAGACCTGCTGAGTTTTTCCAGCATTTTCGGTTTTTGTTTCACTTAAAAGACTATTTTTTAAAAAAATGTAAATGCCTTAATTAGTCAGATGGTGAGCTCAGCACCACTAGTATCTCCAGGAGGTGGGAGCTGCCTGCCTGGCACCAGCCACAAAGCCACATATTTGGGGCTGCCACTGCTTTGCCGAAGAGAGTAGGCAGCTCCCTTGAGGGCCAGCAGTGTCTACAGTGATGAAAGGGGCCATACAGCCTAGGTGATGATATGGCACTGAAACCAGCACAAGGAGGCCAGGAAAGGTCAGCTTTAAATAAATGGAGTGAAGGTTTCTGATGGCCCCACAACAAACCTGACAGCTGGGCACTGAACATGTACTAGGCTGTTTAGGATTGCCAAATTAAAGATTCAAAATTGCAATCAAAAACACACAGGTCTCTTAATAAGCTCATTAAGGAGAATAAGGGGCCATTAATTGGTGGCAAACAGGTTCCCCGTTCCTTCCCCACCCCCCGGCAACCCTTTGAAAATTCAAATCTGTCCTGGAGGTGTCAGGGTCCCGAGATGACCACCCGGACCGTGATTTTTAAATCATGCCCGCACAGGGTCCCCACCGTATGTCTCTTTGAAAATCAGGCCCAGGATATCTAAAATGGTGCGCTCCCCACAATTGATCCCTCTCAAGTTTATGCACATGTGAATTTATTCAGAAAAGGTGAAAATAATTTAGTTACACCTTTGACTGAAAAAGGTACATATCAGAATCACAGAGCAGAGACCCTTCGGCCCATCGAGTTTGTACCGACACGTGAGAAACACCTGACCTACCTACCTAATCCCATTTACCAGCACTTGGCCCATAGCCTTGAATGTTATGACGTGCCAAGTGCTCTTCCAGGTACTTTTTAAAGGATGAGAGGCAACCTGCGTCCACCACCCTCCCAGACAGTGCATTCCAGACCGTCACCACTCTCTGGGTAAAAAAGTTTTTCCTCACATCCCCCCTAAACCTCCTGCCCCTCACCTTGAACTTGTGTCCCCTCGTGACTGACCCTTCAACTAAGGGGAACAGCTGCTCCCTATCCACCCTGTCCATGCCCCTCATAATCTTGTACACCTCGATCAGGTCGCCCCTCAGTCTTCTCTGCTCCAACGAAAACAACCCAGGTCTATCCAACCTCTCTTCATAACTTAAATGTTTCATCCTTGGTAACATCCTGGTGAATCTCCTCTGCACCCCCTCCAGTGCAATCACATCCTTCCTATAATGTGGCAACCAGAACTGCACACAGTACTCCAGCTGTAGCCTCACTAAGGTTCTATACAACTCCAACATAACCTCCCTACTTTTGTAATCTGTGCCTCGAATGATAAAGGCAAGTGTCCCATATGCCTTTTTCACCACCCCACTAACGTGCCCCTCTGCCTTCAGAGATCTATGGACACACACGCCAAGGTCCCTTTGTTCCTCAGAACTTCCTAGTGCCATGCCGTTCATTGAATACTTCCTTGTCAAATTACTCCTTCCAAAGTGTATCACCTCACACTTTTCAGGGTTAAATTCCACCTGCCACTTATCTGCCCATTTGACCATCCTGTCTATATCTTCCTGTAGCCCAAGACACTCAACCTCACTGTTAACCACCCGGCCAATCTTTGTGTCATCCGCAAACTTACTAATCCTACAGCCCACATAGTCATCTATGTCATTTACATAAATGACAAATAATAGGGGACCGAGCACAGATCCCTGTGGTATGCCACTGGACACCAGTCACTAAAGCATCCTTCTGTCATCACTCTCTGCCTCCTACAACTAAGCCAATTTTGAATCCACCTTATCAAATTACCCTGTATCCCATGTGCATTTGCCTTCTTTATAAGTCTCCCATGTGGGACCTTGTCAAAGGCTTTGCTGAAATCCATATTACATATTAATTACATATAAAGTTATGAACAACTTACTATCTACAAAAATGGGGGGTGGCGGGGTTATCTTAAAAAATTTGAGATCCTGCTGGGAGTCAGGAGCTGAACCAATGCACCAAGTGAAGGTTTATGAAGCCAACTTCGATGAGCTTCACCAGGTGTGTAAAATAATGCCGTTATTGAGGCAGTCACCCATGCAAAAAGACAGTTGAATAGGAACAGGAACAAGCAGAGCTTTACGGTTGAGTTTATAACAGACTCAAACTGAATACTGATCAAAATAGACAAATACCAGCAGCCATGAAAGCTAGGGGTCACTCTCTGAAGTGTGACTAATGATCTGTGTAAGTCATCATATAACAGACAACTAGCTTCATGTAAAGGAACTTAGCCATTTGTAATAGTTCCTAATTGTTGTAATGCACCAACACTTATTAAAAGAAAATGATCTTAACGGTCAGGTACCTCTAGCTTTCCTCACAATCTCAGTCAATACAATTCTTGAAGGCAAAACATAGCAGCCTAAGCTAACATATAACTCCTAGTGATCACTATACAGCAGCACCATAGATGGTGATTTTCCAATCCGTCCATGTTGATTGTGCATGGGCAAGTAGTGGGAAGGCTGGAAAATGAATAGAATTATATGTTTATGCATCTTCAAAAGATGAACTTTGGTCGAGAAGAAAAACAAACCTTCTTTGGTTTTAATAGGGAGCATTGATTCATTTATTTTAAGGCCATTCTCCCATTAGAAAGGGATTAGGAAAGGGATTCCTTCTTTTTCAGCTTTGATGGTTGTGGGATTTAAATGAACTCCAGACAGCACAGCTACGGATCTTTACCACTTTTTAAAAGTGACATCCACTGTAACATCTAATTAAGGTCAAAGTGCAGGTCTTAATAATCTACAGCTGCATGATATAAATTATTGGTATTTTACAGGATTTGCCCAGCAACTGAGATATTCACTTTAATAATTGCAAGCTGGTACTTAATGGTGATTCCACTTGTGAAAAGATACTGAATATCATCTGACAAGCAACAACACCCAAATAGTCATATTTCAATTTCATTTCATACATAAAAAATTAAGTCTAAAATTAAATTCTAATCAGTCTTCTGTACGCAGTGAAATCATGACATTTCTTTATATATAGTAGCAGAAGTTCTTAGCAAATACAGCAGCATAAAGACATGCTCTGCAACATGCCAAGATAAAAAAACTTTAAGGGACATCATGATACTTAAATTTTACAGCTACATAGCTGTATACATGACTAAAATGCTGCTTACAAGAATTGCATCCAATAAACCCAAAACCAGGGGTTGTGGAAACAGACAAACAAGTTACACTACTGTATTGTAGATCCAAGAGTTTTGAGTAAGATTTCAAAATTATACTGGATGAGAAAACCTTAATCTTTTCCAAATTCTTAGGAAACAAAATGCTTGTGTTCAAAAATAACAGTCGGACCCAGTTTGATGCATCCATTATTTTTGAAACTGTTATGCTCAATTGACTTCACACAAAGGATTTTGAACACAAGTCCCAATCTCACCATGGCAAGTGTGTGTCATTGAATTCAATGAATCTGGCAATTTATGAGCTAACAGCAAAAAAAATTAAGGTTTTGTGGGATTGTGAAACCCATCTTGGCTCATGAATATCCTTCAAGCAAGGAAACCTACTGCCTCTATCTGGTCTAATCTATTCATGGTTCCAGTCTTGTACCATATCAATGACTCTTAAAGCCCTTAGCACAAACAGGGATGGGGAATAAATAGGTCTTGCCCACATACTAGGAACAAATAATTTTTAAAATGGCAATTCCAGATTGTATGGAGGTCTAGAAAAAAAAAAAAGGACATTCAGGTATAGACATTCTGGATGGAAATAAAATCTGAGCCATTTTTTAAAAATCAGCCTGCTGAGATCTAAGCTACAGTTTTAGTTTCACAATGTAGATTACTTTCTCATTCAATAATATACAGAAATGATAGACAGGCAAAGGCCAGTTGGTCCATTGGGCCCATTCTGTAGAGAACTTTATTACCTCTGCCACAACCACACCACCCCTGCAAGCTTCCCACTTACCAGCAGTCATGTAATCTCCTGGGAGAGACATGGTGATATTTTATAAAAAAAATTAGGTCAATTTAGGAAAATAAGAACGCTAGGAAATTCATTTAACCTGCAAAAGCAGTCGAGACAAGTTGTTGGAGGCCACAGAGACAGCAAGGTACACCAGCCAACAATCCAACTTATTTTTGCATACAAAATCATCTTCAGCTAGAATCTTTTCCAGCTGGCAATTTGCTCCAAAGGTTGATGACCTTCTGCAAAAATAAAAACCTCTTGACGTCTAACCAGCTTTATATTTCTGTAAATACATATGCATTTCCATTCAACAGCAAGGATAGATACGGAGGAAGACAAACATGAATTTACACAGCATTTCAAATGTAGAACAACATAACAGGGATCTTTGTGAGGAAAACAGGTGCCAAATCAAAGAGGGAATACATCAGGAGGTTTGGCGAAAAGATTGGGAAGTGGGAAATGAGACACTTAGGAAGAGAATTCCTAATATTGGTGCCTAGTTGGACGAAAGAACAGCTGTCAATGTTGTGGCAAATGCAGAGTTAGATGCACAAGAGCCTGAATCAGGTGAAGATAAGAATCTGAGGGGGCGAATGATTTATAGGCTTGATTGAGGTTCCAATGATTGGCTACCGAGGGCCTGAAAGAAAATGGACGAGAATTTTAAATTTAAGAATTTTAATGAACTGGGATACAATTTACATAGGTGCAGCCAGTGAATATTCTGAAGTTATTACTCTGATACCAGCTCCAAGTTCATCACAACTCATTTCAAAGCAATAACAATGCAAATTTTAAAAGCAAACAAACTAAAATATTTACTTACAATTTATCTTTTTATAGCACAAAAGGATTTTTCACAGCATATGCTCAGTACCAAGTTATAAACAAACCTTAATGAAATCCATATGAAAGCTTTGATTTGGCGCCAAACAGCTCCACAAGATATTCAATAAATTCCACTAACAAATTTAAATAAATAAGCATGCATGGTGGTGCTGCAATGTTGACTTTCATGAAGATCATGGCCTTTTCAGTTTTTGGGTGGGGCATAGCTTATCAGTAAGTAGGGGCAATAAACTGTCAAATCTAGTTTAAGAACTATGTTTTTCCAATCACTTTAAGTATTACTGATATTTTGCAGAGACAAGTTCTGCTTGTGATCAAATTCCGAACACTTGTTTCTGAAGAGGAAACCAACTTTGTCATCACTCTAGTATAGTGGATCTCAAACAGTTATACATCCCCTGGGGGTAACATGGGAGAAATTGTCTAACAGTGGATTTAACTTTTGTATCCTCATTTTTAAATTCATTATTTTCTCACTATATGTGTGGGTGTAAAATAAAATGTTAAAATGATAAATAAAACATCCTAATGGAAGTTTGTTCTGCCATCTGTATTTTTTCCCAAATGCAAGGGCACATGACATGATCCAGGGACAGGCTAGCAGGTTTGTATAGGGAACAGTTTTCATCACCAGCGACCTCTCCGCCTGCTCTTTCAGATTCCCAGTTTGGATCAGAAGTCTCTGTAGAGGGCCTGTGCTTTTCCAAACCACATGGAGCCAGCAGGGTGGTCTGTGGCAATGCATCTTCTAGGAGGAGACGACCATCACTCAATTTACCTGGCCTTATGCTAGAGAAGCAAGACACCTGCTGACTGTTGGCAGTTTCCTGGGCGTGCAAACCCTGGCTAGAAATGGAATTATGGAGTCTGGAAGAGTGGGGAGTCAACTGTTCCAGTCCACTGACCACTCGCTCCAGGAGGCTTGTGTCTATGAGCTGGCTCCTTGGGGGAAGGAGTGCATGGTCCACCCCATCGGGAATCTCTTGCACCCCAAGAGAAGTAAGGTTGCGTCTGCATCCTGTCATCAAGATCAGTGCAGAGGAGCTAGGTGGAATTAATGAGGCTGAATGATTCCTCTGCAGCACCAAGGGGTCTGGGTGTTCTTATGCATGAAACACACAAAGTTAGCATGCAGGTGCAGCAAGTAATTAAGAAGGCAAATGGAATTTTGGCTTGCATTGCTAGGGGGTTGGAAGTATAAAAATAGGGAATTCTTGTTACAACTGTACAGGGTGTTGGTGAGGCTGCACCTGGAGTAGTGTGTTCAGTTTTGGTCCCCGTATTTAAGAAAAGATACGCTGGCATTGGAGGCAGTTCAAAAGAGATTCACTAGGCTGATTCCTGGGATGAAGAGGTTGACTTATCAAGAGCGGCTAAACAGGTTAAGCCTTTATTCATTAGAGTTCAGAAGAATGAGGGGTGATCTTATTGAGACGTACAAGATTCTGAGGGGGCTTGACGGGGTAGATGTTGAGAAGATGTTTCCACCAGTGGGGGAATCTTAAACTAGGGGACATAGTTACAGAATAAGGGGACAATCATTTAAAACTCAGATGTGAAGGAATTTCTTCTCTCCGAGGGTAGTGAATGTCTGGAATTCTCTACCCCAGGGAGTTGTGAAGGCTAAAAGTATTTAAAAGGAGGAAGTAGGTAGATTTTAGAAATATCAGGGAGTTGTGGGCTATGAGGAGCTGGCACGAAAGAGGAGTCGAGGCCTGGAGCAGATCAGCCATGATCTTACTGAATGGCAGGGCAGGCTCAAGGAGCCGGATGGCCTACTCTTGTTCTTTATGTTCTTATACAACGTGGGGCAGAAGAATCTACTGAAAACTTCAACTTAGGTAAGACATTCAGAATTTTCATACTTTTAAACAAAAAAAATCTAACTCTTAATCAATATTGCCTCTAAACTGTGCAACAACCTGCAAGTGCCCATGCAGGTCATGCACAAGATGGCTCCTTTAAAGTTACCTTGCATTTGCTGCCGTGCAAAAAAATTTCAAGGCCTCAAACAATTAAATCAATCGCCCACACAATCCAAAAAAAAAAACAAATTTAGAGGGAACGCTGCTTTTGATACCACAGAATCAGAAAACCTGCACAACATTTAATACTCCATTAGCAAATATATCATACATTTTGTGTAAACAAATACATGATGGCATCAACACTTCTTGATGAAAAAAGTTCAATCGATAGTAATACAAAACAAAATTTTGCATTCATATAGTATACTTTATCATGAAAAATAGCTGATGTAACTCCACAAATGGAAGTTGACAGGAAGGGGGTATAAGCCATGGGGGGAAAGATTTTTTTTGGGGGGTGGGGGGAGGTGACCAAACTTAGTCAAAAAAAAAATTTCTTAGGAAGACCTTTGGAACAGAGACTGTGGACATGCACAGGATACAAGGGGAAGAGTAGAGCTAATGCCATGAAAGGATGCACCACTGGTGAGATAAAAGGGGAGTTGTACTGAAAAAAAAGAGGGCTGAAGGATATTGTGGAAGGTAATGCAAGACTTGGAGGATGTTATAGAGATAGGGTACAATAAGGCCATAAAGAAATTTGATAAGAATAAGTAGTTCAATTTAATGTGTTGTGGGAAAGGGGCCAGTGGTAGTTTAATGACAGGTGAATGGGACTTAGTGAAGACAGGACACAGGTTGCTGTGTTTTGAAAAAGTAGGAGTTTGTGTGGGATTAGAGGGTATTGGAATAGCCACATCTAGAGATGAAAAAGAATGGATAAGGGTTTCGGGCAGCAATGTTGCACAGATGGAAGTAGCTAAATTACTAACATGCTGACACTTCAGCTTCCACATGGTCACGACAAGTAAGTTACACGTCTAAGTCAAAGATTTATGACCCTCTTCTTAAGAGCAAAGAAACAATACATAGATACTAGCCAGACCTGTATCTTTCAAGAACAAGGTTTTAATCACAGTCAATAGTTCTGGAGTTTTTTCCTCCCCACTGATCGGTCCAGTACCAGGACGAACCAGGTTTCACTAAAACCAATATAAGTGCTCTCTTGCCCACATGTCTGTCCTTGGCTTGCTGCATTGTTCCAGTGAAGCCCAACGCAAACTGGAGGAACAGCACCTCGTCTTCCGTCTAGGCCCAACGCGGTCTCCTCTACATTGGTGAGACCAAACGCAAACTGGGCGACCGCTTTGCAGAACACCTGCGGTCTGTCCGCAAGAAAGACCCAAACCTCCCTGTCGCTTGCCATTTTAACACTCCACCCTGCTCTCTTGCCCACATGTCTGTCCTTGGCTTGCTGCATTGTTCCAGTGAAGCCCAATGCAAACTGGAGGAACAGCACCTCATCTTCTGACTAGGCACTTTACAGCCTTCCGGGCTGAATACTGAATTCAACAACTTTAGATCTTAAACTCCCCCTCCCCCCATCCCCACCCCGTTTCTTCCCCCTCCCTTTTGTTTGTTTGTTTTTTTTTCAATAATTTATATAGATTCTTCTTTTCCCACCTATTTCCATTATTTTTAAATCTACAACTAATACCTTGTTAGTCTTTCCACCCCACCCCCACTAGAGCTGTACCTTGAGTATCCTGCCATCCATTCTTAATTAGCACTTTTCTTCGATAATATCACCACCTTCAACACCTCTTTGATCCTTTTGTCTGTGACATCTTTTGATTATCTGCTCCTATCACTGCTTGCTTGTCCCCACAACCACCCCACTCTCAACTTCTCTCTCCCCCCGCCCCCCACCTTAAACCAGCTTATATTTCACCTCTCTCCTAACTATGCTTCAGTTCTGTTGAAGGGTCATGTGGATCCGAAACGTCAGCTCTTTTCTTCTCCACCGATGCTGCCAGACCTGCTGAGTTTTTCCAGGTAATTCTGTTTTTGTTTTATAATAATAAAGCAACTGTAACAAAATGAGCATGCTGCACCTTTAGTACTGGGGAAATTTTCAAAATACAGGCTTGTGACATGGAAGTTTGAAGGTTTAATACTGCAAAAGCATTGTTCAAAACATTTCTTGATGTTACCACGTCTACTGTACTGCATTAAAACTAACTATATTGGGTTATAAACAGACTGGAGGCTTTTTCTCATTCCTACATTCTTAACTTTTTTTTCCCCTTCAGTACACTGACCTTCATTACAAGTTGGAAAAAAATGTGTTGATTATACAACGCCATATGCCTACAAGTCCAAAATTGCACACCACAAATGCTGGCTAACCAATTTTGCATGTACGGCACTGCTAAGCTATTAACTATTACTTTTCACGATATGTTGAAAGCTGCATAATTTCATGCAGGACAAATGGTTGACAGTGACCTTAAGGCTAGAAATCAGTTTCCCCAATAATTTCGCGCATGAGTTCACTGTGTCCTGTGGTACTGAGCCACACACATCAAGAAGGTCCCAGGCTGGAACCCTGGCCTGCGCTGAGTTATACATTAACAGTCTCCTCTTTGCTTCAGTACAGCTGGCAGAAATCCCCAAAACCCATCAATGCCTCAACTTCGGACAAGCAACAAGGAGGCATCCTCTGTGTGTGGGAAGCAGCTCAGTCTAGACAGTTTCCCTTCCCTCCAAATGTATTAATAGAGAAGGCTTAGTGCAAGGATCAGTGAAGATTTGGAATCTAACGCAGGCCCTTTGTCTGGAATCCAACATTCTACAAGACCAAGGCAGAATATTTGTACCTTGGCACCAAGCAGTGCTACAGTTTATTTATTCCTTTAATACTGGCAACACTTTTTGAAAAAAACAGTTAAATGAAATCTTTATTGAACATATTATAGATTATTTAAACAATTGCTTAAATGTGTGAAATACAGTTAATCAAATACAGATCAACAGAATACTTAGTCAATGCCACAAGCAAGATGCATGGAGTAACTTAGCAGAGGAACATTCTGCTCTTCACTGGTCCCATTTAAATATATAAGAAAATGTGCATTAAAAAAAATCATTCTATTCAGAATTATGCCTTTTACACCGCCAAATAAGCACTGAGGAGCGATCTGATTTTTAAAAAAAATACATTTCTGTTGTCTTCAGCTGCATTTATTTTGGTTCACTGTTATCCAATGCTACTGGCTCCTGTCACCAGTCTCGCACAGCCACCAATAATTCTGGAGTTTGCTAACAGCAGTGCCATGCAAAACCCATTATTTACCAGGTTTTCTCAGGAGCTGACTTTTGAAAATCCAGGTGGTCTGCGTTAAGAAAACCTATGCATTAGGAGCCAGAGGAATCAGCATGCTAATAGTCCAATGTAAAAAAAAGTAGCTATTGTCAGAACTTCTCTGTGGCATCATAGTAGGAAATGGCTTCACCAAATAGTTAAATGGGAGGGGATAAAATAAATCAAGTGTTAACATTTTAGTGCAAGAACCAATTCACCAAGTGACAAGTAGACCAAACTATCTATTGACTTCAGGGCACCAGCAGTAACAATCTAAAACAGTATATTGGCTACATGTTGGCATTTTCAAATTGTCTGGAGGCTAGTTATCTGCTGCATCAAGTCCCTCCCTCATATAAATCAATGTATTTTCCCTTCATTCTGTGCAACTCGTTAGAACTTGGTCACTTACCAGCTGAAACTCTCGTCTTCTGTTGTATGCTTCCTTGATTCCTGAATCTTGCCAGAGTGCCCTCAGTGCTGGCACATACAATTGAAATGTGGCTGGCTCTACTGGCATGCCACATTTGTTTTCAAATGCCATGACAAACATTCCATGCTTCTCGTTTTCAGTATTTTCCCAGGGAATGCCCAACTTGTTCCTTGCATCCACCAACACCTTCATACCCTAAAAGAGGGAGATAACAAAGGGAGGTGATTATTAACCACTTAGGTTCTGTGCAATAATTTATGATTACATTATTTTCACATCTACACTATTTGATGATGAGCGGAATGCTGTTACCTGTAAACTCTGCATGAAAATTAACTCTGCACCTTTAATGACTTTTCAAAACAGGAGACATAAATCTTCCCCTTTGTACTCCATACCCCCAAATAAAATCAAGATACTAGTCTGAATCAATTCAGGCTCTGGCCTTTTAGATTGGCGTTACTACCAAC
Source organism: Cetorhinus maximus (assembly GCF_964194155.1). NCBI lineage: Eukaryota > Metazoa > Chordata > Chondrichthyes > Lamniformes > Cetorhinidae > Cetorhinus > Cetorhinus maximus. The sequence goes on from NC_135893.1 coordinate 68,082,221, forward strand.
CGCAATGTGGAACTACACTATCACTGGTGTCATCTGAACAGATTTCTCTTTCTTTTAAAAATTAATCTTTATTATACACATGAAACTGTTTCACATACAAATAGCCACAAGTCTGAAGAAAAGGACAGTTAAAACAGAAGCCATCTAGTTCACTCATTCGCTAGCTTGCAATGCACAGGTGAAATTAAATGACAAAACTGCATAACTTGCGATGCTTTTCATCCTTTAAATAATATGCATTCTCCACATACTACAGGAATCAGATCTAAGCTCTGCAGTCCTGCCATATCCAGTCATGAATGGTGGTGGACAATTAAACAACTCACTGGATGAGGCGGCTCCACAAATATCCCCATCCTCAATAATGGGGAGTCTAGCACATCAGTGCAAAAGATAAGGCTGAAGCATTTGCAACAAATCTTCAGCCAGAAGTGCTGAGTGGATGACCTATCTCAGTATCCTCCTGAGGCCCCCAGCATCACAGATGCCAATCTTCAGTCAATTCAATTCACTCCACGTTATCAAGAAACGGCTGAAGGCACTGGATACTGCAAAGGCTATGGGCCCTGACAATATTCCAGCAATCGTACTGGAGAACTTGCCACGCCCCTAGCCAACTTGTTCCAGTACAGCTACAACACTGGCGTCTACCCAGCAATGTGTAAAGTTGCCAAGGTATACCCTGTACACAAAAAGCAGGACAAATTGAACCTGGCCAATTACCACACCATCAGTCTACTCTCGATCATCAGTACAGTGATGGAAGGGGTCATCAACAGTGCTGTCAAATGGCACTTGCTTAGTAATAACTGCTCACTGATGCTCAGTTTGGGTTCCACCAGGATCACTCAACTCCTGGCCTCAGTACAGCCTTGGTTCAAATACGGACAAAAGTGCTGAACCCCAGTGATGAGGCAAGAGTGACTGCCCTTGACATCAAGGCAACATGTGACTAAGTATTGCATCAAGGAGCCTTAGCAAAACAGGAGTCAATGGGAATTGAGGGAGAACTCTCTGCTGGTTGGACTCATACCTAGCACAAAGGAAGAAGATGGTTGTGGTTCTTGGAGTCAATCATCACTGTTCCAGGACATCACTCAGGAGTTCCTCAGGGTAGTGTGCTCAATCCAACCACGTTCAGCTACTTCATCAATGACCTTCCTCCCATCATAAGGTCAAAAGTGGAGATGTTCACTGATGAATGCACATGTTCAGCACCATTCCCGACTCCTCAGATACTGAAGCAGTCCATGTCCAAATGCAGCAAGATCTGGACAATATCCAAGCTCGGATTGACAAGTGGCAAGTAACATTCGCGTCACAGAAAATGACCATCTCCAACAAGAGAGAATCCAACCATTGCCCCTTGACATTCAATGACATTACCATTGCTGATTTCCCTGCTACCTACATCCTGGGGGTACCATTAACCAGAAATTGAACTGGACTAGTTATATAAACAATATGGCTACAGGAGCAGGTCAGAGGCTAGGAATTCTGCAGCGAATAACTCACCTTCCGACTCCCCAAAGCTTGCCCACCATCTACAAGGCACAAGTCAGGAGTGTGATGGAATACTCTCTACTTGCCTGAATGAGTGCAGCTCCAACAACGCTCAAGAAGCTTGACACCGTCCAGGACAAAGCTGCCCACTTGATTGGCATCACATCCACAAACATTCACTCCCTCCATCACCAACTCTCAGTGGCAGCAGTGTGTACCATCTACAAGATGCACTGCAGGAACTCACCAAGGCTCCTCAGACAGCAGCTTGCAAACATACGACCGCTATCATCTAGAAGGGCAAGGGCAGCAGATACATGGGAACACCATCACCTGGAGGTTCCCCTCCAAGCCACTCACCATCCTGGCTTGGAAATTTATCACTGTTCCTTCACTGTTGCTGGGTCAAAATTCTAGAACTCCCTCCCTAACAGCACTGTGGGTGTACCTACACCGCATGGACTGCAGCAGTTCAAGAAGGCAGCTCACCAGCACCTTCTCAAGGGCAATTAGGGAGGGCAATGAATGCTGGCTTGGCCAGTGACGCCTACATCCCATGAATGAATACAATAAAAAAGAGCCCAAGTTGAAAGGTTCTAGCGAAAATACATGCTGATCACTTACACATGAAAACGTTAATACTGTAAAAAGACAGCATCCACATAGTCTCCATTTGTCATGTTGCTGCAACAATGTCAGAATGAATTGACTCAAAACATTCCAAAACTTTACCCTGAATCGCACCAATAAGTAACAACTAACAAGCAACCTTTCGTGTATTCGATAATTCTCAAGGCTACTCCTGATAACCGATTTAATGTTTTACACAGTATTGAATCATGACTATTACTAGACAACATTAACTTCTTTTGTAATCGCTTCCAGATGAAAAGTATTTTATGCAATGACCAGAAGCTTCAGAAATTGTGAGTGCAACATTTAATTTTGCTTGGTATTCATAATATTTGTATGTGTGAGTGCTCATATACCAACTCAACTGTAGGGGCATCTTGTTGTTGGTAACCGGTGTGTCAATGGCAAAAATAACTAAATTAAGCTCAAAGTCCAGCAAGACCAGATACTCCGTACAAAGCAAAATCTTAGAAATTTCTTTTATTTTTATACATTCAATTGTTTGTTACATGGCTGTCAATGGAAAACAGGACTGATCACTAGTGTTACCGTAGAAACTAAAAATTGTAGTTTTCCTTCCCAGAGTGTAAACTTGGTTCAATTGGTAGGACTCCCATCTCCAGAAAGATGTGGATTTAAGATCTTAATCCAAGGTGATACTCATCTTTAGTACTGATGCATTACTACCTTGTCAAAGTGGTGATTTTTCATGGCTTATCAAGAAACAAGTCCTATCCACTATTTCAGTTGAGTGTTAAAGATCTTATAATACAATTTGAAAACAAGGGTGTTCACCTGGTATTTTTGAAAACACTGCAAAGGAGGAAATAACAAAAAATAATCCTCATTTTGTTGGCATACTACTTCTGCAAGTTAGATTTGGGGTCCTTAATTTTTCTCAAGGCACTGAAAGCCAAACTGAGATAAAAGTCGAGGAAAAAGATTATTTTTTTAAATAAAGGGCAGATGCGCCCCATTGAGGGAAGTAACTCCTGCTTTATTCTCTTTTCTTTCTTCCTGCACCCTCCCACTCCCCATCCCGTCCAAAAACCAAGACTTCAGCCGACTCTGGAAAACTGTTCCCCTCTCCGTCCCCTACCACTAATTACCCAAATATATACCTTTATTTCCTCTTCTCCACTTCCTATTCCCCCTGTTCACATCCATTCATCTTCTTCCTTCGCCCTAAATTCTCCTTCCCAGCCATCTACCTACTTGCCCCCACTGCATCCATATGTCCTCTGCCACCAACGCAACCTCTAACCCTGTATTGATCTGAATGCTTGATCTTGACTCTGCATGTAATGGCATGGAACATCAATTGCTGGTTATTAAAATTAAACATGTATTTGGGTTACAAGTTATTAATGATGCAGTGAGCAAACATCATGGAATACATAGACCTATTTCCACTGGCAGCTTAAAAAGGGAGACGCAGAGCAAGAGATTACCTAAAAACAGATTCTTAAACCTGCAAGTTGCTTGATTAATGTGAGAAAATAAAAATGTTGATCAGGCATATTTCAAAATCTGATAAATTATCAGGAAAACAACTAAACTAACTAATTTCTATTAAAATGAACATCCCATTAGGGCTTTTCTAAATTCTTCAACAAAAACCTTCAGAAAGCTTGCAAATAGAAAATGATTCCCCTTCCCAATGACCCAAAATTACAAAGAAGCTACTGGGCAAAATCATACAATCAATAGCTCTTCAGAGTCAAATCAGTTAGAAAGAATACAGAAGTCAAAAACTGTGAGCTTATCCAGTCAGGCTGAGTTGCTCTTTTTTTCAGTTTGACAAGATCAATCCTAAAATTATGCCATGAAACCCAAAACTTGAATTTCATTTTCACTGCATGTGCAGGAACACACACGCGCACACTGAATTTAGTAAATCTTCATGACTTAATCATGTAAAACAGCAGACGCAAGGACAATTACAGTTAACTGTAAAAACAACAGGCAGCATTCATGAACTAACATTTGGGCTGCAATCAATTTCTTTAATTGTGTGCAGCTAATGTATTTTTTAATCTGCCCCAATAAATTCCAGTGTTCAGGAAAGCACCTGTTGCAATATCAACGTTCTCTCTTATTTCCATATTGTGAAAAGCCATTCTGAACCACCATTTTGTTTGAATTATTTTACACCATATAGATTAGTTAAGTTCAAATGGCATCATTACTCCTCAAACTGGCTGTAAAAACAACTGTTGTCAATTGAATGTAGTCATTTTCCAAACTGCATAGAAATTTCAAAAATATTCCTAAGACCTCACCAAGTAGAATGACAGTAAGTTTGAGTGTAGAGAGGAGGCAGGCAGAAAAAAAGGTTAAAAAAATGTAAATTACCATGTGCAGAGCCAGATTTCAAGCCCACAATATTTAAATTCCTGGACCTTACGTGCATGGCAGTTGCTCATCCAAAACATGCAAAACGCAGCAGCTGATCTGTGCATTGAAGTTCTGATTGGCATCAAAGGAAGGCTCACCAGCAAGCAGGTAATTCCTAGGAGGGGCTTTTGGTGGGGTCTTGCAAACCCTACTCTACCAAGCTCTACAAAAGGAAAGATTTAGCATATCCTGGAGGGCCTCGATTCTTTGACAGGTGCCGACCCACTTCAGCTTGGCAACGAAGCCGTTATGGGCATAAATTTAGCAAGTTCTTGTTTGCTTTGTGCAGGCATTTGAGCCACCAAACTGCAGTGAACAACTGAAACGGTGGTCGGTGAGGTTCCAGTGGAAATCGATGATTAAGCTTAATTAATGCTGCATTAAAAATCTGCATCCCTGCCCCACCCAACTAACATTATCAATTTGCATACATTCAATCTGCTACTCCCTGGTAGTGAAATCAATTTGGTCAATATCACCAACATTCTCCCATGTGACTACAAGTGTAACAGATTATCCCTCCTTAACACACCTTTGGCCTCTCCCCAGTCTCCAATACGGTCAATCACTACAACATGTCATCACCTGCCTCTGTCATCCATTCCAATGCACCATTCCTATTTGTTCATGGATAGCCAGCAAACTCCCCACAATAGCTTTTTATTTTGCCTCCAACTGGGCATTGCTGGCATTCTCCAATGATTCATTCTTTGATCATCTTTCCACTTACACATGGCCTTTTGGCAATACTATATACAAGTAACTCAACTTCTTCGTGAGTGCCAATGTTGTCCAGCAATACAGGTCCCAAAAATGCTACTTTGCAGTCTGACTGCAAATGGATGGCAGTCTGACTGCAAATGGATGGAATCAAATTGTGAGCTAGAAATTCCTCCAGCCAATCATAGACCTCCTGTTTGTTTCTTGCCAGAAACTTTGCAGCTTTTCCAGGTTCCATTTGCCTCAAAGGCCACTCACAAGTTAAACTCTATAATGCGCAATCTTGGTACCCTGCTCAACTTCAAGCTTCAAACGGTTCTTCCAGTTCGACACACCTCAGACTGAAATTCACCTCACCCACACCAATGATAAAATCCTTATTCGCACATCGGCACCACTGAATTGACTTTTCAAATGCCCCGACAGCTGCCAGCTGTTCTCCTGAACTTCGCCCTGCATAAACACTCAAATCATCCAGGCCTCTACCAATCACAATCTATATTAAGTCCTATTCTTATCAAGGCAGTCTCCACTGACCTCCACTCGCTCTTCATTCCCTGCTGCATTAACTTTAAAATCCATATCTGTTCATGTAACCGCCATCCCAAATCAGAGATTGCACCCTGTTCTTCACATTCTCTGAATTCCTGCTCTGTGTTCCCAACTCACTTATTGTAAAGAACCATGGGACATTTCACTACATTAAAGGCATTATACAATTTTCTGTAATTTTTTTTTTAAACTTATGTTGGAGTTAGCTTTTTCTACTGGTTTTGGTATAATTGATCATAGCACAGTAAAACTGAACACTCCACTTTTGATACCTAATATCAGCACCAAGTACTTTCAGGTCTGATCAAAGTTCTACTTCAACAACTTACCTCGCCCTCAAACAAACACAAATCGTCTCTCCAACTGATATATTTTCAACTGTATCAGCAATCCCTGCAACCTGACTGAATAAGTCTGCTAACTTTACGACAGTTTTGTACTTTAGTTGTAGATTTATTAGTAACTAGGTTAGGCCCTATACACTCATTGACTGAAGGACCAAACACTGTAGGGAGGCTGAGATATGCAGCCTCAGAAGGAAGCAAAGATAGGGTGGGTGGGTCTAAAGGCAAATTTTCTAAACTAAGCATGCTGCGATGAGCAAAAATTACTAATGATTAGTATTGGTAGAATTGTTATTTTTAACTGGGGCACAGCTACTTGGTTTCTCATATTATTGACACAAGCTAAAAGAATCAAAATGGTTATCAATGTTTTCGCCAAAGAATTTACAGCATCACTTGTAAAAATTGAACAATTTAACGAATGGAATAATTTCCAAAAATCAAACCACATTGATGTTCCCAAATCCAGATCACAGGAAGTTCTGTTTCCTTTCCCACACAGAGATTACATCACCACACATCAACACTTGGGCAAGTAGCTTTTGATGTGACTGAGTATTCAGAGTTCACATGTTGTGTAAAATCACTCAGTCAAGTTCAAACAATGCACTCCTAACACATTGACGCACAGGCAGTGAGCACAAATGCCCAAGTTTAATAAATAAAAACTTAAGACACGCAGCACAATTTAAATTAAGAAAAGGAAATGATAACAGATGATTGTTTATTTTTCAGAAGTTATTCTCCATTTCCGCCTGGGCCATTCATCAAGACAAGAACTGATGCCAATTCTACTCCAAGAGCTGCAATGCTGTATTCAGTAGGACTCTATGGAGGAACAGCAGTGACCTTTTTTTAATTCATTTACAGAATGTGGGCATCGCTGGCTAGGCCAGCAGTTACTGCCCATCTCTAATTGCCCTTGAGAACATGGTGGGGAGCTGTCTTCTTGAACCACTGCAATCCATGTGGTGTAGGTACACCCACAGTGCCGTTAGGGAGAGTTCCAGGATTGTGACCCAGCAACAGCGAAGGAATAGCAATATATTTCCAAGTCAGGGTGGTGAATGGCTTGAAGGGGTACTTCCAGGTGGTGGTGTTCCCATGCATTTGCTGCCCATGTCCTTCTTGATGGAAGCAGTTGTGGGTTTGGATGGGTGCTGCCTAAGGAGGCTTGGGGAGTTTCTGCAGTACATCTTGTAGATGGTACACATTGCTGCCACTGTGCATCAGTGGTGGAGGTAGTGAATGTTGGTGGATGGGGTGTCAATCAAGTGGGCTGCTTTGCCCTGCATGGTGTCAAGCTTCTTGAGTGTTGTTGGAGCTGCACTCATCCAGGCAAGTGGAGTGTATTCCATCACACTCCCGACTTGTGCCTTGTTGCTGGTAGACAGGTTTTGGAGAATCAGGAGGTGAGTTACTCACCACAGAATTCCTAACTTCTGACCTGTTCTTGTAGCCACAGTATTTATGTGGCTAGTCCAGCTCAATTTCTGATCAATGGTAAACCCCCCTCAGCCTGGGAGAAAGTCATAGAATAGCATGGTTACAGTAAAGGAGGAGGCCATTCAGTCCATTTTGTCCATGCTGGCTCTCTGCAAGAGCAACTCAGCTAAACCCATTCTCCTGCCTTTCACCCACAGCCCTGCAATTTCTTCTCTTCAGATAATTATCCAATTCTCTTTTGAAAGCCTCAATTAAATCAGCCTCAACCACATTAAGACAGTGAATTCCACACACTAACCACTCACTGACTAATTTTTCCTCATTTCACCATTGTTTTGTTTTGCCTTAAATCACTGCCCTCTAGTTCCTTCCACTATCAAGAACAGTGTCTCCCTATCTACTCTGTTCAAATCCCTCATGATTTTGAACACCTCTATCAAATCTCCTCTCAACTTACTCTTCCCCAAGGAGAGTAGCCCAGTTTCTACCCATGTACTTGAAGTTGCTCATTCCTGGAACCATTCTCATGAATCTTTTCTGCATCCTCTCTAATACCTTCACATCCTTCCTAAAGTTTGGTGCCGAGAATTGGACACAATACTCCAGTTGAGGCCAAACCAGTGTTGTCATAAACAGGTTTATTATTAATTTATTATTAGTTTATCATTAACAGGTTTATCATAACTTCCTTGCTTTTGTACTCAATGCCCCTATTTATAAAGCCCAGGATCCTGTATGTTTATTAACTGCTTTCTCAACCTGCCCTGCTAACTTCAAAAATTTGTGCACATATATCTTACCCCACCCCAGGTCCCTTTGCGCCAGGGCGACCAACTCTTGGGAAATAAAATAAGGGACACTTTGACTGTGGGATTGGGGAGACGGGTGGGGTGGGGGGTAACAGGGTCAGAGCGAGTGCGTTGAGAGTGAAGGAAAAGGAGTGCAGGAGAGATCGGAGATGGGGTGGGCAGTGTGGCTTCGCATCAAAGATGCACAGTCAGTGGCAACAGGAGACTTCAAGCAGTCTCAAGGTTCGCTGCCCAAGAAATGCAGTAAAAATGCACGACAAATGGCACCCGGCTCAATCACGGAACAATCCTGAGAAATATTGCATGGCTGGTTACTCTGCTCTGCACCCCATTGAGCATTGTATCCTTTATCATATTGCTTCTCATTCTTACCAAAATGAATCGTCTCATATTTCTCGGAATTAAATTTCAACTGCCAGTTGTACAGCCATTCCACCAGCTTATTTATGTCCTTTAGAAGTTGATCACTATTGTCCTTACAGTTCACAAAACTTCCAAGTTTTGTGTCATCTGCAAATTTTGAAATTGTACCCTGTACACCCAAGTCTAGGTCATTAACATAGCTCAAGAAAAGCAGGGGTTCTAACACCAACCCCTGGGGAGCCTCATTATATACTTCCTATAGTCTGAAAAACAACTGTTCACCACTCTTGTGTTTCCTGTCACTCAGCCAATTTTGTATCCATGCTGCTACTGACCCTTTTATTCCATGTGCTCTAACTTTGCTGGCAACCCTGTTATGTGGCACTTTAATCAAATGCCTTTTAGGTCCACATAAACCGCATCAACCACATTACCCTCAAAAGTTCTCTATGTTACCTCACCAAAAAACTCAATCAAGTTAGTTAAACACAATTTGCCCTTAAATCCGTGCTGGCTTTGCTTAATTAACCCACATTTGTCCAAGTGACTGCTAATTTTGTTCTGAATTATCATTTCTAAAAGCTTTCTCACCATTGAAGTCAAAGCGGCTAGCCTGTAGTTGCTGAGCTTTTCTTTACACCCATTTCTGATTAAGGGTGTAACACTTGCAAGTCTCCAGTCCTCTGGCACCAGCCTCGAGTCCAAGAAGATTATTATTCCTACGACAATTTTGCCATTATTCAGCATCATGGTTAAGGTTAGCAACTCAACACCAGATAATTTAATCTATGATGCTCATCAAACTGATGCAATATTCTGCTCCAGTTTATTGCAGAATTAAACCTCTGAGATTCACTTCCATTCTCTGAATGGAACCTTCCTCTTTCTCCTCCTCTCCCACATTTTCCCAACAACTCAGTCCAACCTACTTATGTCCCATTCACTAACTGGAAGGATGGGAAAGTGAACCGCTGTCAAGTTCTTTCAGATGCTGTACTTCAGCAGGTTGCAATAACAGTCCAACAGCAATACAGGCGCATTCACCTCCTTAGTCTTTCCTTCTACAGGAAGCGCCCAATTTCTGCCCAGCTTCTTACCCCATAAAGGAAGCAGTTAGGAATTAACTTGAGCTTCACAGTGTAGGGCACAACACATGGTGCACTAAATGTATTGTGCCACCACCAAGATAGTTTTTGAAAAAAAAACAAGCTGTGTAGACCCAAGTATGAGACAAAAAACAGGGGCAGTGAATTTAGAACTGCACAAGAATGAAGTCAGAAACTTAAATGAAACATCCTCTACGTTGCTTATTTAAGTGGCAAATACTGATGAAAAAATAGTTGTTTAGAAGAGGGTCTGAGCTCAGAACTTAAAGGAAGTGAATCATACATATCATTGAAGCTGAATCACTCCAAGGTAATGACTGTACTTCTACTGTTGCCAATTCAGTCTCCTCACACTATCTGGCTCGGCAAATCAAAAATCCAAACTCCAACGGTTAACATCTACAGGTACCTACATTTAAAGAAAACATCTGCAGTTTGAAAAACAAACAATGTTAATTTTGCCCATACAAAATTGGTTAGTGTTAGGAAATAGAGATAGTTTAAGTTACATTTGTATTTGTAGGTGTTAGGAATGAGTTTTAGCTTTAATGTTTAAGTTTGATTTGTATTTCTGTATCTGTGTTAAGAAGTCAAATTGAGTTTTAGTTTAATTAGAAATGCAGAAATGAGGAGGTATCCATAGCATCTGGTTGAGGTGGCATTTGTCACTTGGTTTCAGAGTGTGGTGTGTCTGATCACAGGGTGCTTATTGGTTTACATGGACTGTGTACTTACTGTGAACATTAAAGTATAAGATAGTTCTTGTAACTTGTGTTATCCTTACAAATCTATATATATCTTTAAAGGTATAGTTGTGAGTGAAGGAGTATTATAATATTAGTTCATCTTTTCTGATTTAATAAATGCTTCATGCTTTTGCTAAAAGTTCATTAGCTGACTATGGTGACTCTGTTCAGTAGCCCCTCTCCACGTATCCAAATATATAAAAGTTAGGATCTTTCAAGCTGAGTTCCACCCTGGGACCTGGCTTGTCCAGCGGTAACCTCAGCTGGGGATCATAACAACAGTATGAAAACAGTAGAAGAAAAAAAAGCAAAATTGGACAATTAGACATTTTGCACATTATACTGAATTTCAAAATGGCATATCTCAGCCACCATTGCTTTGAAATGGACCCTTCTTGTGGTAAGTGTTGGTTCCAGGACCAGACACAAAAGGTTCTCAGGCAAGCACTGTTGTGTGATTATTTATAGGCAAACACTGCAAAAACTACACTGACTTTTGTAGGTAGGCAGAGTTTGTACCCTGGGGGGAAAAAAGCTAGCGAAGTGGTACTCTCTGTAACAAAAACAAAAATTGCTGGAAAAACTCCGCAAGTCTGACAGCATCTGTGGAGAGGAAGACAGAGTTAACGTTTCGAGTCCATATGACTCTTCATCAGAACTAAAGAGAAATAGAAATGTGGTGAAATATAAGCTGTTTAAAGGGAGTTGGGACAGGTGGAGCTGGATAGAGGGCCAGTGATAGGTGGAGGCAAAGGAGAGATTGCCAAAGGTGTCATAAACAAAAGGTTAAAGGGTGTTGACGGTGGTGATATTAGCTAAAGGATGTGCTAATAGTGACATTAAGGGTAGGAAGCAGGATGAGCAAGTGACAGATGGTCCTAGTGAGGGGGGGGAGGGGGGGGCGGCGGCGAAGGGATCAAAATAGGCTAAAAGGTGGAGATAAAACAATGGATGGAAATAAATTTTAAAAATAATAATAGAAATAGGTGGGAAAAGGAAAATATATATACAAAAAATATAGAAATAATAATTATTAGAAAAAAGGGGGTGAGGATGGAGGAGAGAGTTCATGGTCTGAAGTTGTTGAACTCAATGTTAAGTCCGGAAGGTTGTAAAGTGCCTAATCGGAGGATGAGGTGCTGTTCCTCCAGTTTGCGTTGAGTTTCACTGGAACATTGCAGCAGGCCAAGGACGGACATGTGGGCATGAGAGCAGGGTAGGGTGTTGAAATGGCAAGCGACAGGAAGGTCTGGATCATGCTTGCGGACAGACCGAAGGTGTTCCACAAAGCGGTCACCCAGTCTGCATTTGGTCTCTCCAATGTAGAGACCACCTCATTGGGAGCAGCGAATGCAGTAGACTAAATTGAGGGAAGTGCAAGTAAGTGCTGCAATTCTCTGTAAATGATTAATTAACCCTGTTCATTGTTCTTTACAGCCTTTGACACAGTCAGCCATGCTGTCCTATGCCAATGCTTCTATATTGTCCAGCTTAGTGGCCTGTATTCAAATATTCTATACTCATATCCAAATGAAACCACAGCTTCTCCACCAACAGTTTCTCTTTATCATGTCCACAGTGTTATTTCTATGTTCTCCTTTGATAACAACTGAAGACATGCCATGACACCCAGCCCTTCCCATTGTTTCTGTGCTGTCAGGCTGCCTGGGTGACCCACGATTTTCTTCAGTTAGACAGTGGGAATACTGAAGCAATTATATTCAGCCTAGTTATAAACTTAACATCCTTGCCACCAACAATGCCACCCCTATTCACACCCCCACCACCCCACACACCACTTTAGGTTGAACCAGACTGCTCACAAGTTCAGCATTCTAATTGTCCCCAAGCTCAGTTTCTGACTCCCTATCCTTTTCATCACAAAGATCGCTTACTGCTACTTATGCAATATTGCCCAGCTCTGTCCCTGAACTCTGATACTGTAATACAGTGGTAATATTATTGGACTATCAATCCAGAGGCCTAGACTAATAATCCAGAGAATGCAGTTTAAGAATTGATCTGTTTTTTTTAAACCTGGAAATAAAAAGCAGCCATTAGTAAAAGTGACCGTGAAACAACTGGACTGCTCAAATAGAAAAAACACCAACTGCTTCGCCAACATCCTTTAGGAAAGGAAATCTTTCATCCTGAACCTATCTGACACCAGTACCCACACCAATGTGGTTAACTTTTTACTGCCAAGTCGAGCCACTCAGTTGTATCAGAAATTGCTGCAATGGTTCAATATAACCCAATACCTACTCAGGGCAACAAATACCAGTCTTGCTGGCAATGGCCATGTTCCCAAATATTTTTAAAACAGCTCATCTTCTGCTAAAACATTCAGTCAAACCTTTGTCACCTCCAAACACAACTAGTCCAATGCTCTATAATTTACACTGCAGAAAACACCTCAATGAATCTCTGCTGCCCACATTCTATTTTGCAAATCCCGCTCACCCATCATCTGATTGGCTGATTAATATTGTCTCCAGTTGCTCCCAACAACTCAAATTTAAAATTTTCATCCTCATGTTGAATTCCTTTCATAGCCTCGCCCTCTTCCAGGAGCCCTACAACTTTAGAGAACTTTACATTCTGCCAACACTGGTCTGAAGTGCACCCCCCATTTGCCTCACCACTGGCAGCCAAGCCATCGAGACTCCAAGCTCTGGAATTGCCTCCTTAAACCATCACCCCACCCTACCCTCTTCCTTTAAGACTCTGTAATTTTGCCACTTAATGGCCCTCTATGGACCTTTTCCGGCCACTGAGGAAAATGTAACAGAATAAAAAGTTGTAGGTCGTGATTTTAAAAGCTTGGGCATTTGCAAGCTTTATTTATTTTTCTACTCTAATGCTGTGGAATCCACCTTGTAACATAGCCACTTCTTGTAGTGATTCTGCACATTAAATATTGTACACTGTTATGCCAGCAAATGCACTCAGAAAAAAATTTCCAGCTTTGAGCTTTTCAGAGGCAAGATTAAATGTATTATTTTGCCGCTAATAATAGTATGATTAATATAAAGTAGATAAGGAAAGAATTCTGACTCCATTATGAAAAACGTGCACACACACAGAACCAAGTAAAGGACTTGTACTTAGTGATCTGCGCTTTCTGAAACTTCATCCAAGTTGAATTCTGCCTCGACTAAATCTGCTTGTGCTCCACCCTTTTCAAGTTGCATCCACATAACAAAAATAACTGTACACAGACACCATGAATAATCATCTCAACTACAATACAATGTTCAGCATCCTCAGGCTTCACAGTAGGATTGAAATAACCATTAAACTACTCATCACACAACATTTACAGTTTTAAATAAGTAATTGTACGGTGTTTATACAAGCAGCATCACTGGCATTATAATGCCAAGACATTGTTGTAACTAGGAAAGCTTGTTCTAGTAGCAATATGTGGATTTTTATTTGCATACTCCATTGCCTTAATTTTGAACTATGAAATTGACTGCTTATTCTCAGTAGCTTTCAAGATAAGGCACCACCAAAATGTTTTCCGTTTGTCATGATCATAGAGCAGGTTTTAAATGTTGACAGAGTGTACCCACTCATCTTCTCGCTTGCCCATGCATGACCCAGACCTTATTTCCATTCCTCTGGCAAGCAGGTGCCAATCAGCCAGCTCCCATGTTGAGTTAGCTCACAATGGGCAATGTAGGCCCAGGAGGAACACTTCAGCCACCAAAAAAAAAATACCCCAAGGTCACCAGTTAGGCTGCTCACTGCCCAGTACAAAATGGCTGAGCGTAAACAGTATATTGTTAACCCACTGTACCTCAAAATTGCAATCGGAGGTACCAAATATGAGTTCCAATTTGCACAAATTAATGAGGTCCCTATCTGATTCAGGTATGTCCTTGGCCACCCATGTAATAGTCCTGGGCAAAACTGCAGCCAGAAGGATTAGAGTGGAAACAGGGTGTTAAGCGCTGTACTCTAATTTTACTAGAACTGCATTTTCATCCAGCATTCCTTATATTTACCTGAATGAAATGCTGCTCTATTTTTCCAACAACGTCAGTGCCAAGCATTTTCATTTAAGAGTTTTACTGACACTTAAACTTTCTCAATGAATTATATGGATTAAATCCACATTAGAGCAGTTTTCAAAGTAGGAAGTCAACTGGCCAAAAGTTATTGAACTGAGTTTACTAGCTGCAAGGAATTATTTCTTAACTTCTATCAAGAGCTGCACTGGAAAATACAGCAGCAACCTGCTTTTCTCACCCATCCATTTACTAATATTTATAACAGTGCTCTCTACAGGCATCAGTAAAGCTTGCACGCAATTGTAAAATTACAGCCCAGCGAAGGTTTGACTAAAAACTGACGACAGGAATTTTCTAGCATTAAACTACAGCAAGCTTTAAAAAAAGGACTGTGCTGTATCTTTCTATTTCAAGCAGACATTATGAAAGTGACCAAAATTAACAGAAAAATATTATACATGCTGCTTTTGAGTAATCAGCTATCATAGCAGTTTTGTCTTCAGCCACCAGTTCCCGTGGTGCAATACCATACCCACGTGCTGCTATGCTCTCTGGAATGGGTTCATACCTCACATTTGCACTGATTACATGTTAGAAAAGTAAATGAGAGAAAGAAAATGGAGTTAGGTCACCCTCCCAAGTCCCTGACTGCAAATCTAGAAACAGACTGCACCAAAGCCATGCAGCCCATCTCAGCTGTGGTAACGCTCTGAAAGAGCTACACACTTACTCCCACAATCTCATTCTTTTCTCACATACTTTTAGTTATTCAAATAGCTACCCTTTCATATATTCTTTAAAGCCATTACGAATCTCCTTTCACCACTTCTTTTTTGGGGTAGGGAATTTTGTGTGTAAAAAGAATAAATTTCCCTGAACCTTCTATCTTTATTCTTTTAGTGATGATCTTAATTTTATGTCTTCTAGCTACTCATTAACCAATGGAAACACCTAGGCAAATTGTGTTTGGTCAAATTGATTGAGTTTTTTGATGAGGTAACAGAGTTGAGGGTAAATGGACTTCCAAAAGGCTTGCCAGACAAGTTGAAGCCATGGAATACAATGGACAGTGGCAGCATGGAAAGGAAGTTGGCTGAGTGACAGGAAACAGTAGTAGTTATTTCCCAATTTGGAGGAAGGTATATAGTGGGGCTCCCCAAGGAGCCAGTACTAGGGTCACTGCTTTTCTTGATAAATATTAATGACTTAGACAAATACAGAAACTTCTGGAAAAAACTCAGCATGTCTGGCAGCATTTGTGGAAAGAGATACAGTTAACATTTTGAGCAGAATATGGCTCTTCCTCAGAACTGAAGGAAGGTAGCAACATGTTGGGTTTTATGCTGCTGAAAGAGGGAGGCAGGAGGTAGAACAAAAGCAAAAGTAATTAATGACTTAAGTGTGCAGCGTAGAGTTCCAAAATTTGCAGATGGCACAAAGCTTGGAAGTGTTGTGAATGGAGAGGAGAATAATGATAGAATTCAAGAGGATATAGCAGATGAAATTTAATGCAAAGTAATAACATATTTTGGTACAAATGAGGACAGTCAATATAAATTGAAAGATTGTTATGACCCAACAGTTTGGTAAAGCTGAGTTATAACAATCTTTCAATTTATTTATTTGGTAAAGCTGATTTATTTAAAAGTCCCAGAGGGAAACTTTAAACAACTGTCATAACCTATATTTTTAAGTGATATGTTTGAGATGCAACTCTAAATTCAGGAATCAGACCACCAGTTCAAGAGGTTTTATATTAAACTAAATGAAACATTTTATTAATTTACACAAGTTAAATATATACACATGGCTACAAATTATGACTATCATAACTTTTAACAAATTCCCAAACTAATCTCCATTAAGACATCAGCAACCCATAGACTTAACCAGACACTAGGCAAAGCATTTTCACCTTACAAATTCAAAATGAGGTTCCTTTCCTTTGGTTCCTGTGGAGACAGTTGTAGGTTTACAATTACTTTGATCTTACACTGCACTCACACAAAACTGCTACCTGATATACCTAGCATGCTCATTGAATGTAAATTCGCATTGTATCACCAGCCTCTTTGAACTCCATCTCTCTAACAATAAAGCCCTTTTCATAGTGCCAACTTTATTAGTAATATAAACATATTGCTTGGTCTCTGCTAGCTAGGTGCCAGATTTCACCCCACTTCTTGAACGCTCTATTCAAAAAATGCAAATGCACTCTACCTCTCTTACATCTCAAAACTAATGCACATTGAAGCACCCAGACTAGCTGGCTTTAATGCAATTAAGACACACCCACAAGCTAAACCTCTATTTTAAAAGAAAAATATATTTTCCAATAATATTATATACATTAATAGCTTCATGACAAAGATACGATCCTAAAAGGGATGCAGAAGCAAGGAGTCCTGTGGTAGATGTACACAAATCATTGAAGGTAGTAAGGAAGATCAAGAAAGTGGATGCTAGGCTTTACAAATAGAGACATAGTGCCAGAATTTGCAGTCGCAGTTCAGAATCGCACAGGGTCAGGAAATGGAAAAAACACATCCACTGAGCAGCAAAGACTGAAGCCCACCTCCAATTCTATCAGAACACAATTTTAGCTTTAATTATGGTGAAAAGAGCACCAGTTTCTCTAGTCTCTCCTCAAAACTAAATGCTCTAATCCTTAAAAGTTGGCAAATCTTTTCATCATCCTTGCTATGGATGTTAACTAGGACAATAGTCAAGAGCATTGAGTTATGGAAGACCTAAAGTCTTATTTAATTGTAAACAGCTTTGTCATAAATCACTAAAATGTTAACTTAAGATTTTTAAATGGTATGGTTTCAAGACATTGAAATATGATACAAAAAAATCTCAACTGATTGAGCAGTTCTCCTCAATTAAATTAAAACACATCAGCCCAAATTGCATCTAACCTTTGAGCATAAATCAGTGACTGTAGCCCTAGGGTATATAACACAGGCTGCATTTTCTGATTTGGTGAAATATTTCCTCCCAGGTTAAACGGAAACCTCAAAATTTGTTCTCCTGCCCTCAAACTTCAGTTTTTCCACAATGACAAATACAGAAAAAAAATTGAAGAAAATAAAAAGCACATTGTCCTGGCCTGATATTTCTGCAAGCATTTACTGTAAATTTAATTGCAGTAATCTTGTTACTGGACTACTGGCCTGGTTTGTAGATCAGCTGGAAAACAAAGAGTTTATTCATTCATTGGTTTTGAAATGAATTGCATAGGTTTAAGAGTGAACCACAAATTAGTGGGAAAGGAAACTGAAAAAACACAAGTTTTTATTTGGACATAAAATCATTGTAATACTACTCCTATGATACAAAAATTAAAATAAAACTCCATGTATCACTACAAGGACACACGGTAAGTTTTTATAGTTCTGTAATAATTTGCAGCTGGAGACTTTACAAATGGCAATTATACTTGACGTCAAGAAATTCATTATGAACAGGCCAAGTTAACGCATCCAGTAGCAAGTGTCCATTAAAATTAATGATGTTACCTGCCTTATGGATTACAGATTATGTGCACTGTACCCCTTGTATGTCCTCAACGTGAGGTTAAAAAAGTGATTTCTATTTTGGAATGGAGTGAATATACAGGAACAAAGAAAATTTGGCTCACTGTTAGAAACAGAAGGTTAGAAATAAGGTAAGCAGATTTTAGGACTATAAATGCTGTTATAGCTTCAAGTAGAAATTTGATTTACAACTCTTCAGACACCAAGTTTTGACACCATAGCTTTGAACTGGACTTGTACATTCCAATGCATTTTACAGAGAAGTGCACAATCCAATTTAAGTCTCATCTTTGAAACATTAAGAATCACTCTGGAGTTACAAAACTGAAGATTCAAACAACAAGGGGCAAAGGAAAGAGGAAAGGAAACCCTTGCTCTCCTGCGTGTCCCATAATTCATGTTCACCCTTCATAAGTAATGCTGGATTTCCTACTACAATATGTTGATTCTTTTCCAAAGATTATTCCGTTATACAATATCAGGTCATTCTACAGTGTACAAACACTGACTAAACCAGGAGTCGACATGTATTACAACAAAGACTGCCCCTGGCCATCAACCTCCTCGATTTCCTCAAAGAAGTGGCATCTCAAGTGGACTGTTGCAAGTCCTACAACATGATGTACTTGGACTTCAAAAAGCCTTTGCCAAAGTTTGGCACGAAAGGCTATTAACTGAGCTTAGAGCTGTGGGATTGTGTGTAAATCTTGGACATGAATAAGGATAGAAAGCAACAGGTATTTGCTAGAGGAGTTAAATAAGGGTGGATGGAGAAGTATTAAGTGGGGTACCCCAGAGATCTGGAAGTCACTATTATTTCTAATTTAGATTAATGAATTGAACTAAGAAATTCAATTAAAAGTATGGGTGCTCAGTCCAGTGTTGAAATAGATAAGGGAACCAAAGATGAGAGAGTCCTAGTTGTCTTAGTAGGATAAACACCTAACAGATCCAACCAAATTCAGGCAGCATTCAACAAGCTAACAGTTGAAGTATCGAGCCAAAACAGTAGAAAACAAGTTGGAGAAAGTCATTATCAAACTACACTGAATACTTGACCACATCTAGACTTCCCAAACACTTTTAATGATCCAAATATCATATGGCACTGGCCATATTTCCCAATGGTGAATGTGATGTGTAGATATGAGTTACATGAACCTTTAATTGAGCCAAGCAATAGGCCCCAATTTCAGCAAGACAAAAATGCTACAATGGCCTGTCACTTCCTAAATACTCTGCTTGCTAATTTTAGGTATCATTTTGTAATTGTTCAGTGAAGGGTCAGACTCTGAAGTATTTTGAGTGGAGCTTAAATTCCAAGAAAGATAAACATTTTGAAGTTCACAACCAACACTTTACTTAATGTAATACCCTAATTACTTGCAGCAGTATTTTCATCTTATCCTCCCACATGGTTCTAAAAATCACCTTGCTCTTTCTGCAATAGCAGAATTGAAGAAAAACAATTTTCCTGACATTTTTTTGTCTGAGAAAACAGGTTTCTGAACTTCCAAGCTCAACAACATTTTGGACCAAATACTTTTCACAATAATCACGCCTCTGAATTTCAGGATGGTCTTAGGAAATGAATGATACAGCTTTCCCTAAAAGTCTCCTTCCACTCAAAGCTCACGAATGAGGCCACACCTGTATGCAACCTATTAAATATGATAATGTGTTGGAGCTTATGCTAGGTTAGTGAGCTCAAGGTACAACTTTGCTAGGATATTTATTAAAATAATCAGTTGTGGTATTCTCTAGTGAGCAAAAATTAAATATTAATTCTATTAATATACTATATCTATTAATCTGCTAAGTCTTGTGAATATATTTACTATCTGCCAATCTTTTTCATTTTTTAAATTCTTACATCCATATTCACAATAGAAACTGCCCAATTATCTATAATTACCTTCCTGTCAGTGGAGGAGCTGTGCTGACACTGACAGGAGCATGCAGTACTAAGTCTACATAGAATTATTGCCTATGAAGTTAAAATGAGGATGAATGAAGATTGAATTAAATTTGCATTTTCTGGTCCAATTATCACCTGCCTCTTATTCCGACTTCGTCAGACACAAGACTTAGTTATGATTCACCACCTGCAATCCCAAGAGAGATTAGCTATTACCGAAAACACATTCTGAACCAGTAGCAGTTAACATTTAACAGGAAAAATGCCATAGAATTTCCCCATGTAATATTTATCTAATTCATAAAACATACATAAATCGCTTAAAATGGGAATTTCACAGATATCCTGTATACAATTTTTGTTCATTCCATGCAAGTTTAAATTCATCGAAATACTCCTTCAAGTATCTTGCTTTTCAATGACTTGCAGGAAACAGTTGTCTACATTAGTCTATGGCCTATATTCAAAATGTAACATGCTATTCAGCACTCCAAATTGTCTCTGCCTCAAAAGTATCACTAACAGCCAATCAGAAAAGTACTGCAGGGATAGGTGGAAAAATAAATATTTCTTTAAATTATTGCCGTTACCTCCTGGATTAGAATAAAGCAGCAATGCACAGAAGGTCCAACTAAAAAGGTACAAAACAAAATGGTATAATGTAAACAGGAATCAAATGGATGTTGGGGAGGTGGTGAAGGGTGGAGCTGATGGTTGAAGGAGGGGCAGAGGTTAAAAAGAAAGAACTGGCATTTATATAGCACCTTATATAACCTCAGGATGTCCAAAAGTGTTCCACAACCCGTGAAGCACTGTCACTGTTAACCATAGAAAAGCACTTGTTTTAGACATGAATTACAAACTAAGCCTCTTTAAAATTGAAGCTAACTTAAAAAGTCAAAACAGTTGCTAATCTCTAATTAAAATAATTAATCCAAAATGAGTCACCAGCCATTGAAGTCAAATTATATTGAAACTCTTAGATAGTCTAATAGCACAACAGACCTTTCTTCCTATCTTACAGACTTAGGTTTTACATTCACATTGGCAGTATATGCAATGTTGCAGCTCATTGTCAGGAATATGGCCACACCTTGGACTGTTCCTGAAGTCATTTCATCCTTCTAACACTCAAATTGAAGAGTAATGGTTACAGTCACAAGCTGGTGATGTAGCAAAAACAAAAACCCTATAGTGATTGCAGTTGTTAAGCAATTCAAAATGTGTGGATAGTTTTCAAATACAATTTTGTACTCAATTATATGAAACAAAATATTATTCAATCTCCGACACACTGTTACCCTGAGAAATAGCTCATTTATAAAGGTTGCTTTATTGCTGACTTGGAGAGGTAGATCAGATAGTTTTGCAATTTGTCATTAGCCATTCAACTAATGACAGAGGAGTAGTTGTACAGGATACTGGAAACTCAACAGGCTCCAAGTGAACCATCAGAAATTATAACTTAAGAATGACAGAAATATTTATTTAAATACATACTAGACTAGATTTCATGGTATTTTTACATCAAATTTCTTTTTACTTTCTGTGAAGTCTCCAGGCAACACAAAGCCAGTATATTTTGGCCACAGTGAAGAGGGAAAGGAGGGGCTTTAAACTACAAAATTTCTTAATATACTGTATGTTGCTTTCTACTTTTACCAGTGCTTCAATATCCCAGCAAAATATTTCACAGATGCCAAATAGCCACTTTACATCTAATGGCCACGAGTGGAACTGTTAATTTTGATGAGGTGTCAAACAGATGGCTCCCATATTATACACCCCACTTTGGTCTTCCTTTTCATAGAAAACAATGGAACAGAAAAATTGGACAAGTGTACAATGATTGGCTGATCCAGTTTGATATCTCCAAAGAATTTGTGGTATTAGAGGTACTATATTAGGATGGATTTAAGATTGGATAAAAAAACAAGAGAGTAGGGATAAAGTGGCCATTTTTGGGATAGCAGGGTGTAACTAACTGGTGGAGTGCTGCAAGGATCAGTGCTTGGACTTCAACTACAATCTGTATCATTAACTTAGAAAAGCTAGATGGGAAAGCAAGCTGTGAGAAAGGTTGCAAAAGGATGTAGATTAATTGAGGGGGGAAGATAGAGTATAATGTGGCAAAGTGTGAAATTGTCCACTTTCGTAGGAAGAATGGAAAAGCAAAATCATTTTTTTTTTTAAAAAAGGTGCGAGACTTGTAAATGGAGGTAGTCAGAGGGATTTGGGTGTCCCTTCCTTGTACACAAAACAGAACACGTAGGTACAGCAAGTAATTAGTAAGGAAAATCGTTTGTTACCTGACATGGAATGTATATTGCAAATATCAAGAGTATTACAATTGTATTGAGGCACCTCCTAATGGAATATGCTGTACGGAGACAAGTTAAATTTCATAGCACTTCATGAATAAAGGATTTTTTGGGGGAAAAAAATCATATGTTAGCCTTTATTACAAAGAGGTTGGAGTACAGGCCTTTGGTGAGAACACATCGACTACTGTATTCAATTTTGGTCTCCTTACCCAAGCAAGGAAATACGTGCCTTAGAAGGGGCTGTAATGAAGGTTCACTAGATTGATTGCTGGGATGAGAGGGCTGTCCTATTAAAGATAGATTTAATAGAATGAGCCTGTATTCTCTGGCGTTTAGAAATTGAAAGATGATATCACAGAAGTGTACAAAATTATTCAGTGGGATTGACAGTGTGGATGCTGAGAGACTGTTTCTCAGAGCCTGGAATTAGGGGTCATAGCTTCAGGATAAGGGGGTCAGCCATTTTGGGCTCAAGTGAGGAGAAATTTATTCACTCAAAGATGAGAATCTTTGGAATTCTCTACCCAAGTGGATGCTGAGTCACTGAGTATATTTAAGACAGGGGTCAATAGATTCTTAGGCACTAAAGGGATTAAGGAATATGGTCTTAATGTGAGACAGCGGGCCTAATGTAGTAGTTCAGCCATGAACTTATTGAATGGCGGAGCAGGCACAAGGGGCCACATGGTCTACTCCTGCTTTTACTTCTTATGTTCTTATGAAAGTTCCACCCGATACTTCAGAAGAGTTTTGAATGAATGGAAAGTTAAAGAGAAAAGTTTCAAGAATATTTCCTGCAGACTATACTAACACTAAACTTATCACTTTAAAGTTTGTGTGTCTTTTTCATGAACAGGAAGTGGTAAAACAATATATTTACGTATATGCATTTTGAATGAAGGGCAAGAAATATTATCAGTCCATGATGAGTGGTCAAAAGTTTGTCTCATTGCTATACACAAAGTCTTATACATATAATATAAAGTCCTACAGGAGGTCAAACTCATTGGATACCATTAGGATCTGAACATCTACAGTTTGTAAACAGCCACTGCAACATTAGTTGGATACTAACTAAATCTGCACTGGATTTAAAAAAATAAAATGCAATTCTATGGCATGAACTAGTGGGTTCTCCCAGAGATGGCCTAGTTATGTTGGGACATGGACTCAACTGGTTTGAATACCCTAGTTAGTAACCAACTGTTATTAAGTACTATATGAAAAACATGTAAACTTCCATAAGATTGGAAATACTCCAGGTATTGGAATTAGGTCTGTACAAATCTGCGATATGACACAGATAGTAAACCCCCAAGGTTCATGCTGCTCCACAATCTCTTTTCCGGATACACACTCAGTCTAGTCATTCCAGCCAACACTATCTAAAATGCTCCAAAAGTACACTTGTCTGTGCTGCACAAAACATGAATTCCCTGTTCACCCTTTTCAATCTGGGAAAGGGGAAGGGCAATGGATGGGTGAAACAGAAAAAATGCCATTAGGTTGGTAGGAGAAGTAAAAAGGGAACTATTAATCAGCCTACATTATAACAACCAACTTCATGTGGAAATTTCCAAACACAAAATCTAAGGGACAACCATAATAAGGCTATACAGGTGCAGGAACAGAGGTAGAACCCAAAGATTTTCCCAGCCCTTTTCTGCCCAGTGTGGGTTTTTAAAAATTAAGCTTGTATGAATGCAATTATGCTATGCATTTTGGCTACAAATAGCAGACCTAACTGCAATCACTTCAAAAACAGTTTCTTGCATTTTGTTTTGTAAAATACCTCAGCACAGTAAAGTGACTGACATCTCCAGAACTCTTTCCTTTAGGCGAGCAGCAAGAAGAAAAAGAATAAGTAATGAATCAGTGTGTGCTATCAGCAAACAAAATTCAATACTTTAATATCACAAAGTGAAAACTAAAAACCTCAATACAAATAACATACAAAAAATCTTACCCAATAACTTTAGCTCAAAACGCAAATTACCACTTCCACTTGCAAATTTAAACTATACGTTCAGACAGCTTCCGGCCATCTCTGTAACCAGAGGGCTAAAAATCAATACTTTCAGAATCTCACATTTACAATCTCATGTTTCAATTTGTTAATATTGTAAGGTGCACTGTATGAAACAGAAGTCGAGATGTTAATTGTCTACATTCTTACAATTATCAATGAACATCTTCCACTGGGTGCCCCATATTCAACGGTGTTGATCTTGATTACACTATCAATTGCTGTTGATTATTGATCATAACTTGCATCAACAGCCGTAGTGCCACAACTAATTTCAGCTCTAACCAATAAAAGTCTATTTCCTTCAATTTAGGTACCTGGTAACCCTTCAGATTTGCACTAATAGTGTTAAGAAGTTTGACCATACTAATATTTGAAATTACAATTTTCCCTTCTTAAAAGTACAGTGCAGTCTTTAAGCAAAGGTATGCATCAAGGCTACAGTTGCTATCAGGAGTATTGAAAAAAAAACACAGCAACTATTGTATTTTTTTAAAAACAATTTTACTACTCATCAAGAATGGATTATAAATAATTATGTGTCTTTATATAAAGCTGAAAAGGACATTACCTCTTACTTGAATCAGCATACTTATAAATCTTATGGGAATATTTCCATGTTTAAAGTGCAGTTTGATTGTTCAATTATATTTTTTCAAAAAATACTTATCTTGGCAGAGGCACAATGACACAGCATCCTGGAACTCAAATGTTGAAAGCTCAGATGCATCAATCCTCACAAGAGACCCCACTTTCAGGTGCAGGGAAGCACTAAGCAAAAATCTCAACATAACATAAAAGAAATAGTAATCAAAATCTAGGCTAGGCCACATATTTCACAATCCACCCTCTCAGCTGCAATATGGATACAGTCCCTAGACAATAGGAAAATGGGGAGAATATTAAAAACAAGAGGCATTTTAAAATTCCAAGAGAAAACAGTGCAACAAAATAAGGAAAACTAGGTCCCTATTTCATGTATATCTATACTGTGTTCTTGCAAGGAGGCTCAGGTCACATTTGAAAAGAACACTGACATCAATGGGAATTTTAATGCCCCAGTATTGAACAAAATAATTCATGTCTTGGTCACTGATCATAAACCTTCCTTTAGAAAATGAAGTATACGAGTTAACCCTCAGAAGTAAAATCTCAAAAGCTAAGTTTGTATACGATGTCCACTAACTGAAACTTGCAGGAAGAAAACAGAAAACTACTAAATTGTTTTAAAATTTTGAAATGAGAAGACCAAATACAGAACATAAATTAGAGGGTTGACAAATTTATTCCATTCTTAAATCCCATTTCCTTCATTATTGTAAAAAGGTGCTTTGATAGATAGTGGCTAAGCGAGTAAGCCACATGGTGGTGACTTTTTTTTTTAAAAACAGGAAATAATTGTGTGGGGAGGGAGAAAAAGGGACGAATTAGAACTTCTTTAATCATTAAAAATGTAAAGAACTGTAAAATGAAGACACTCAAATCTAAAAACTCTTCTAGCCTACAACAGGCTTCCATTTGAAGTCTCAAAATCCAATAGCTCCAAATTTAATTATAACTACAAGGAAGTCTGACTCTGATGAAGTGGAGAAACTGCTTGTTTCTTTCTAGTCAGAAAAAAAATATTTCAAACATCGATAAACAGGGTGGATACCAAGCATTTTTTTTAAACACTGGAGATTTCATTGCACAATGGCAACAGCAACCTGAACTAGTTAGACATTTAACAGTTAGCAGACACAAAGACATAAGGAACCAGGCTGCAAAATACCACAGGGAATAAACAGTATATGGGATATCTTGTATTTTTTTCTTAAAAGGCCAAGCTTTCCAAAGTGCCATACAGAAATTTATTTTCCATTACCATGTTGATACAAAGCAAAATTATCACAATTAAGTAAGAGCAATTAGATTTGTCAATCACAAAATAAATCTTCCATAATAGATTACACACAAGCGCGCACTCCCGCCTGTCCATGCACTCAGTTGCTGAACTGGAAATACTGCTGTATAAATTAGGGTGCAATTATGCTGGCATTTCAAGTTTCAATCTGACTCAAGAGACAACCTGCTTTGGGAGTCCAACTCTTTGGACATGAAACTCCACTGTGGTACTATGTAAAGTTCAACAGGTAGCCAGGATATTAAACAAAACAAAAATAGCTGGAAAAACTCAGCAGGTCTGACAGCATCTGCGGAGGGGAATACAGTTAACATTTCGAGTCCGTATGATTGTTAGTTTGCTCCATTCGACATTCTCTCACCTGCGTGGAGCAAACTAACAATCATACGGACTCAAAACGTTAAATGTTTCCTCTCCACAGATGCTGTCAGACCAGCTGATTTTTTCCAGATATTTTTGTTTTTGTTTCAGATTTCCAGCATCCGCAGTACTTTGCTTTTAGCCAGGATCTTAGTTGGACTCCTGGGCACTTTACCTGTTTTGAGAAAGCAAATACTTTTACCACCACTCTCAAAAGCATGAAGAAAACTTCATACATCTCAAGTCTACCTATACGCAAGCATGAATGTGTGGAACTCATTAATGATCGGGAGTATCTGAATCACGGGCAAGTAATATTGATACTCTTGCCACTAATCTGTTTTAAAGCACCAAAAGTATAACTACAACCTTGGATATTAGGATAAAAGGTTCACACCTGACTGGCATTTATATTGAAAATACTGTCTGGCATTGGCTTTGGAAAGGGTCCAGCTGCTGTGGAAACAAAAATGTTTTCAAGCCACAAGCCACAAAACAGCAAAGTGCTCAGGCCGCTCGGAAGTGGATCGGATGGCTCCAAGTGCCCCTGGCGGCAATGTATATACTTTTATTCAGGTCGCAATAATTTTTCTTTGACGGCTCTTTTTGACATTTGCGAGAGTCACTTTTTGGATTTCAAGGGCTCCTTTTTCATTCCTGGGGGAATATGGTGACATAGTGGTAATGTATGGGCTAGTAATCCAGAGACCT
Source organism: Cetorhinus maximus (assembly GCF_964194155.1). Classification (NCBI taxonomy): domain Eukaryota; kingdom Metazoa; phylum Chordata; class Chondrichthyes; order Lamniformes; family Cetorhinidae; genus Cetorhinus; species Cetorhinus maximus. The sequence continues at coordinate 68,109,640 of NC_135893.1, forward strand.
GGCTAATGCTCTGGGGAACAAACTGCTTGCAATTAATTAATTTTTAAAAGGGGCTGCAGATATACAACTCATTCTTAATAAGTTACCTTTTGCCAAGAAGTTAGAATTTTCATTTTGGAAATGGAGTATGGGAGATTCATTTATTACAAATTAACAAAATCATCTTATTTATAAGATGAGTTGATAGAAAATTGAATACGAGGACCTGGCTATATCTATCTAAAGAAGAAACCATAAAAAAATTCAGCACAAATACAGAAGGGCTCAAATCCCATCACAGCAGCTGGTGCAACTTGAATTCAAATAAAATCTGGAATTGAAAGCTAGTCTCAGTCATAGTGACCATGTAAATATCATTGATTGTTGTAAATCAATTAGCTGGTTCACTAATGTCCTTTAGAGAAGGAAATCTGCCATCCTTACCTAGTCTGGCCTACATGTGACTCCAGTCCCAAAGCAATGTGGTTGGCTCTTAACTGCCTTTTGAAATGGCCTAGCAAGCCACTCAGTTCAAGTGCAATTAGGGATGGGAAACTAATCCTTGCCAGTGACACCCACATCCCACAAAAAAAAAACTCTCTAACACCTTTATTAGTTGATGCAGTCACATAACCTTCTGTATTTGTGCTGAATTTTTTTTTAGCATTTCCTTTAGATAGATAAAATGGCACAAATACCAAGGACTGTAGGTCCTGGCATATTTCCCATAAATTCATTTTATAACGAAGATGTTTCTGTTAATTTATAATAAATAACTCTCCCATACTCAGTTTCAAAATGAAAATTCTAACTACTTGGCACAAGGTAACTTATTGAGAATGAGTCTCATATCTGCAGCCCCTTTTAAAAATTGATTGCAAGCAATTAACACTCTCCAGCATTCTTGGGTTTTGTTCTGCCAATTTCAAGTTGTTTTCACCTCAATATTGCCATTTAAAGTGAATGCTGAAGACATCAGGATACTGACTTCCAATGGTCCAAATGTGCAACAAGGGGGATATAAACAAATTGTGATGAAAGTATAATAATTTTCATAATATTTTTTCTGGTTTATTGTGAAGTAGGTTCATGGGATAGGTATAGTTGGGTCTGTGTGTGATTTAATTACATCTGAAGTCAAGTAGACTGCAAGTTCAAAATCATCAAAAGAAGCTAGGTGCTTGATATGCTAATGAGTAAACATGGATGCTGGCTTAGCATGCAAGGTGTGAAGAGAATTTGCATTTTTAGATAAATAAAGATTTGGATTTCAAAGGGATCTTAGTCTGTTTACAACTAGCCAAATAAGCAAGACTAAGGAATGTGTTTATTTTTCCCCAAAGGTTATTGACAATATATAGTGGCAACATGAAAGTTTTTATATTATGAGGAAGATACAGTTTCAAAGATATATGGAACAACAGACTTTACATATTAAGAGAGAAACAAATATAAAGGAGAATGAAAGGTTGTGTGTTAGAAGGCCATGTAATATTTAACAGGAGTGTGTGAAATAGCCTTAATGAAGCCTCCAGCATTTGTGCATAAGTCTGCTGTCCACTGAAACTGAAGTTGGGGAAAAGCCATTTGGAATTCCACTGCCCAGGGTATTGTGTTAACTTGCTGAGTTTGCTTTAAATCCAAAATCTATTTTGGACCGTTGCCTTAAAGGTAACTGAGGGTCAGGTTAATTAGGAATTTTAGGCATTACTATTATAGTAGTAATTGTAGTCTTATGTATATGCTTGAAATCTTTTATTTTGTTAATAAATATTTTAATTTATTTTTTAAAAAATCTCTAAAGATCTTGGCGGACTTATTACTTCTGAATTCAGTGCTCACATCTCGTAATAAACAAATTGCAAAACCGTTGTAATAGCGCAACCAAGTTTCCCTCCTGAATTTGGTCCAACCAGCACACATCATCTGCCACGTCATAACAAAATCGATGCTGCAGCACCAAGCTAATCATCAGATAACGAATGGCACCAAACCCAGATCCCAACCCTCAAAGTTTCTCCATTTCTCACCTCTCTTCAAAACTACATCCTGCAAACTCATCCAGGCTCTGCCACTGCAAAAAAGTGAAAGGTCAGCCAAGAACCCCAGCCATATCTGTGCAGATGGCAGCTGGGTCCATGCTGGTGCGAGGCTGAGTGGAGGCTCCCCAGGGCCCTGCTTCCAGCCTCGTCACTCGGTTTCCAGGCGCCTCCTCCGACCTCTTTTTTCATTTTTGGCTTCATCTCCTTGGCTGCCGCTCAACACAATTCACAGAATCACAGAAAATCACAGTGCAGAAGAAGCCCTTCAGTCCATCGAGTCTGCACCGACACGTGAGAAACACCTGACCTACCTACCTAATCCCATTTACCAGCACTTGGCCCATAGCCTTGAATGTTATGACATGCCAAGTGCTCATCCAGGTACTTTTTAAAGAGTGTGAGGCAACCCGCCTCCACCACCCTCCCAGGCAGTGCATTCCAGACCGTCACCACCCTCTGGGTAAAAAAGTTTTTCCTCACATCCCCCCTAAACCTCCTGCCCCTCACCTTGAACTTATGCCCCCTTGTGACTGACCCTTCAACTAAGGGGAACAGCTGCTCCCTATCCACCCTTCCATGCCCCTTATAACCTTGTACACCTCAATCAGGTCATCCCCTCAGTCTTCTCTGCTCCAACGAAAACAACCCAAGTCTATCCAACCTCTCTTCATAACTTAAATGTTTCATCCCAGGCAACATCCTGGTGAATCTCCTCTGCGCCCCCTCCAATGCAATCACATCCTTGGAAATGGTGTAGCCGAAAGTCTCCTTCATGGCTGCGGGACTGGACAGAATAACTGCTTCAGCTGCTCCAATCACAGGTCCCCTCTCTCCTGTTTTGCTGCTCCTCCAATCAGAGTATGTGTCTGGAGGAGCAACAAGATCAGGTGGGAGAGAACCTGTGATTGGAGGAGCTGGAGCAGTGAGCACAGGAGACAGAATCTGTGACTAGAGAAGCTGCTGCACACAGATTCTGTCTCGCCCACACTCACTACTCCTCCAATCAAAATACATACAGGCGACCTTTCTTATCAATATTTTGAACTTTTCACCCGTCTTTCGATTTTTCGCATGCTATTTGAGAGGTTTCAAGGGCAAATTCGCCCATGCCCCATGTATTTTGAACTCTGCTTCTACTATGGATGCCATTGGCAGATAAAAGTCACATCTCTAGGTAGGCCTTGGAAGTCTTCAGGCACAGCATCTGACTTAACTTTGGGGCTGCTTTAAGCCACATAACTTTTCACTGAGCCATAAGCAATAGAAGTGAGTCCTAAATCGTCACTCAAAAACAGTAATGAAATTTCAGGAAAAATGCATCACCTTAACCTTCTTGAGACCATTTAAAAAGGAGAAATAAAACCATGGGAAGGCTGAAGAAAAAGGACTGCTTTTAATGTTAAGAGTTTCATTCTCCTCCCCATCCTACACCCCTTAAATCTAGTTAGGCAAAAATCTTTTTACCTTGAGAAATTTTTTTTGGTATTATTGTCAAAGCAGGCTGCAGGCCTACTTTTTTTGGTTTCTAATTCATCTGACAGCCTCTGAGCTACAGGACCCATTCAACAAATTACTTCAAAAGGATTCAGCAAGCAATGGAATTATTCTAGTCTAACATACCATAAGATCATAAGAACTAGGAGCAGAAGTAGGCAATACAGCCCCTCGAGCTTGCCCCGCCATTCAATACAATCATGGCTGATCTCAATTCGGCCTCAACTCCAATTTCCCGCCTTCTCCCCATAACCTTTCAACCCGTTACTAATTTAAAATCTGTCTATCGCCTCCTTAAATTTACTCAGCGTCCCAGCATCCACTGCACTCTGAGGTAATGAATTCCACGGATTCACGACCCTTTGAGAAAAGTAATTCCTCCTCATCTCTGATTCAAATCTACCACCCCTTAGCCTAAAACTATGGCCTCTCATTCTAGAATGCCCCACAAGGGAAACATCCACTCCACATCTACTTTATATACCTCAATCAGATCTCCTCTCATCCTTCTAAACTCTAGTGAGTATAGGCCTAAACTGCTCAATGTCTCCGCATAAGACAAGCCCTGCATCTCTGGAATCAATCCAGTGAACTTCCTCTGAACGCCTCCAATGCAACTACATCCTTCCTCAAATAAGGGGACCAAAACTGTGCACAATACAGTCTCTGCCTTGTACAGTTACAACAATACTTCCCTATTTTTATGCTCTATTCCTTTAGCAATAAATGCCAAAATTCCATTTGCCTTCCTTATTACCTGCTGTACCTGCATACTAGCTTTCAGCGATTCATGCACAAGGACACCCAGATCCTTCTGCACTGAAGCATTCTGAAGTTTCTCTCAATTTAAATAATAAGTCACCTTTTTATTCTTCCGACCAAAATGGATAACCTCACACTTATTCACGTTAAAAACAATCTGCCAAATATATCCATTTGTAAATTTCTTATTTCTTCATTGCAACTTACTTTCCCACCTATTTTGGTGTCATCTGCAAATTTAGCTATAGCACTGGTTACAGCTTGCCATCCAGAAAAAGACCCATTTATCCCGACTCTCTGCTTTCTACCAAATAGGAATCTCCAAGGAGAATTTAAAAAGTACATAACAGTTGACTATCATCTAATTTCTTAACACTTCTGGACCCTACAGAACTATTCAATAAAAGGGGATGAATAGATCTATAACAACTATGATACTAGAGGCTCAAACATTGTTGAAATTTCCTCTGCATGGGGGAAAAAAAGCGCTTAAACATTTTGATGGGGGAAAGAGGCCATTAGGATAGAGACATTGAAAGTCACCTTCCCTACCCTTTTCTCCTTCAAAAAAAAATGACAATTACCACAAAATTAGCCTCCTCCCAATCAGTAAAGTGATGGAGGGGTCATTTTATCAAGCAACAACTCACCAATAACCTGTTCACTAATGCCTAGTTCATGTTCCATCAGAAGCACTCAGCTCTAGACCTTATCCCAACCTTGATCCAGACATGGACACAAGAGGAGAGCAGAGATATCGAGGCAATCGACCGAATATGGCATCAAGGAGCCCTAGCAAAACTGAAGTCAACAGGGGTCAAAAGGCTGATGCAAAGGAGTGTGATGGAATACTCTCCACTTGTCTAGATGACTGCAGCTCCAACAACACTGAATAAGCTAGACACCATCTAGGACAAAGCAGCCACCTTGATTGGCACCCCATCTATCACCAATGCAGTGACAGCAATGTGACCATATACAAGATGAACTTCAACATCTTGTCAAGCCTCCTTTGACAGCACCTTCCAAACCCATGACCTCTAGCCCCATAGAAGGGCAAGGGCAGCAGATACATGGAAACACCACCACCTGCAAGGTTCCCTCCAAGCCACACCATCCAGACTTGGAACTATATCATTGTTCTTTCACTGTTTTCCAACAGCCATTGGGTCAAAGTCCTGGAACTCCCTTCCAAGCAGCACTGTGGGTGTACCTACACCACATGGACTGCAGTGGTTCAAGAAGGCAGCTGACCATGACCTTCTCAAGGACAATTAGGGATGGGCAATAAATGCTGGCCAAGCCAGCAAAGCCCACAAGCCCTGAAATGAATTTTTAAAAATTTAAAAAGGTAGTCATGGCTGTTCAAGGGCATAGACTCAGGTATGCAAGATTTCCCCAGGGAAGCATCTTACGCTATTTCATTACTAACCTTCCCTCCATTATATGGTATGAGGTGGGGCTATTTGATGACAATTCCAGTGCAATAAGAAAGGGAGCTCCCACCATCCTAAAGTAAGGATCTTAACAACATCCAGACTTGGGCTGCCAAGTGGCAGTTAATATTCATGCCACACCACTGCCAGTTAAAGAGCATCTCAAAATCAAGAGAAAGTCATTATTTCCCCATCATCTTGAAAAGCATCACCATCATCAAGCCCTTCACTGTTAACATCCTGCAGGCCGCCCAAATCTACACCATAGCTAGAGAAGCAGGGCTCAGCTGGGTACTCCTCAATTAGTGGCTCACCTCCTGACCCCTAAAAGTCTCACCTGATGGGTATAGCCACAATAACACTAAGGAATCTCAAAACGGTCCAGGTCAGAGCAGTTCATTCAACTACTGCTCTGCCACTGGACACAATAGCCACAACCAGTATACAATTGCTGCAATATGTACTATCTACAGGATGCAAGGTAGCTACTCACCAAAACCACTTTGACAGAACCTCCTTCCTCTGCAACTTCTATCATCAAGAACAAGAACAGTAAGGCTGTGAGAAAATGATCACCTCCAAGGCACAAACATCCTGACTTGGATAAATGTTGCCATTGCTTCAGTCAGTATTCTGGAATTCCCTACCCAAACATCATCATCATCATCACAACAACTCCAATGATCAAAGGAGAAGGTTCACCACCACATTCTCAGAGCAACTAAGTTTGAGCTACAACGATTGCTATGACTGCATTGCCCATATCCAAAAGTCAAGAAAGATGTTAACCTTTGTAGGTTAAAAGTTGAAAATAGACCAACTTAAAATTAATAGGCCTTTGAAAATTAAACTGGACGTTTCCTTTAAAAGATATTGTCCTAATTTTTCACAGGAGGAGAAAAATTCACAGCTGATTGACTGCATAAAGTAAAATACATCAACTCAAGATAACAGTGAGGCTACAAGATTACACGCATCAAGATCTGTTATTAAACACTGCATGTTTAGTTAAATTGATTAGGACTAAACTATAAATGGTTCTAGAGTTTTGATGAACTTGCATTAGCATGGATCTGGAAACTACTAAAATCTTTTTCTTGCAACAAAACTATAAGGGTGAGAGTTTCTCTTTCAGTTGGTGAAAATGCCTCGTTTGTAACAAGGGTAACAGAACATGAAAAGCAAAGATGAAAGTGGAAAACTTGTAAACACAGAGATCTTGTCAGAATAAATTGTATTTCATCAGACAGGGATTAATCAAGGACAGTCAGCATGGTTTTGTTAAGGGTCATGTCTGACCAATCTGATTGAATTTTTCAAGGAGGTGACCAGGTGTGTAGATGAGGGCAATGCATTTGACGTAGTCTACTTGGACTTCACCAAGGCTTTTGATAAGGTCTCGCATGGGAGACTGATAACGAAGGTAAGAGCCCATGGGAGCCAAAGCAATTTGGCAAATTGGATCCAGAATTGGCTGAGTGGCAGGAAACAGAGGGTGATGGTGGAGGGGTGTTTTTGTGACTGGATGCCTGTGTCCAGTGGGGTCCCACAAGGATCGGTGTTGGGTCCCCTGCTGTTTGTGGTACATATAAACGATTTAGACTTGAATGTAGGAGGGTTATCAGTAAGTTTGTGGTTGACACAAAAATCGGTGGGGTGGTAAATAGTGAGGAGGATAGCCTTAGATTACAGGAGGATATAGACGGGCTGGTCAGATGGGCTGATCAGTGGCAAATGAATTTAACCCAGATAAGTGTGAGGTGATGCATTTGGGCAGGGCAAACAAGGCACAGGAATACACGACGAATGGTAGGACCCTGGGAAGTACCGAGAATCAGGGGGACCTTGGTGTGCATGTCCAGCAGTCCCTTAAGACAGTGGGACAGGTAGATAAGGTGGTTAAGAAGGCATATGGGATACTTGCCTTTATTAGCTGAGGCATAGAATATAAGAGCAGGGAGGTTATGCTGGAACTGTATAAGATGCTGGTTAGGCCACAGCTAGAGTATTGCATGCAGTTCTGGAATCCGCATTATAGTAAAGATGTGATTGCACTAGAGAGAATGCAGAGGAGATTTACCAGGATGTTGCCTGGGCTGAACAGTTTTAGTTATGAGGAGAGATTGGATAGACTGGGGTTATTTTCCTTGGAGCAGAGAAGATTGAGGGGGGACATGATTGAGGTATATAAAATTATGAGGGGCATAGATAGGGTCGGCAGGAAGGAACTTTTCCCTTTGGTGGAGGGATCAATAACCAGGGGGCATAGATTTAAGGTAAGGGGCAGGAGGTTTAGAAGGCATGTGAGGAAGAATATTTTCACCCCGAGGGTGGTGGGAATCTGGAACTCACTGCCTGAAAGGGTGGTAGAGGCAGAAACCCTCATAACATTTAAGAAGTATTTGGATGTGCACTTGCGATGCCATGGCATACAAGGCTATGGGCCTCGTGCTGGAAAATGGGATCAGAATAGTTAGGTACTTGTTTGACCGGTGGATTCAATGGGCCAAAGGGCCTTTTTCTGTGCTGTAGACCTCTATGACTCTATACATTTCAACCCTTCAAACTTATTTCATCAACAATCCCAAAAATGCCTCCATTCAAGGTGAAAGCAACTCACTACAAAATTCAGAATTTATTGCAACAACAAATGGTGGCAAATGGGGACTGAGATTCTCTTTTCCTCCCTCCAATAAAGAATTAAAAATTTCAATGGAATCATGTGCCCTATCACACCTTGCTGAAGTGGTCATTCGTCATCTACACACTTACACAGGAGTGCCACAGCTAAGCCAGACCATGTTCTCACCCAACGTTCCTATGTAGAAATGCGCACATACTTTGCATCATAACAATTAAAAAGGACCTCTGGATGATTTTTCATTCCCAAACCGAGAGATGCTGTAAAAAAAATGTTGAAACTCTTCCCTGGTTGAGATTATCTAACTCAATAAAGACTAGGGATTCCACCTGGGGGACAGCCTACTGTACATGACAACCTGCATTTATAGGGCACTTTTATTGCAGCAAAACTTGCCAAGGTGCTTCACAGGAGCATCGTCAAAACAGATTTGACACCGACCTACCTAATGAGGAATTGGGACAGCTAGCCAGAGCCTTAGTCAAAGAGGTTGATTTTAAGAAATGTCTTAAAAGAAGGGAGAGGTAGAGAGCTTGGTCCTGAGGCAAACAGAGGCAAGACCAACAATGTTAAAGCAAATAAAATCAGGGTACGCAAGAAGCCAGAATTGGTGGAATGCAGAGATCTCAGAGGGTTATAGGACTGGAGGAGGTTACTGAGAGGTGGAGGGATGAGATCGTGGAAGGATTTGAAACAAGAAGAGTTTTTAAAAAAGGAGACGTTGTCTGACTGGGGGCCAGTGCAGGTCAGAAAACGTAGGAGTGATGGGTGAACAGGTCTTTGAGAGAGTTAGTATCCGGACAGCCAAGTTATGGAGGATACAAGGTGGGAGGTGGAATGGTCAAGCCTAGAAAGTAATAAAAGGCATGGATGATGGTCTCCAGCACAGTGAGAAAACTGACAAAAATATCCAGGAAATTAATAACAAAAATTTTTTTTTAAATACATTGAACAAAAAGTACTCCCTCTAGATATCTTTTGCCTTTTACCAGCTGAGCCTCAAGAAAGCTAGATTTTTGCTTTTGTTCTTGATGCAGCTGTTTGGCACCATAAACAATAGATTATTCCACACCAATGACTTACTACATAAACTTGAGTTATTTTCTTTTCTTTAGTCCTTACGTACTTTCACAACATTGTCATGTGAAGTTCAGTTTGTTAAAAATGAACTTTGTCACTGAGCAAACTAAATTTTATCTGTACGTGTTTTTCTTCGCTATGGATTAATATTGAAGATTTTTTTTCCTCAGCCAGTCTGGCCTTTTATTTAATGTGATCAAAAGAAATAGCTGTTAGTTACTCATATAAGAAAAGGGTTCAATTTTTCAATTGGCTTCACTCCTAGTTGTTCATCTTTTGACATTTGTAGCCTCACTACTTCCGTTTGCCTCAAATGGAAAACTTACCTTTTTTCCGTGTTCAAGCTCCCTACAAAATGTTTGGATTCCCTTTCATGTTTCTTGCCTTAACAGAACTTAGATCTAGAATAGGCATTTTACCACGGCTACTTCCAGATTAGTGGAAGCTCTTCCACCTTTCGCACTTTCTTGGGCTGAGACAACAAACAGCCTGTTGCATGTTAGCCTACATTTCCTTTACACAGCCTTGTGTATCTCTTTTTAATCACACTATTGGAAGGATGTCAAGAACTTGGAGAGGGTGTGGAGGAAATTTACTAAAGGTACAAGATGAAAGATTTTAGTTACACTGAAAGACCAAAGCAGCAAAGGTCAAGAGGAGAGGCATTCAAATTATTAAAGGATTTGATCGGATAAATAAGGAGAAACTGTTCCAAGAAGCAGATACAGATTTAGGGTAATTGGCAAAAGAACCAGAGGTGACATGATCTGAAATGCATGGAACGAGCAAAGGCAGATACAAAACGTTCAAAAGCGAAATGGGAAAATATTTCAAGATGAAAAAAATTTTCTGGGCCATGGAAAAAGAGCAGTGGAGTGGAAGTATTCAGATAGCTCTTTCAAAGAGCCAGCAGAAATATGAAAGGCCAAATAGCCTTCCTCTGTGCCGTATTATTCAATGACCCTATTCTAGATCATTAGCAAGGTCCATTTATGGAGATTAAATTTCAAAATTTGATCCCCAAACACCAGTAAATTTTTCAGAATCCCATGTAATTAAAATAGAACTTGACTCATAAATCAGTGGCTCCATGCTTCTCTTCCCTGCAATCTCACTTTGTTGAAATAAAACCCTGTTGTACCACCTAGCTCTCCCCAGCCCTTGAACATCAAAACCCAACTTTCCTTCTACAATAAACAGAATTAAAAAATCTAGATCTGGCATTATACTACCTATATTTCTCAAATTTACTCTGTTCTTTCTTATCATTTTCCAATCTTTATGGTACCTGACACAATGAGCTACGGTCTTTTGCCTGGGTTTCTCAATATAAGGATGCACTAATATTAAACGTATAGCTACTTTAACAAAGTGCAGTTAAAAATGTGAAAACTCCGATTCAACCTGCAAATTATGGGTATCAAAAACAGAAATCATGTCTGCAAAAGTGAAAACGTCATCAGACCCCAGAGGAAATTCATATTCAGTCCATTCCCTGAATTAGGAAAGGAAATTGATTGGCTTTTGTCAAGTCATATCAAAAATTATAACTTACAGAATACATTGAAAGGAGGTTTTGCTACAAAAATATTAAGGAACTGAAAAAAATGAAAATACTTAACATAAATGTAGACTTTTCATAAAATGGCATCATGTGATTCACTCAACGTTTAAGAGTTTTGTTTTTGTACTAATTCAACAGAAAATTGAAATAATCGGGTTGTAATTCAATATCGGAAGCTCAGAATAATGTACTTCCCTTCCGTAACAGGTAAAAAGTATACTGTACTGTATTCTCATATTCTAAATATAGCGCAGGAAAGTCCTTTTCTACTTCTAACACTTCCGATTATAAAATCTAACAACATACGGCATACATCTTGTACATCTTGATGTACCTTAGCTTCTAAACCAAAACATTTAATTGCGTGCCTGCAGGAACAACAAATATGTACACCCGTATCAGAATCGCAGCATAGGTAAATCTGTAATTCAATCTATAACCTATTTAGTAAATACCAAACATGCTATAATGACAACAGAAGCCAACTGTGCATTAAATACATTATTGATAGTTTCAGCTGATATTGAGGCAACTTGTTAAATAAATCACTGTATGGTACAGGTTTATACTTTTTACTTCGCATACTCGCTGGGGACTTTGTATCCTTGGGCTAGCTGATCATCATAAAGAGAGAGAGCAGAGTTAACACTCCTTCAGCTGATCACAAAGGAAAACACTGGCAAGACCTACTTCAGAAAGGGTGCCTTTAACCAGATGTTCACAAAAATTTCAGCAAGGAAAAGAGGCAAGTGCCAATAGTGATTTACTCCATCTTCATAGGAATTACGTTTTTAAAAACATCTGCACAGATTTTTTTTTAAAAAGCCTTTGCAAACGATTTTTTACTTAAGTTACAAGTCAATAAAAAAATTAGGACAACTGCACAGCATCATCTTAACGCCCCCACTAATTCTGTCCGTGTGAAGGGGGTATCACGCAGTCCTAAATGATAACTGAAGACCAGGAGAAGCTTGGTAATTCCCCCACCCATTGTATTTGCTGCGATACCTTAATAACATTCTCGAAGATGGTGTCCCGGAACTCCTCCAGGGCTTTGCTGTCGAAGTCTTTGCCGTGAATGATCCTCATCTGTTTGAGGAAAGTGCTTTTGCCGCTCTCGCCGGCCCCGAGCAGTAGGATCTTGACCAACCGCCGGACGTAGCGCCTCTCCCGGGCCAGTAAGGCGTCGATCTCCCGGCTCCTCCGGCGCTGAGCCCGCTCGCTCTGGCTGGACTGACAGGCCGGGAAACAGGCGCCCAGGCGCTGCACCAGCTCAGCCATCGTCTCCGTCGGCAACACCTCAGCAACAAAAAGCGCGCACACACACACAACCCGGTGGGGGATTTAAAAAAAACACACAGTCCGACAACACATAAATAAAATGGGCGCTTTAAATCGGTCCGTCGGCTCCACGCGATCTCTCAACGAAACCCACCGACTCCCCATTCATTCCCCCAACTGATGGGCGAAAACTTCATCAGAGGGTGGGGGCGGAGTGGGGTGCAGGCCGGCTCGAGCTGGGACGAGGATTGTCCGTCAATCCCAATCGCTGATTCGCTAATATTCCTGTCAATCATAATTAGCCCTGTCGTCATTCAATAATCGCGTTGTCAATCGAATAAAGGGGTGGTGCCCTAACCTCACGTTTTAACTTTCTATTGGTCGATCGACCTATCAATCACGAACTTCGGGCACTGTCAACAGAAGCAGGAAGAGTCTCCTCAGGATTGGTTCTTTTCGCTGTCAGTGAAATCAGATCCTTTCACTGATTGGATAACTCTGTTGTCCGGTCCTTGTTATTGTTTTAAAAAAGTTAAAATGAAGGTAAGCTTGATTATGTTTTTTGTTAATTTATTTATACATTTCAAGCAGCAATTCGTCAAGAGATTCAGTCATCGTTCACCAGGTTCGACAATCAGTTAGGTCCCGGCAGGGTCCGAGCCACACCCGAGAAACCTCAAATCGTTGTCAATCACCTGTCCGCAGCCAATTATTCGTCGACGTTCTGAGCGGTTTAGCCAATAAGATAAACAGGTTTTCCATCAATCAGACGTAACCTGCTTCCAATTGGTACAGACTCTGTCAATCATCTAAACCCCACCTTATCAATCATCCAAACCCTCCAGCTTTCCTTTGGCCAGTTGGTGCTTGAGCAGAAATTGAAGCTGTGGGGGAAGAATTTTCCAAACAGTGGTATCCAAATAATTGCAATTGGAAACATCTGTACAGTGTTTAGAATTCCTCCTATTACTCATGAGAGTACAGAGTGGATGGTAGATAGCAATCCTAGAGTTGATCTGATTTTTTGACTTTCGGGCGGGTTGAGAAATGTGTATATTGTGATACACAAGGCGTAGCAGCTGTATGGCTTTTTTCCTTCTGTCCATTTTTGTTGCTATGTTCATGTTTTGTCTTTATCTTTTTGTGCCAAATGTGCTTCCGTTAGTAGCGCTCTTGCCTCTGAGTCAGAAGGTTGTGGGTTGAAGTCCCAAGACTTGAGCACATGATCTAGGCTGACATTCCAGTGCAGTGCTGAGGGAGTGTTGCACTATCAGAAATGCCATCTTTAAGGTGAGGTGATAAACCGAGGACCCATCTACCTCCTCAGGTGCACGTAAAAAAAATTCCATGGCACTATTTCAAAGAGCAGGGGAGTTATCCCCTGAGCCACGGCCAGTATTTATCTCTCAATCCACACCGCAAAAGCAGATTTTCTGGTAATTATCACATTGCTGTTTGTGGGAGTTTGCTGTATGCAAATTAGCTGCTGCATTTCCAACAAGGACTACACTTCAAAAGTAAAGCACTTTGGGATGTCTGTTGACTGTGAAAGGTGTTACATAAATGCAAATCCTTCTTTTCACTAGCTTAACTTTTCTAATGCACTCCCAGCCAGCCTCCCACATTTCATCCTCTGTGAACTTGGATTCATCCAAAACTCTCCTGCCTGTGTCCTAACTTGCACCAAGTACCATTGACTCATCACCCTGTGCTCACTAACCTACATTGGCTCCCAATTTAGTAATGCCTCAATTCTTGAATTCTTATTCTTGCTTTCTAATCTCTCCATGACCTTGTCCATTCTTAGCTCTGTAACCTCCTCCAGCCCCATAACACTCTTAGATATATGCACTCCTCTAATTCTAATTTTTTAGCATCCCGATTTAAATCGTTCCACCATTGGCGGCCATACCTTCGGTTGCCTAGGCCCAAGATCTGGAATTCCCTTTCTAAACCTCTCTGCCCCTCTACTACACTTTCCTCCTTTAAGATCCTAAGCTTTTAGTCATCTGCTTTAGTGTCTCTTTACCTGTCTCAATGTCATATCTTGTTTTATAATGCCCTTGGGCCATTTTATTATGTTATTTTTAATTATGTTAAAAGGTGTTATATAAATGAGTTGTAAATCAAACATAAAGCAGCCAACCTTTCATAAATGATGTTTTCCACTTGATCCATAATTAGTCCTTATTTTCTGGCTGGAAGCAAAAAGACTCAACATAGAGTTACAATAATCAACTTGCACAAAATATAGACATTCCCATCAAGCATCATGAACAAACAGGTGTGAGGGACACTCGCACAAGCTCTGTTAATAGTTGACTGATGATAATATTTCCTGGAATTCGATAATCGAATTATCGAAATAATCTGTGAACAAATACAAATGAAAATGAAACAAAATGTTCATAATAAGAAAGCCTTGACTTTAATTGGAAAACCACAGCAAATTAAAAAGCCACAGGTCACTCAGTATGATGATGGGCGATGAACTGAAAAATATTTTTTTGAAAAGTAAGGAGGCATACCAAGTGATGTAAGTCATAGTAGTTATTTATTGACATTTTGAGCACAAAGACTCACAAACAGCAATTAGTAATCTCTTTTAGTGATGTTGGTTGAGGAACATTTCACTATACCCCAGAAAATCATGTGGCGTATAAGACCATAAGACATAGGAGCAGAAATTAGGCCATTCGGCCCATCGAGTCTGCTCCGCCATTCAATCATGGCTGATAGTTTTCTCAACCCCATTCTCCCGCCTTCTCCCAGTAGCCTTTGATCCCCTTACCAATCAAGAACCTATCTATCTCGGTCTTAAATACACTCAATGACCTGGCCTCCACAGCCTTCTGTGGCAATGAATTCCATAGATTCACCACTCTCTGGCTAAAGAAGTTTCTCCTCATCTCTGTTCTAAAAGTTCTTCCCTTTACTCTGAGGCTGTGCCCTCGGGTCCTAATCTCTCCTACTAATGGAAACATCTTCCCCACGTCCACTCTATCCAGGCCTCTCAGTATTCTGTAAGTTTCAATCAGATCCCCCCTCATCCTTCTAAACTCCATCGAGTATAGACCCAGAGTCCTCAAACGTTCCTCATATGTTAAGCCTTTCATTCCTGGGATCATTCTCGTGAAGCTCCTCTGGACCCTCTCCAGGGCCAGCACATCCTTCCTGAGATACGGGGCCCAAAATTGCTCACAATATTCTAAATGTGGTCTGACCAGAGCCTTATAAAGCCTCAGCAGCACATCCCTGCTTTTATATTCTAGTCCTCTCGAAATAAATGCCAACAGTGCATTTGCCTTCCTAACTACCAGCTCAACCTGTAAGTTAACCTTAAGAGAATCCTGGATTAGGACTCCCAAGTCCCTTTGCACTCCAGACTTCTGAATTCTCTCCCCATTTAGAAAATAGTCTATGCCTCTATTCTTCCTACCAAAGTGCATGACCTCACACTTCCCCACGTTGTATTCCATCTGCCACTTCTTTGCCCATTCTCCTAACCTGTCCAAATCCTTCTGCAGCCTCCCTGCATCCTCAATACTACCTGTCCCTCCACCTATCTTTGTATCATCTGCAAACTTAGCCAGGATGCCCTCAGTTCCTTCATCTAGATCATTAATGCATAAAGTGAAAAGTTGTGGTCCCAACACTGACCCGTGCAGAACTCCACTAGTCACCAGCCGCCATCCTGAGAAGGACCCCCTTATCCCCACTCTCTGCCTCCTGCCAGATAGCCAATCTTCTATCCATGCTAGTACCTTGCCTCTAACACCATGGGCTCTTATCTTACTGAGCAGCCTCCTGTGCGGCACCTTGTTAAAGGCCTTCTGGAAGTCCAAGTAGATAACATCCATTGGCTCTCCTTTGTCTAACCTACTCGTTACCTCCTCAAAGAATCCTAACAGATTTGTCAGGCATAACCTCCCCTTGATGAAATCATGCTGACTTTGCCCGATTTTACCATGCACTTCCAAGTATTCTGAAATCTCATCCTTAATAATGGACTCTAAAATCTTACCAACGACCGAGGTCAGGCTAATCGGCCTGTAATTTCCTGTCTTTTGCCTCACTCCCTTCTTAAACAGGGGGGTTACTTTAGCGATTTTCCAGTCCTCTGGGACCCTCCCTGACTCCAGTGATTCCTGAAAGATCGCCACTAACGCCTCCACTATCTCTTCAGCTATCTCCTTCAGAACTCTGGGGTGTAATCCATCTGGTTCAGGTGATTTATCCACCTTCAGATCTTTCAGTTTTCCTAGCACCTTCCCCTTGGTAATGGCCACCATACTCACCTCTGCCCCCCGACTCTCTTGAACTTTGGGGATGTCACTCGTGTCTTCCACTGTGAAGACTGATGCAAAGTACCTATTCAGTTCCTCCGCCATTTCTTTGTTCCCCACTACTACTTCTCCAGCGTCATTTTCCAGCGGCCCAATGTCCACTTTTGCCTCTCCCTTACCCTTTATATATCTAAAAAAACTCTTGCAATCTTCTTTAATATTACTGGCTAGTTTACCCTCATATTTAATCTTCTCCCTCCTTATTTCTTTTTTAGTTGTCCTCTGTTGGTCTTTGTAGGCTTCCCAATCCCCTGGTTTCCCACTGCTCTTCGCCGCATTGCATGCTTTCTCTTTAGCTTTTATGCTGTCCCTGACTCCCCTTGTCAGCCATGGTTGCCTCGTCCTCCCTTTAATATGCTTCTTCTTCCTCGGGATGAATTTTTGCTGTGCCTCCAAAATTACTCCCAGAAACTCCTGCCATTGCTATTCCACTGTCATTCCTGCTAGGCTCATCTCCCAGTCAATTCTGGCCAGCTCCTCCCTCATGCCTCTGTAGTTGCCTTTATCCAACTGTAATACCGTTACATCTGATTCCAGCTTTTTCCTCTCAAATTGCATGGTAAATTCTATCATATTATGGTCACTTCCTCCTAAGGGTTCCTTCACCTTAAGCTCCCTTATCAAATCTGCCTCATTACACATCACTAAATCTAGAATTGCCTGTTCCCTAGTGGGCTGCACCACAAGCTGCTCCAAAAAGCCATCTCGTAGACATTCCACAAATTCCTTATCTTGGGACCCACTACCAACCTGATTTTCCCAGTCTACCTGCATATTGAAATCCCCCATGATCACTGTCACCTTGATATAGAACACTGATGTATATTCTTGTCACATGAAACTGAATGATTCATAAAAAATACACCTATATATTAGACTAACAAATGGTAGTGGGCAGACTATTTTACAGGTCTAACCCAAAATGCTCACCTTTCACTCATAGAATCATACAATGATACAGCATAGGAGGAGGCCATTTGACTTATCATGCCTATGTTGCCTCTTTGAAAAAGCTATCCAGTTATCCCCACTCCCCTGCTCTTTCCCCATAACACTGCAAATTTTTCCTTTTCAAGTTTACATCCATTCCATTTTGAAAGTCACTATTGAACCTGCTTCCATCATCAGGCAGTGCACTCTAGATCATAACAACTCAATGAGTAGAAAAAGCTCTTCAACTTCCTACTGACGTTGTTTGCCAATTATCATAAGTCTGTGTCCTTTGGTTACTGACTCTCCTGTGAGTGGAATCAGTTCTCTCTATCTACTCTATCAAAATTCTTCATATCCTATTACGAGTGTGAGGTTTTATAAGATGGTTATATTTTAAACTGTCTCTTTTAATCCAAGATAAAATGGATCATGTGACCCCCTACTAGTTTTGCCCTGCAATAAGTCAATGTGACCTGGTTGCCATGGGGACAGGAGGCTCAGTTCAAGTCTTATTGAAACCTAAGTGTCAGATTTAACAGTTCAATACAAAAGGGAAGCAGCTGGTTTGGCTTTGCATAAACTTATGGCTTCGCAGATTTACTGACTTGGAATCCCAAGACACAGGGAGAGAGAGAGGCAGGGAACCAACAGTTGCTATGAGCAGAAGGGGAAAAGGCTGTTCTCTTTTAGCTACCAGGCAGAATGCTAGTGGGAGCTCATCCTCTGATCGAAGAGACAGAACCTGCAAAAGCTTAAGAACACTGGAAGATTTGCCTGACATGGCCAGGAGAAAGAATCACTGGAGTGGGCCTTGCTGCTGGAATTCAGTTCATGGGTTCTCAGAAGACTGAGGGAAACAACTTTCAATGGACACTGGATGGGGAGAAGCTAGCCTGTTGGAAGCTGGGGGTAACTTTGGACTGCTTCCTGCAAAGACTATAATTCTGCAAAGAGTGCAGCATAATATATAAACATGGTGTGGGGTTATTGGTCGTGTTAAGAAACTAATAAGGAATACCTGTTCTGTAGTTTAGAGTATTAGTTGCCTACTAAGTAATGTTTAGTCGTATTGAACTTTGTTACAGTAAAAGTCTTAAAACTTGAGATCCTGTGTGATTCCTTTAAGTCAGTCACTGGGAATTCAAATCTCTTTTTAAAAGCTATCAGTCTCTACAGGGATCATAACACTATAATTACATCAACAAATAATTCTTGATCTCAAGATTGTTTCTTTGCATCTACCCTCCCAGTGTCTTTTTTTTAACTGATATTTAACAGAGATAAATAAATTGTCTGGTGAGTATCAGATGTCACAAAAATCTGTTATAAATCTTCTGCTCCAAGTGTCATATCGTATGTTAATAAAACTCCAGCAAGCATTAGTTATCAAAGGGTCTGATTTAATCCTACAGTACAATCTCCATTTCTCTCCATAATAAAAACTGGTTGTAATTGAAAGACCCCAAACTTTGCATGGTACAACAATAGTTTGCATTTATATAAGAACCTTTAACACAGCAAAGCATTCCAAGGCACTTCACAAGAACAATTATCAAATAAAATTTGACACTGATCCATGTCAGGAGATATTAAGGCAGGTGACCAAAAACCTGTTCAAATAGATAGGTTTTATGAAATTTTTTCAAGGTGGAGAGAGATGTAGAAAAGCAGAGATGTTTGGGAAGGGAATTTCTGAGCTTAGGGGCTAGACAGCTAAATCATGGCCCACCAATGGTGTAGTGGTGAAAATTGAGAAACATTGGAGGAATGTAGAGATGTCAGAGTGTTGTATGATGGAGGTGGCCACAAAGCCATTTTGAACACAAAGGTGAGAATTTTAAAATTGAGGCAATGACAGACTAGGAGACAATGTAACATGATACCCAAGGCAGAGGAATGAAGAGATAAACAACATAAATAAGACTCATTGATTTCAATCTTTCTGTGAGGTTGGTTTTTGTCAGACAGGAATAGTTTGGTGTCAACAGCCTGTGTAATGAATCAACATCCTGCACAAGCCTTCACCCTGGAGATAATTCTGGTGGAAAATTAGAGGGCAAAGTAATGGATGTTTATCATTCCAGACACTGAAGAGAACCAGTTCCCCAGCAGTAAAGGTAAATCTTTCTCAGATGACCTATCTGAATGAGATTGAGGCATAAATTAATAAATATTGGCTAGATGAACAAATTATTTGGCTCTATTTTTGATGTTGAAGTTGATCTAGCTCAGCCATACTTTACATTTGGTAGATAACCAATCTGCAGCTCTAATTTTCCATGTCATTTTGACCTGTCAGAGTCCAGAGGTGACATCACTTGCATATGTAAGATTCCTGTGTTTGGATGTGTTAAGTAACAAATGGAGCAGTCAAGAGAAAAGGCAACAACAAAGCAGGACAGAAGAAGTTTTCTTATGACTCAGCTGCGGTTTATGTTTTTGTTGGTTTTTCAAATAACGTGCGAGCTTTAAGTCACGTAGTCTGAGAGCAAAGGCAATTACTATAACCAGAAATGTTTTCATATGAGAGATAGAGCTGAGTGTAGTACGAGCAATAGGATCGCTACATTTATGATGATTTGTCATAACTCCAATCTCACCATGTTTCCAAGAAAGAGATCGTATTGGCCTGTCGCGAGTCTAATTTCACATTTTTTGGTCTACTATTCTAAGATTAATTGTATTCTGCACTTGCTCACTTGTATTCTTTTGCATGGACTGATGGTATGGCTTGAAATCCTCAATGTTGGTTCTTAATATAATGTTTTCTATAAGTACCATTAAATCCAGACAATAACTCATACCAATAACAGCGCAACTTGTATTTACATATAACCTTTAACTCAGTAAATGACTCAAAGTGCTTTCCAGGATCATTATCTGTCAAAAATTGACACAGAGCCAAAGAAGGGGCTATTAGGATAGGTGATCAAATGGTTAAAGATGTTGTTTATAAGCAGCATCTCAAAAGAGGAGAAAGGGGTGGTGAGGTGGAGTGCAAAGCAAGACAGTAGCATGGTTGAGGGTGTATTAGTGAGGGAGCTGGAGGAGAGTTTTTACTGTGTGGATGATGAGTTCCATAGGATTGGGAAATTAATGAGGAAGTGATCAGAGATAGCAGAGATGCTCAAGACCCTACAAGCTGAGAGGCCATGAGGGATAGTGATGTTGAAGGCATCGCCGTAAATATGACTGGAGCAGTTTAATGTGACAGGGTTTGGTAAGGCATTCCGGAGCTCAGGACCTAGATGGCTGAAGGCAGGGATGCCAATTGTACGGTGAACAAAGTGGGGAATGTGCAATTTGAACATTTAATTTAATGATCAGAAGATCATGTGCAGTGCTTGCCCAAATTTCCAAAGTTCACTTTCCACAGACAGGGCCCTTTGCTGGAAGTGCAAAGTCAGAAAGTTACCCCTTGACAAAAATGAATTAATTTGGAACACGGTGACTATTGTCGTAACTGGATCATTCAGATGAAATACTGTAGCAAATACCTAACCAAATCTCTAGCATTTTCCTGAGGTTGCATTTTTCCACAACATTGCTTTTCACAGGTAATTGGAAAAGACTTTGGGGTGTGTCCAAGTGATCATACTGATGAGGATTGGGAGTCTGACATTGATTTACTGCCTCCTAGCAGCCAAAAGTCTCTAAGCCACACTATTAGAGGTATTTTAATCAGAATTTTTTTTGCTAAATTATAGAGATTTTAATGAATGTGTTTATGCTGTAAAAATGAATATATGAAGACAACTTTACTGAATCCTGAAAAATGACTAATTATTTTTGCAATGGTATGCTTTCAAGACAAAGGTGGTAAATTAAACACCTTGGGAAATGTCTTTTCACCACCATCTTTTTAATTTTTGCTTCTTCATTTCCCTCCAACTCTCCACCTGAAGGCAACCAGTTTCTTACTGGATTCCAGTTTCATGGAGCTCATCATCCTCCGATACTTCCCCAAGTGGCCATTAATCAGGCATGAACCACTTATTCCACTCCTTCATCTCCGCCCTACTGACTTGTGAAGCACTCTGAGCCATTTCTTTGTAGTGATGGATGCATTAGAGATGGAAGTTGTTCCCCAAGCTCCCTTTGCCTGGCTATTCACCCCATCACTTGCCATAACAAGCCATATGGCAATGCCATAACGCTTATCGCTAAATCACAGCTTGACGTCTTCTCCCACTCTGGTACTTTATCCTTCTTCAAGCACTCTAATTTCATCACCAAGATGTATTCCCAAAGCTCCTACACCAAGTGAGTCCTCAAGTAATTGTCTTCAACATACACCTAAGTTCCCCATCCATCTTTCCTTTGACTTTTCTGCCGTCATATTTCACCCATCACATTATATCCATGGCAATGCCCTCAACCTCACTATCCCTCATGGCTTCTCAGCTTCTAAGACTCGAGCACCTCTGCTATCTCTGATCACTTCCCCATCAATTTTTCCCAGTCCCAGGAAACTCATCATCCATACATAGTAAAAGCTCTTTTTCAGCTCCCTCATTAATTCACTTCCAAACTTCCTGCTCTCTTTTATTCATCTCTGCTGCCATTAACATTCTAAACTCCTCCCCTCATGCCTGCCTATAACTTTTTCATTTTTACCAGATCTTACCCTTGTCATTCCTCAGTATATTTCTCATCTTTACTCTCAAGGGGTTAAAACCAATTCAGTCACTCACGTCAGAACTAGCTCAACCATGTTTAGCAATAATTTCTTGCTTACTTCAGCCGAAAATCCTTTTGTTCCGGTATGATCCCCACCTCATTAATCCTTGCCTCCAGTATTAAATGCAAAGAGCTCATGGATTTCATCATCTCCATCATCTCACCCCAAATTCATTATCTGCTTCCCTTTGGCCCTGGTGTTGAGATCATTTTTTTTAACTGTACAGTATCAATAGTACAATAGGAATGGAGTTCCGTCTGTTGGCAAATATATCAGAACTTTTACTGCCTTGAACCTCAGAGAGCAGGTCTATCAGAGAGTTTAGGGGAACCTACAATTTGGGATCCCCCACACACTATGGCATTTACTGCCAACCTGGAGGGCAGGTTAGTTGACAGGATAGACCTCCAGTTGAGCAGGGAGCCATTTCGTGAAGGCCACAGCAGCAAATAAGTCCACATTGGAGGTGTTGGGGTGTGAGTGGGTGGAGCAGGATGGTCAAGCGGTAGGAGGTTGTCGAGCCCATGCGGGGTCAACCAGTTGTGGGGTGCATGGGTTGACTGGGGAGGGGAGGGTTGATCAGAGGAGGAGGGGGATGTTGGGGGGAGAAGAGGTAAAGGAGGGGGGTTCAAATAGGGGGGAGGCCAATGGAGGGGAAATGGGGCATTGGTCGGCCAGGTGGGCTGTGCTGATGGAGGGAGGTTGCTGTTTCCTGACTGGGGGAGGGGTGATCGGGAGCCTGGTGGGCAGTTGGGATTGGGGGAAGAGGCCGGAGGCCTGATGGCCAGATTGGAATTGGAGATTGGAATGTTGTGTGGGGGCTGCCTAATCATAGAGGATTCTCACATAAGCACCTGAATCTAGGAGGGAGGTATGAATGCAATTACCTACTGATTCTGCCAACTCATCACTTCTGTGAAACTGCCAAGTTCCCAACACTTGGGAAACCAAAAGCAGTTGAAGTTGAAAACCTGAATGACCACGAGGCTTGCAGCCTCATTACGTATGTTTAAAGTTTCAACACACCTTCTTGGAGTGGGTTAGGTCTGCCTGCCAACTTCCAGACTCAGTTAAAGCTGGAAACAGGTGGGGTACATGCGGGTTTGGGTTGAGAAACAGGTTTTTCAGACATTAACCTCTCCACTTGACTCAAGCCCACCTTTTATATAACTGTAAAATTTAGTTCACTGTGTCAGGTGCCCAAGTGCTCCATCACCAACTCAGTCATTTTCATTACAAAATCAGAAAATGCTGGAAAAACTCAGCAGGTTTAACAGCTTCTGTGGAGAGAGAAAAAAAACAGAGTTAATGTTTCGAGTCTGTATGACTTCTTCAGAGCTAAAGAGAAGTAAAAGGTGTTGACATTTATGCTGTTTAAGGGGGGTGGAGCAGGTGAGGCTCGATAGAAGGCCAGTGATTGGTGGAGGCAAAGGAGAGATTGCCAGAGATGTCATGGACAAAAGGATATTAATGATAGTGGTACTGGCTAAAAGAGGTGCTGATGGTGGCATTAAGGTCAGAAAGCAGAATGTGATAATAGCAGGACAAGGGTAAGCACTCTGGAAAGAACAACACGAACAAGTGACAGATGGCCCTTGTGGGGATGGTGGTGGGAAAAAGATTGACAATAATACAAAAGGTGGGGATAAAACAATGAATAAAAATGAAAATAATTTCTTTTTCATTCTTGTGGAATGTAAGAATTGAAATAAAAGTATTTCCTTTGGAGAAGAGAGGATTCTTTCTCATCAATTTCAAATACCTTTAACACTCCCACAGTTACAGGCTACTTTAAGATGGTTATTTTGCCTCGATAGAATAGCTTGCAACTTTTTTTCTAACTAATTTTTTTGCTCAAACTGCATTTCTCTAATATTTAAAATGATAAATTGAAAATAGTGATTTTTCCCCAACAGTGTAATAACCTCATAGAAAAAAAAGCGTGATTCTTAACCTCACTGTGAATTGTCTTTTTCCATTCAGTAATATACTCCAAGCCACAGGCTCAGTTAATAATGTAAGCCTTGGTTGACTAATCTCATTCAGTGCATCCTTAAATTCACTGAGTATAATTTTAGTGTTAACAATGAAAAATAATTTGTAATATCATGCTGCTTTCGCCAAATGTTACAGGATTGTGGTAACAGCGGACATTCTGGCTTACTTTTCTTCTCCAAAACCTCCCTGAAAGACTCAAAATAGACCCGCAATGCTCACTGGATATCCATGGATATTTAAAAAACAATTGGAGTTTTCAAGACTTATTTTGGTAAGGTAGGAGTATAAAGGGATCTGGAGCAAAGGAGGGTAAATGGTGTTAGGGTGCATTTGAACTATGTTTGAATTGAATGATAGTGCAGGCTCGAGGGACGGAATGGCCTCCTCCCGTTTCCATGACATTGAACAACAAGGTGTGGGAGTGTGAGATGTACTAGATGGCACAGAAGAATGGTATCCATGTGATGAATGAGATCAGTCAACCAAGGTCTACATTATTAACTGTCAAACAGGAAATTAAACAAGAAGGGTCAGGAGTCAGGAATAAGTTGACAGTTCATAAAATGAATTGTAATTTTAAAAAATTGAACAAATACAAAGTATATTAAATGTTATGCAATGGTTATAATATCTGCTGTTGTCACTTATAATGAACACTGGTGTCATTTTCAAGTGACAAAGTTTAAGATTCCCATTTACATGTGTATAAATAGCATGAAATGATAAATATCTAGTGAGAGAGTTACAAAGTTCTCATGCAAATATGAGCTTGAACCATTATAAACTAGGTGTGTTAGCAAAGCTGGGGACCAAATTACAGTCTTGTTGTCTTATTTAATTTGCGTGATAGTAATTTTGAAACACAACAATCGTTTCATTTCCATTTGCTTCTGGGCATGATAACTATGCTGTAAGGATGATTATGATATTCAATCTATAGGTAAACAGAATCACATGAGGGAAAGTGGAATATTCCAAAGGTTGTTTCTGTAATAGTTTAAACATTACTCATTAATCTTTATAATAAACAAGTGACGCTGCTCATGAATTGGAGGAGTGTTTCAATTACTAGACTCACTCAACTTTGTTTCGCTGCTTTTCTCTTCCTTTATCTCCACTCCTGCAGGGTAAACCTGTTCCATACCGATATTACTGTTGTAGTGTAAATGCAGCCTAAAAGTTCACTGATATTTGCTCATTTTAACCTTTCTCCCTTTCATTCAAAAGCGTAATTTTGAGTCAGTTGATAGTGAAATCACTTGAGTCAGAAAGTTGTGGATTAAAGCCACATTCCAGGATTTGTGCACATTATCTAATCCAACACTCCAGTACAGTGCTGAGGAAGTGCTGCATTGTCAGAGGTGCTGTCTTTTAGGTGAAATGTTGAACAAAAATGTTGTCGGTCTGTTCAATTGTTTGTAAATTATCCCATTGAAGAGCAATAAATTCTCCCGATGTCCAGGCCAGTGTTTTCCTTCCAAACAACATTACCAAAAATCCACCAACTGATTATCTATTTCATTTGCTGTTTGTAGCATCTTGCCTACTTAAACACAGCAACAACACTTCAAAAGCAATCCATTGTCTGTGAAGCGATTTAGGACTTCCTGAAATTGTGAAGATAAATTACCACGTAAATGCCAGTTTGTTCAGCCTAATAGCGTGTTAGTGCTGAGATTAGTGCCTTGGCAGTTTAGCTAATTATGCAGATTATTTCAGACCAATATTTCTAGGCAATAAGGCCCTGTAACTTGACTCCACTTGTCGCAAGATAATATTTTTCTCTATTTATTCAGTGGCAGGGGCGCATGAACTTTAATTTTGCCTTAACAAAAATAAAAATACCTGGAAAAACTCAGCAGGTCTGACAGCATCTGCGGAGAGGAACACAGTTAACGTTTCGAGTCCGTATGACTCTTCAACAGAGTTCCAGGTATTTTTAATTTTGTTTTGGATTTCCAGCATCCGCAGTTTTTTGCTTTTACCTTAGTGTTTAATTTTGCCTTATTTAGCAATTCTGCTTTTCAAGTATACTTCCCACATCCTGCAATATGGTTAGAATAGAAATTGTTTGCTGGGAGGGAATATCCTCACACAGCACCCTTATATCTTGGGACAAGGGGCAGACTCTTAGAAGTAAAAGAGACACACTGAGGCCCCGCAATTAAATCAACAAGTCAGTGATTTACTCATCCCTTTTTTGACTATTAACGATTACAACAATGTTGTGCCTCTTTGCAGCTTGTAAATAGAACAATACTGTAAGCAGTGAATTGCTGTGGCAGGTGGGAACCTGTGCGTTCCGAGGAGGGGGCATATAGAATAGCCCCCTAGATTTGCGTCACATTTTTCCTGTGATGCAAGTTGGACAAAATGTGCATCATCTTGTGGATTAATTTGAGCTTCTTTTGTAACAATTACGCAGCTGGCAGAGGTTTGCTCTGATCTGCGTCTTGGCTCTGGAATGTACCGGATATCTCAGCCGGTAGTTGTCAAAGAGGCCACTAATACTTAACCAAATGAAAGGCCTCTTGGCATCCTGACTACTTCTGTAGTGTGTAAAGTCGTTATGGGATTCCGATTGTGAAACTCTTCAGACAACTTTCAAATGAAAGGATTACTCAACAGCTAAGCTGTTCATATTTTTTTCAAAAGTCAAGGCATTTTTATTTTTTCTTGTCAGTCTCCCCTCGCCATTTCCAAAAGGGTGGGCAGAAAATGTTTTCTGTGAATGACACTGTGTCTAGCCTGCTGTTGAGAACTAGACAAGAGTACTGTAGGCAGATGGCTTCTTTCCACTTGGCGCCCAGTGCAACTGGCCTTGGGAACTCTGTGTGGGGGCAGTTGTGAATGCCCCGCCTTCCTTGATGCAGAAAAGCTGGCGAGCTTCAGTGGGACATTGGTTCTTGATTGTAAAGGTTTTAAACAGCCTTTGAGATGCAATGGAAATTTTATTTCAATATTTCTGACTGACGACAAACTTTAGTGGGTGAGGTTCGGTCTGACCAGTCGTGTGAAACGGGGATTAGCAAATTCGAAACCCGTTTCTGCTCCACGCGATCATCCTCGGCCACAGGGTAAATGTTGCTGCCCATTCACTATCCGCTACCGCACAAGACAAATTTAACTTTCAGTTAACCCTCCTCGGTATCTATATTCAGAAATACATGTATATGACCTCAATATTTTTTTCAAAATAGCTCTGAAATTTCTAACGCTAAAAATTGTAACATTACATAAATAGCCGACACAGGAAATATTTCTTGGCTTGGAAAAGTTCCCTGATTCAACAAAACGACCTGCGACCTTGTTTTTACTTTTGACGCCATTGCATTACTTTGACCTCTCATAATTAATTATCCAAACTAACATAGTGCTGACTAACTAATCAGTGGCTGGAATATTTTAGCCGTAGACCATGTCTATACATAGCTTCACATCCAACCCTCGCACCCACTCTTTTTGGAAACATTAATGAGTCCTGGCTTCCTTCCACGGCGCAGTAAATTGAGACTAAATTTAGAACCAACTATGTTGCCCTAGATTATGCGGGTGGGGCTGGGTGTAAATTGGAAGCTATTTTTCTTTGCTTTAAATGCTGTTTTTCCATTAGTCTTTCAACATATTGTTTGATCCCTTGAT
Source organism: Cetorhinus maximus (assembly GCF_964194155.1). Classification (NCBI taxonomy): domain Eukaryota; kingdom Metazoa; phylum Chordata; class Chondrichthyes; order Lamniformes; family Cetorhinidae; genus Cetorhinus; species Cetorhinus maximus. The sequence continues at coordinate 68,137,519 of NC_135893.1, forward strand.
TACTGATCCCGGTAGGATTTGAATATGCTTGATTTAACATTGCCGGCCAGGCAATGTATCTTTTGGTGTGTAGCATCTATCCGTGCCATTCAAGTGATATCAGATTACTTCAGTCTAAGACACATTGTTTATATACAGTTTCTTCTCATTTTCTGATACTTCACAGCTCGTTTTTCTTTTCAATTCACATCCAAATTTCTTGAGTCTCTTTTTAATATTCTCTGGATTATTGTATGTAATAAAGAATTCAAACAGGTGGGAGTCTGAATGAAGGTGGCGGTGCTGCTTAGGGTTCAAGTGCTATTCCCTATAAGTGGCAACGGGAGTAGGCACATCAGCACCTCGAACCTGCTCCACCATTCAGTCAGGTCTGACCTTAATTCTGTTTATCCACTTTTCATCCTGACTCTTTTGACACCTAATAAAATTCCATCAATCTCAGTTTTGAAAAATTCAATTTGTTCAGCATCCACAGCCTTTTGGGGATTTCCACTATTCTCAGTGCAAAAGAAAAAAGCGCTTCCTGATTTCACTCCTAAATAGTCCAGTTCTCAATTTTAAGGTTTTACATCTTGTGCTGGATTCCTCTGTCAGAAGATTTTATTTCTCTGGGTGGGATTTTCCAATCTCGCCAATGGCGGGCATCCTTGCAGGCGGGATGGGAAAATTTGGAGAGTGGAATGCAGGACTGGAAAATCCCAGCCAGCTGGAGCATAACTTCCAACCCCACTGAAAAGATAGAAAGACCTTGCATTTATATTGCACCTTTGACTTCCTCAGCATGTCCAAACTACTTTATAGCTAATTAAGTACTTTTGAAGTACTTCAAGTACTGTTGTAATGTAGGCAATACGGCATTTGCCCACAGCAAGCTCCCACAAGCGAAAGCAAAATAAATAATCAATTTCTTCTTTTTTAGATGCCAGTTAAGGGATAAGTTATTGGCCTGGATACCAGGAGGTCCCCTTTGAAATAGTACCAAAGGATCTTTTACTTACATTTGAGAGGCGCCTTGGTTGAATGCCTCATCCAAAAGACAGCACTCCCAACAGTGTCACACTCCTTCAGTAATGAAGTGCCAGACTAGATTATGTGCTTAAATCACTGGAGTGGAACCCAAACCCACTCCTTTCTTACTCACAGGAAAGAGTGCTATTCTAAGAGGAGAATTTTCACGTCGGTGTACTGGAGCGGGCTCCGCTTGCTGACGTGTAAAATGACGCGTGGTGACGTTGAGCTTGTGTCCTGACGTTACTGCGCGTCATTCCGATCTTTCGCTCAGCGGGTGCGCCGGAGGCGGCTGCGAGCCTGCTGAGCTGTCAAAAGCCGGTTTAGGCCATTAAGAAACCAATTAACGTAATTATCAACGCTGTCCGTCCAACCTTAAGGTTGGTGGGCAGGCGAAGAGCCCAAGCAGCCTTCGCGTTTTTCAGAAAACCTCATCCATAGGCGGGATGAGGTTTCCTGAAGCTTTTATTAAATAAATAATTTTTTCACATTTCATAAACATGTCCCAGCTCATGTGACACTGTCACATGAGGGGACATCTGTAAATAATTTTTATGTTTCTTTATTGAAAAATCTCAATATGTACTTAATCTCCCTGAGGCAGCTCCATGCCTCAGGGGGATTTCTGCACTCTTTTGCGTGCATGCGCAAAAGAGCGCAGGCTCCGACTCTCCCTCTTCCCCCTGGCCGCACAGGTAGCGGTGAGCGCTACTGGCCGTGCGTCACGAAAATGGCAGCATGGAGCATCGCGGGCAGTGATCGGCTTTGCACCCGCCCGCATCTGCTTTCGACCAGCCTATCCGACAGGGAGAAAATTCTCCCCAACGTCACAGTTTGGATGAAGGGCCACATTCCGTTAGCCTTTTTGATTACTTTTCGTGCAGGAGCTTTTACTGATTTGTGTACATGGACACTCAAAACTCCTCCACGGTTCCAGTTTTTCACTTTCAAACAATATTCTGATGTTATTCTTGGATCCAAAGCAGGCGATGTTGCATATCCCCCCCATAGAACTCTAGCTCCTACAATTTTGTCCACTCAATTAATCAGTCTATGCTTCTCTGTAAGTTTAGCTGTGGCTCCATTGGTAGCACTCTTGCCTCTATGTCATAAGGTTCTAAGTTCAAATCTCACTCTGTTCTAGAGCATGAGCACAAGAATTAACACTAGTACCCAACTGCAGAACTTAGGGAGTGCTGTACTGTCAGAGGTGCTGTCTTTGGGTCCAGGTGTTAAATGAAGGTCCCTTCTATCTGTTTGAGTGGATGTAAAAGATCCTATGGCACTATTTCAAAGAAGAGCAGGGGAGTTCTCCCCAGTATCCTGGCCAATATTTGTCCTTCAACCAACATCACAAAAACATAGATTATCAGGCCTTTATCACATTGCTGTTTGTGTAAGTTTGCTGTGCACAAGTTGACTGCTGTGTTTTCTACATCAAAACAGTAACCATACTTCAAAAGTACCTCATTAGCTGTAAAGTGCTTTGAGATTTCTGGTGATCGTGAAAATTACTATATAAATGCAAGCCCTTTTTTTTTTCCCTGCTCCCATCTATATAAACATTTAGAGTATTTATGATGAAATTTTCAAGATCCTCCAATATGTCATTCAACTATAAACCACATTTGGGAAGTTATCCTATCGAAACCAGATTCTATATAGCCCGCATCTAACAAAATTTTAAAGCATGGGCTTTATTAATATTAAATTGGCATAAAATTAGTAAAGTTGCTGCTCACACCTAAGTAGCAAACCTGTAACATTTATCACCTAGAAGGTCAAGGGCAAGCGGCACCTGGGAACACCGCCAACTGGAAGCTCCCCTCTAAGTCACAGACCATCCTGACTTGGGCATACATTGCTGATCCTCCATCACTGCTAGGTCAAAATTCTGAAACTCCCTCCCTAACAGCACCATGGAGCACTTAGACCACATGGATTGCAGCAGTTTAAGAAGTTGGCTCACTAACACCTTCTCAAGGGCAGGGAATGAATAGTGGTCTTGCTAGAGATGACCGTATCCTGAGAATGAATTTTTTAAAAAATCTGACATAAAGGCAACAATTTTTCAGCATAACAGTTTGTGGGAGCTTAAAAGTTTTTTTTTAATGGCTGGCCCAGCTGTGCAGAATTCTATAAGCAGTATGAGGTTTAATATTGCTAGTGGGAGGAATAAACTTTGGGCATACCAAAAATTGGATATGCAAAGCTACTGGGGACTGCACCACTCAGTTATGTCTCCTGGTAGACTAAGTATCCATGAATCGGCTCACAGACTAGACTGTCCAAACATCCTGACTAAAGAGGGCAGTATAGATGGAGTTAATGTGGGAAGAACAAGGAACAGAAAATTGCAGAGATGAACTTCTAAATAAAAATCTCTTTCGAATAAAACATAAGGCCATTCTGCTCATCATCCTTCCCTTTCAATAGACTATGTCCTATTGCCACAGCTGAATATTCTGAATAATTTAACATTCTGGGGGAGGAAAGTAGCCACAACAGAATCTCTAACAAGAGAGCTTTCTCTCTGACTTGCAACACAAATTGAGGGAGGATTCTAGTCCACTAATGTAACATTATACAATACACTTGATATGCACCTTACATAGTAAAATTGAAGTCAATGGGTATCAGAAGGAAAATTTTGCATTAGTTCAAGTCATACCTAGCACAAAGGAATATTGCTGTGTTTGTTGGGGGCCAATCGCTTCAGGCCTGGACCTTGCTGCAGGAGCTCCTGAGAGTAGTGTCCTAGGCCCAACCACCTTCATTTGCTTCATCAATGACATTCCCTCCATCATAAAGTTAGGAGGAAATACTGTTCTGATAATTGCACCAGATAATGAAGCAGTCCATGCATGCAGTAATACTTAGACAACATTCAGGCTTGAGCTGATAAGTGGCAAGGAACATTTGCACCACGCAAGTGTCAGGCAATGCCCATCTCGAAAATTGAATGACATTACCATCATTGGATGCTCCACTATCAACATTCAGGGGGTTGCCAATTACCAGAAACTGAACTGGGCCATCTATATAAATACTGTGACTCCAAGAACAGGTCAGAGGCTGGGAATTCTGTAGGGAGTAACTCATCTCCTGAATCCCCAAAGTCTGTCCATCATCTACAAGGCACAAGTCAAGAGTGTGATGGCATACTCTCCAATTGTCTGTATGAGTGTGGGTCCAAAAACACTCAAGAACCTCAACACCATCCAGGACAAAATAGTCCATTTGATCGGAACCCCATCCACCACCTTAAACATTCACTCCTTCCACCACTGGTGCAATGTGGTTGCAGCGTGTATGATCTACAAGATGTATTGTATCAACTCGCCAAGGCTTTTTGACAACACCTTCCAAATCTGTGACTTCTATCACCTGGAAGGACAAAGGCAGGAGCCACATGGGAACAGCACCATCTGCAAGTTTCCCTCCAATTCACACAGCGTCCTAACTTAGAAATATATCAAAGCTCATTCATTGTTGCTAAGTCAAAATCCTGAAACTCCCGCTCTAAACAGCACTTGCTTGATGGACATATCTACTAATTTCTTTCAATTTGTATCTTGTTTGAAATTAGTTAATCTTATTCTTACCTAACTTCAGGGCACAATTAATATTAGAGAATCTACTTACATGGGATTATAGAATCAACAGGACAGAAGGAGGCCATTCAGCCCATCATTTCTATGCCACATCTTTGAAAGAGCTGTCCAATTTACTTCACACCCCAACTGTTCCCCATACGCCTGCAAATTAGTTCTCTTCAAGTACATGTCCAGTTTTCATTTGAAAGTTCCTGTGGAAATGATTCAACCACCTATTCTGACAATGCATTCCAGATCTGAAAAAACCTGAGTAGGAAAAACTATTTTCCTCATTTCCTCCCCAGCTCTTTTGCCAGTTATTTTAAATTACCCAGATCCTTGTTATTCATACGCATTAGTAATGTTAAAGACCTGCACCCTGTCTTCTTTCAATCCATTTTGCCTTGGAATTAAAGTAAGGTGAAGTTCGCCAACCATTGATCATAACCCAACCACCCCAATTTTTACTCCAGGTAGCTTTCAGACAGGTGGGCCGTGAGACGAGTTGGAAAGTCCTATCAACTGGCCATTAATTCTGTGCGGAAAGTCAGAGGGAAGTGACAATGTTCAGGGTGCTCATCAACACTGGGTTGGTGAGAGGATCAACTTCCAAGGCCACCTCATGAGGACCTCGTATTTGGGAAGTGGAGAAGGTGGGGAAACAAACCGTTGGTAACATAAACCATTTGTTTTTTTCACTGTCCCTGTGGGTCTTCCAGGTGTAGCTGGAGAGCTGCTCCTTAGGCTTCCCATGCCCTGGTCCTCTCCCTCCACCTCCTCACTTTTCCCGCCCTTTCCTGCCACCCGAATTCCCACTCCCACCCTCTGGCCAGGGTATTGGATTTGGGTGGATGTCCAATGGGATTTATAGAAATGAAACCATAAGTCTCTCTTCTGCACAGACGGGCCACTCAATTTAGATCTCACACGCACCATTCCCGCTATTTATCAATACCCCCTTGCCCTCAGGGTGAGAGGATAAGGGGATTCCCATTAATGCTGGTAATATTCTCAAGGGAAAAACACAACTGGTAGCAAGAGGATGTCAACTGGAAATAAAATCAATGAGGTAATATGTGTAAGAAATGCTTGAAGCGTGCTCGCCTTTAAATTCCCGTGTCCTTTCTGTGACCTCAGGTATATTTGTTGCTGCCTAGCAACCTATTTTAAATTGATGCAATTAACATTTGACACCCTGCATACCAGAATGGTGTGCAGCAAGAAGGCCCTCCTCCCCTGATTAATAATTATTTGTCCTATTTACTCGCTGATGGGCCCACCAACCAGGAAAGGTCATAGACCTGAAACGTTAACTCCGTTTACTCTCTCTCTACACAGACGCCGCCTAACCTGCTGAGTTTTTTTCCCTCCACATTTTCTGTTTTTATTTCAGATTTCCGGCACCCGCAGTATTCTGCTTTTCAACCTGAAAAGGTGTTGGGCACAAAGTGGACTAAGTTTTGGCAGGACAGGACTTCTGCCTATTTTGCATCGATGGCTTTCATTAGAACATCTAGGCTAATTAATCTTGTTGAGAAAAGCCTTGCCATGACTGGATGCTCTCAGTGAACAATCAATAGTCATACTCAGACCATGTTATTTTTCACCTTTGTCAATGGATACCTATTGATTATGGTCACATGATCACAGTATTCACTCATTATCCCATGTTAAATGCTAACTGATGTACCCTGGCCTATGAAGATTAATACAGCTCACACTGCTATCTTGCATTAGTCATCTGATTGGTGTTGTGTGGAGATTTTATGGTATGCAAAAATGTTCCCTTCCCTGCAACAGTGCAAACATTACATGACCTATGAAAGAATGATTAAAAGAGCTCCAGTAGCTGCTGCTCTCTGGATGAGACCGTATCCATTTATCGTCACCTTTCACTTTCTATTGTAAAGCAGATGGAATTACATTGATTTACATCAGAAATCTGAGTTGAACAGCATTTCTGACAAGTCTGTTCATCTCTCATCTACATAACGGCTCCATGCATGACCTCTAGGTCTAAAGAGCAGTCTATGTATGATCTCTGCATAAAAAAGAAAGGCTCTGTTTGTGGGCTGTGTGACTAAAGAACAGCTCAATGTGTGAACTCCGCATTTTAAGCATCTCACTGACCAAAGAATAATGCTGTGTATGGTCTCTGTTAAGGAACAGCTCTGTGTGAGGTTCCCCTTTGTCTAAGCAGGGACATAGTGTGAGATATTTGTATAGCCAGAACGCCTGAGATCAAGGACAGTCGCTTCTGTGATCTCTTTGCCAAATATGGTCTTTCCATTACATGTGCACTAATTTGCAGGATGATTTGTGATACTTCTCCATCCTGAACTAAAATTGCCAACTCTAGTTGGACATGTCAGCTTATATTTCACCCCTTTCCTATTTCTACTTAGTTCTGTTGAAGGGTCATGAGGACTCGAAACATCAACTTTGTTCTTCTCCGCCGATGCTGCCAGACCTGTTGAGTTTTTCCAGGTATTTCTGTTTTTGTTTTGGATTTCCAGCATCCGCAGTTTTTTGTTTTTATATCTGGTTGGACATGTCCCTGGAGGAGTCAACACATGACCTTCCACCTCCAATCACCCCACTCAGACTTTCTTACCATCTCCAATATTTTTATGATTACCAAATCAAAGTGATCACAAAAAAATTAAAAGATACATTAAAAAAAAAATCACCGCTTTTCTCCTGTGTTTGCTGGGAGCAGTGTCCAGGAGATTGATCTTTATTGTCTGGAGACTCCATGACTATTCATGGAGAGTTGGCAACCCTATCATGAACCTATTGAAAAAAGGCAATATTTGCACCCTCCCAGTTATGGATGTGAGAATGTCCAGGGATTGTTCTTTAGAAAATATCTTGGCCTCTTCCTCAACCACCATTCTCCTCCCTCGGTCTAATCCATTCCATATTCACAACTAAAGGCTGGAGTATCACATTGAAAACTTTTAAAAAATGCCCAAAGTCATAGTGGGTCCAATACAGCTTTTAGTTCTAAAATTGGAGGGCACTCTTCTTTGATACAGTACAACAGAACCTAGTAAGTCCACCTGAAAGGGTAGACAGAGCCTTGGTTTAATATCTTACCTAAAGGCCAGCACCTCCAACAGTGCAGCCCCTCATTTCTGCACTGGTGTCTCTAAATTCTGTACTCAAATCTCTGAGGTGGGGCTTGAACCCACAACCTTCTGACCAAGAGGCAAGAGTTGTACCCATTGAGCCATTACTGACACTGTAGGAGTTAGCTGGGAATGTAGGCCGCAAGAAAAGAAATTTTATTTTACAGAATACAAGGCTCAGCCATTTTTCTGAACTGTCAGTTGAAATCCAGAACAAATCATAGGATTGCATAGAATTTACAGCGCAGAAATGCCAGAGTTTATGCTTCACATGAGCCTTTGCCACCTTCACTCCAGCCTGAATTTTCATCCTCGAGTTAGGTAGCTGGAGTCAGGAAAATTTCTGGCTCAGCCCGCCTGCCTTGGAAGAAAGTGTCCACAAAGGCAGGATCTTCATTGTCGGGGGGCAGGTGCAGGCTGGAGTTGGGCCAGCCAACTTTGGAAGAAGGTTGGAGGCAGCCATAGGGGCTGCCGGGGTCCAAGGTGAGCTGTTGAAAAGCCCGCCTCGATGCTATGGGACTTTGCCCTAGTTAAAATAAAAGCACAAAGGCCCTCCAGCCCTCACCCCCACATGCTCCACATGCCCATCCATGCCACCTCTTGTCCCTATCCCAAGCTATGCCACTTCCATGACCCTGGCCCACTATACACTGTATAGAACCTATACTGACAGTAGGAGGTGTAAAAAAATGTTTTTAAAAAAGTAATTCATCCATAACTTTCCACCATGTTAAAAAAAAGTAATTTCACTACAAGTCAATATAAATGTCAATCATTCAGACCCTTTAAATCATAATTTTAGAGAGCTCTATCAATAACAAAAACCACAAGCCCTTGTAACTACTTAACCTTGTGTAAATAAGGATTGTGAAATTGACCTCAGAGATCAGAGAGCCGGAGCTGCCAAACAAGTAATGTTATCCCTGGAGCGCAGCTGTTTCAACAAGACAAATGGTTGTCTGGGCTCTCAGCCAAACATACATAATGGGTCAATGGGCATAGAAGTGCCATAGCTTGGCATAGGGGGCATGAGGAGGACCTTCTGAACTCACCTTTTGAAAGGCCCCCTCATGCAGGTTAGGGTTCATGACTCCTCTGAGGGGCTGTGAACCACAACTGTTAAAACCTGGTCTGACTCTATAAAAACTGCAGAGGAGTGGGTGATACCTATCTCCGCAATGGATCCGGCCAGGTTGGGATTGTTGCATGCGGGCTTTTGACAGGAACCAGCCCACACCCTTTAAAGGCACTTCCGAAAATCAGACAGCCCAGGAATGGGGTCTGAAATCAAAGAATTGGGATCAACCCAACATTTTTAAAGGGCTCCCGAGTCATCCTGACTCAGTGAAGATTCAGCCCTTCACCTCACCACATCACTATATCCTTCTAATCTTTTATTACTCATGCTAGCTTCCCCTTAAATGTATCTATGCTATTCACCTCAGCTACTCTTTGTGGCAATGAGTTCCACATCCTCTGGATAAAGAAATTTCTCGTAAATTATTTTTCAGATTTATTAGTGACTACATTATATTTATGGTCCCTAATTTTGGACTTGCCTACAAGTGTAATCATTTTCTCTACATCTACCCTATCGAACCCCTGCATAATTTTAGAGAGCTCCATCAAATTACCCCCTCAGTCTTTGTTCTAGAGATAGGAGTCCCAGCTTGTTAAGACTTTCAGCACAATGTGATTAGGTAAAGAAGCTACTGGAGAAAGGGGGCCTGGAATGTTTTTTTAACCATTAATGGAATTCTAGGTGTGCATCGAGAAAGTGCTGATGTGTATTTATTGCCATTTATTTAATGATCAAGGAAAGGACTCTGTGAAGTGATGCCAGACAGGATCCACCAGCCAAAGGCAAAATGGTAAAAGAATGGTAGCTATATATATATACATGTATCTGCACTACAACTGAGCAAGTATAGGGTTAATTCTCTATCCATTTATGGTGGGATGTTGGTCCAAATGGGGATTGTTCTGTGGTTTGCTCAGAACTTTGATATGGGTCAATGTATCATTGCAAGGAATGTTCTAATGGAGGTGGTTAACCACAATCAGGTTGCCAAAGAATCATTTTGCAATGTTTCAAGGAAGAATGAATTGAATAATTGGAAGGAAAGCCTTTAAATCAAAAGGAGTAGGGCTACAATTTATTTTAGCACTGTTTTTTATTATGAATAATGTCTTGGCAATGTTGGACCAATTAACAGGCATGGAATGATGTGGAACAAAAACAGAATTATCTGGAAAAACTCAGCAGGTCTGGCAGCATCGGCGGAGAAGAAATCAGTCAACGTTTCGAGCCTTCATGGCCCTTCGCCCGTTCTGCCAAAGGGCCATGAAGGCTCGAAACGTTGACTGATTTCTTCTCCGCCGATGCTGCCAGACCTGCTGAGTTTTTCCAGGTAATTCTGTTTTTGTTTTGGATTTCCAGCATCTGCAGTAGCTTTTAGCTTTTTGTTTTTATGGAATGATGTGGACTGGAGAATTAGGGGCTCTGGAAAATTAAACAATAACATTTTTTTTCAGGAAATAGAAAAAATCTATTGTTTTAAAGATTTTTTTGGCTTATTAGTTGGAACAGCAGGTGCATTTTACAGCCTATGTTGCTTCAATGCTATTGGGGAAGAAGGTTTGAGAATCATGGAAAGTGCTGGTTTTTGTATCCCTTTCTTCCATGGTATTGCCAATTCTCACATTGTTTGAATGGGCAGTGACATCATTTGTATCTGTTGTAGTATGTGTTGGCACAGGCCAAACTTTGTTTTCCAATCCTGTTCAAGCACCACCCCTGTGTTCACTGATCTGTATTGGCTTCATCTCAGTTTTAAAATTCTCATCTTTGTTTTCAAATCCCTCCATGACCTTTGCCTTTCCCAATCTCAGTAACCCCTTACAACCGTCTGGGATCTCTACACTCCTCTAATGCTGGCCTCTTCAGGCAAATCCCTGACTTTCATTGCTGCACCATTGATGGCCATAACCTTCAACTGCTGGATCCTAAGCTCTAGAATTACACCCCTAAATCTCTCCACTTCTTTCCCCTTCTCACAGTGCTCCTCAAACCTATCTTTTTCACCAACCTTTCGGTCACCTGTCCTAATATCTTTCTATGTGCCTTGGTGTTAAATTTTGTCTGTGAAGTGCCCTGGGATGTTGTACTACATCAAAGATGCTATATAAATGAAGTTGTTGTTTTTTGAGTGCCAGTAGGACTATACAAAGTTCCAGTTCATTCCTGGAAGATTACAAATAAACTAAATAAACTGCGTTGTTCCTCTTATGACTGCATGTTCAAACTATGCCAACATGAGACAAACAACCATTAAAAGACTCATTAGATGGGCTGAATTAGAGTGTTTTTCAAGACTCAGTGGCTTTGTGGTGGTGTTGAACTGTACAGATTAGAAGGCTTCAACTTAAGGTGTTAGCTGTGGCAAGTGATAGCTCTTTCATCTCAGAATTGGAAGATTGTGGGGGTAAGCCCCACCTCAGATACTTGAACACGTAGCCTAGCCAGATATTTGGTGCAGCGTTGGGAGAGAACTGTACTTTTAAAGGACTTTTGGATAAGATGTTAAACCTTATCATTATCACATTGCAGTTTGCAGGACCTCACCTTGACTGCTTTGCTTCTTAGATTGCAATAATAATTATACTTCATTGCTGTAAAATGCTTTGAGACATCCCAAGATTACAAAAGGTGCAAGTCTTTTGAGTCCTTATTTTCACCGATGTGAATTGAGTCAGCTGATGGGATTCTGCAAATGCACACAGTGTCTTGGTCGAAAAAGGAAAAAAAATCAACCCTGGTTCCCAAATCCGGATCCTGAAATTCCAAGCCCCTGAGGTTGTAAAATTTTTCTCGATAGGCGAGGGTGCTATTTGGATTGTGCTGAGTCTCTTTCCCTTTTTGACAGCTGCCAGCAGTTCCACCCATGGCGATGCAAGTGAAAGTTCCCAAATGAGCAAGTATACAGAGACACGATGAAAATGAGGGATTCACGTCATACAATGTATTTTGCTCCTCTTATGCTCTAGCAATGCTAGGTGCAAGGGATGGCTCCAAGTCTCTGCATTGCAAAAAGGCGGTGAGGGAGAGAGATTTAAAATTTTTAAGGCTGATTCAGCAATGCAATCAATTACAGCACTCTGCTGAAACAAGCAGAACGAAGAAGTGCTCAGTTTGGCATTTTGTTTTATTGTGTTGACTCATGCCCATGGGCTGCTTACACTGCAACAAGTTGATATTAACAGTGGTTCAGTGGGTAGCTCTGTTGTGGGTTCAAAATCCTACTATAAAACTAATTTTGCTCTATCTTCCCTGATAAAATGTATTTGTTGTCTGCAATGACCAAAAATTAGGACTAAACTTCTTGCTGGTAAGAATGAATGATCCTGCTATCCCACAAGGGAAGTTCAGTTACTATACTGTTGATTCCCCAGGGAAGACTGATATTGGTGGTCAGCGTTTCTTATGGCAGTGCATGAGGAAGTTAAAATACAAAGCCGACATCCATTTGCAAAAGCTCAATTTTTGTTAACACACATAACATAGAGTCATAGACAAGTTCCCAGTTTATCCAAGCCAAAGCCTCCAGTGAGAGCACCATCATTAGATTTTACACCTACTCAGTGAAATCAAGTTCTACATTGATCATGAAGGATTCATAGCGTTGAGCATTTAATCAAAATTACAATGGTTCAGGAAAATGGGTCAGGAATGAGTTATTTGGCCAATTATTACTGATATCAACTGCTGGTTAATGCAGCAGTGAAAATGCCAGGGAATAAAGGTCTGACTTATTCTCTGAAATCAGACAGGGTTTTCAACGTGGTTAAAATAGTAGAAAGAAAAAAAAGAAAGGAAACAAAAGGAAAAGAAGAGAAAGGGAAGGAGGACAAGAAAAGGCAGAAAGAGAGAGGAAGAATGACTTGCATTTCTGTAACACCTTTGACAGCCTCAGGATGTCCCAAAGTGCGAGACAGCCAATGAAGTACTTCTGAAGTGTCGTCACTGTGGTAATGTAAAAGGCTTGATGGAATGTGCTAGTTATTAATCACTAACTATATTACATGAATGCTGAGTCATTTGCAGTTAGGTTAGAAAAAGTCCTGCTGATCTGGTACATGAAAACAAAGTCACCTTTTAAGGAATTCTTAACTTTGACCAATGTAGAAGATGATTTCACTGACTAGGTGTAAAATCCAATGATGGTGCTTTCACTGGAGGCTTTGGCTTGGATAAACTGGGAACTTGTCTGTGACTCTATGTTGTTTACATTAGCAGAAATTGAGCTTTTGCCAATGGATGCAGACTTTGTATTTTAACTTCCTCAGCAGGAGTCGCACTCAGCAGCTTTCTCTGCTCCTCTCCTTGATCATTCAGAATGAAGGATTTGACTGGGGTTGGCAGTTATCACCCTTGTTGTTGCACTGCCTGAAAAGGTGGTGGAAGCAGATTCAACAGGGAATTGGATATATACGTCAAAAGGAGAATTTGCATGGCTATGGAGAAAGAGCAGGGCAGTGGGACTAAATGTTGGGCTCTTTTAAAGAGCTGGCTCAGGCACAGTGGGCTAAATGGACTCTTCCTGTGCTGTCTGATCCAATGAATAAGTGCAGTGAATGTGTGAGTTAGCACCTTCATAGGGAGAAAACTGAATATGGGTTGGGGAGAAAATGGATACAAAATAAATTGAATGGTACTGACAGTATCATTCACAGCACTGATTCATCTGATATTCTTTCAGGAAATACAAACCAGTCTTCACAAAATTAAACCTATTTGTAATTATAAAGCAATGCTTTTAATACACTGAGCGGAGGGAATGGCTACCTAATTTAACTGAAAACAACAAAGCAGTCACTTAAAAGCAATATAAATCTGAATATAATGACTCAACAGGGAATAAAAACAATAGCTATATAATGGAAATGGGTTACTGATTTACCTAAGGGAGAGATTTATTTTACAGCAGCCAGAATTAACTGCATTGCATATTTTTTTTCATATTGCACTTCCATAGTTTGACCAATAGAGGGAGGTGACTACTCATTCACAAGTCAAGAAACCAACTTCTACACAGATATCCTCAGGGACTCATCAAACAGATACTAGCTGGTTTTCTGATTTATGATCATATACTCTGAAAAAGATGAAGTATAGATACACATTTTTATGGTTAAATAGGGGATATCTCAGCTATGACAAATAGTTTACTGAAGGTCTTTCATAAATATGCAACTCCTATTACTGATGCCACAGGTGTAAGTCAGTGAGTGACATGACAGCCTTTGGCAAGACTGAAGGAAGTGCTTGAGTCAGACTTTTACAGGGGGAAATTTCTCCCTCACCCCACCCCCTCCCAATAAAGGACGATTTTCTTAATCCACTATCCACCACACCACATGACAACTCAGGTCTTTCTTTGCCCAAACATCAGTGTTGCAGCAATTATTATCTGAATGATTGTCAACACCAATTCATTTCGTTCTTTCATGCATGACTGTAACCTGCATAAATAACAAAGTGTCATATATTTTAATACAATAACTGGTACACACAGTAACCCTACCCTTTCCTACCATAATGCTTCCCTGTGTGTCCTCATGTGCTTTTTTTCACACATTCCAGTACTCCTAGAGAGTACTCCTAGTGCACCTAGAGAGGAAGAAAGGTTTAGTGAGGGAATTCAGAGCTTACAGTTCAGGCGTCACTGGCATAATGCTGTGAGGGGGAGGGCCAGAGACTGTCACTGCTGCCAGTCTGAGAGAAAGCAGGATATCTTTCAACTGCAACTACTGGACAGCTTGATCTATCCTCTTCTTCATCATCCTCATCTTCCTCCTCTAGTGCTGCTAATTGTTGTGATGTGTCGGCAGGAGAGGGTAGAAGCTATGGAGGTAGTGACCATTAACTGCATGAGATTAAGAAGACAGAGAAGCGGTCAGGGTGGGTGAAAGCTTGAGTCTGTGCCTGCCAGGATTAAAAATTAGATGCTCAATCAGTAACCTGGCACATCAGAGATGCCGCCGACCTCATGATCTCCCACAGTTAGAATCACTCCCTCTCCATGAGCTCCATGATCTTCTCGAAGGGGGTGAGATATTAAAGATTGGGGATGCCAAACCCCTCCCCCCACCCCGGGATCTCGGTCTGTAATGAGCATTGCAGCAAACTTTTCCTACAAGGATAAGGTGAAGGATTAAGTTCACAGTTGTGCCAAGAGGGATGTGAGAGCTGCGATGAATATCTAGTTCATGGTTCATGTTAAAATTTTAGAGGTCGTGTTTAGTTCTGGGAAGGTTATTATTGTGAAGGTAAGGTAACTAAGCTGCTGGACTTTAGAGATTGCCAGAACACCTGAAAGAAAATGGCAGCTCAGAAGGTTACCCATGTTTGTTTCATAGAGTAGGAATAGAAGAGATAGGGCCATAAAACAGCAGGTGGTCTTTCTTAGCTGGAAAAATTGTAAAGGAGGGATAATTGACTTGGAGGTCAGTTTGAGGATAGACCAGAGTAGGCTACGTCATCATGGAGATGGGTGGAGCTTAAGAAGGTTCTCTGGTTTCAAGTTATCTGTATGCTTGCCAGGGGAGTCAATGTTCTGCATCAAGGGAAGAGGCTAGATACTGAAAAGGTGCTGCTGTCAGCAGGCTCCAAGTAGTTAGAAAAGTCCTGGGGAGCTGAGAAGGTGGCAGAAGGCCATTTGTTCCATGCTGGAGGTAGCTAGGGCTCAGGAGAAGCCCTGGGAGCCATTTATAGCTCAGTGCAGCCAGGAGGCTGGAGTTCGGAGAAACCCAGGGCTTAGCAAAACTAGCAGTTTGCGAAGAGTTGGAAATGTGTCGGTAATTAGAGGCAGGAGGGTAGCTTTGTAAATCCCGTAGATTGCAGTCTCAGAAGAAGCGATTGAACCACCAGGAGGTGAGCAGTCTTTGAGGCAGTCTGAGTCAAAGTGGCTTTTGAGGGAATTCAGAGGCTAGATCTCTTAAAGTGAAGAGTTGAAATTCCTCCTGAGAGAGACAGGGTTTTAATGAGATATTTTGTGACTCACAGTGGGCACTGACATGTGGCTTCAGCCAAGTGTTCACAGTGCCATCGTCTAGCTGTTTGCTAAGAAATCCGTGGGATCTGTCTTTGTTGCACCTGGCATTTAATGTTCAGTGTGATGTGCTTGACCACAGTTTTCCTGTTAATTCATATTTACCTCATGTTAATTCTGAATGCTAGAGTATAAGATAAATATTGTAAATTGTTTTACCTTTCTAACTTTGCAAAGTTTATTTTGTTTGTTTAAAAACCGTGGAATTTTGTGGCTTTTTTCTCCTAGTGGGCAACATGGATTTCAAACTTTGTCCACTTTAGACAAAACATTACTGGTCCCTAATTGGATCGTAACAGACCTGAAGTAAGAAATGCTGGAATAGGCAGCTGTTGTGGTGGAAGAGGTTTTAGTGCAGTGCTGTAAGTTATTGCTGGGAGGGGAGTTAGAGCACTTTGATGGAAGATGCTAACTTAGAGCTGTCCTTAACTAATGAGCATTGTGAGGGGTTAGTTGTGCAATTGCTGCTTTACAAAAGTAAGTAACATGTTGGTACCCAAGGTGGGAAAGGAGGAACAGGCAGAGGTATCCAGTGTGTTCCATTATCTGCCCTGCTGAGGATCTGAGACTTTCCAAGGCACTCCTAGGGGTGAGGGAATAGTCACTCAGTACCAGTGTCACCTTCCTCCAGGTGGAATGAGTGTTATATACTTGAAGACTATTATTGAATTGGTATGCACCATCCTATCAGTCAGTGCATTCCAAATCCTGACCATTGGTTGGATGAACAAGCTTTTCCTCATGTCAATTTGGTTCTTTTGATAATCACCATAAATGTGTGTCCTTTGGCTATTGGCCATTCAGCCCTCGGAAACAGTTTTTCCATGTTTTCTCGATCTAAACCCTTCATGATTTTAGAAAAGATTAAAGGATTAAATACAGAAGAGGATATCCAGAACAAGAGGTATAATCTTAATAATTAGAGCCAATTAAGAGCGATATCAGGAAGCACTTATTTACACAACGGTATCTGGAGCTATTCCCCTCAAAAGTCTATGAATGTTTGGACATTGAAGCATTCAGGACTGAAGTCCATAGGTTTTCGTTAGGTAACCATAACATGGGATGTGGACAAAGATGGTTAAATGGAGTTGAGGGACAAATCAGTCTTGATTTAACAATCGATGGGCTGAATTCTCTATTCTCAACTCCTGCATTCTCCTGCACTCTAGACCTTCAGACATCATTTCAGCTTCCTATTTTACATAACAATCATTAGACTTTATAAATGATGGACAATCATCTAGAATTGCTGCAATGGGCTGTCACAATTTCGTGGCCTAACTTCGGTTAGTGGAAGATTGGTGAAAAACCCCTGGAGATTGAGAGAGCTCTGCAGAAATTGTACCCTAATCACATACCACAGAAGCCCAGGCTTCAGCCAAGTGTTCACAGTGCCATCGTCTAGCTGTTTGAAGAATTCTTCTCCCTCGCCCACACAAGTGATTAAAAAAATCTATTCAATGAATAGAGCTGGAATACACACTGGTTGGCTGCTTTTGTAGCTGACCCTGAATTGACTGTCAGGTCACCGGATGAAAGGAACTGAAAGCTTGAGGAATTGCAATAATTTCTATTCCGACGGGCTTGTTCCTTCATCTTTTTCTTTATTAACATTGCAGCACATCAGTACGGTGTACACCGCCATCACTGTTA
Source organism: Cetorhinus maximus (assembly GCF_964194155.1). Taxonomy (NCBI): domain Eukaryota; kingdom Metazoa; phylum Chordata; class Chondrichthyes; order Lamniformes; family Cetorhinidae; genus Cetorhinus; species Cetorhinus maximus. Next base: position 68,155,021 of record NC_135893.1, read on the forward strand.
CAGGGCTCAGAATGTGACACACATAAAATTACCACAACACAGTTCCGTTGGCAGCGTCAATCCTTTGAGAACTGAGTTCCCTTGTCAATTTTTAAAATTGAAAATTTACTGCCTCGTAATATCCCTGCCAAAAAATCTCTGTAAACCAGCAACTTACTTGACCTCGTCTTCACAAATCTACCTGCCGCTGCTGCAACTAACTGTGACAGTATTTGTAAAAGTGACCACACAGTCCTTGTGGAGATAAGTCCCGTCTTCACACTAAGGACACCCTTCATCACAGCACTACCACCGTGCTAAATGGGATAGACTCAGAAGGGATATAGTAGCTCAAAACTGGGCATCCATGAAGTGCTGTGGGCCTTCAGCAGCAGCACAATTATATTTAGCCACAATCTGTAATCTCATGGCCTGGGATATCCCTCATTCTAGCATTACCAAGGAATCAACCCTAATTCAATGAGGATGCTGGAGAGCATTTTTAAAATTATTCCTTTATGGGATGTGGGTATCGCTGGCTAAGCCAGCATTTATTACCCATCCTTAATTACCCTTGGTGGTAGTGAGCTGCCTTCTTGAACCACTGCAGTTCCTGTGGTGTAGATACACCCACAGAGCTGTTACGGAGGGAATTCCAGGATTTTGACCCAGCAACAGTGAAGGAACAGCGATATATTTCTAAGTCAGGGTGGTGAGTGGCTTGGAGGGGAACTTCCAGGTGGTGGTGTTCCCATGTGTCTGCTGCCCTTGTCCTTCAAGATGGTAGCGGTCATGGGTTTGGAAGGTGCTGCCTAAGGAGGATTAGTGAGTTTCTGCAGTGCGTCTTGTAGATCGTATGCATTGCTACTACTGTGCGTCAGTGATGGAGGGAATTAAAATTTGTGGATGTGGTGCCAATCAAGTGGGCTGCTTTGTCCTGGATAGTGTCAAGGTTCTTGAGTGTTGTGGGAGCTGCACTCATCCAGACAAGTGGAGAATATTCCATTACGCTCCTGACTTGTGCCTTGTAGACAGTGGACAAGCTTTGGGAGTCAGGAGGTGAGTTACTCGCCACAGGATTCCTAGCCTCCAACCTGCTCTTGTATCCACAGTATTTATATGGCTAGTCCAGTTCAGTTTCTAGTCAATGATAACCCCCAGGATGTTGATAGTGGGGTATTCAGTGATCGTAGTGCCATTGAATGTCAAGGGGAGATGGTTAGAATCTCTCTTTTTGGAGGCGGTCATTGCCTGGCACTCATGTGATGTGAATGTTACTTTCCACTTGTCAGCCCAAGTAACATTCGTGCCACACAAGTGCCAGGTTCAAGAAGGCAGTTCACCATCACCTTCTCAAGGATAATTAGGGATGGACAATAAGTGCTGGCCTAGCCAGTGGTGCCCACATCCTGTAAATGTATGAAAAAAAGCATGCCAGGAGCAGCACCAGGCATACCTAAAAATGAGATGCCAACCTGGTGAAGCTACAACACAGGACTACATTGATGCTAAACAGTGGAAGAAGCATGTTATAGGCAGAGCTAAGCAATCCCACAACCAACAGATCAGATCAAAGCTCTGCAGTCCTGCAACATCCAGTGATGAACAATTAAATATCTAATGATAGGAAGAGGCTCCATGAACATTTCATCCTCAATGATAGCAAAGCGCTGCATGAGTGCAAAAGACATTTGCAACCATCTTCAAACAGAAGTGCAGAGTGGATGATCCATCTTGAGCTCCTCCTGAGGTCTCCACATGATGTCATTCGTCAGCCAGTTTGCTTCATTCTACATGATATCAAGAAACAGCTGAGTGCACTGGATACAGCTCTGAATATCCTGGCTGTTGTACTGAAGACTTAATTGTACTCCAGAACTAGTCACGCTCCTAGCTAAGTTGTTCCGAATGCACCTACTGAAGTGAAAAATTGCCCAGGTATGTCCTGTCCACAAACATCAGGACAAATCCAATCCAGCTAATTACTGCCCCAAGAGTTTACCCTCAATCATCAGCAAAGTGATAGAAGGTGTTGTCAACAGTTATCAAACTCTTTCGAGTTATCAACAGTCACAGATTGCAACTCTTTCGAGTACAATCACAGTTCTTGGTTTCCGGGAGTGGGACATGAACCCACAACCCTCAGATTCAAAGGCGAGGGTGCTATGAACTGAGCCACAGCTGACACCAAGGGGCACTTAGCAATTATCTGCTCAACGATACATAGTTTAGGCTCCTCCAAGAACACTTGGCTATAGATCTCACTGCAGCCTTGATACAAACAAGGACAAAAGGGCAAGGTGCCAGTGACTGTCGTTCATTCATTCATTATAAGCCTACTGATTCCGACAGCTACCTCGATTACACTTTGTCATACCCTACACTCTGTAAGGATTCCATTCCATTCCCCAGTTTCTCCATCTCTGTTGTATTTGTACTGATGATGCAACCTTCCACATCAGAGCTTCTGATATATCTTCCTTTTTACCTCAACCAAGGATTTCCCTTCAACCTTGGTTAACAGCGCCCTCAACTGTGTCCAACCCATTTCTCTGGACTTTCTGCTCCAACCCCTTCACCTCCCTGCCAGAACCATGAAAGGGTTCCCCTTTTCCCCACCCCACCAGTCTGTATAATTAGTAGGTCATTATGTGCCATTTCTGCCATGTGCAGCGTGATGCCACCACTAAGCACATCATGCCCCTCTCCTCCCCTTTCAACATTCCGAAGGGACCATTATCTCCACGACATCTTGCTCCACTCCTCAATCATCCCCAACACAAAGTCCCCTTCCCATGCAAACACAGGAGATGTAGCACCTCCTCACCTTCGAAGGCCCAAACACTCCTTCCAGGTAAAGCAATGATTATGTGTAATTCTTTCAATTTAGTATACTGTATTTGCTGCTCACAATGTGGATTCCTATATATTGGGGAAACCAAACATAGATAGGGTGAGTGCTTCATGGAACATCTCTGTTCAGTCTGCAAGCATGACCCTGAGCTTCCGGTGGCCTATCATTTTAATTCTCCACCTCGCTCTCATACTGACATCTCTGTCCTTGGATTATTACAGTATCCAGTGAAGTTCAACGCAAGCTCCAGGAACAACACATCTTTTGATTACGCACTTTATAGCCTTCTGAACTCAACAATTTATATGATCTTGGATCGGACCCCCAGTTTTTGCTACAATAAGGTTGATGATTGGAATAATTTCTTGTTTAAAGTAGACAAAGTTTGATATTCAAGACCCTTGTTAAGAGAATAAAGCCACAAGGTTTCAGGGGTTTTGAACAAACAAAAATAATTTTTATTATTTTACTACTTTACCAAATTTACCATTTACAGAAAGATAAAATAGTTCACAATATCTATCTTATACTCTAACATTCATGGTTAATATGAGGTACATACGAATTAACAGACAAACTGTGGTCGAACACACCAGACTGCACAATAATGGCAGGTGCGACCAAGATAGAGTCCACGGATTTCTCAACAAGCAAACCAGACGTCAGTAAACACTGTGAATCAAGCAATCTTGTTGAAGCTCTGTCTCTCTCACGAGGGATTCTAGTCTTCACCTTCAAAGATCTCACCTAGAAATTCTCTCCAAAGGTTGCTCCAACTCCGACAGCCTCAACGGCAGCCCACCTCGCAGGGTTTCAATGTTGTCTCTCCTGGATTTGAGAGTCTACACTCTAGCACCAACTCTCAAGCTCTTCAGCTGAGCTGAGTAGAATACTACTGCTCCAAAGGGGATACCTTCACCCCAATGGCCCGCAGCATGGTCACCAACCTTCTGCTGCCTTCTTAGATCTTCAACCACAGCCCTTTTACTGCTGGAGCCTCTTCCTCTGCTCCTCTCTATTTAGCTGGGACCTCTCCCTGCCCCCTTTCTGGGAGTTCCTTTGGGACCTTGCCCTGTACCCTGCCGGGGACTCTTCTCGATTATGGTGACCCCGCTCCCAGGTCACATGATGAGAGTTTTCATGCCATTTTATTTATACACAGGCATACTGGGCCCGCCCTCAGCCCGAAGAACTACAAAACGCTGGACTGCGTATGTGCTGCCTGCTTCCAGTCCGTGTGTGCACGGAAACTCCTGAGGCATGGTCGGAGTTGTAGTTCTGGCCCTGCTTGATGAGAAGATAAGTTTGGATCTCGTAACAAATTTCAGACCCTAATCTATGCTCCCCCATTTTGTTTCCTTTTCTTTTTGTGTCTTAATCTTGATTTTCTTGTTTTGCTTTTGGACAGGAGCAAGGATGTCTTGCTGCAACTATACAGGGCCTTAGTGAGACCACACCTGGAATATTGTGTGCAGCTTTGGTCTCCTTATCTGAGGAAGGAGGTACTTGCTATAGAGGGAGTGCAGCAAAGGTTTACCAGACTGATTCCTGGGATGGCGGGACTGACACATGAGGAGAGATTGAGTTGGTTAGGATTATATTTGCTGGAGTTCAGAAGAATGAGGGAGGATCTCATAGAAACCTATAAAATTCTAACAAGACTAGACAGGGCAGATACAGGAAGGATGTTCCCGATGGTGGGGGAGTCCAGAACCAGGGGTCACAGTCTGAGGATATGGGATAGACCATTTAGGATTGAGTTGAGGAGAAATTTCTTCACCCAGAGAGTGGTGAGCCTGTGGAATTCGCTACCACAGAAAGTAGTTGAGGCCAAAACATTGTATGTTTTCAAGAAGGAGTTAGATATAGCTCTTGGGGCGAGGGTATGGGGAGGAAGCGGGAGCGGATTGAGTTGGATGATCAGCCATGATCATAATGAAGGCTCGAAGGGCCGAATGGCCTATTCCTATTTTCTATATTTCTATGACAATACCTCCTCTAAACCCATCTTTTGTTTCTTTACTCATCCCATTACAATTCTCTTTAGCTCTGCCCCACCAATTCTTTTGTCATTTAATGTCTCTTGTCTTCCGCCCCATCATAGACCATCCCTGTGTTTTGTCCCACCCTCCCCCATTTCAGCAATTTAAAAGCTATTAAATTTCCAGTCTTTCCCAGTTCTGATGAAAGGTTACGATCTGGAATATTAGCTCTGTCTCTCCCTCCACAATGCTGCTAGACCTGCTGAGTGTTTCCAGCATTTCTCAATTTTATTTCATATTTCCTGCATCTGCAGTATTTGCTTTTAGAAATATTAGGATTGGTGACCATTCATTTGGGCAAAGAGGTAGGTTATAAGGGGCATCTTAAAAAAAGGAGAGAAAGGTGGAGAGGCAGAGGGTTTTATGAAGGGCGTCCCAGAGATTAAGGTCCATACAGCCGAAAGCATCTATACCCATGTTGGCAAGATATGAAACCAGACATTGGAAAGTTGACTCCAGCATCAGTAGATTGACAAATACTATGCTATCCAAACTTGATCAGCAAAGACAAGAATATTCAGATTATTTCATATTATTACTGGAATTGTTAAAAAAACATTTAAATTTACAAAACAAACAGCCTGAAAATCCTTTACCATATATTTTATTTTTTAACACATTCAACTAACAATCTATACTTATCAAATAAAATGCTACAAAAATGAGTAGGTCGGTGCGCTCCTTGCTTACATTCATATCTGGAGGGAAGGTTTCAGATCATGCTACCCAAGACATGATGGGAAAGGTAAAAAGCTAGGAATGATGCCTCATTCAGATTATTCTCCAGATGAGGCAAGTTGATTATAACCTGATCGCGATTTGGGATTTTAGTGCAACAATGCTGCTATGATTCTCAAAAAAGGCTTTTAATAAGGCAGGCAACACTAACGGGAATGGAACATTTCCCAACTTTGCACCAGTGAAGGTATTGGATAACCAACGATGACTGATGCAGAATTATACCACTAATTGTCATGGCAGCCGAAGCTGGGTTTGGTCAAAGCAGAAGTAATTTATGAACCGCTACCAATCTTTCTATGTCATCTCCGTCTTCACCACTGATGGATTGCAGGAAAGCCTGTAGTAAATCTGAGCTCAGGTTCAAGTAGTTTGTGAGACTATGATACTGTAAACACCATTCGCTTAAAGCACATCACACGACTTTAGTTTTGCACTTTTTGCTGAACCATGGAACCAGAGGGATTCATAGTCCCACTGGTCATAAACCACTTTACACTGAATTACATATGGCAATAACCAAAAAAAGGGTATTATTATCAAATATACCAACTGTTGCTAAATCTAGGCATCTTGGCAGTGTGGGTTAAGGTTCCACTTACCCAAATATCTATCTCTGAGAATCTACAAAATCTATCGCTAAGAAAGGACCTTCATCTGTTTCTACTGGGACAGAAAGTGACCCAATTCGTGGAGTGGCAAAGGGCAGTTCCTGATACTAGTGTCATGGGCAGTTACATTCATTTTGATACTGTCTCAACAAAGGGCCATTGAGTATTTGCCAAGGAGCAGACAATACTTTTCCATATGCATTCTCAGGTAATTTATCAATATTGCACAGCTTATTTAACACACTGCCTCCTGCTCATTTTATATATTCTTAACTAAATTCAACAAATTTCAAAACCACTGGTACCAAAAATTAGGAATAATGGAGCTTTCAGTATGATTCACTTGAGGAAAATGTTGATCAATAGGAATGTAATATGCATCTTCAATGAGTTCAGTGTAGAATAAAAGTCCTTTTTTGACAAGGCAGAAATCAAATACCCATTTTCCACAGGTACACAAAATTCTATCAGTTTACAATGGACAGGAAATAATAAGTAGCACTTAACTATTTAACACACGTAAGTTACAACTATTCTTCATACTGAGCTCCACCAAAGAATGTTCAATTATTCTTTGCAGCTTTTAAAATCAACAGACAGTAGATTTTGAAAATTTCCCTATATCTAATACTGTAAAGTGAGGTATGTGTAAGAACACTTCCAATCAAAGAACACTTTCAATTCACAGAATATACTAAATAATCCCAGACCCAATGCATTATTTTAATGTAACATCATGTCAGTCTTTGTGCGACTAAAAGAGGATTTTTTTAAAGAACATTATTATTGGATTCAACAGCAACAACAACTTGAATTCAAATGTAGCAGGTCAGGAAGCATCTGTGGTGAAAGGAAGGCAGGACAACATTTCAGGTCGATGACCTTCAACCGGGATACTGGCAACGGGTCATCAACCTGAACTGTTAACCCTGCCTGACCTGCTGAGTGTTTCCAGCATCCTCTGGTTATATTTCGTATTTCTAGCATCTGCATTATTTAACGCCTTTAACATAATGAAATGTCCTAAGGCGCCTCACACGAGTGTAATCAGGCAAGAACTGACTTAAAATCAAAGAAGGAGACGTTAAGAGGAGCGACTAAATGCTTGGTCAGAGAGATAGGTTTTGTAGGTGTGAACAGGCAGTGTTTGTGATAATGGGAATATGAGGTCTGAAGCGAAGCACAAGGTAAAACAGGATTCCAAGGTTGCATACAATTGGCTTCAACCTGTAATTGTGGTTGAAGAGGTGGTTGGAATCCAAGTTGAGGGTATGGAGTTTATGGTCGGGCCAAAGATGATAGTTTCAATCTTGCCAAGGTTTAATTGGAGGAAAATGCAAGGCTGGATGTTAGACATGCAGACTGACAACACAGAAGCAGTGGAAGGGCTGACAGACTGAGTGGGAAGATGCAGTTGGGTGCCATCAGCACACATGTAGAACATGGTGAGTAATGTTTGATGGAGTGGCAATTGAGTCGGATTGCCACTCCGCTCAAAAGTTCTTACCTTGACATTCAGGCAATCCTATCTTGCCCAACTTTCCGACTCAGGCGCCGCAGGTAAAGAAGCCACACCCCCTTTTTACGGCACCAGCTGCCGTAAGCCAGGTAAGTTTAAAGGTCCTGTCAGGTTTAAAGGATCTTCACAAGCCAGGGAGAAGTTAAGTATATAAGGTAAGTGGGCAGGATTGGCGGGGTGGGCTGTGTTGGGTCGGGCCTGGGGGGTAGGTGGAGGGGGAGTGTCGGTTTGGTCCTGGGGGAGGGGTTGGGGTTTGCTTTGCGGAAGGGGGGAGGTGTTGGGTTGCGTCGGGCCTGGGGTAGGGGGGGGGCAGTGGGGGTGGGTGGGGGTGGCATCAGGCCAGCCCCAGGGGGCGTCAGGTCAGGTCGGGGCTTGGGGCCTTGGAGGGTGGGGGTGTGGTAGGGGAAGTGTCAGGTCTGGTTGGGCGTTGGGGGGTAGGGTGAGGGTCAGACCTGATAGTAGTGATAGTAGTTGGGGGGGGGTTGGGAGTCAAGCCTGGCCAGGGTGGGGGGGTTAGTCCTGTGGGTGTGATGGGGTCTGAAGAGTCCTGTTGGGGGGTAGTCGGAGGGTGGGGGTGTCCCGCTGGGGGGGGTGGCCGGGGGTGGGGGATATCCCTTGCGGGGGTCAGCAGGGTGGGGGAGTCCCGTGAGGGTGGTGGCCAGAGGGGTTCACGGGTCTGTGGGGATTCCTGTTGGGGTGGGATGACAGGGGGTGGGGCCATCCCGTTTTGGAGGGGTGGCTAGCCGGCGGTTGCTGGGAGTCCCCTGGGGGTCTAGTGTGGGTCTGTACAATAGTTAGCCAGAAGCTAGAAACTAGTGGTTTTAATTCTTGCACGTGGCTCAGGTAATAATTCAGAGATAATGACTTTTGTGGTTCTGCTTCTTAATTTGGTGCCTAGGTCCTCATGCTGACTATGCAGAACCTCCTTCTCTGTCCTGCCTATGTCATTGGTGCCTACATAGACCATGACGACTGGATCCTCCCCCTCCCACTGCAAGTTCCTCTCCAGCCCCGAGCAGATGTCCCAAACGCTGGCACTGGGCAGCCAACACAACCGTCTGGACTCATGCTTTTTTGCTGCAGAGAAAGATGTCAATTCCCCTGACTATACTACCCCCTACTAGCACTACATTCCTTTTGCACCCCCCACTTGAATGGCTTCCTGTACCACGGTGCTATGGTCAGTTTGCTCATCCGCCCTGCAGCCCCCACTCTCATCCAAACAAGCCAAAAAAACCTCAAACCTGTTGGATAATTTCAGAGGCCCACACTCCTGTGCTCCTGTCCTCTGAGTCCCCTTACCTGCCTCACCTGCAGTCACACTCTCCTGTCCCTGACCACTGACCAAATCAGAAGACCCTGTCCTAAGAGGTGTGACAGCCTCCTGGTACAAAGAAACCAGGGGAGAATTTTCCCCCCGTCAGGGGGGTTGTGCGGGGGCAGACGAGGGTGCGGGGGGCACCGACCCGATTGGCACCCCCAATCGGATCTGCACCCCCATTTCACGTGGGTAGGCCTAGTGTGACATGCGCCCGGAAGCGCTGAGCGCTCCCTGTGCGGGCGAGGGTGGGGTTCCCTGAGTCGGGGCCTGCTTGTGCATGAAAAAGTGCAGAAATCTCCTTGAGGCACAGATTAGTTTAAGTTTTAAAACTTTAAATAAAGAAAAGAAAACATTTTAAGATGTGTCCTCTCATGTGACAGTGTCTCATGAGCTGGGACATGTCAATGAACATTAATGAAAAAATTTATTTAATTTATAAACCCTTCATGAAACCTCATCCCGCCCGTGGATGAGGTTCCATGAAAAATATGAAGGCTGCCTGGTCTCTTCACCTGTCCGCCAACCTTAAGGTTGGTCGGGCAGTTCAGTTTATTAGCTTAATTGATATTTAAATGGCCTTAATAGGCCTTTGGCAGTTCAGCAGATGCACAGCCGACTCGGCTGCGCGGCCACCGAACTGAAAATCTAAATGACACGTGGTCGACGTTACTGCGCGTCATTTTACACCTCGGCGAGCAGGCCCCGCCCCCGCTCACTGAGCCGAAGATTCAGGCCCAGGTAACTTTCCCCCTCCCTGATGTGTCACAGTGTTTGTAGTTCAGCCTCCAGCTCATAAACTCTGAGCTGAAACCGCTTAAACTTCAAACACTGACTGTAGGTGTTTTTGCCCTGGATCAAACTGGCATCCAGGAACACCCACATGCTGCAGCTGTGACACATCACCTGTCCTGACATCTTTAATGTGTTCTAATTAACTATTTAATAATTTTATTCAATTACATATTTTACTTTTGTTTTTATATATTTTATTAACCTTACCGCTAGTTGCTAGATTATTTTGAACCTTAGGAGTAGAATAAACTTTAGTCACTTACCAGATCCTCACCAAATAACTAACTTCTTCTCCTGTAGCAGAGTATGACCAGCCTTCCTGAAGGCTGAGAAAGTTAGAAAGCAGAAAGCAAAAGAGCATCTCTTTCCCTTCCTCCCCTAGCTCCCTTAATTACCCAACTCCCAGCACTTTATTCTAAGTTGCATTTCTTACAGTAAACCGTACCTACAGCATCCCTTTCCCCCATGAGCTGAATATCCACTTGAACCAAATTCCCAAATATACTCACTTGGTCTCTGTCTCACTCAGGCCAAAGTCTCCACTCAGTGATCGCGCACCTCTTACTGAGCTACATCAAAGGTCATTGCGGAAAATAAAGGCCAGGGTTTCCCAGTCAGTGAACGGGGGTCGGGGCCTGCTCGCCGACATGTAAAATAACGTGGGATGACGGGCGGAACTCCCAACGTCACCCCACCTCATTTCAATTTTCAGGTCAGCGGGGGCTCAGCCGAATCAGCTGTGTGCCCGCCGACCTGTCAATGGCCAATTGAGGCCATTGACAAAGTAATTAAAGTAATTAGTGGACCTGCCCATCCAACCTTAAAGTTAGCGGGCAGGCCTGGAGCCCTGGCAGGCATTGGAAAAAGCATGAAACCTCATCCACGGGCGGATGAGGTTTCATGTAGGTTTTTAAAAATTTAATAAAAGTGTAACTAAAAGTGATGGACATGTCTCAACTCATGTGACAGTGCCACATGAGGGGACGTGTCAGGGAAATTTTTTCTGTTTTTAACATTTTAAAATGTGGAGATAAGAGCGCAAAAGAGCGCACTCTCGGCTCAGAGAATTCCCCCCCCCGCCCGCACAGAGAGCGCATAGCACCCCATCCACTGGCCCGCCCACGTAAAATGGTGGTGTACCCCCGATTGGGGGCGCCGATCGGAGGCGCGCCCGCTCCTGAACTTCTCCCTCAATGGGGGGAGAATTCAGCCCAAAAGCTCATAATGTAGGGGTAACGTATTGAATGGGTAGAAGATTGGCTAGCTAACAGGAAACAGAGGGTAGGCATAAATGGGTCATTTTCTGGTTGGCAAGATGTAATGAGTTATGTGCTGGGGGATCAACTTTTTACAATTTATATAAATGACTTGGATGAAAGGATAGATGGTATGGTTGCTAAATTTGCTGATGACACAAAGATAGATAGAAAAGTAAGTTATGAAGAGGACATAAGGAGGCTACAAAGTGACATAGGTAGGTTAAGTGAATGGGCAACGACCTGGCAAATGGAGTATAATGCAGGCAAATGTGAAATTGTCCATTTTGGCAGGAAGAATAAAAAAGCTTATTATCTAAATGATGAGAGATTTCAGAGCTCTGAGATGCAGAGGGATCTGGGTGTCCTTGTGCAAGAATCGCAAAAGGCTGGTATGCAAGTACAGCAAGTAATTAGGAAAGTTAATAGAATATTTTCACTTTATGTAAGAGGAATTGAATGCAAAAGTAGGGAGGTTATGCTTCAGTTGTATAGGGCATTGTTGAGACCACATCTGGAGTACCGTGTACAGTATTGGTCTTCTTATTTAAGGAAGGATGTGAATGCATTGGGAGCAGTTCAGAGAAGTTTTACTAGACCAATACCTGGAATGGGCAGGTTGTCTTATGAGGAAAGATTGGACAGGCCAGGCTTGTATTCTTTGGAGTTTAGAAGAATACGAGGTGACTTGATTGAAATATATAAGGCCCTGAGGGGCTTGACAGGGTGGATGTGGAGAGGATGTTTCCTCTTGTGGGAGAATCTAGAACCAGAAGTCACTGTTTAAAAATAAGGGGTCGCCCACTTAAGACGAGATGAGGAGAAATTTTTTCTCTCAGAGGGTCATGAGTCTTTGGAACTCTCTTCCTCAAAAGGTGGTGGAAGCAGAGTCTTTGAATATTTTTAAGGCAGAGCTAGATGGATTCTTGATAAGGAAGGGGGTGAAAGGTTAGTGGGGGTAGGCGGGAATGTGGAGTTGAGGTTACATTCAGATCAGCCATGGTTTTATTGAATGGCAGAGCAGCCTCGAGGGTCTGAGTGGCCTATTCCTGTTCCTAATCCGTAAGAAAATTCACAAGGCAGCTGAATGGATAATCTCAATTTTAACAACAGAATTCTTCTAATTCCCCCACAGTGAAAACCTTAGAGAAATGGGGATAGTATTTGTGCTGCGGGATCTCTGCCCTCCTTCCAGTGGGAAATCCGGAAGGCTGCTTGGAAATTCGAACCCATTATTTTTCAAGTATTTTTCCTTCCTTGACTTCTCTAATTCTCCTCCTTTATAAAGGTTTTAATTCACAGAGGCGATTTCCCTCGCTATATCTGGTGTAGTAAAATCGTAAACCTGTTTGCTTACAAAGAATATGCTTATTATTTTGCTACACATTTTGCACAGAGGAATAACCCCCACTCTGATGTTACTTTGTTTTGTCTGGAATTCACGGCACTCCAGGATACAACCTCTTCTGGGATCTCTTGCAACCTTGATCCGACAGCAGGAGTGCACAGTTGGGTGAGATTACCAATGTCGTTCCCCACTCCCCCCAAAGAGTAGCACATTCTACACGGATATAATCCCTCAATATCTTTGTATAAACATAGCTGGATAAGCCACTGGATGAATGTGAGGTGTCAGAGTGGTCAGGTCTGATGGGTCAAACAAGTGTTTTCCTTTCTTGGCTATGAATACATAGTCGAGAAACCCGGGCTAAACTGGAGCTTGCAATCGTGTAAGCAATAAGCAGAAGGCAAGGATTAAACTTTGAGAATTCTCTCAGTGGCATTCTCTCTCAGCTAGTGATGCATGACCTCAGTTACTTCCACCCACGCCTCAAGTAGGCTTTGGGAAATCATGAATATGGAAAAGCATTTTCATGATGTCATTCATCTTCTTTAAAACTGCAAGTTTTCAATTGCAACAAGTGTTGTTCTGAGCATTAATTTTAACTGAGGTACCTGCCCATCTAGGAATCATCACCCATCAGTCACAAAAAGCATCAACTGAGTGTCTCCCCCGCAAGACTGGCTTACAGTTTGCAAGTCCATTAATGGCTGGGGATGTACCATTAGGATAAATCCTGCAGTCACTCAGTAAAACTCTAGAGTTGGTCCTGGTCGATCCAGACTGTCTTTCTCTGCTCCTCAATGATTTTTTCTTTGATGATTTTGATGAGCTCCTTGATGTTGCTCCACGTGTCAGCTTCCACTGTTGTGTACATGCAGGGGAGAGATTCTAGTTCACTCTCATTCAAACGGCAGCTCTTCAGGAACTCTTCCTCACCGCTGTCTGGTTTTGCTGGCAGCCTCCTGTAATTTAGGTACATTCATTCACCTCTTTATGAATATCAAACATCTTATTTAGGTTTCACCAGCGCAATATCACAATATGTTAAAAGATTTAGAAAATGTAGTCAGAGGTCTATTAATCTCCTATCCTCTTCTTTTTGGTCCTTCTCAATACCATGCCCATGCTTGGCTGAAAGGATCCAAGCTTCACTCTATGCTGCTCTATAACCAACCTCCAGAGGCACATAAGAGTTGGCCAGTGGACACTCTCCTTCTGATTTTTGCTCTTTCCTTGTAAGGAAGTGTTTGGCCACAACTTAATCTTTCTCCAAGGTGACATGGCTGATTTCTGAGCTACCACTGCATCACTCAACTTTGCAGATCAGAAGGAGGTCACTTTGACCCATCCACCTGTGCTAACTCAATGAAAGAGCAGCTCACTTAGTTCCATTACTCTGCCCTTTTCTTGTATCCTTTAATGCTTTTCTTTTTCAAATATTTATCCAATTCCCTTTTAAAAGCTATTCCAGATTCTGCCTTCTACTTCTTTATTTCGGTAGGGATTTCCATACTCAACAACTCTTTGCATAATAAAATAAAAATCCATTCTTTCCCTCCCTTCTTTTGGCCATGGTCATTAAGTTATCCCTTCTAGTTACTGATCAGTTAAGTCGTTCTTTCCTATTTAATTTATCATAACCCTTTATCGTTCTGAACACCTCTATCAGTTGTTCTCTCAAGCTTCTCTGTTCTCATGAAACAGCCCAGTTTCTCTAGTCTCCCCCTCATAATTAAAGCATAGAAATGTCATCCTAGATTTGTGCTCAACCCAAGACCTTCTGACTTACAGGCAAGCGTGCTGTACCACTGAGCCAACTCTGACACTTAGCCTAAACAATGATTTGTAAAAACTTAGAATTACTCATTCGTATTTGAGTTCCTATTTATAAAGTCCAGGATCCAATACCCTTTTTATTTACAGGAGTCCTTCCATTTATAAAAATGGCTATACCTCAACCTTTATGACTCTTTGTTCTTCTACTCCTTTTATAGTTTCACCATTTAATTTGTATTTCCTTCCCTTATAATTCCCCTGGAAAAGTATTACCTCACATTTCTTTGTGTTAAATTTAATTCAATGCCTTGCTGCTTAATCCGCTAAATTGCCCTCCTTACATTGCACACAGTTTCTCTTCATGGTTAACCTCATTATTGTGCCACCTGAAAATTTTGATACTGTGTCCCTATGGCCCAGACACTATTTCGGTGAAACTTCGACATGAATCCTGCCAATCAGTAATGCAATGTGATGAAGCTCCTGTATAAACCACACTAATTATTTTACCTCCTTTACTTTCATTAACTGCTATTATAATCTGTTAAGAGTAAGAACCCTTACTAATCCTTCTCAAAGGTATTTTTCTTCCAGTGATATTTTGTGGTGTCTCTTTGAAAACATCACTGAAGCCAACAAGGGAGAAAAGAACACAATGAGATCGATGATACGCTGGGGCCCTGTCAGTTGTGGGATGTATATTCAGTTTCCTTCAATATTGAGTTCCTAATCTCTATCAGATCACCATGGGTGGATGTTGAACAGAGGTCAGTTGAGACTTAAAAAAATATACATAGTCAGCTCCACTTACAGGAAATGCATTTTCTGCAGATAACTGTACATAATGAGGAGATATCGATCAACCAAACCTACTGTACTCATGTTGAACATTGGTTTGCACAATTGTAGACATCAAATTATGTAGACAGAACTTTAATTAAGAATACCCCTCCTAAACCCGCTCAATGCCGTACAATTGCTTGCCATTGCATTGACATTTCATTGTGCACTGTCTTAATCACCTGTTATGGCTCCTTTATGTCAAATTCTGCTTTAAAATAATTTGCTGATTTTACATTGACATATACTGGGTCTTTCCTGTCACAGAGCTTAATGAATCTCAAAAAAATGTACTTGCAGCTTGGTGGAGAGTGGGACTATGCCAGCGGCCCTCAAATTCATTGCAGTCCTTAATGTTTTCACCACTGGATCCCTTCAGGCTGCTACAGGAGGCATGGGCCACATATCATGGTCAGCAGCACACAGCTGCATTAAACAAGTGACTGATGATCTCCATTGCCACAACGGAGAAGGACCTCACTTTCCTCTTTGAACTCCGCGGTCAATAGGAGCGAGCTTGGGGCTTTGCAGCGTGGCTGGCTTTCTTTGTGTGCTGCCCCTCACTGATTGCACACTTGCAACTCACTGTTGTTGCTCTTCAGAGGTCAGAAAACTGCCTTCTGCATTGAGATGAGGTCCTGGGGATGATGTTGGTGGCACTGAGCCTTTCAGACACCTCTCAACAGGGCTGCTTCATTTGGGTCTTGGGAAACCTTTCCTCACTTCCTCCACCTGGACCTCCTCCAGGGTGCCATGTGAACCTGGGAGTGGGGTTGGCAGGAGGACGACTCATCATTGTGAGGCTACCTCACTTTAGGAGGTGCATTCTCACTTTAAGTAGGCTTTGGTAGCAGTGGTAGAAATTGCGGGTGGGCTGCCTGTTACGGTACACTTTTGGGAGGCCATCCATCAGTCATTTTAAAGTGAGGGCCCAGGAGTTAAAATTGACACCATGAAGGCCTGTCACCTGCCCTGTCAAACTTCCACCTCCCCCATCCCCTCAACACGACAACCTCTCCCTACACATCCGATTCCCATCCTAAATTAAAATCAGGGCTTCTGTACCTTCAATTGAAATGATCCCGTACTCCCCTTGCAGCAGGGGAGTTGAGCTTAAAAAGGGTATAGATCAGCGAATCAAAGCTTTGTATCGTTCCCTGCCTGGAGTGCTCAATTAAATTTTGAATTATTGAAAATTGAATGTGAGACTTTTAACAGGGTGACATAAGGAACCCTTCTTACAATAGCCACTAAGCATCTTTAGCCCCTCCCTGCATAACAAGACAAGTTTAATTTGGCAACATTGATTAGAGATGGCAGCTTTAACAAATTAAAGGCACCAATGTGGAAAGGATCAGGCAGTACCTGAATCGCTTGATGTTCTTCTCACAGACTTTAATGACAATTATAATTGGATAGATGTCCTTCTTAATTAAATCTCTTGTGCAGCTCAGTCCGGCTTCTAGTAAACAATGTTTATTCTATATTATGGAAAGAAAAGGGAAAGACAATTTGAATGAACATCACACCGACCAGCTCTCATCCTTCTGCTATCACAACTGAGTTTCATAAAACATAACCCAAAATGTGGAGAGGAGGAAGCGATGAGTGTTTTGTCAGCCACAAACATCAAATTGATGGTGCTGCTCTACATGCCTGATAATGCAAGTAGGCTGAAGATTAGACCTTTGAAAAAATTAATATAAGAACTCCCACAGGCATAATGCATGTTCAAATTACATTGTTTCATGCTCATTTTCAGGTTGCCTCCTCCTAATTTTCTTCTCAATACTCCTGAAGATGATGGCAAATGCTGAGGTACAGGCTTATTTGGCAACCTTTCAACTGGCCTTTCTTCGTAAGCCAGTCAGAATACAGTGTCGACAGGGACAGGAGTGGTGGTGCAGGGTTGGGGAGGGTGGGTAGGTTTGGCAGGGTGAGGGTTGCTAGGCACTACAAACGAAATTGATTGTGTCTTTATCCAAAGTCCACAAGTGGCCATTTCTCTGACAGAAACTGCTGTGGGTGGTCAGCAGCAATAAGTAACAAGTAATTTTAACACTTGTTAACCAAAGAACATCGAGGGTATATAGGACGAAATTTTCTGCTCCTGCCAGTGGTAGGAATTGTGGCGGGCAGAGGAACAGGATTTGGCAGGAGGCCAAAAATCAGTTTCCTGATGTCGGGAAAGTAGTTTGGAAACTTGTTCTCCTGACTTTCATGGCAGGTTAAAGGAATGTCCCGCTGATCTATGTTGGGAACCCCATTTGCATCTCATCAATGCTCATCAACACACTGGAAACTTGTCCCCTCTCCAAATTTAGCACTCCGCCAGTGGGAATTTAGAATGCTCTGTTTCACGACTGTACCTGAGTGGCATGCACCTGGCAAGGTCGACTTCTTCCTGGACCTTCAGGTCAGTAGATGCTGCTTTTGTCTTCCTTTCACACCATAATTGAGAGATATCAGCTGCCTGTCACACACGCTGTGCCAAGGCACAAGGGAGGGGTGACACCTAGCCTAGACTGGGGGTTGGGGGGAGGGGGTGTGGAGTCAAGGAGCAGAGTGGAAGAGTGAATGGCTGTCCAGGTGTCGTTCAAATATGGCGTCCGGACGTTGGGGCCTCTGAGGTGACGGCAGGGCAGGCCACTTACTGCCCGCCCTGCCACGAGATTCGATGTGATCCTCGCAGCTGCATAATTAATGAGCTGAATAGCGCAAGATTGCGCGTGCTCAGCCATTCCCCTCTCCAACGGAAGTCACTCCTGACTTAGGGCAGAATTCTTACCTTGATGGGCGGGCAGGCCGAACTCTGCTGCCGAAGCGGGCCCCGCCGCCATTTTGAGTGGGCGGGTCAATTAAGGCCCGCCCAGCGGCCTGCCCGACAGGAAGTTCTATGCGCTTCCTGTGCGGGAGGGGAGGGATTCCCCAACTGTCAAAGTGCGCTTTTTCGCACATGCTGTCTCAGGGAGATCGGTGAAAGTATAAAAAACATTAAAAATATAAAAATATAAAAATTATTAACATGTCCCCCTCATGTGACAATGTCACACGAGATGGGACATGTTAATAAAAAGGACATAAACTTTATTAAACACCGCCAGTGGATGAGGTTTCATGTATTATCATGAGCCCGCTGGGACTCCTGGCCTGCCCGCCAACCTTAAGGTTGGACGGGCAGGGTCTTTAATGATCTTAATTAGCCTTAATTGGCCATTGACAGGTCGGCGGGCGGACAGTTGATTTCGCTGTCCGCCTGCCTTCCTCAATATTTAAATGGACCAGGATGACGTCGGGGGTTCCTCCCGACGTTATCCCGCGTCATTTTCCCGTCGGTGAGTGGGCCCCACCCCCAAATCGCCAACGGGAAAATTCTGGCCTTAGTGTCCAAAACGGAAAATTCCGTTCATAGTGTGGCCCATCGGCTGAAATGAGTTAACTCAACATAAACCAGGGATCATGCTGAACTTCTTTGCAGATCTATGAGGCTCAGTAACAACTGAGGCAGTGCATTTGCCTGGTGTAGCACCAAGCAGCATGTGTCTTTCAATTTAACCATATATGGCACATGGATAGTAAGACATTCATGGCCATGGGCTCAGATAGCTTGCTCATGTTGCATGTCTTAAGAACTTCAGTAATGCCAAAGAAGGTCTTATTTCGTGTCATTTACCGCTATCCCTTCAATTTTGTATTTAGAACCATGCTTGTTTTATATCTTTGAAATAAATAAAAGTGAAGTGACAGGAACTGGGCACAGAGAATAGATTCTATCAGTGGATTACATAGAATTTGCACCAATTTACCACCAATAAACAGGCCATTTCACCCAATTGGTCTGCGCCAGCGCTTCTACTCCACACAAGCCTTCGAATTAAGGACGTCATAGATTATGGACATTATCCACCATTGTTATCATTTAACAACCTCCTGCTAGTTTTGTTTTAAATTATATACACCCCAGGCAATTTCCTTCCTAATAACTTTCTCCTTGCAAGTAAACCTGTTTGATCCAAACTGCCCTATGTTTCACCATATTTCTATAACAAAAATTCACCATTAGGTGTAAAAATAAATGGAGGCTTATATTTCAGAAGAATCAAAATTTTTGAAGAACTTAGTTTTACAAATTCAATTTCGGGATGAAAAGGAGAGTTTTAATTGGATAGCTCTCTCCCTCCCCCGCCAACCCCCACCCTACCCCCAAACTTGTTGTTTGAGAATTCAGGCCGCAGGCAGCCATTTTGATAGACATCAAGTTGATGCTTAAGGAAATTAAGCCTTAACACAGATAATGGATGCTAACTGATTGAACCTGACATTTGATTAATGAGTCAAAGCACTTGGGACTTGCGTCCCTTCTTTTTATCATTGTGATCAGAATCGGTTGAAATAAACAGTCATCGATTAAAGATTAAGGCGAGTTTGCACTGGCTCATTCCCAACAGCCCCTGGGCACAAACTGACAGCACAAAACATTTTCAAATTGAGCAATAGCTGGAATTACAGGGAATTGAAGTCACTTTTCAATCTAACTTGATGGGCAGAGGGGAGGGATGGAGGGGGGGAGGGATGGAGGGGGGGAGGGATGGAGGGGGGGAGGGATGGAGGGAGGGAGGGGGGGGAGGGATGGAGGGAGGGAGGGAGGGGAACAGAAAAGAAATCTTTTCACTATATATTCTGCTGATCCATGGTTCTGTTGAATGACTGCATTCTCAGCTCCACTAATGTAAAAAGAATGCAAAAATTCAGCATTACATTTAGATTTAAAATCATTGTTCACTTAAGTTAATTCCACCATAATGACGGCAGAAAAAGTAGCTGTATATCAATGTGGGTGGAAGGGAGGGGGAAATCAGTAAAGCTATTCATGTTATTTTTAACCGTGGACATATGTTTTCTTGCATTTCTATGAAATTCCACTTTAACCCCATCTTTAACCCATTGGTAACTTGCATTTATTAAAGTATGGTGTTATGAATATGAGATGTTATATGCAATCAATGTGACACTTGTTATGTAGGCAGATATGGCAGAGCTGACTGCACAACAAGATCCCACCAGCAGCAACAAGTGAATGATTTGTTCATTGGTACAAAGGGAGAGTTTTGGTCCAGAAACTTAGAGAACTTGCTGTTCTTTCAATAGAATGCCATGGCGTCTCCATCAGAAAGACCAGACAAGGTGGGGCTTTTATTGAATGTCTCATTGCAAGTGTGGCATCCTCAACAGTGTAGCACTCCAGCAATAAGGCTTGTCATAATAGCCAATTACAGCCACAAATTACTTCTGGGCATAATGAACTTTTTAAGGAAGACGTGTGTTTTTAAAGAAATACAAGCAAGGGCACTGAGCAAAAAATGGCTGATAATGTAAAGTGGCCACTTTCTGGAAAATTCCTTTGTGGTTTATACTGAGAGACCTGTCTTGAGAGAACATGGAATGTCGCACCTGAAGAAGTGTCATGGCCTTCTTCAAGCAGTGACACTTAAAATTGAGGTATGAAAGATGCAAAAGCCTGATCTTTCATCTCCTGTGGTTGCAGAGACAAAAGACCGATTACCACGTCTTAATAGGCATCTAAAGTCCAACTCACGTTGATTCATATCTCAGAACGTGTAAAATGGTGTACGTGTGTTGCGTTTTAATTATTTTTTCTCAGGTTTTTAGTGACTAATAAGCTTACTCCTTCTTTGAGTCAAGAATGTCTGGTTAAATTGGCTCCTTCTAAAAGGATAAATACATTTGGATGAGGAAAAGTATTCCACAGGGGAAGGGATTCTTTTTAAATTAACCTTGTTGTGATTAGCTGAGGGAGTTGAATAAAGAGGGGGAGCCAGCTCACCCAGGAGTATAACAAAATTGGGGTCCCATTCGGGAAGTTAACAAACTGGGGGGAATCTTGCCCGGGGATGTAACAGGCTAGATCATGTGCTCAAGTTCTGGGATGGAAGCCACAATCTTCTGACTCAGGTATGAGGGTGCAACCAATTAAGACAAGCTGACAGATTTAATCTTTTTGTCTCCATCTCACCAGTTTAACAGATGCATCAAAACAATCCAAAAAAAATTTTATCCAAGCATGCTATACCATTTAATGCAAATATAGCTGTGACTGCTGCCATTTAATTTTAAAATATTGAATCCCCCACTAATAATTTCAATTATCCCAATAATTGTAGCAACTGATTTTTGATGATCAAGTGTAACAATATTGTGTAACAACAACTTACATTATAGAGGGCCTTTAACATTGAAAAAAAATCCCAAAGTGCTTTACAGACATAAGCAACAAAATGGATGCCTCACCAAGAAGGAGATATTAGCAAGGGGAACCAAAAGCTACTCGAAAGGGTTGGCCTTGAAGAAGGATCTTGAAGGAGGAGAAGGACATGGAGGGGTTAAGCTTGTGAATTGAAAGAGCTTGGGGCTTAGATAGCCGAAGGCATGGTGTTATGAATACGAAATGTTATAAGGCAGTTATGTTTTAAACTGTTTCCTTTAATTTGAGGTAAAACAGAGTGACCTGGAATGCGAGATGGTAAGAGCATACTGAACATTGCCTAGGCCCATGAGATTCGATTGTCATTGGGGAAAGAGGCCCAGGCCGAAACCCATAGAAATTTATCTTGACACAAAAGAGGGACAGCTAGTCTTTCTGGATGCAGACTCTCAAGACTCAGAGAGAACTGGAAAGGGAGGGAAACAACTGCTGCTGTGCCAAGCAGTGAAAAAGATTGTTTTGTGTTAACCACCAAGCAGAATGCTTGTAAGAATGCATTTCCTGTTTGAAGAGACAGGACTGGTAGTGAGTTAAGGACCAAGGAGTTGCCAGAGGTTGCCTTGCTGCTGGAAGTCAGTACAATATGCTCAGATGATTGAGTAAAGGGACTTAAAGAGAATACTGAAAGACTTGCCCTGAAGCAGCAATGAGAAGGGAGTCTGATGAAAAGTTGGGAGGAGGTTGGGACTTAATCTACAAGCTACATATCTGTTCAGAGCATGGCGTAACATATTTTTGGTTGTGTCAATTAATTAATGAGGAAATACTTTTTCTGTAGTTTATTATATTATTGGCCTATTAAATAATGTTTACTCTATATTGATTTTAGTTTGTTCGTTACAGTAAAATTCTTAAAATGTGATATCTTGTGCAATTCTGTCAGTGGCTGGCAAATTCATCACTGGAAAATTGATATCTCTGTTTAAAGGTTATCAGTCTCTGTGGGAATCGTAACAACGGCTGCCATTAATTTATTGTAAGCGCAAAAAAAAGTGCTTTCATTGTGACCAGAGATAGAAGTACAATTGAATGTACCCTCTCTCATGCCTTTGTCACCTCTAGACTTGACTGCTCCAATGTCTTCCTGGCTGGTCTTCTGTCCTCCACCCTCTGTAAACTTTAGCTCCTCCAAAACTTACTCTGACCCACACCAAGTCCTATTTTTAAACCACATTCACCACTGCTGATCTACATTGGCTTCTGGTCCCCAAATTCTTAGAAGTTAAAATTTTCAGCCTTTCATTTAAAAGTTCTTCATAAACTTGCACCTCCCTATCTCTGCCATTTGAATTCATCCCCTCCTGCATATTCTCTCCCTCTCTTCACCTATCAGCACCAACCAAGCTTTTAGTCGCCTCTAGGCCTCATGCTGAAAATTTTCTCCCTGCACCCCTCAGCCTCTCTATTCTGATTAAGATCTTGGGATGTTTTTTATTGTTGTATAAGTCCAAGTTGTTCTTCCTCTAAAGTTGGGTGAAGGGTGAGGATGACTGTCAATGGGGTGAGCTGAAAATGGGGAAATCGGTGAATCAGGTGGGCTGTAAACAGATAGGTTGTAAATGGGGTGGGCTGTAAATGGAATGGTCTGTAAATCAGGCGGGCAGTAAAAGAAATTTGCAGGGTTGCAACCTGAACAATTGTACAGCTTTCCTGCAATTAGAATCATAAAAACATAAAGCACAGAAGGAAGCCGTTCTGCTCATCATATATATGCCAGCTCTGAAACAGCTGTTCATTTCGTCCCACTTCAATATTCTTTCCTTATAACCCTGCAAATTTCTTCTTTTTCAAGTATTTATCCAATTCCCTTTTGAAAGTTACTATTAAGTTTGCCTTCAGCACCTTTCAGAAAGTGAATTTTGGGTCATAACACCTTGCTGCATTAACGAATCCTCCTTATGTCTCCCTCATTTATTGCCATTATCTTAATCTGTGTTCTCTGGTTACTGACCCACCTGTTGCTGGAAACAGTTGCTCCCCATCTGCTCATATGAAAACCCCTCATAATTTAAAACACTTCTATCAAATCTCCCTTTAACCCACCTGATTCACAGCCCGCCCCATCTGCAGCCCGCCCCGTCTGCAGCCCGCCCCGTCTGCAGCCCGCCCCATTGACTGAGATGACTGCAAATTCACCATTTCTTGTTTTGCACTATTGTCAATAACTAATTCCACCCTCCAGATCTGGTGACTTGGTGAAGCCATTGTCTTCAGGCCCCTTCTTCACTCCCTCATCACAGATTCTATTGCTCTCCTTGACAACTATCTGAAGCTGAATCAGACCTGTTCACAACCCCATATTTGGCCTGAAGATGAGCTTTCAATCCCATATCCATGCCATTAAGACTGTCTATTTCCACCTCCATAACATTGCCCATCTCCCACCAACACCACCCCCCCACTCCCCACCCTGCTGTCTCAGTTCATCTGCTGCTGAAATCCTCATCCATTTGTTATCTCCAGACTTCCTGGCCACCCTCCCACATTCTATCCTCTGTAAACTGGAAGTCATCGGAACCTCTGCTGCCTGTTCGCCCATTAACCCATGAGCTCGCTGACCTACACTGGTTCCGGTTAAATAATGCCTCGATTTTAAATTTCTCATTCTTGTTTTCAAATCCCTCCATGGTCTCGCTCTTCCCCATCTCTATAATCTCCTCCAGCCCCACAATCCTCTGAGATATCAGCGCTCATCTATTACTGGCCTCTAAGCACTCCCAATTTTAACCACTCCACCATTGCTGGCTCCACCTTCAGCTACCTATAGGCCTTAAGTGCTGGAATTCCCTCCCTAAACCTCTCCACCTCTTTTTTTCTTTCCTCCTTAAAGTCATTCCTCTAAACCTACCTCTTTGACCAAGTTTTGGTTATTTATCCGAATATCTCCTTATGTGGTTGGGTGTCAATTTTTGTTTGATAATACTCCTGTGAAAC
The DNA here is from genome assembly GCF_964194155.1 of Cetorhinus maximus. Classification (NCBI taxonomy): domain Eukaryota; kingdom Metazoa; phylum Chordata; class Chondrichthyes; order Lamniformes; family Cetorhinidae; genus Cetorhinus; species Cetorhinus maximus. The sequence continues at coordinate 68,179,311 of NC_135893.1, forward strand.
ACTTTTGAAATTTTTATTATCTTAAAGGCACAATATAAACACAAGCTGTTATTGGTCCAGTTATGTTTCTCAGCAGTATGTCAGTGGCTTTTGACATTGCAACAAAACAAACATTTTTTTATTACCAACGTTTGTAACAAAACAGCAAAAAAACAATAAGGGAAAGCTTTTACCTTGGCAGTTACAGCTTTGATGTTAGCAGGCATGACGCATTCAAAGGTGTTTAAATGCTTTTCTCTGGAGAAGATAATTGGTTCAGACTTCTGTTTCTGTAAATATTCTTCTTTGTTTAAAATATCTAAAAGGCAAATATTGAAGTTAATAAAATAATCCAAGCCATTCTTGTTTGAACAGTGATTCCATGGGTGTTTATTGTAAACTCCCTCCCTCCCTCCCCAACATCTCCCCTTTGTTCCCTGAAGTTAATGGCTCATATTGGAGGATGGTTTAGCCTAACACCAGACTCCTGAAGCAACAGCTCTACTTGGAACTTGGTCACGGCAGGAGTCTCACAGGAGAACAGCAGAAACTCTTTAGAGATGTTGTCAAAGCATCCGTGAAGAGGTCAAACATCCCTGCCGGCTAATGGGAGATCCTGGCTTGTGACCGACCGAAATGGAGAAGGTTCATCTGGAAGGGCACTGAACACATCAAGAGACTTCGTCAGGAACATTCAGAGGCAAAGTTGAGGCATTAGAGGGAGCGCACAAATCTCCAAACAACCCATCTACCCAACCCTTCAAGCACCACTTGTACCACAAGAGGCAGAGTCTGCAGATTGTGCATTGGGCTTATCGGCCATCTGAGAACCCTTGGAGCATGAGTGGAAACAAGTCATTCTTCATCCTGAGAGACTACATAAGAAGATGATGATGATTTCAAAGACACCGACTGCTCTAGCGTATCTTATCCATGCGCTAAGCCTCAGTATCACCAGGCCATTCAAGCACACAGAATCATCACAACCTCATACATTACCTGCAAATACATACCCTTCCTAGCACTGTTACTGGCAGTGATTAGGAATGCAAACCTAGGCTGACTTTTTCCACATATTGAAGTTAATAAAATAATCCAAGCCATTCTTGTTTGAACAGTGATTCCATGGGTGTTTATTGTAAACTCCCTCCCTCCCTCCCCAACAGCATTTAACCACCAGCATTTGTGCTAGTAAGTTCTCATGAAAGGTCATCTCGAGCTGCAATGTTAACTCTATTTCTCTCCGCAGATGCTGCCTGACCTGCTGAGCATTTCCAGGGGGAGGCTCTTCCGGTCGGTGACCGGGGGCAGGGCCCGCTCGCCGACGCGTAAAATGATCCGGGATGACGTTGGGTGGAACTCCTGATGTCACCCTGCTTCATCTTCATTTTCAGGTTGGTGGGGGCGCAGCCAAATCAGCTGTGCGCCCACCAACCTGTCAACGGCCTATTGAGGCCATTTAAGAAGTAATTAACCTCATTAATGGACCTGGCCGTCCAACCTTAGGGTTGGCGGGTAGACCAGGAGCCCTGGCGGGCTTAAGAAAAAGCATGAAACCTCATCCACGGGCGGGTTGAGGTTTCATGAGGGTTTTTGAATATTTAATAAAGGTTTCAGTGAAAGTGATGGACATGTCCCAACTCATGTGACAGTGTCACGTGAGGTGACATGTCAGGGAAATTTTGCTATCATTTGTTTAACATTTTTAAATTTGGAGCCGATCTCCGTGAGGCAGCACTTAGCCTCAGGGGGATCAGTGCGCTCTTTCGCGCGCACGTGCGAAAGGGCGCACTCTTGGCTAGGGAACCCCCCCCCTCCGCCCGCAGAGGGAGCGCATAGCACTTCCTGGCGCATGTCACGCTGGGTGGGCCTTAATTGGCCCGCCCATGTAAAATGGCGGCGCGCCCCCCCGATCGAGGGTGCCGATCGGAGGCATGCCTGCCCGCGCCCGCTCCTGAACATCCCCCCAAACGGGGGGAAAATCTTTCCCCAGCATTTTTTGTTTTTATTACCTTCTCAGCCAATATGTGCACTTGTCAAATGAACCATTGGCAAAGCTCCTTTTCTTCTAAGTTTGCAGATGACTTATTGACTGAAACTTCATTTTTATTACAAAGAATTAAATAGAACTTACAACACAGAAACCCATTTAGCCCTACTGGTCCAAGCTGGTGTTTATGATCAACACGAGCCTCTTCCCATCCCTATCAGCGTATTCTTCTATATCCTTCCAGCATATTCTTCTATATCTTTCTTCTTTAAGCTTTCCCTTAAACACGTCTTTGCTATTTTCCTCAAGCCACTCCTTGTGATAGTGAGTTCCAGGTTCTCCTGAATTCCCTAAGGGAGTAATTAGTCACTTATTTAGACTTAGGGCGGGATTTTCCGCACCCGCCTGCTGCCGGGATCTTCCGGTCCCGCCGCAAGTCAATGGACTTCTGGCTGGGGCGAATACTCACCCACGGAAGCTCCCGCCCACGATGAAGCTGGAAAATCCCGGCCTTAGACTTGGTTCCTCCAGCCCCTTGCAGGATAACGGGCAGCAAGGCTCCACCACCGGCCCTGGTCCATTACAATTTCTTTTGATCCAGCATAGGTGCTGTCTCGCTCTTGAAGGTCCTCTTTAAATGTACTTTGCCAGGTCTTCTTTGGCCGACCTCATCATCTTTTTCCATCTGGTGGTATCCATTCTACTGCCACCCTGGCAGGGTGTACATCTGTGAGGCGAAATAATTGTCCGGTCAGTCTCAGTTGTCTCTCTGTCATGATGTCCCAAAGATGCTTCTGACCAGTTTTCTGTAGCACTGCTTTCATTGGTGATGTTTTTTCTCCATGTGATGTCCATGATGTTGTGTAGGCAACGCTGGTGAAAGATGTCCAACATACGTGACATTTTTGCTGTTCTCTTCCATGTGACTAGCTTACAATCATGGCCCCTAGTTATGGTCTCCCCCACAAGTGAAAGATCATTTCTACATCTACCCTTTCATAATATTAAAGACCTCGATCAGGCCTCCCTCAGCTTTATACTTTCTGGAAAATGTGCCCCAGCCTGTTCAATTAGTTATCATGCGATTAAGATACTAAATTGTAATTGTTCATCTTGTTTACTTTTGCTGTTACATATTACATTTCATGAATGCTTGCATCCAGTTTCAAAAAGTTGGAGCCAATGGCACTAGTGTGGCCTTCATTCGTCCTTTTACATCTGTCAAACTTGTGTGAAGTCAACACGTCATTTTCCTACTGTTCTGATGAAGAGTCATACGGACTCGAAACATCAACTGTCTTCCTCTCTGCAGATGCGGTCAGACCTGCTGAGTTTTTCCAGCTATTTTTGTTTTTGTTTCAGATTTCCAGCATCCGCAATATTTTGCTTTTATCTTTATGTCACTTTCCTTGTTGGCTGACCTGAGCCTAGTCACATTAAAATGGATGGAAATTTAGGCCAGTTTATATTTTGGTTTAAATTGGTTGACTGTGGTGTCAGATCACATTTCTTTCTCAGGGACAAATTTTGAAATAACAATAAAGCCTTGGAGTTTTCAGCAGATGGTAGGCAGGCAAAACACTGAGGCTAAGCCTGAGCCAGAATCTGCCATGAATTCAATGAGTAGCTTCCATGCAACCACTTAAAACTGAAAGCAATCATTTTCTATTTCAAAGTCTCAGACAGTTCATCAACTAATTCACAGAATCCGTCAGTAGGTGTCAATGATGTCTTTGTCTTGTCAAAGAAATGGTGAATAAGCCACTCTGCCACTACAGCAAAAACTGCAACAAACTAGTTGTTAAAAACAAAGTCAGCACCTCTTCATGTCAACTCCTGTCACATGATTCCAAAGCGCATTGTCATTCAATTCAAATCTCCCATAATGAGGCTTAAAATAGCCTTGTACCCAATCTCTCCAGGGATTTTGCTGATCTCGCATCAAAATTATAGCTGAATGGGAGGAGAATCCCATGGAAATTTAGGGATAAAATATTTACAAGCATTTTCATATCACTCTGTCCTTGGGCTCTGACACTTTTCCAGTGAAATTCAACAGAAACCCATGGAACAATACCTCATCTATAGGTTAGGCATTTTACAGCCTTCCTGGCTCAACGTTGAATTTAGCAACTACAGATCATAATCACTGCTCCCATTTTCTCAGGCAGCTGGTTATAGTAATGGTTCTGCTGTTATCATTTATACCTCCTTTGGACACATCTTTTGTCCTTTTATTTGTTCCATTGGCACCCCCTTTTGCCTTGTACCCTCATCCCTTTTCTCATTCACTCAATCCTGCCTTCCACAGACCTTCTCCTTTGTTCTTACATCTGCACCCCTACTCCTTTTCCCTTGCTCTGTTTAATCTCTAACTTTTCTCAGTTCAGACGAAAAGTCGTTGACCTGAAATGTTAATTCTGCTTCTCTCTTCAAGATTGCCTCCAGAGCTGCTGAGTGTTTTGCAGCATTTTCTGTGTTTTTTTTTAATGTCAGATTTCCAACAGCTGCAGTATTTTGCTTTTGTCAAAAGGTAGATTCGGGTAGATGGGTAGCCGCAGCAGCAAAAGAGTAAGGAGACAATATCCAAACCCCTATTGTGTGCAGTTCACTAGTTTTTTTGTGTGGCAGGGCGAATGATTTATGAAGGTGGATGTGAAGGGGAGGGGAGCCCCGCAAGATCAACTGGACCATGTGGAAGCCAAGCCAGTACAAAATAATCAAAGATAGTGTAACTGCAGCCACAGAACAGTGTGCATGAGTCCAGGATATTCTGTCCTCAATTGCACAAGGAGACATGGTGGTAGTGGCACCACCGAGGATCTGTAAAGGAAAGCGTAAGAACAAAATTATTCCTTTTAAAAAAGAAACCTGTATGTTGCATCCTTCGCAACATACCAATGCATCTGATAGCTAAACTGAGACTGATGCCTCCAGATGTGCCAAGCGGCCTGCAGGAAATGAACCAACCAAATAGAGAGACTTCAGTCTTTACGCATGCAAAAAAAGAAGCCTGCAGGCAGTGAACTAGGAGACTGGCGATGCTCCTGCCCAGGACTTACTGAACAGCTCAAGGAAGAAACTCAAGAGAATATAAACACTCTTACCACAACTAAACATCATGCAAGCAGTATTTCAATTGAGCAGTGAGGAGGAATGCTAACTGCCTCAAAGGACCAGACAAGAACAAGTATATATCATCATTGTATGTCAAAATAGATTCTCATCATCCTGATGAAAAATAACTTCATTAATAATATATTGAAAGCACGACTGTGAATGCACTTGTCACTCACTCATAGTTAAAGTCTGAATCTTTACAATTAAAATATGATAAGTCTTCACATGGGCCAATCCAACAGGACAGTCAATATAGCCAATGGATTGGCTCTTCTATGGGATCACACTGACAGTAGTTTTCCAAATTACACTTACAATCAATGGCTCAGTTCATTCACAGTTTCATCCTCCTGCATGTAAAAACATTCCTTTTACACTTTCCATTGCATGAATCAACAGAAGTGAAGAATATCATAGCTACAACTAGCTTGTCTTTCCTGTGTATCCCAAGCTCTCCCACTTCTGCTCCTACCGTAATTGCACTGGGTTCTTTGGGGACCTCAAGTGATGCACCAGGATCTATGCTGAGATTGCACAAACTCTTTTCAAGTAGGAATCTTAGAGCCGGCAGAGAAAGGGTACTTTCATCCCAACCACCATGGCTGGATTTAAACCATACAGCACAGAAGACGTGCAGCCCATTGTGCCTGTGCTGTCTCTTTCAAAGATCTATCAAATTAGCCCCAATCCCCCAGTCTCTTTCCCCATAGCCTGAAAAAGCTTCCTTTTCAAGTATATATCGAATTAAATTTTCAAAGTTACTATTCAATCTTCTGCCACCCTTTCAGGCAGTGCATTCCAGAGTGTAATAACTCAATGTTGAAAAATGCTTACTACTTATCTCTTCTCCATTTGTTTTGCAAATTACCTTAAAATATGTGTCCTCTGCTTACTAACCTCTGTGCCAATGTAGTTTCTCTTTGTTTACTCAGTTTTGGTTAGAAGTGTTAGCTCAGTGAGCAGGTTTCACTGTCCTGTTTGTTCGAAACATTTGTGGCCAAGGCATGACACAACTTTAACAGAAATACCTGGAAAAACTCAGCAGGTCTGGCAGCATCGGTGGAGAAGAGCACAGTTGACATTTCGAGTCCTCATGACCCTTCAACAGAACTAAGTAAAAATAGGAAAGGGGTGAAATATAAGCTGGTTTAAGGGATGGTGGGGGGGGGCGGTGTTGGGATAAGAACACCCCCCCCCCTTAAACCAGCTAATATTTCACCCCTTTCCTATTTATACTTAGTTCTGTTGAAGGGTCATGAGGACTCGAAACGTCATCTCTGCTCTTCTCCACCGATGCTGCCAGACCTGCTGAATTTTTCCAGGTGTTTCTGTTTTTGTTTTTGTTTTGGATTTCCAGCATCCGCAGTTCTTTGCTTTTATGACACAACCTTACCTGACTTGCAGATGTCAAACTCCATGGCTTCTCCAGAATTGAGTAACTTTTGCACCAGCATTTTGGCAAATGAGGTGGGTGAGAACAACACAGGGCGTTTCTGCTGGATGTGGTACGGATGGACCAGGCTGTACGGGATCAGGCTGAAACTCCTCTTGATGTCACTTTCTGTATCTACATCTTCAACAACAAAAAAAAAGTAAAATGGGGAGGACAAATTTATCTTAGTTTTTGTATAAGAGTCTTGCAAGTTTCTGTGAGAAGGACTAACAAAGTTTGGTATCTGGCCAACAACTATACATTACTCAAATAGATGATCTGGTTGATCGCTGATTGCAGGAGTTTGCAGATTGACAGCCATGTTTCTTACATTACAACAAAGACTGCAATTCAAAAAGTACTTCATTGGCTATTAAGTGCTTTGGGACATCCTGAAGTCATGAAATTTGCTATGTAAATGCAAGTCATTTTTATTACCATCCTGTTTATCAGCTGAGAGTTTCAGAGTTTCGAAAGAGGCTTTTGCCGGGCCAGATGGGGAGCCGGTGACAATCCGCACACGCTCACTGCTGTTCATTCTCTTGTACTTGTTATCAGACCTACTGACAAACTGTCAAGAGGAAAAGAAAAAGTAAGAAATCTAGTTACAAAGCCAAATCGTGCAAGGGAAGCGTACCAACAAAAGTGGCCCAGTAATTTAAGGTGCAAATTAGGTACTTGCTATATGAATACTGCATTGAGATGCCTCGAGCACATATTAAAGGAAAGGATGGTGATCAAGTCTGGTTTGCCCATCACTCCTGTGCTCACTGATCTATATTGGCTCCTAGTCCAGCAATGCCTCGATTTTACAATTCTCATCCTTGTTTTCAAACCGCCCCATGGCCTTATCCCTCTCTATCTCTATAACTTCCTTCAGCCCTATAACTCTCTGAAAACTCTGCACTCCTCCAGTTCTGGCCTCTCATACATCCATGATTTCCACTGAGTCTCCATTGGTGTTCACGCCTTCAATTGCTTAGGCTCTAAACTCTGGAATTTCTCTCCTAAACCTATCTGCCTCACTTTCCTTCCATTAAGATACTCTTAAAAACCATCCTGTTTGGCCAAACTTTTGGTCACCTGCCCTAATATCACCTTCTCTTTCTTGGTGCCATGTTTTGTCTGATACCACTCCCGTGAAGTGCTTTAGGACATTTTACCATGTTAACCGCTCTTTATAAAAACAAGTAGTTGTTGTTTTATTGATTCTGGACATACTTTGGGAGGCGAACACCAAGTGACAATTTGAAGGTAACATTTGCACAGCAGGGTCCTTTTACATAAACCCATTCAGCGCAATATCTGGAGACACTGGTGCAGGCCAATCATGCTGGAGACCAAGCTATGAATCTCATCTTTGATTATTAATTTTTGGGGTCAAGATTCATGGGATCCCAGTGGATGATAGAGTGTATCATCTGAGATAGAAGCAGAATAAATCAGTGGCAGTTGGTGAGGAGCTCCTATCCTACCAATCAAAAATGCAGATCTTTATATGGAGTTGTGTGAAAGGCAGGCAGGGAGCAGGGTCAGTCTATCTGATCCTCTGAGAGAAAATGTGCATGAGGTAAATCAGCAAAAATTGTGTGTTTGTGTGTGCGTAAGCAAGAGTCAGTGAGATTAATCTCTTCCTACTCATTTTTTGAAGTGTTATTATTTGTGTCTGTGGAAAACAAGACCAAGGGTCCACTCATCATAGTTCTACCAGTTACCTATCTTTAGACTCTAGCCAGAGTCTCACTGAATTCCTAGTTACAATCCAGCAAAGGATTAGGGGAGGGGAAATGTATTTAGAAATCTGTATTTTTATTTGACTGTGAATCTAAGAATACTGGGAAATTTCCACACATATAAACGGCAGAAAGACAGAAAGGAGAAAGAATTTGTGTCTCTACAAAGCACCTTTCATGACCTCAGGATGTCCCAAAGAACTTTACAACCAATTAAGTGCTTCTGAAATACAGGGCAGGATTTTTCAGATGTTACTCTGTCATTGAAAAAGTGAGCGGCGGGTACATCCCTGTTGATCACAGCAGCCCTGCAAACCATTTAACTAATTAGCAGGAAACAGGACTTCTGCCACTCACTTGGGAGGAAATTCTGCCTCGAAAACTGCTAGCCATCTGATTGGCCAGCAGTTCTGTGGTCCTAGCAGTGCCACAGAGCAGTCCTACCAGTCCAAGTGCTGAAGCCCACAGGACTAGGTAAGTCTGGGGTCTTGTGGCAGGGTAAGTATGAGAGGGGAGGCCCGGGGGGAGGATGGGGTTGTTGGAGTTGTGATGGCAAGGCCAGACGGGAAGGGAGCACCTGGGAAAGGGGCAGATCTTGGGAATATGCCCAATCTGGAAAGTGGCCAATGATGGAGGCACCCCCCACCTCTCCTACCCAAAGCCCATGCAGGATTACTTGCTGGGCCTCCCCTGTCCCAAAATTCTTCCCGCCGGAGGGAAGTGGCCCCTAAGTGCCAATGGGGCCTCAATTGGTGCGAAGGCAGCGGTCCACCCTAGGCCTTGCCTTCCCTTCATAAAATTGCAGGCAGCTCAGAGGTTGACAGGAAGGTCACCAGGGGAATTTTACGGGCCCTCCCCCACCTAGAAACCCGCCAGTTGGGACCTGTAAAATTCGGCCCATAGGTGCTATTGCAATAAAGGAAATTTGGCAGCCAATTTGGACGTAGCAAGCTCCCACAGACAACAATGTGATAATGACTGATGGTATTTTTTAATTATGCCAGGGCAGGGTTGGTCAGGGCACTGGGGAGACATGCAGTTTGATTTGAAAGTGTTTCTTTCCAATAATGGTCACACCAGATTGACTAAACTAAATCCATTAATGAGGCTTTCTGAAGTCTAGAGGGATTATGTGTCATGTGCAATAGGCTAAATACAATGAGTCTTTCTGTTTGAGCTCTACATTAGCGGACATGGTACTTCGCAAGTTAGTAGTAAGCAGGGGCTCAGAGTGGTCTTTCATGAATACTACAAGAGAAATATCTGAGTGCAAACTAAACAAGTAATAATGGTGAGCTAAATGTTCTTGCAATCTATCCCATACATCGGTGATTCGAATGCAAACATCTTACAAAAACTGTGGTTACCTTTCAGTGTAAACCCTCCCATCAAGCCTGATACTAAAGTTAGAAACAAGAAACAAGGCGGCTATTTTCAGATTTGCTGGAGGAAGTGGTCTTCTTCAGGCAATTATCTGAAATTTAATTAGATCTTTCAAATACAATCTACAGTTTTGCTGTAGCAGCTTTCCAATGTAACTAAGCTGTCATTCTGCACTGTTACATTTAGCATTGATCTTTGTATCTTTGCACATCTTACGGATGTGTTACAATTATGAACTTTAAAAGATTAATATATTTTAGATCTGGAGCCTTAAACTTAGGGTAAATGAAGAGGGTCACTGTGAACTGTTCTGCATCTGCCTGACAGGAAGCCTGGGTGGTTTGATTGTTAGAGATCAAAGGACGGCTTGAATTATTTTCCTGCAAAGAGGGTGCCTTTATTTATACTTGGAGACAATGGCAACAGTCTCTGAGTTTGACATGAGTAGACAATGAGTCCCCCAAAGTCCCAGAAAGCGTTGTAGATATCCGGTTGTAAACAGTTGTGCTGTAAACCTTACTTCTAAGGTGAAAGGGAGTTGAGGTCAAAGATAGCTAATTAGCATTTCTACCTAGATACAAGCCTAATATGTTTCACATTGCCAGGAGGAAGATAACAGAAGCCATTTTTGAGATCAGGCTACAGGCTTCCCTCCAAACCAATGAATATCAAAGACACACAGTAGAGGTTTTGTGTAGTCAGCAGAGAAAAATGGCTGTGTGACTTTGCGAGCTACCACAGGATACAGGAGAGATCTCTGGTCAAAAAGATACATCCTGCAGCCATCTAAGGATTCCAGGAGATTTGTCCTAATAGGAATAAGCTTCACTGCTGGTGGTGGATTTAAGGAACTCTCCGAAAACTGAGGAAAGCATCTGGAGACGGTCACTCGAAATTACTACTCAGTGAAGTGGGGATACGGAAGCCCATTGGAAGCTGGGAGCAAATGTGGACTGTTTGCTAAAAGGGCTGTAATTCCAGGGAAAGTGTGATAGGTGATTAGTATAAAAGGGGAATGTTCCTCTCTTTACTTTTTAGCATAAGTTACCTACAAAAAGAAGTAGTGTTTTGTCATAGTGCTTTTAGTCATTTTTTTACAGTGAAAGTTTTAAAATGTGAAATCTTGCTGTGTCATTCTTTCAGTTAGGAACTGGAAGTTTGAATCTCTTTTTATAAAAGTTATTGGCCTTTACCGAGATTGTAACAGATGTTCAATATGTATGCTTTGCACCATTACGTTCATGCATACAATGCGGCGAAGAGCAGTGGGAAACCAGGGGATTGGGAAGTCTACAAAGACCAACAGAGGACAACTAAAAAAGAAATAAGGAGGGAGAAGATTAAATATGAGGGTAAACTAGCCAGTAATATTAAAGAAGATTGCAAGAGTTTTTTTTTTTAGATATATAAAAGGTAAGAGAGAGGCAAAAGTGGACACTGGGCCGCTGGAAAATGACGCTGGAAAAGTAGTAGTGGGGAACAAAGAAATGGCGGAGGAACTGAATAGGTACTTTGCGTCAGTCTTCACAGTGGAAGACAGGAGTGACATCCCCAAAGTTCAAGAGAGTCAGGGGGCAGAGGTGAGTACGGTGGCCATTACCAAGGAGAAGGTGCTAGGAAAACTGAAAGATCTGAAGGTGGATAAATCACCTGAACCAGATGGATTACACCCCAGAGTTCTGAAGGAGATAGCTGAAGAGATAGTGGAGGCATTAGTGGCGATCTTTCAGGAAACACTGGAGTCAGGGAGGGTCCCAGAGGACTGGAAAATCGCTAATGTAACCCCCCTGTTTAAGAAGGGAGTGAGGCAAAAGACGGGAAATTACAGGCCGATTAGCCTGACCTCGGTCGTTGGTAAGATTTTAGAGTCCATTATTAAGGATGAGATTTCAGAATACTTGGAAGTGCATGGTAAAATCGGGCAAAGTCAGCATGGTTTCATCAAGGGGAGGTCATGCATGACAAATCTGTTAGAATTCTTTGAGGAGGTAACGAGTAGGTTAGACAAAGGAGAGCCAATGGATGTTATCTACTTGGACTTCCAGAAGGCCTTTGACGAGGTGCCGCACAGGAGGCTGCTCAGTAAGATAAGAGCCCATGGTGTTAGAGGCAAGGTATTAGCATGGATAGAAGATTGGCTGTCTGGCAGGAGGCAGAGAGTGGGGATAAGGGAGTCCTTCTCAGGATGGCGGCCGGTGACTAGTGGAGTTCCGCAGGGGTCAGTGTTGGGACCACAACTTTTCACTTTATACATTAATGATCTAGATGAAGGAACTGAGGGCATCCTGGCTAAGTTTGCAGATGATACAAAGATAGGTGGAGGGACAGGTAGTATTGAGGAGGCGGGGAGGCTGCAGAAGGATTTGGACAGGTTAGGAGAATGGGCAAAGAAGTGGCAGATGGAATACAACGTGGGGAAGTGTGAGGTCATGCACTTTGGTAGGAAGAATAGAGGCATAGATTATTTTCTAAATGGGGAGAGAATTCAGAAATTTGGAGTGCAAAGGGACTTGGGAGTCCTAGTCCAGGATTCTCTTAAGGTTAACTTGCAGGTTGAGTCGGTAGTTAGGAAGGCAAATGCAATGTTGGCATTTATTTCGAGAGGACTAGAATATAAAAGCAGGGATGTGCTGCTGAGGCTTTATAAGGCTCTGGTCAGACCACATTTAGAATATTGTGAGCAATTTTGGGCCCCGTATCTCAGGAAGGATGTGCTGGCCCTGGAGAGGGTCCAGAGGAGCTTCACGAGAATGATCCCAGGAATGAAAGGCTTAACATATGAGGAACGTTTGAGGACTCTGGGTCTATACTCGATGGAGTTTAGAAGGATGAGGGGGGATCTGATTGAAACTTACAGAATACTGAAAGGCCTGGATAGAGTGGACGTGGGGAAGATGTTTCCATTAGTAGGAGAGACTAGAACCCGATGGCACAGCCTCAGAGTGAAGGGAAGACCTTTTAGAACAGAGATGAGGAGAAACTTCTTTAGCCAGAGAGTGATGAATCTATGGAATTCATTGCCACAGAAGGCTGTGGAGGACAGGTCATTGAGTGTATTTAAGACCGAGATAGATAGGTTCTTGATTGGTAAGGGGATCAAAGATTACGGGGAGAAAGGGGTTGAGAAACTTATCAGCCATGATTGAATGGCAGAGCAGACTCGATGGGCTGATTGGCCTAATTTTTGCTCCTATGTCTCATGGTCTTATGACAAAAGCAGAGTTTCATCCTATGTCAAACAAGGGAAGTGTTTCTATTTTATGCCATGCTGTTTTGAGATATCTAGAGTTAAGATTAAACTGACTTCCCTTGTCCAAAATATAATTTATAGTTAATATAAAAGAGTCACAAACAAATCCAATAAGGAATTGAAGAGAAACCTCTTCACACTAAGAGTGGTTAGAATGTGGAACTCGCTACCACAAAGAGTGGTTAAGGTAAGCAGCATATATGTATTTCAGGGGAATCTAGATCAGTACATGATGGAGCAAAGAATAGAAGGTATGCTGATAAGATTATATGAAGTAAAGTGGGAGAACGTTGGTGTGCAACATACATTGTAGCATTGACTATTTGGGTCGAATAACCTGTTTCTGTACTGTAAATTCTACGTAGTGTAATTATATGAAAAACAAATAGACTAATGGTCCAGGCCAGGTTGCTTAACCAGGAAAATAGTCGAAATGCAGAAGCTTTGTCCTGGGTTTCAATCAAATAATACTTGGTTAAAGCATTACTGGGTATGCAAGGCTTGGATCTGGTGTGGACATCTATTTGTTGAATCCTTTCTAACCACAGGGTTTTTGAGCTTGATTGATTGACAGCTCTTTGTTCAGAGACTTTTAGTTAAATCCTGGAGATTTCTCTTATGTGTTTAGTTTCAGTTCAGTATAATAAGCAACTAAGCTCCTTCTGGTGTGTATGAACTGTGCATTAACCAGCTACAGCTATTGTATCAATGAAGATCCTCAACTGTTATATCCAAAAGCCTTGTTGTCTAATTAACTGTTGAAAATATATATTTTAACCCTTTGGTGTGTGATTTTATCTGTTTCCTAAGTATTTGTAATATCGGTAACATCCTGTGGCTTACTATTTCAGGATTAACTTACTCATAAATAAAGATGATTATTAGGTCTAGCCTGAATGTAATGGTCTGAACCATTTAATATTTACTCCTTTTTGGAATAGACAAGAAACTGTGGCAGTCTCAAGTGGTGGTCTCATGGATTAGGAAAGGATATCAAGGGATATGAAGCTAAGATGAATAAATGGAATTTAGGTACAAAACAGCCATAATCTGGTTAAATGGCAGAGTAGGCTCCGGGGCCTGTTCCTATGTTCCTATATGGTTTCTGGTGCAATAGTTAAGAGCTAGTTATTAATCTTGGGCAGCACCATTGCACACTCAGAACATATAAGGATGCAGAAGACTCAGTCTATTTGTGTTATCTACCTTTCCACTGTGCACACAATAAAAAGTTCAAATCACAGCAACGTAATGGCATGCTGATAAAACATCAAAGCATAAGAGAAGAAAAGGGTGAATTACAAGGATTGATACCAGGACTGAGAGGTTAAATCTATCGGAAAAGATCAAACAGCTTGGAGCTCTGTTCTGAAAAGAGAAGGCTGAACATGACCTGATAGATGTTTTAAAGATTATGAAGTCATTTGACAGGGTAGGTGTAAGGAAGATATTTCCATTCGTGGGTGGAAACCAAAACTAGGACCATAAATAATAATAAATTCAATAAGGAATTCAGGAGAAACTTCTTTGAGCCAGAGAAGGGTCAGAATGTGGAACTCGCAACCACAGGAAGAAGGTGAGGTGAATAACCTAGATGTATTTAAGGGGAAACTGGAAAGCATGTGAGGGAGAATGGAATAGAAGGTTATACTAATACGGTGAGATAAAGAGGAGTGGGAGGAAACTTATGTGTAGCTTAAACACCGGCACAGACCATCCCAATAGCAATTAGGGATGGGAAACGCTGGCCTTGACAGTGACAACCATATCTCACCAAATAGTAAAGGAAGATCAATTGTCCAAAAGGCCTGTTTCTGTACTATAAATTCTACATAATTCTATGTAATGGCTGATGCTTCCAAAGTGCATGAAATAATCACCTGTAAAATCTGACCGAAGAATATGCTTGCTCGAGAGAGACGGGGTGCTTTGGGATCGATGGGGGGCTGTTCTTCAGGTTGTAAAAAATTCTGTAAGAGAGGAAATCACAGACAGCATTGGATGGACTAATTAGCTGCGCTGGCTAAGTTCCTACACATGGTATCTAGTCAATTGTTTCCTGGGAGTTCTATAGTGGCTTAAATAAATTGCATTGTCTCCTTGCTTCACTGGACAAGTTAAACTAATTTTGCTCTCATGGTTTATAGCATTATTTCAATTATTCGATTTTGTAAGTACCTTGTAGTTCCCTCCTACCGATCTATTATTCTGCACGCACCATTACATGTCTACAGCTGTATGGAAACACATAACAATTTTGAATATTTTGATAAAAATATTTTATTTAATTGCAGCAAAAACCTGTAAATATCTACAGTAGATATAAATGCAAAGAATGACGGAAACAACACGACCATTTAATGAATCCTGAGCAAATGAAATTGTACATTAAGAAGTCAATTATTGACAATTCAGAACCATTTTCCATCTTGTGCCCATGCCATTCAAATCAGTTAAACAATATATTGAGAGATATAAGCTTGTTAACCCTCTCATTGCCAGTGCAAGCCTCGCTGATGCCTCCAGCACTGCTATTGTACCTTGGCAGCTGAGAAGTTTACTTGGTGTTACTCTCACTAATGTCATTTTATTAAAGATTTTGCCCATTTTGGTGTATCAGGAACTTACATCAAGAGGTGGGTTTAAGGGAATGGGGTTTGACAATTTTTGGAAAGAGGAGGTCTTCGAGGTGACTTAACTGAGGCTTTCATGATTAAGAAGGAACCTGACAAATTTTTCTCTGCAGCTAAGAGATCGAATGTCAGGGATAGGCACACAATAGAAAGGAGGATATTTGAATTAGTTGGGTTGATGCATCAAAAAGACATCTTGTTGAGCTTTTAGTGGCCCCTTTCTGTTGCCAAATTCTTATTTTCTTGTGACACTTCACTGCTAAATAATGAAAAATATTTACATCACTCAATAAACTGGATTATAATTTATTTCAAGAGAAAAACAGCTTGCTTGAGCTTAATTACAACAATAGTCTTTCTCTCAGAATATACACTCAGAAACTATTCAAAATAAAGAAAACTTAAAGTTAGAACAAGGAGTTTAAAGATTTTGATGCATCATTCCTCTGTAGTCCAATGCGTACTAAGTATTTTACCAGAGCATACATAGATTTCTGTAATGTCAACAATTTAGATAAATGGTAGAAGTTTTGAGGCAAAATAGGTTATTCACTTAATGGAAATTGATTGTATGAAACAGTATAAATTATTCAGAGCGATAGAAAGACAGACCCATAATCCTCGGAGTGTGCTATATTGATTGTCTGTCTCATCTCTGCTGCCGCGGTACATCAATCTCTGAATCTTCACCAGGAGTAGCTGCTGAGCTCTGGAACAGAATGATGAAGGCTAAGGATTACACAGATAGGGCATGGGCTGAGCACTAGCGATCTCGGCATGTTTCACCTTTGATAATGCTGTTGTATTTTAGATCACTCACAAATCACGATCCTCATCTCTTCTGGCTACAACTCCAAAGGTGGCTGGTATAAGAGCCTGCTGGTCTCTACCTCCAGCTGATAGGTTCCTAAGGGACATTATTTTTTATGTTGTTTTCTTGTTCCCAATGGATAGGAATCAACACATGCTCATATCAAAAAAGATAAAATTGCTTTCTAATTCACCACTTGCTGCTATAAATTCATAATTTCTCTCAGAGAGATCAGAAGGCTATAGATTGTGAGTGGGGCGGGAACAGGGCTGGGAATGCTACACTGAGATAATAGCAGCTGCTTTGTTGTTGCTTGTCTCTGCATTATAAATATCACAAGTTTGAAGTGGTATTTTATTCAAACTATAAGTACAAATTTCTACCAGAGATAAGTTCTGTTGCAAGAGCCAGATGTTTTAAGGAGACACTGCTTGTCCATGTGAGGGAATCAGCCATCAATCGTCAGGAATGAGCTGCCCTCCAACTTGGGGTTGTCACCCATCAGGGTTGCCCTGGTGGGAGGCTCCAGAAATTGCAAATTAATCCCCAGGACACTACTGAGAGCAAGTCAGGGGGTAAAAAAAAATCATAGGGATTTTTTTTGAAAAATTGTGTGCTTTTAAAAATTTTCTTTGAACAACTTTTTTAAATTAGTTATTAAAAAAATACAGAAAATAGGGGAAAAGGCTGTTTGACTGTCAGCAGTTATACAATCAGGCCTAACATGGGCTTTGTATAAATATACTGTTATTTCCTTATTGTTGTAGTCCATGCCCCTATTTATAAAAATTAAAAATGCTATTGGCCTTTTATGACTTTATTTACCTGGCCTTGCACGTTTAGGAGATTATTTATTTCAATTTGGGGCCAATTGCATCCTTTAGTGTTTTTTTTCATTCAACGTGTACTTCCAAAACTTGCTTTCCTCCAAAAATATATCACCTCTCAGTTATTCACATGACATTGAATCTGCCAATTGTTTATTCATTCTGCTAACCTGTTGATGAATTGTTTAACATCCCTCTTCAGTGTTTTCAAAACCTCCTGCTTTTGGGGCAACAGTAAATTTTGAGATTGTGTTCCTTATAACCAAGACCAAAACATCCATCAGTCGAGAACAAAGGTGGATCTTGCACTAACCCCAAGGATGCATCTCACCCAATCTTTCTCACATCATCCTTCTTAACTCTTTCCTTCTTATGTAACAAAGACTACACTTCAGAAGTATTTCATTAGCTGTAAAGCCATTTGGGACATCCTAAGGTCTTAAAAGATATTAGAAATTCAAGTTAGTTTTTTTTATTTCTCTCGACTAACTTTTTATCCATTTTCTCTGATACCACATGCCTGAATTTTTTTTAACAAGTCTCTTGTAAGTGATCATATAAAATGCCTCCTGAATGCCTTCACTAGCTAAAGTAAAATCCAGGATGCATTTCCTACAATTGTGTTTAGGTTCTTTTGTGTTTGTGTGAAACCGCAATTTTTCAGTAAGTAAGGCTTCGTGGGCCTAAGCTGCTTGGAGTTTGGCACCGTGTGAAGATTATGTGTCTGGATGGGTGATACGACCACACTCTCACTATTATGTATCATTTGAGCTAACAGCTCAGCAATGAGACCACAATTGTGATTTTGCACAAATTGCTCTGCTTCAGAGGGGAAACCAACACATACACATAACCACAACACACTAAATCTAACTGTTGCAACACAAAAAGGTACCAAAACAACAGTTTATATATAAAAAACAATTTGTCAGTGACTTCACAACCCTGCATCAATGCACCACCTTGCTGTCATTTTTAGAAACATCAGTCTAAAACATTCAGTAAATGTCTGGCCTGAACTTGGTCGTTGTTTACTCTTAACTCCATGTATGTTCGTCGGGCACTCACTTAGTAAACTCAATAGTGAATCGGGATGACCCTGGCCAGCTCTTGAAAAAAGGCAGAAATACCAGGCGGGAGATGAGAAGAATTTTTGTTTCCCCAATGAGTTGTTGTGATCTGGAATGCACTACCTGAAGGGGTGGGGGAAATAGATTCAACAGTAACTTTCAAAAGAGAATTGGGTAAATACTTGAAAAAGCAAAATATGCAGGGCTGAGGGGAAAGAACAGGGGAAGTGGGACTAATTAGATAGCTCATTCAAAGAGCTGGCACAGGCATGATGGGCTGAATGGCTTCCTTTTGTGCTGTATAATTCAATGATTAAACATATTTCCAATGTACCACTTTGTGGATATGCTCACCAATGGTAGAAAAAAATATTGGTATGAATATTAAGCAGATTGCTTCACCTTATAGACCATGAACGAATGAAAATAAAAAAGAGATCCCTACTTTGCTGCTAACACTGGTAAGCAACTCAATTGTTTCTCTCACCTATAAGCCAGAAAGATACCAGAAATCACAACCCCCATTAAATGGTGTATTGATTAATAAAAAGCACTGATGCCTAAATAGATGTTCAATCAGTAAGAATGAAGCGATTTTCTGATGAGCTTAGACTATTCTTTTAAGTTATTGCTGTTCTACTCCAAGAATCCTTGAGACGGATGGGGATGCTTAGGAAATAGTTGAGATTAAATTCTATTTCAGATTCTAATTGCTGACCTGCTTTTGCTTTTCCTCTAGATGGTGCTGCATTCATTTTTAAAGCTCAAGTATTTTTCAAAGAAGAAAACAAATAGGGAGGACTGTCCTTTTAACAAGCTAGCACAGGCATGATGGGCTGAATTTCAACATTTGTCACTTTGATGTGAAGGCAACTGGGCTGTACTGTTTTCATTAACCAATCCAAATGTATTGTTATTATGATGTGCTACCCACTGCATTCTAATTGGCTGATTGTCCTAATTTGACCTTTATTCAAAGGCCTTTATTAGTGACTTTCACTAAGGTGATGTGTTTTGCATGTTGTAACTATTGACAGATTGACTCCTTCAAGGTACAGAAGAAATAATTGGGAATTCAGCACTATCTGGCTTCTGCAGGAATTTTAAAAATTGGATTTTGAAGAGTTCACATTTATATCTTATGAGCCTATTGTGCACTATACATTTTGATTACATGGCAACTGCAGGAGGAGTACAACACTATAAGGTGTCAGCCTTGGCTCAGCGATAACATTCTCACCACTGAGTCAGGAAGCCATGGGTACAAGCCCCACTCTAAAGGCTTGAACTCATAATTTAGGCTTACATTTTAGTGCAATGCTTTCAGAGGCAATGTTAAACTCAGGCTCTGCCTGCTCTCATAGGCGGATGTAAGATGTCCCACAGCACTATCCAAAGAGCAGTAGGTGAGTTCTCATGTTGTCCTGGCCAACTTAACCCTCAACCAACAGAACAGCTGGTTGTTTATCTCATTAACTTCTTGTGGGATCTTGCTGTGTGCAGATCAGCTGCTGTGTTTCCCATATAATAATTGCAACAAGCATGTTTGGCACCCATTTTCATGCTGTTTGTACAGCTTCACTCTGCACAGCAGCGCATCCATCTTTTTAAGCACCTTGTATGTCCCACCACTAGCAAGGCATTTGCCCTATATGCCCTACAGTTTCTCGTATTCTTGGCTCCACTGTTGCTCCAATTGGGATCAGCGAATACATCAGACGAGGGATGGCACCTGGAAAATTTCAGGTCTATAGGGTTCAATGAATTTACCAATTGATTCATTGCCACAATTCCTAGGGCCGAATATTTCCCCCGTCGGGGTGCGGGGGGGGGGGAGGGGGGGGGAATTGATGGGTGGGCGCGTATGGGCACGTTTCCGATTGGCGCCCCCGATTGGAGGCGCGCCGCCATTTTACATGGGAGGGCCAATTAACGCCGCCCAGCGTGTCATCCGCACAGAAGCACTATGCGCTCCCTGTGCGGGCAGGGAATTCCAAAATCGAGAGTGCGCTCTTTTGCGCATGCGAAAGTGCTGCCTCAGGGAGATCGGCTGTACATGTAAAAAAGACAAAAATAGAAAAATAAAATTTCCCTTACATGTCCCCTCATGTGACAATGTCATATAAGTTGGGACATGTCCATAATTTCTACAAAATCTTTATTAAAATTTTTAAAAGCCTACATGAAACCTCATCCCGCCGTGGATGAGGTTTCATGTTTTTTCTAGTTCCCGCCGGGGCTCCTGGCCTGCCTGCCAACCTTAAGGTTGGACAGGCAGGTCCTTTAATTACTTAATTGACCCTGTCAATGGCCTCAATTGGCCATTGACAGGTCGGCGGGCGCACAGCTGATTTCGCTGCGCTCCCGCCTTCCTGAAAATTTAAATCAGGCGCGGTGATGTTGGGAGATCCCCCCGACGTTACTGCGCATCATTTAACGCATCAGCGAGCGGGCCCTGCCCCTGCTTGCCGACTCGTAAAATTCTGCCCCTAGAACACTAGTACATTGTGTCACCAAACAACCCATAAATTCTATTTGCTCTTCACCTGCCTTTCAGGTGGTAGGAAGGTAGAACATGGGAATTGCTAGGTAAAAAAAACTAAGGTCCATCTAGTTTGCACAGCAGGAAGCCATTTGACCCATCATGCCTATGCCAACTCTTTAAAATAACAATCCAACTAGTCGTACTCCCCCTGCTCCTTCCCCATAACTCTGCAAATGCTTCCCTTTTAAGAATATATTAATTTCTTGCTGTTAAAAGCAAAGAAAATGTAATGATCCATAGAGCAAAATGACACACTGAAATAAAGTAATCTTTAAAAAGTAGATTTGTCTTCATAGTCATATGATACAACGATAATGGAGTTGTTGACCTATCACATCAATCAATCTCTATCTACTAGACGACAACAGTCCCAGATGTGACAGGAGAAAAACCCCAGTGGTAGAAAGCTTTAGAATCATAGATCCAAAGTCACCTTGTTCCTCCCAAGCATGCTACATTTATCACGTTCTGTCTCAAATTACTCACATACTATATCCCAAAATGTTATTTTCTGAAAGAAATCTGATTTGCACTTGAATGTATCAACATTATTTGCTTCCACCATCTCACTAGGGAGTCTGTCCCACAGACTAACCACTTGCTTTCCACAGAAAGTTGTGAATGCACACCCTCACTCCTTCCCTGTCAATTATAGGCCGTGTCCTCTGGTTCTACTGTTCTGGACAAGGTGAAATAGGTTGTCATGGTCAACATTATTTGGTCAATTATTGGGGTTGAAATATCCTTCGTAAACCTGACCCTTTGGACTCAGGCTAAAATTACCTGCAGTAACTGGGAATGGTGCCTTTCTCCAAGTCTTTGTCAGTGAATAGGTCGACTCGAGCGCACAGCCATTCACATTTGCCCTGGTACATAGTGTCTAAAACGTGGATAATCTCGTCGCACTTCATACACATCGAGCAGTTGTCTGTCTGTCCAGAAATATTCAGATTGGCGCGAACGTAAAAGGAATCCCCAGACGTGATACTGCCATCTTCCAAATCTTTTTGTAGTTTCTTGTAACCTTAAGAATAAAGCACAGACTACAATGTACAATTCCTAACCGATCATTATATGACGGAGAAGTTCACACTCACTATCATCTAAACCTCTTGGCTGATATCTCTTGAATTTAAACAATTGTTTCTGTTTCCCCTCATTATAGTGCATTGTCTCCCAAAAATGGAGGTTGGACCTACTGCCAGGTGTCTGTCAACATCACTTAATAATCAGGGGGCAGATTCTGTGATCCTGTGATAATAGCACTGTGGAATGGCAATCCAATGGAATGTCCCCTCCTTGCATCTGGCAAAGCACTTGCTCCACTACTTCACAGGAAAGTCAAAAACCGGACATCTCCACGTGATGATTCGCAAGTGTGGTGTGTCACAGTTTCACGCTGTTGCACACATCCCGACTTTATCATAAGGTGTTTCAGCTGGAAAATTAAGTTCAAGAGGTAGTTTTCCTTTGATCACCACCGCAGAGCAAAGGAATTCTAAGATTTCCATTCAATCCAGTTTTCTGAATCTAAAATTTGAAGGGTTCATTTTGAGGTATATAAAGAAAAAGTACGCACTACTGGTTCTGTTTTCCAAAGCAGTAATGCTATTGCAGGAGCTCTTAGTTGGAATCACTTCATTTTGATTCATTCCAATTTAACTGTTGAAAGCCTGAAAAGAATGCAGTGCTTTCAATGCCCAGCGCTCTCCCTAATTTGTAGGGCAGCTTGTTTTCCCTGCAGAAAGCGTGACCACAATTCACATTTGAGAAACATTTTCATGCTTCAGTGTACGTTATCAAATTTAATATAGAGCCTTTAATAAGGATTTTCACACCACAACCTGCAACTAAAACTTCATTCATTGTGGTTTGCAGGTTAATAAATTTAAAATTGTATCCACACTTGGGCACACAGGCAAAACTTTCTGTAGCATTTTCAAAACACTCATGAATAAAATTTGATTTCTTTTTCTCAGGCTTAAAGCTTACAAACAAAAAAGAACTAGTGCTCGATGAAAAAAGCATGTAGAGCCAGAACCTCAGAAGCTGATCCAAATCAGCTGCCAGTGGCAGCCAATGGGATCGAAGGAGATGGATACTGAGAGTTTATGACTCAGTACAGAGAATTTTGGATAGTCATTGAACTCTGTCCATTTAGATTATCAGGTTCTTGTACCTTATACAATCATTTATATGGGTGTCCTTGTTCACATTAGATATGGGCTCTTTATTCCAGGTACATATTGTTTTACTAAAACTACATATTACCCTACCCCACTTCTGCAGCCTCCAAGAGCACCACTGGGAGTCTGAAAAAGTTTATTTTGCTTCCTTATTCATATGACACCAGGCAGAATGTGCTATTTAGGTGAGAGTTTCACTGATGAGCAGAAACTGGGCAGAGGTTGTACAGCTACTTTGAAAAAGGTTCAGTGATGTCCCTGGTGGATAGCATCATTGTTGACTGTTGGTGCTGAATTTTAAACCACAGTGTCATGTTAAATGCAAGAAATCTGAAACAAAAACTTCCCCTGCTTTGAACCAGCCCATTTTCAATTTTAGCACAGGTCATACAAGATGTGAATGACCAACCCACTTGCAGGAAGCAGGTTGACAATTTAAATATTATAATAAGGCACTTTCATTTTAACCATCATCCTATTTTTAACCCCAGTGGCCAGATTCCCTAAGCTTTGGGAAAATCAACAGCCTGAAGGAGGTGAGAGGTGCTGAACCAACGAGGTAAGTGCCTTTCTGACACTGCTTGTGGACCAGGAGGAGCAGGAGCATTTCCCCCAGGTCCAAAAAGTAACCCAGGAACCACCTTGCCCACTGCAATCTGTTTTGTCTCCCTGCCACCTCGACCACCATCCTAACCACCACCCAACATTCCCCTCCTTGGGATGCCTGCTTCCTGTCACCATCCTTGAGTTCTTTGAATGACAGGTCAGCTGGAGCTGTAATGGTTTGTTTTACAGCTGAGCTCATTATGAAAACTTGGCTGAGTTTCAAAACCTGTAAAGCATTTGATCAGCAGGTGGTTGTGTCTATAGTTTGATTGACAGTTTTAAGAGGTTATTAAAGGATTATCTGCCTTTGTTGTGGTTTCTGAATAGATGCATTGGTTTACAATTCCATGACCACTTGGGGGGATTTAACTTTATGATAAGGACTGTGAAGATTTTTTTGGTGTAGTATGAATGGCTGCATGTTTGGGTGACAGCTTTATTAGATTGCTCGAGGTTTAATTTATTTCATATCCATTTCAAAGGCTCTTGATGTCTGTCCATATTGGATAATGACTGCCTGGCTATGGAGAATATGTGACAGGGAACGTGAAGAACACATGGGGGAATGAGGGGGAATGGAGAGGGCATGAGGGATATGGGCAGCATGGAGGGTGCATGGGGCTATGAGGGGGCATGAAGAGTGCATGGTGGGTATCGGGGCATGGAGGGGACATGGGGGGGTTGAGGAGTGTAAGAGCAATGTGGGTGAGCAGATATCCCTGAGAACTCAGGTGAGCCTCTAGGCACCCTGATTCAGCACCCGCACTCCTCCAATGTTGCCTCAGGCCTGCTTAGGGAGACGACAGATCCAAACCTTGCCTGCACCCGTCTCTAAGAGATGAAAATATGACGGGTATGGGGGGAGATGGCGGGTTTGGATTGGCAACTTGGGAACTGCCCTGACTCATGTTTCCTAAACCCGAGACAAAAATCCAGCCCCCATTCTTCTGGGTTTTCCGGCCTCAACACAACACCCCGCCTCTGCGCAAAACTCACCTCCAGGTTAAAATCCAGGCCTTGATGTCACTGCCAAGAAGTGTCATCTAGCCTGTTGTCTTTTCTCTACTTTGTGTCTAACCTGATGTCTTAGCCTAGAATTACAACAGGATGGGGTTCTAACTTGAATCCCATGCCCTGTGGTGCAGTGAAATGTAGTTTGCTGCAGAATGCCGCTTCCTTTCCCACCTAATGATTTTGGATATGTGTCTAAGGAATAGATTTATTATATATCAGGCTGCTTATGAAATTTGAGGAGAGGCTTCAATGTGTCCCATACTGTACTCGAAACAGAGACATTTTAGAGATAGGGCCAATTGTAGTAAAATGATTGGGGTATGAATAGCTGGCACTCATGAGACATTTGTATGAAGGCTTTCCAATGGCCCCTCCTCATGGACAATTAGATTCTATTTGAGAAAAAACATCTCAGTTCATTCTTACAAGTTTTGTTCTGGCTAAGCTGCACATATAGTGGCGGCGCAGCAGCCTGTACTGTGCAGACCTTGTTTTGTGTTAAATATTGCTTGTGCAATAAAATGTAAAGGTATTGTGCGTTGAATAAACTGGCCAGGTGCAGGAATGAAATTTTAAAGGGAACATTGCTTACAAGATGGCTGCTCTTCCTCTCACCTCTTTATTTCTGATTCTTGGACCTAATGAATTGCCCTACCAATCCCTACAGCCTGGCAAGTAACTGCTCTTATCTTACCGTCAAAGTTTGCTTTAAAGTGGAGTGTCACTGGTCCATTGCAGCGTTGTAATGTCCAATGGGCTTCTTCTTTAGTAGATGTTTCCAAGGCAACATTTTGAGTTTCTCCCTTGATGCATCCTTCCAGCTTCAAAGAGAAAGAAAAATTTCAGATGAGGCCATACTCATTATTCTCCTAATCATTAGAACATAACGTTCTTTTCACCAGATCCCGTGCTTCAAATCCAGGCCAGGTAGATGAGATGGAAGTTGTCTTTCTGATGGTTATTTAAGGTCTTACATGAAATGAGTTTGTACACTCTTTGTCATTCCAGGTTCCCCTAGCTCCTGTGACCTGAATATTGAGGTATTTGGGAAGCAAATGATGCCCATGGTACCCTTATCTAACAAAAATCTGTTAATCTCAGTCTTGAAAGCTACAATTGTCACACCATCCAATGTCTTATGGGGGAGGGAGTTCCAGGTTTCTACTACTTATTGTATGAAAAAGTGCTTCTTGATTTCTCTCCGAAATGGTCTGCCTCTAATTTTAAGATTATCGTCTCTCCTTCAGGATTCCCCCATCAAAGGAAATAATTTCTCATATTTGCCCAAATGAAATAAAAACAAAATACTGTGGATGATGGAAATCTGAAGTAAAAAGAGAAAATGCTGGAAAAATTCAGCAGGTCTAACAGCATCTGTGGAGAGAGAAACAGAGTTAACGTTTTGAGTCTGTATGACCCTGAGCTAAAGAGAAATAGAAATGTGATGAAATTTATATTGTTTAAGGGGGGTGGAGCAGGTGAAGCTGGATAGAAGGCCAGAGATAGTTGGGGGCTAAGGAGAGATTGACAAAGGTGTCATGGGCAAAAAGACAAAGGGAGTGTTAATGGTACTGGTAAGGGCTAAAGGAGGTGCTGATCATGGCATAAAGATGAGAAAGCAGAATGCCACTATCAGCACTTCCTATAGCCCTAACCAGTACCATTCACACTCAAAGAACAAAGAACAAAGAAAAGTACAGCACAGGAACAGGCCCTTCGGCCCTCCAAGCCTGCGCCGATCATATTGCCTGTCAATTAAAACATTTTGCACTTCTGGGGTCCGTATCCCTCTATTCCCATCCTATTCATGTATTTGTCAAGCTGCCTCTTAAACACCACAATCGTACCTGCTTCCACCACCTCCTCTGGCAGCGAATACCAGACACCCACTACCCTCTGCGTAAAAAACTTGCTCCGCACATCACCTTTATAGTTTTCTCCTCTCACCTTAAATCTATGTCCCCTAATAATTGACTCTTCCACCCTGGGAAAAAGCTTCTGACTATCTACTCTGTCCATGCCACTCATAATTTTGTAAACTTCTATCAAGTCGCCCCTCAATCTCCATCGCTCTAGTGAGAACAATCCAAGTTTCTCCAACCTCTCCTCATAGCTAATAACCTCCAGACCAGGCAGCATCCTGGTAAACCTCCTCTGCACCCTCTCCAATGC
Organism: Cetorhinus maximus; assembly: GCF_964194155.1. Taxonomy (NCBI): domain Eukaryota; kingdom Metazoa; phylum Chordata; class Chondrichthyes; order Lamniformes; family Cetorhinidae; genus Cetorhinus; species Cetorhinus maximus. Next base: position 68,206,062 of record NC_135893.1, read on the forward strand.
CTCCATATCCTTCTGGTAATGTGGTGACCAGAATTGCACGCAATATTCCAAGTGTGGCCCTTTGTCTTTTTGCCCATGATATCTTTGTCAATCTCTCCTTAGCTCTCACCTATCACTGGCCTTCTATCCAGCTTCACTTACTCCGCCCCCCTTAAACAGTATAAATTTCATCACATTTTTACTTCTCTATAGCTCTGAAGAAGGGTCATACAGACTCAAAATGTTAACAGTTTCTCTCTCCACAGATGCTGTCAAGACCTGCTGAGTTTTCCCAGCATTTTCTGTTTTTATTTACCCTAATGAATCCTTTTTAATATTTTAAGCACCCCAGTCAGATCACTTTTCAATTTTCTATATTCAAGGGAATACAAGTTAAGTTTATGTAACCTGTCCTCATAATTTAACCCTCTGTGCCCCCCATACATAGAGTGTCTACCTGTACATCAGTGTTTTGAGGCACTGTAAATGAGGTTACAAATTATAATCCAAACAAAGAACCACACTCAAAAAGACCTCTGTTGAGCTGGCCCCATGATATGGAGCACCAACTTCTCCAAAGGACTCAGGACATGCAGGCATCCTACTGTGCTCCTTTCCATTGTGTGTGGCCTTGTCCAGCAAGAGAGAGGACAAAATAATCCATGATTTTGTGGCACTGTTTTTGGGTGATGTGTCTGCCACAGCTGAATAGCTAGAGGTCAATGGGAACGGGGTATGAGACTGACAACATTGGAATGTGTGTGAGGAAGAGTATTTGGGTGTTAGGTGTGAGTCCTGAATGCCAGGGATCGCTGCTGGGTTAGTGATGGGGTGCATTGAGCAGCATGAGAGGCTGGTGGAGTGATGGGTAGGCGATATCATGTGAATATACATTCACTGACCTTGACCACTGAGTGAAGTCATTAAACTGTTCTGCTACCAGGTAATCTGGACCAGATTCTGGGTGTTGACCTCCCTGGCCATCTGCTCCCATTCCCTTTGGAAGGTGGTCTTTGAGGGCTTCCTGGCCCTCTTGAAAGCATGGTCTCTTTCCCTCTTCAGCTTCACCACTAAGGCCTCCAGTGCAGCAGCCATAAAACCAAGGAGCCCTCTTTCTTCCCTGGTGCTCCATCTGTGCATGTCCTATATGCAGCCTGTGACAGTACAAGGCAGCCAGAAGCGGTTCTTTTCCACTGAGTGCAGTGCCCCTTTAGGAGGAACAGACTGCCTTTAAAAGGAGCAGGCTGTCTGCACCATGTGCCACCAGTGCTTGCTGCTTGGCCGCCTGCAGAGCACGCAAGCAGCCAGCAATGCATGCCTCACTCATAGTAATGCTACAATCAATTAAATGAGAAGGCAGCACTAATCTTGTGTGTTGCCTACCTCAAAGGCAACAGGTGTGAACAGGTCATGAAGTGCGACCTCCGCACCCAAAAATGGGCCATAATCAATTTTAGCCCTACCTCTTTAGGAGAACTGACAACATTAGCTTTTCTTATGTTAAAAAGGACCCAAAGGTGCCTGCAAGGACAATATGGTCTACTGTTGCTATGGCAATAAATATTAAGGTACAACTGCCTTAATGTCTCAAGGGGCCTTTTCCCAAGATTAGCAAGTTGTCTGGTAGAACCGCCTGGAAATAGAATTTTAATTCCAGAAGTGAGATTTTCAACCCTGAATAAAAAAAAATATAGCATCTTCCCTATCTTAAAGTCTGTCATTCAAGATTAATTAAGGCTGCTTTACAAATTCCTGAGTGATTTAAGGACTTTTGTAAAGGTTAATTCTCTTCTAATTAATAATTCTATAATGAGCAGCAGATAATTATTTATATTATATAATACCCTTTCCAAAATACAAATGTTTACACTGAAGGAAAGACATTAGAAATCCAATTAGCGTGTTCAGAATTTTAAGGGTGCAGATGAACCGAACCACAATTGGCATGTTTGACTTAATCACAAACTCTACAACAATACAGCCTCAACCTTAGGAGGCAGAAAGTGAACAGACAGATTACATTTATCTACTTTATGGAGAAGGTGCAGAGTCCATAACCAGGAGCCTTAAGTATTAAAGGGTCATTAACAATTCCAGTAAGAAATTCAGGGGAAACTTCTTCCTCCAGAGAGTGGTTACAATGTCAAACTTGCAACTACACTGTGTAGTTTGGGCGAGTAGAGTAAATGTATATCGGAGAAGCTAGATAAATACAGGAGGAAGTAGTAGGTTATGTTGATGGGGTTAGGTGAAGAGGGGTGGGAGGAGGCTTGTGCAGAGCATAAACACTGCCATGGCCCAGTTAGGCTGAATGGCCTGTTTTTGCACTGTATGTTTTATGTAATTCTATGTAAGCTGGTGGACATGTGGAACAAATGATTCAGGGAGGCAGTGGACACAGATATTGTTGGCACAGTCAAGGAAAAGCTGGATCAGTGATCACATTGGAGGAGCGTGAGTGATCGATTGGGGTATGATATTTTATGAAGCACAGGAGCAGTCAGTTGGCTCATCCTGCCATATACATTTCCTTTCTACGCATAACAAAAGATAAATTATTGAGATGGACTAGATTAGCTATTTCATCATTAATAGATCAAGTCATTTCATAGTCCCATTTTTCAATGCATTGGGAAGATAATATAAAATCATAGAATCAAACAATAAAGAAGGAAGCCATTCATCCCATTGCGTCTGTGTCGGCTCTTTGAAAAAGCTATCCAATTGCTCCTACTTCCCTGGTCTTTTTCCGTAGCCTAGCAAAGTTCTCCTTTTCAAAAATATATTCAATTCCATTCTGAAAATTACTGTTGAATTTGCTTTCAACCTTTCTAGCAGTGTGTTCCAGATCATAACAAGTTACTCCATAAAAAAAATTCTCCTCATTTCCCCTGCATTTCGTTTGTCATGATGAGGAAACAATAATAGCTCAGACCCAGCATAAAAGACTAATTTAAAGTCAAAATTGAATGAACTTTTTGATGAGGCCTGCAAGGATACAGCACTATCATTTTGTGAAGAAGAATTTGCATTTGCTTAGCATTTTTCATGTCCTCAGAATGTCTCAAGGCACTTCATATACTTTTGAAATACTTTTGAAATGTTGTCACTGTTATTAGGCAGGCAAATGTGGTAGTCTATTGTGCACAGCAAGACTGCATAAACAGAATGGTAAGATGTGTTATTTAAGGGATGAATGTTGACCAGGTCACTCTGAGAACCTCTTGCTCTTTTAAGAAGATCATGAGACTAATGTAACCTCACATCCAAAAGACTGCATCTCTTATAAAGTGGCATTCCTCTAGCACTGCGCTGGTGTCAGCCTAGAATAGGTACTTAAGTTCTTGAACGACAATAATCCAATTTAGGCAAATGTGCTAACCACTAAGCCAAGCTGGCACTTAAGTGTCAAAACATGGATAGAGTTTGGAGACGTTTTAGGCAGATTTAAGTTTATTTCAACCTCTGAAATGTGTCCGGTTAAAAAATCTTTGACCTTCCATTATACAGGTCCTAGCGTTGTCAGTATCCTGGTAATATAAATGATTTGTTTCAATTTACATTTGCTTGTAAAATGGTCAGTGACTTGTATCTGTTACCGGACTGTTTACAATCAATCCCACATCATCATGTACCTATCAATAAGGATGCAACAGCATGAGAATAACCATTTACACTTTGTCAGAGATTTCAGATTGCTTCTTGGGTTTTCAATCAGGCGGACTCTTGATTATCTATATAGTTTTCAAAATGCACTCACAATTTCCATTTTAGATAGACACAATCAATGTTCTCAATACTGACACTGGTGTGCATTAGCATTTATATCAGTCAATTTCCTTTTTTCCTATATCAGCCACTGGAACAACAGCAACCAACATTTCTCAAATCTTGCCTTTACCTATATGGCTCAGCACGGTGAATCTTACCAAAATCAGTTGGTGTCCTTCCTTCAGCCCTGCCTTCTCTGCAGCAGAACCCGATTGTACTGATTGAATGAAAAGGCCTCTCTCATTTCCACCAACAACAGTGATTTCGGTCACCAGGTTGTCACCATTGAGTGATGTATGCAGCATATGTTTCAAAGGGTTACAGATCTGAGTGGCTGAGGTCACAGAAGGACGAAAGGGTCTGCAAAGATACAAAGAAGAAAAGAAATCAAGGGTACTAATCATTTGTATTCGTTAGTGTTCATAATAATGAGGAGTCGAGACAGAACAGATAGAAAGAAACTGTACCCATTGGCAGAAGGGTCGAAAACCAGAGGACACTGATTTAAAGTGTTTGGCAAAAGAACTAATGGACATGAATAAAAGCTTGTTTAGGCAGCGAGTGGTCAGGATGTAGAATGTACTGCCTGAGAGTGCAGTAGAGGCAAATGCAATTATGGCTTTCAAAAGTGAATTGCCTAAGCACCAGAATAGAAAAAAAAACTGCGGGTTACAGGGAATGCGCGGGGGGAGTGGAACCACTCCAGTTGAGTTGCTCTTGCAGAATTCTGGCATAGACATGATGGGCTGAATAGCCTCATTTTGTGCTGTAACCATTCTATGATTCAAAATGCAGGCAAAAGGTTGGGTAATTCACAAAGTTTATCATTTATGAAGCTGTAATCTAATAAGAGTTTGTGATAAGGGGTTATTGACCAGCTAATTATCAAATAAAATTGCAACCTCTACCGCTGTCTCCCATTAAAATTCATGGAGGGTGAATTTTGAACTTCTATCGTTGGACGAAAAATGGGTAGTAATGAATTGGCAATCCGTTTGGCACCTCTTCTGATTTTCTTTCATTTCGTATCATGGGAACCTTAGCATTTCTCTCCAACAAGACAGAATTTAACCATCGCCCCTTGACATTCAATGGCATTACCAGCACTGAATCACCCACTATCAACATCCTGCGGGTTACCATTGACCTGAAACTGAACTGAACTAGCCATATAAACACTGTGGCTACAAGAGCAGGTCAGAGGCTAGGAGCCCTGACGAGAAATTCGCCTCCTGACTCAGCAAAGCCTGTCCACCATCTACAAGGCATGAGTCAGGATTGTGATGGAATACTCTCCACTTGCCTGGATGAGTGCAGCTCCAACAACACTCAAGAAGTTTGACACCATCCAGGGCAAAGCAGCCCGCTTGATTGGCACCCCATCCACAAATATTCATTTCCTCCAACACTGACGCACAGTGGCAGCAGTGTGTACCATGTACAAGATGCACTGCAGGAATTCACCAAGCGTCCTTAGACAGCACCTTCCAAACCCACGACCACTACCATCTAGAAGGACAAGGGCAGCCGACACATGAGAACACCACCACCTTGAGGTTCCCCTCCAAGCCACCCACCATCCTGACTTGGAAATATATCGCCGTTCCTTCACTATTGCTGGGTCAAAATCCTGGAACTCCCTTCCTAATAGCACTGTGGGTGTACCTACACCACAGGCACTGCAGCGGTTCAAGAAGGCAGCTCCCCACCACCTTCTCAAGGGCAATTAGGGATGGGGCAATAAATGCTGGCTTAGCCAGTGATGCCCACATCCCATGAATCAATTTTTAAAAATTGCTAATAGTTTACTGCCTCAATCAAAGGGTGGCATATTCAACAGTACATTATTCCTTCAATACTCTAGTCCAACACTCAACATTCCAATACAGAGACCGGGATTCTATGGGGTTGTGATAGCCATGTCCACCAGCTGGAAAGTCGGGGCCAACCTCACCTTAGCTGGTTATGGGGCACCCAACTCAAGTTTACATGCAGCAAACAATTAACTGCCTGCCCTCAGGGCACCCATCCCTTTAAGGAATGAGGTACCCTCCTAAGAGCTTCCAGCCAATAGGATAGCCGGCAGCTCTAAAATCCCAGCAGTGCCGGTGGTCACTGCTGGGGCTGCAATGAGGGAGGAGCACCAACAATGGGGAATGACCGGGTACCCAGGTAAGTGAGCTCACTGAGGGCAGTCAGGCAGGCCCCAGTGAGATGGCGGTGCCAATTGTGGTGTTAGGGGGGTACTACCAAAGGGGTGATCCTTGCCACTGGGGAGTGGCAGGCAGGCCTAATCCAGAGGGCCCCCCCAACATACCCAGCCCTCAAGGAGGCCACCAGGATTCAGCTGGTGGTCCCCCATGTAGTGAAGGGCTCCCTCTTGTTGGAGGGAAAAGGCCCTTCTATAAGTGGCTCTTAATTGGCTACTTAAGGGCTTCAGTTGGCCTAAGGGTGGGAGGGCTGTCTGCCTCCTTCCCTGCCGCTAATAAAGGAAGGGGGTGGGCATGCCATCCCTGGCTATCACGAGATTTTTCACTCTCCTCCACCAATCCCAGCACTCTCCCATGGGCCCCATAAAATCCCGGCAGAGAGGAGAGTGCTACTAATTGAATCAAACTGGCAGAAAGAAAATCAATTCTGCATCACAGTGGTACTTCTCACACATGAGCTTCAGCCTTAGTTATAGTGGGGTAGATCTTGACTTTGTGTGACAGCGTAAAACGGGTGATAGCGAGTTAGTAGCTTGTTTTCTATTTCTCCTCAGTTTTATTTATATTGACTTCAATGGAGATAAAAATGGGGAAAGATGTTAAGTGGGCTGTCAATTTGCTTTAGTTTTAAACTATCACACAGAGCCAAAATTACTCCCAGTGAATTTTCCCAAAAAAGTCTACATTCGAAGTAGAGTATTGCCACAATGAGTAGCTCACAGTACTTAATAAAACTCATTATTTATTTACCCATACCTTTCCAAGGAAAATTTTCTGAATATGGAGTTCATATGGTCTAATTCACATGAATCTAAAGCTTCAGATTGATGTGACGATGATGATGAATGGATGGATGGTGGTCCATGAGAGATCCTGTCCTGATATTCATCTGGTTCACAACATAAGACTAATTAGTAGCTTGTCAATATTGCAGAGCTGAGCTGAGCTGACACTAGGAACATAGGAACTGGAGGCAGCCATTCAGCCCCTTGTGCCTGTTCTGCCATTCAGTTAGGTCATGGGTGATTGGCATCTTAATTCCATCTGCCTGGCTTTGTTCCATAATCTTTAATAATCTTGCCTCATAAAAATCTATCAAGTTCAGTTTTAAAACTGTCCATGGGCCCAATATTAAAAGCTTTCTGGGGGAGATTTCCATGAACCTTTGTGTGAATGAGTGCACCCTGACATCATTCCTGAATGGTCTGGCTCTAACTTTAAGGTTATGCCCCGCATTTCTGGACTCCTCCACTAGATGAAAAGTTTCTTTCTATCTACTCTATCAATTGCTTTAAACACCTCAATTAGTTCACCTTTATTCTTCTATGGGAAGAATAAATTCTGTTCTTCAAGGAAATACAAGCCTAGTCTAAATAACCTGTCCTCATAATTCAACTGTTTTACCCAGGTACTATTCTGGTGAATGTGAGCTGTACTTCCTCCAAGCCCTTTCTGAGGTATGGTGCCAAGAACTGAATGTAGTATTCAAAATGAGATCTAATCAGAACTTTATATAGCTGAAAATTAGATCAGCCGTGATCTTATCAAATGGCAGAGCAGGCTCAAGGGGCTGAACGGCCTACTCCTGCAATTAATTTGTATGTTTGTATGTACATATGTATTATAACTTCCACCCACCCTGAGTCACCCTGAACTTGCAGATCATGTACTCCCTCTCCAATGCCAAAATGAATTGCATGAATGTATCATCAATGCTTGGTGCTATTAGTCTGCGCTTCACTAATCAGGAAATTAATCAAAATACAAACTTACCATCTGTTTCCATTTGCATGGCTTCAAAGGTGTAACAACAGATGCTATCATTGTCCTCCTCTGTAATACTGTCAGAAACAGAACAAGTAACGGCTGAGGAAACAGGGGAAAAAAAGAACCAGCAGTACCATAGTCACTGTTGTACTTGGAACTCATTATATTATTGTTATTAATATTATATGGATCATTGCCTTTATCATCACAACATCATTGCAATGTCAGTCATTGTCCAGTTATCACTGCAAGGGCCAAAGTCACCAATTTGCCAGGCATTAAGAGACTTAACTAGCAGGCCTAAAAGGAAAGCCTGGAGCTGTCCCCTTGCCATCCCCTCCCAGTATTTATGCCAACCTTCTCCCACGCCCTACCCCCAAAACAGGACTTACCTGCTAACCGTCCACATGGGGTAACTGGCTGATTTTTCTCCTTAGGGAACCAGTGAGCGAGAACAGGTTGCGCATTTACCCTTCACAGCTTCTCAACAAAGTGTTCATGAGGCTTGAGCCTGAAAGTGGTTTGGACCTCCTAATAGCATGATTGGATGAGTGCACAGCCAATTTCACACTCGTATTGTGGTGCCCAAACCAAATGTCTTTTTCACAGCGGTTCATGAATTGACAAGAGTCTGAACTGGAGAAGCAATCAAGGTACTGAAGGAAAGAAAATCCTCATACCCTCAAAAACTACCAAATAAACCCCAAGGATTACTCTAGTGTGAAGTCTTCTGAAGAGGATCCTGAATCCTTTTCGTAATTCAACCAAAATAGCAAGTTTGTAAAACAAATTGGGCAGAATTTAACGTCATGGCAAGTTTGCCCGCTGAGAGCCACCCCCCTGACCTTGCTGCCGAATTTACCCCCTTCATCCGTGAACCTCACCCTGTGATCCCCCTCCTGCCATCACTCATCAGTGGCCTGGGTCCCTCGGCAATCCTGGGCCTCAGCTGGGAACATGACCAGCAGCAGTCACCACTGCCCTGGTGGCACTACTGAGCAATGAAGAGCTGCCAGCCTCTGACTGGCTGACAGCCCGTGGTGGGTGGGACTTCTGCCCCCAGGGTGCTTGATCCAGGGGAAGGTCCACTGCTGCCCAATTAAGAGCCTGACTTGTAGTCAGTGCAACAAACCTTCTTGGCAAGATGCGATGTGGAGCTTTTGCGGGATCTCCAGCCGCCGGGCAAGATCCTGCCGCCTACATTAAATTACGCCCATTGATTCTCTACAAAAACCTCTATTGCTAATTGATAAGATCAAAAAAACATGACCACCATTCAAACAAAATTGGATTGACTAATAATATAATATAAAAATTAAAAGAGGATTAGTTCAACCATAGGGTTTCAGGGGCAACTTGCACTTTGCTCTCACAGTTTAGGAGGTCATCCAAAACCTTCAACTGGGTCACTGACCACCATCCAGGATCATATTTTAATCTACATATCCAACATAACTCATTAGGTTTGCCCTAAGGCAGCAAAGCCAAACAGTGTAGAAGTGCCAATAATATTCTTTGACAGTTCATTTAATTAAGTTATCAAAATACTTTGGCAAATGCTTATTTTGGAGTGGATGTAAAGAGAAGGGTGTATATTTATAGATTTATTTTCCGATCCCAAAAGCCCTGATGAGGTGACAGACAGAAGATCATTCAGGCTACCTGTGGTCCGAAGATGTGGCATTTCCAATTATTGCGTTAATTAATGACTTGGAAACCAGAAACACTGATGGAATATCTTGCCGCCACTCACTGTCAAAGTTAACCCATGACTAATGAGGACTGGGAGATGTCACTACAGGGCACCTGTTGTCCACTGAGCAGTGCCTCAGCAAGGAGTCAACCTCTTCAGGGGAGAAGAAAAAAGGGGAAAAACTGTGACCAGAAACTGTAACAAAAACATCAATTTTTCAATGGTTTTTCACTATATATTGAGACTGATATATATTACAGGTAGCACTTGCAAAATATTGTACAGCAATAAAGGCCTCACAATGTTTTCTTTAGTAAGAAAGATTCTTGTTCCTTTGTCTAATCATAAGAATCAGAACAAATTACAGCTCTTTCCTGCTGCATATTGAGCTCATCTCACTCAGTTTACAGGCACCATGGAGACAAATGAATTGACTTTAACATCTGGTGGCATAAAAACAAATCATCTTTCACACAGGTACATAGCCTCAAAAGGAGAGATGGTGCAGGGGAGATGGGATCATAACAACTGCAATGATTTTGAGGTCAGCCATCATGGCTTTTCAGGTCCCAGCAAGCCCCATCGCCCGACTTTGGTCTGCAGGTTACAAGCTGCAGATCTGTGCAGTTCCCAGCTTCAGGCCGAGGATGGTGGCACTCCCCAGTTCCCAGCTCAGTCCTTTCCCTGCCAAGTCAGCCAAATATTGCATTCTACTCAAACCCTCACCTCGTTCTGATCCCTGTCCACCCTCCCTGCAACAAGCAGGCCAGACCTTACCTCTGCCACTGCATAGGCTGGACACCCAGGTTTATAGGGCATAAAGGCCTTTATGAAGATACAACTAATGTGAGAACCTTCACGAAAAGAATTAAACATTCAAGAGCGCAGCATGGCACAAAACACAAGAGATAGAGACAAACATTTGCGATAGGCAATTCAGGTTACAAAACCAAGGCAGCTTCATGATAAATTACCTGTATTTCTTCAAATGAGCACTGGGGAAGGGGAAAAAAATCAACATAAGATCAGATGATTAAACAAATGATGACAATATAGTCATTACTCAAAATGAAAGATCATCAATTTTTAAATGAACAAGAGGCGCAGTGGGTTAGTGTCCTATGCTTTTGCACGTGAAAATTGAGTTTGAATTCAGATGGGTTGCATGTTCCCTCACCACTGCCTATCAGGATCCTACTTGAATTGAACGTGGACAGTCTCAGTTCATTTGTGTAAGACACTAACTCACAGTTCAGTACAATGCATCTCTAAATTGGCATTCAATGGGGTGTCACATTGGAGCTGTGAAAGCAGCTCATTCAGCTTAAGTGAAAGACACATTGTTGAGGTGAGTAAGAGAGCATTCATCTGCATCTAACCATGCTGCATGAGCCTCAAGAGTTCTTGATCCCGACACAGGATGACAAAAAAAATGGGTAGAGCGTTTCATTCCCTAACCTTGACAACTGTAATATTCATTACAATTACAGTGAAAAAAAAATCTCATTACAGATTGAATGGTCAGAAATAAATATGAGCATAAATACAAAATCTAATTATTATTTAATATTGTGCACTTGGCGATGAAAACCAAACACAATAATTCACTGACAGGAAATAGTGAAGAGACAACCACACACATCTACATGAATTTTCAACAGAACAATGTACCCTAACCTGACAGTGAAATTCAGCTTGCAACCAAGCTCAGTGAACAGTCCTAAAGCTTCAGTGCATAATGAGATCAAACATCTACAGTTAACAGGGATTAATAAAAAGGCAGATCAATGAAAATATACATTCTCAGGCCAAATCTGAGGGAAAGGTTGCCATTTCCTTTACAGCTTTTAATGATGCCAATGGTCTCCTGAAGAGCAGTGTTTTGGGTAGTAACTGGCTCTTAAATCCACTTAATTACTGCTCAAAGCTTAGGAAAATAATCTACTGTAGCAGGCCAGTGTAGGCACATTCATTAATTCTGTCAAGTCATTTCTAAAAAATATCATTTAGTACACCTGGGAGAAAGGTCTAGGTCCTCAGTGCAGGATACTACCAAGACTGAAATGTTAAGAGAAACATTGAGGTAAGACAAGATTTAGGAATCAGGTGACATGCAGCTTGGATTTAAAAGTGGTTGGTTGTAGAGTGAAGTGTAACTGTGGGAAGTCAGGGGTTCCACAGTTTGAATTATATGTGGAAGGGATGATTCAGAGAGGTGAGGAGTTCTATGGTTGCATTAAGGTTTTGTGAAAGAAAGCTCATTTGCAATGATCTGAGAAAACAAAGGGGTTGGAAAAGGGAAGATTAAGTAATACTCAAAAGAGCATGAAGCGTGAGAAAGATGGAGTAAGTATGGCAAAGTGCAAAGTGCAAGAATTAAACAGGGTCTTGTAAGCTTTTTGGGAAGCTAGAACATCCCTTTAAGATTAGTAGACTCTTTGGCAAGTGTCAAAGCAATCCAAGATGGTATACAGTTGTGGTACCAGCTCTATTTGTATGTTGTGAGGATACTTAGTGGCCTGTCTCGTTTATGGCTTATGGTCCTCCTTACAATCGTAGTAACTGTAATTGAATGTGATTTGTCACGTGTGGCAGTAGTGCACTGGTACCGTTTAGCAGGGACAATTTGTATAAAATTATGATGCCCTTCGATATCACTTGCCACCTACCTAATAGTGGCATGTGTCTTACCTTCTGTGTGGCATCTCCCGGTCTTCTTCTCTAGTCCTCCGTAGAATTGAATCATTGCAAGGTGGTTCAGGAGTAGTTGACATGACACTGGGGAATCGGGGTCTCAATGTTTGCTGTAAGACAAAGAACAGGCTCTGAAAATTCTCTGAATTGCACTGTTCAATCATGAATGAGTCATTGTTGCTAGAAGGCTGTGTGGTCTTTCTTTTTAATAAAATGTTTGTTCTTTTCATTGCATTGGTTAAGAACACTTGGCTAATGGGAACATTTTCTTAAAGGAATTATTTCTGGCCAGTGGTTAAATACATTGTTTGTTCTGGTATAACAATAATGACTTGCACTTTAAGATAATATGTCCCAAAGTGGTAATAAGTCAACAGACCAGGAAGGTCTAAGGTTTGATGTCTAGCTGTTTTGTTTTTGGCATGTTAGCTAATCACAGATAGGTTAAAGTGGCAGTATTACAGTTGGAAATGTTTCCAGGATACTGAGAAGATAAGTAATTCGCAAGACCTCTTGACCCTGGTCATTTACCATAGACTTCCCTGCTAGAAAGTGTTTGTGTGTAGATGTCAGGCTCATCTCTTGTGCCCCTTGACCAAATATCCTGCTGACACTCCAAGCAGACACAATGAAGAATGAACATTTGGGGGGAGATATTGAGGATACAATGAAAATGTGCCACATAGACACATGGATAGTATGTTGCCAGTGAGTACATATGCTGACATTTTCTTTAACTGGGACAGGCAGGGCTCAATCTGAAATATTCTAGGCCAAATATGGATATAGAATGAATTAATTTGAAATGGACCAATTCAGATCATTTCAAAATCTTGATTGAGTGAGATTCCCATGTCTTCACCAATGACTGAAGTGGGTACATCTTCACATCATATGCGCTCTGCCCGAAGGCAGGTCCTTGGCTCATAGTAGTCTTTCCATGTCCCTCTCACTTGTGCCAGTCTTTTAATTTGCCAATAAATTCCTTCAATTTTCAAGCCTGCCAATGTTGATTTTCTTTTTCTCTTTTTCCTTGAATTTTTCCCTCCATAATGTCTCCTACAAGTCTGTTTCCTCTTAAGATGTGCCCTATCGAGACTTTCTGGGAGATATTTAATATGGCCTGTAAGAGGGGAAATGTGGCAGGTGGGGGCACTTAATTAGGCGAAAGCCAATATCTTGATTTCCTGACATTGGGTTGGGTTTGTGAGATAAAGTGGGTGGCATGTCAGCGGCAGAGCGGCCAACCTGCTGCCTGGCGGCGGGATTCTGTTTACCATTCATTTGCATACCATGAACACCATTAATTGGGAAGCACACCAAATGAAGCCCTACCTTCAAGATTAAGTCAGTGGCACACAGGAAACTTATGAGGAAGTTATGTTTCCTCATAAATTAAAGATGGCATGCACCAGGTGAGATTGTTCAACCTTTGGATCTGAGGTGAAGTTTTGTCTTTGCCTAACCCAGGGGAGAGGACCAGGGGAAGATTTATGCTCCAGTAGCAGAAAGGATGATGGTGGGTGGAAGGTATGGTGCTTGGGTCCTCAATTAGTGCGGTGGTTGGGTTGGCAAGAGGGTGGAGCTAGTGCTTGGGTCCTCAAGTGGCAGCACAAGGCACTGGCACATTTGGGGGGGGGCGGGGGTGGAAAGAAGGTGTCTGTAGGGAGCCAGGCTCTGGCCTATAAGGTGCAGCTCTTCATTGCAGAGGCCTCATCCTGTCTGTCCAAGGGCGGCAGCTGCACCACACATGGTAGGTCAACAGTCGGGGAACGGACCTTGAGTTTGAAGCAGGGCATGTCCAAATGCAGGGGAGGCAGGTCAATGGTCTCTGATGGAGGGTCAAGGGAAAGTGAAGGCAGGTGAAAGGTGATGGAAGAAGGCTCCAGGATAAGACTGGGAGGGTTGAGGATGAGAGATGGAAGGTTGAGGGTCAATGGCTGTGAATCAGTGCTGACGGTTAGATGCCCCAGGATGATTGGGAGAAGGAGCAAGGTAAGGTTGAGGGAATGGGGGTGGGGGAGGGGGGGGTCAAGGGAGATGGGAGGAAGCTCGAGGGTGACAGGGGGAGGGTGGAGCTGGATGGGCTCCAGCTGTAGGGTCACAGTGTTAATGTCCATCAACATGGCTGCTAAGAAGCTGCTACCTTCCTGGAGATCAGGTCCTGCTTGGAAACTTACCTCACAGGTGATTAGGTTGTTGTGGGAGGCCACTGTGGGATGGGAGGGGTTCTGGGCGTGGCTATGGGAGTGTCATGCATTTCCATTGGTGAACTGCAGCTGCTCTAGGAATGAAGGCCATGTCAACAGAGGTGCTCATATTATTGCCTGCCTTCTTCACACAGTTCACTTTGTGGATTTACCATGGGACTCACATGCCCAATCTTTTTTTTGCATCCTCAGGTGTTGGAGGAGAGGATTCAGCAGAGGAGTTGCACAACAACATAGGCCACAAGGCCATTGGCTGGTGTCAGCCGAGGGGAAGGAAGGTCAGGAGGAACCTAACCAGGGCTGACTTCATTGCTGAAGAGAATTGGCACGGCAGCACATGTTCAGAACGCACACCAACTACCTCCAGATGTCTGAGCTTTCTTGGGAAGTGGTTACTGACCTGTGCACGCTTCTGCAACAAGACCTGCAGCCACATGATTTTGGAAGGAACCCCATTCCAGTCACTCTCAAGATAACTGCAACCATAAACTTCTATGCTATTGGCTCATTTCAGGGCTCCACAAGAGACAGGTGTGACATTTCCCAGGCTGCAACATGTAGGTGCAACACAGGAGGTGACCAATGCCCTGTTCAACGGCCAACGAATTCATCAGATTCTCAACAAATGCTGATGGCCCAGGCCACTTGAGCAATTGGCTTAGTGGCCATCGTGTGGTTCCCACAGGTACAGAATGTAATTGACCACACAGGCCTGGCCACTGGGGCTCCCTGGGAACAGCCAGCTGCGTTTTGTAAATCGGAAGGGGGTTCAGGTTCAAGTCGTCTGTGATCACCAGAAAAGAATTATGTAGATGTGTGCTTGTTCCCAGGGAGCTCCCATGACACATAAATCTTAAGGAACTCCCAGCTGCCACAGCTATTCGACGTCCGTGCCCAAGCACAGGGTTGGATCCTGGGTGACAAGAGCTATCCCCTCAGAGCATGGCTCATGACACCAGTGTGTCATCCCAAAGCCCTGCAGCACTGCAGACTGCTCTATAAGGGCAATCACAAAGCACATCATTAGATTGCTCAAATGCATTTCTGATACCTTGACTGGTCCGGTGGAGCTTTAGAGCAACAGTGGGTGTCCAGGAAATGTCATCATCTGCTGTGCCTTGCACAACATGGCAATGGAAAGAGGAGAGGAATGTCCAATCTCGGACATGGAGGAGCTGCTAATCTCCTCAGATGAGGATGATGGGGAGGAATATGAGGAGGAGGACAGAGGTCTCACAGCAGCTCTGCAGATGACAAGCCATGCAGACATGTGCCAGGGCTGTCAGGGGCAACCTCATCTTCAATTGTTCCAACCATGAGTGATGCACCTACCTGACCATCATTTCCTCACCTGCAAAACTATGCCTGCTCCGATTGTGCGCCCATCTCTATTAGTCTCCATCCAGAGCTACCTCACTACACATGTCCTTTACCCCCTCGAATACCAAGGGGAGTAGACTGTTTCTCACATAGGATGAAAAAAGATGATTCCCCCCAAGGATATCAGCTTTGCACTGGCACTCAAGCCAATGAAACTATCACAAGCCATCTCCCTGCTCCTTGCACACATTGTCAAGGCCAGGATTGCATGAACAGCACATCACTTCTCGTGCTCATCTGTGACCTCAGCCAATCTGCTTGGCATGCCACTTATGGAGAGACCAGCAGATACTGCATGTTCAAGTATGTCGCATTGCTTTGAGAATGCAAATCACGGTACACACATTACCATCCAATAGAGACCTCTAACACACACTCTAACCACATTGTTGCCTACACAACGATGTCCTTCAGCCCCCTTCATTCAGCAACAACTGCCAAACATGAAGCATGACGGTGCAATATGCCCTTTGAAGCAAGGTGTCCCAACAATGCATATAATGCACACAACAGTCAAGTGAACAAAATATATTGCAATGTCTATATAAACATACATACCATAACAGTGCCTCAGCAGCTGTGCCACAACCGTGCCCGCAATACTTCTTAATTTTTCTTTTATGAACACAATGCCTTGGTGTGACCTCAACATCAGCAGCTGATGTGGAGGCAGGCTGCTGAGAGTGGTCCCCCACTGCATAATTGTACGTGGGACATATGCCTGCTGCATGCACTTATAATCTGAATTGTGATTGCATGTGTGGCAGTTCCTGATGCATAAGTGGAAGCGGCGCCCACTTCCTGTCCTGCTGTCAGGGTCCTTATTAAATTTCATCCTCTGTCTGTTCCTAATCATGTTCAAAAATATACTTTTTGTTCATTCAAGCTCCACAGCACTTCGTTATTTGTTATTTTTTCTGTCCAGCTGATCCTTTCCATTCTCCTCCAAACCCACATTTCAAAGTTGTTTAGCAAGTCCGTCTCCTCTTTCCATAAGGTCCAACAGCACTCCAAATCAAGCTCTTTACAAGTCGCTTGTTGAATTGTTTATTAGGCTTTCCAGTTATCAGCTGTCTCTTCTTACCAAATATATCCTTTCCTATTGCTATCCTTGTTCTTATTTCTTTGTTGCACCTTCCATTTGCAGATATTATGCTTCCTAAATACTTGAATTCTTGTACCTGTTCTAGCTACTTTCCTTCTATGCATATATGAACAAGGCAATGGTGAACCACCACTGAAAATAGCCAAGAAAACGACTCAGGATGGCATCAGCACAAATAAACATAAACAGTGTAGACAGGAGCTCCTGTCAAAGGCCAAGTGATGTTGTGCTCGGCAAGGGAGGTAGCAAGCACAGAAGAAATATTACAAGAATTAGTCGAAAGACTAGTAACAGCAGGCTTAACGTTTGGAATGAAAGTGAGCATTGGCAACACTAAAGTGAAATGGATTCTGAAACAATTTTTCTCGAGAGATAGCTACTGTGACTAATGATTCAAGTCCATGGTAACCATCAGACAAAGCAGCTGGCTAAAATTTAACTTTCTAGTTCAAGTTGAGATCTCATGGTTCAGAGAATCATTTCAAATTAAATACATTGTTATCATCATTTCATCCATTCCATTTACCTCCCACTTTCAGTTGTTCTCTTCCAACTTTTAATGCTCCGTAGTTGTTACTCACAATAATTTGTATAAGCAAAGTCACCAGATAAGACACGAGCACTGACCCTGCCTACATAAGGGGACATTGGTAATAGCTCCCATTTAGATTTATGCACTACACATTCCTGACAGTAAATAAAACGGCTCTATTTGATTTGCAAAGTGGCTTCACTTCCACTCCAAGCTCATCAAATTGGTTGCCAAAGCACTTGGTGAAGTCAGCAATGTTTATTTTGGATCACTATGACAACAGAAATGCTTGCATTATGCAGTTTTTATATAGAAGTTCATCTCTCCATTTGCCCTCTCTGTTCATAATAAAACATAATACAGATGGAAAAGAACCTTGAGGTCAAAACAGAGGAAGAAAATGGTAAAGCAAAGAGTGGAGAATATAAATGAATTGTCATTGTAAAGCAACTATTAATTGCTTGTCAGCTTTGACTGTTGCCCATTTTCATAGACTGCCTGAGGGTGCTTTCTTGTGATTCACATAAACTAGAACAGAAACTATCAAGTAAGTAATAAAAAAATAATCCTGGCCTTTCTGTATACTTGATTATTCTTGGTGTCATAATGCCAACAATAAAGGATTAGCTTAATATAGCCAAAAGCCTACTTAGTTATCCTTGAGTACTGAGAAATATTTTGAAAAAAATATGCACATCTTTTCTGTCTCATCTGCAGAGAAACTGTTAGCTTTTGCAAATTTTAAAAACTAAATATTGCAAAAGAAAGAACCTGCATTTCAATAGCACCTTTCATGATCTCAGGACATCCCAAAGTACTTTACCGCTAATGAAGTACTTCTTCGAAGTGCTGTTACAGTGATAATGTAGGACTTATTTTCCTTACACCAATTTGTGAAGGGTCTTAGGACAAGTTGTACGATAAAGACTCTATATAAAAATATATTACTGTTCTCTATTGTTTTGACTCTTGGGGCCAGCATTATATTTGTTTTGTTGGTGGTTGATCTGCAATATTTGGGTGTGCTGAATGTATAGTCAGCTAAAACTGCTTAACCTCTTCCAACTTCATCCTTAGCAATTTTAACACCAAGTTAGCACTACCTTATATTTCTTCATATTTACCAGCAATTTCCTCGACACTTTCCTGATTGGCTGGCATAATTTTGGTGGAAGATTACGGAAGCTCCAGTTTACGTGGTGTTTCTGGCATTCCTGAGGGGAATTTTCAGTGACTGAATTCTTTCTGTGGTTTACAGGCTTTATTGAGCTTTATGTATTATGCTTGGGCTGCCTCATCAAACTTCACTGCCACTAAACAGCCAAGATGAGACACGGACGAATGTTTTTCATTCAATATTTTTTTTCTGACACTTCAATCAGAACATTTCGCAAATCATTGTATCTTTGTTTCTGATGCCAGAATAATTCTCAAAGCGTTAACATGGCAGACAAGTAAAATACGCCTAGAGAGGGTTATAAATAGCTGTCAAAGTTACTTACCATTGTACTCAGAGGATCACAGCCATTAATGGAATTAGGAGTTTCCATCTTGGTGCTGCTGACATCTGACAAATCTTCATCTAAATACATTGGAGGATGAGGAGTTCAAAAGTCAGTAACGTAAGACAATAGGTATCATGTATCTGTTAATGTATCGGAAAACTCATAATAGTCGTCAAGAGGAGAGAGCACAAATTGCAACCTGCCACCATTCTTTTCATCTCAATCCATTATGTCATCACGCCGCTCATTTTAAAAAGTAATAAAAGCATAAAATAAAATAAAAGCATAATATAGGTTGAAAAGAAATTTTGTGTGTACAATAAACACATGAGAAGCATCTTTATGAAGCAAAAAATAACTTTCAGAATGTTGGGCAGATTTCATCAGGTTATGAAGCAAAACATGCCAACTTCCCATCCTCTATAGATTACAATGTACATCTAAATAGCTTGTTAGGAAAGTCATTATAAATACTTCAATAGACATTCCTCAAATTTTAAATTAATTAGTGGAGGCTCAATAGCCTGAACTTTAATCACAATGTATTGTTTTCAACATTTTGTCATTATGTCCACACTCTTGAAGGGCCTCTGAAATAATTTAGGGTGATTACATTCTTAAAGCCAATGTTTTGAAGAAGTGAGGGTTAAAGGGGCACAGTCTTCACAAAGATATACTCGGCAAAATTGATTTTTAAATGTCTGCTTCAATATCATTTATAACCTTGTGTTGCATGTCTGCATACAAATGGAGTCAGTCTTCCCAATTTATTTTCCAAAGCCAGTGCCCCTTTAAAGCAGCTCACTCTATAATTAAAATTACAAACACTAGCTATTTGATGCATGGACCTTGACTGAACAATCTGTGCTAATTTATTTTTTCCTTCCAGTGGTTCCTTTTAAAAGAGTAATCTATTTTGCTGCTCCGATCTCTTGCTAACATTTCCATGGCTACCATTTGGAATCAGATTTTCAGCTAGTCTATCCCAGTATTCATTTAATGTAGCACCTAAAACTTTCTAAACGAAATGGATTCTGGTGCTGGAGACTGCTACAGAGGAATACCGAATGTGCTTTCGTTTAAGATATGAGTAATGCTGGATTTAAGCAGGTTTCTCCAAAATTCCTGAGAGTGGAAATAAAAAGAAAGATATGCAAACAATAGCAATTGACAACAAAAAAATCCAATAAGGAATTCAGCAGTAACTGCTTTACCCAGAATGTGGTTAGGATGTGGACCTCACAAACACATAGACTGGTTGAGACGAATAGTATAGGCGGGAAGAACATGGAGAGACAACATAAAGTAAGGGGTGCAACTCTAAATGGTGTGCAGGAGCAGAGGGACCTGGGCGTATATATGCATAAGTCATAAAAGGTGACAGGACAATTGGAGAGAGCAGTTAATAGAGCATACAGTATCCTAGGCTTTATTAATAGGGGCATAGAGTACAATAAACAAGGAGGCTATGCTGAAATTGTATATGACATGAGTTAGGCCTCAGCTGGTGTACTGTGTACAGTTCTGCATGCCACACTTTAGGATAGATGTGAACGCATTGAGAGAGTGCGGAAGAGATTTACAAGAATGGTTTCAGGGATGAGGAATTTCAGCCATGAAGACAGATTGGAGAACTTGGGACTGTTCTCCTTGGAGAGAAGGCTAAGAGGAGATTTGATAGAGGTGTTCAAAATCATGAGGGGGCTGGACAGAGTAGATAGGGAGAAACCGTTCCTGGTTTTAAAAGGGTCAAGAATGACAGGGTACAGATTTAAAGGGATTTGCAAAAGAAGCAAATGCGATGTGAGAAAAAATATTTTCCCACAGCGAGTGGTTCAGGTGTGGAATGTACTGCCTGGAAGTGTGGTGGAGGCAGGTTCAACTGAGGCATTCAAGAGGGCATTAGGTGATTATCTAAATATAAACAATGTGTAGGGTAACAGGGAAAAGGCGGGAGAGTGCACTGAGTCATAATGCTCATTCAAAGAGCCGGTGCAGACACGATGGGCCGAATGGCCTCCTTCTGCACAAACGATTCTGTGATTCTGGGAATAAAAGGAAGCAAGATAATTTTCTCCAATTAAATATCATGAGGATCAAAGCCATTGTCTTTGGTCCCTGTTACAAACTGATTCCTAACCACCAACTCCACCCCTCTTGCTGGCAACTGGCTGACACTGAATCAGATTGTTGTGAGCATTGGTGTCACAATTGACCTCATGATGAGCCTGTGACCACATATTGTGCTATCACTAAGGCCACCTATTTTGACCTGCATAACATTGCCCAACTCCATCCCTGCCTCAGCTCATCTGCTGCTGAAACCATCAGCGATGCCTTTGTTACCTCTAGACTTGATTATTTCAATGCACTCCTGGCCAGCCTCTGACATTCTACCCTCCATAAACTTGCAGTCATCCCAAACACTGCTGCCCATGTCCTTACCTGTACCAAATCCCATACACCCATCATTCTTGTGCTAACTGACCTACTTTGGTTCTCACTTAAACAATCGCTCAATTTTAAAATTCTCATCCCTGTTTTTCAATCCCTCCCTGGCCTTGCACCTCCCTGTCTCTGTGATCTCTTCCAGCCCCATAAACTTCTGAGATATCTGCATTCCTTGAATTCTGGCTCCTTGAATATCTCCAATTTTAACTGCTCCATCATTGGAAGCCATGCTTTCAGCTACTGAAGTCCCAAGCTCTAGAATTCCCTCCTTAAACCTCTCTGTCTCTTTTTCTCTTTCCTCTTTTATGATACTCCATAAAACCTCTCTTTAACCAAGCTTTTGGTCATGTGCCCAAATATTTCCTGATGTGGTTCAGTATCAAATTTTGCTTTATAATGCTCCTCAGTAGCGCCTGGAGACATTTTAATACATTAAAGATACTATATAAATACAAGAAGAAGGTCTTGTGGTGCAGTGGGGAGCATCCCTGCCTCTGAGCCAGAAGCTTTGGGTTCAAATCCCACTCCAAGACTTGATGGCCAAGGAAGGTGCATTCATAATACGGCCAAACAGGTTGAGTATCAACTTGTAATTCCTTCAAACATATGCAATGGCAGGCAGTAAGAGTGGGAGAGATTCCTGGTCAGCCATATGATGGAAAGAATGTTGGAGCATCTCCCATCACTATCCATAGCTCCAGGCTACAACATGCATGTGTAAGTGTATGTTGCCACAGCAACTCAGACTCCCTCAGGGAGAGCTGTTTAGCTCAGTTGTTTGGACAGCCAATGGAAATCAGATTGGTGCCAACAGCATGGGGTTTGAGTCCTGCTCCAGCTGGGCTGGATTTGCGACCTGACCCCTTGCCCCACCCTTAGGAGAGGGTATGGCACTGTGGGTTGGACTTGCTTTTAGGCAGAGAACTCAAGAAGAAAATAAATACAACTTGTTGTTGCTGCAAGTGAGAAAGGAACAGAAGGGTACAATAGATGAAGATGGGTGGGAGGAGGTTCATGGGAAGCATAAACTATAGCATAGACCAGTTGGGCCAAATGGCCTGTATTACTGTGCTGTAAACTCAATGTAAAAAAAAATGGTAGATTTTCACAGGAAGTGAATCACCACCTGTGGAGAGAAAAGGCAAGTTAATGTTTCAGGCATAACCTTTCTTCAGGCTTGGCTTTGTTTGTGCTTTGAAGCATGGTTCTGCAAAATGGACTCCCAAAACTCCCTTTTCTGAAAATCAGTGTTAAACAAGAGACGAAACAGATACAGTGCGATTTATACAACAGTCAAAAAGCAATATTACCTCCCAGGTGCCCAAAGTGAAAGCATGCTCTGTATTAGCATTCACATCCTTCATTTACCAATAGTGCAAGCTTAGTGACCCAGAACTTCCACACATTAAGCATTCATACACTTGCATTTGATGATGCAAATTTCAAAGCTTAAATCATGATACAGTGCATCTGAAATGGATATCTTAAGCATGTGTAGAAATCCAAGCTTGTTATTTTTTAACTGTTTCCTATGAGCTTCTAATGATGTGGCAGAGCAGAAAAACCCAGATGTAAAACAAAGGTACTAGTTTTTTACAAACATACGAACATCTGAATTTGTCAGGCAGGCAAGGACCAGTTGGTCCATCAAGCCAACATGAGGGCCAGAGCATCATTACTAAACACTTCTCACCCACCTCCCATAGCCATGTAATTTCCTGGGAGAGGCAAAAACAGAAATAACCCAGGGTGAGTAAGGGGGGAAAAAAACTCTGGAAAATTCCTTTCCTCAAACAATCAAAACCAGTCCAGGAGATCACATGGACTAAGTGTTTCATCTGCTTCATAAGTGCCTGGGTTTATGCATTAAGCTTTATCACAAAGCACATCTTCTAATGATAATGTCACTCTGCACAGTTCATGCATCCTATCTCATTTTACTGGTTGAGAGCCTAAGAGCCTAATAGGTTCAGTATGAGTGGCTTTTTGCTGGAAGCCCAATAAAACAGATCTTCAAATCGGAAAGTTTGTTTGTTGTGTCTACATACCTTGATAATCTTGTTGTCTGGGGAAAGTGCATGGAGACTTTGGCCTTCCCTAAATTTGATAAATAGTAATAAAAAAAAGTAAAACAGGATATTTTACATTAAAAATAAATCTTGTGCAATATGCACACGTCTTTAATAGGCTTCACTGAAATATTCAACATTAAAACGCCTTTAAAATAAGGAAAAACAGATCGCAATGTGTGCACCATGGAAAACACTTGCTCACTTGCATGTGCATGTCCCAAATGGTGCAATTATTTGGCAGCCTGTCAACAATCAAAACAACATTGGCTTTCCTGGTACTTCTCACGTACAGAAGTCAGAATGTTTTATCCGGTGAAGGACAATGAATGGACTCTGAGCAGCAGGAGAGAAATGCTACAAATGGATTGGGGGAAACAAATGTTATTTAACTGGTTTTTGAATTCTGAAAGAGGGTGGCAAGGAGGAAATTTTAGGGAGGGAGTTCCAAAAGATGGGTGCATAGTCGCTCCAGGAGTCTGGTCATTGGAAAAGGGGGAATGGAGAATTAAAAATAGGCCAATGGTGGAGAAGTGGAGGTCACATCTGGGGAGGCACTGTCAGAATAAATGGCTGAGTCAGGCAGGGACTAAGACAAAGGGATTTGAAGATGATGGTGAAACTCTTAGTCAATTCACTGAGCTTCATGTAACCTGTGGAACTTGGCAAAGACACAGGTAATGGAGATTTAAGCTTTAGTGCAAATAAGAAAAAAGGTTGCAGTATTCTGGCTGATTTGCAATTCACAGAGTGGGGTGGGGATTGAGGAAGGCCCAGTCTGGAGAAGGGTGGAGAAGCTAAACAAAACTAAAGCTGCTGCAAATCTGAAACAAAAATAGGAAAAGCTGGAAGCATTCAGCAGCTGTTGAGAAACCAGACTCATTAGCATTTCAGGTATGGACCCTATAAAAGCTGAAAAGAAATGACAGATGAATAGCTTTTAGAATAAAAATTAGAATATAGAGAAGATAAGAGGGAACACACAGATGACAAGAGGGGATAAATTCTTAAAATGATTAAAAGAAAAATGGGAGCTTTTTTATTTATTCTGTCATGGGATGTGGGCATTGCTGGCTAGGCTAGCATTTATTGTCCATCCCTAATTGCCCTCAAGAAGGTGGTGGTGAGCCACGTTCTTGAACCGCTGCAGCCCATGTGGTGTAGGAACACCCACAGTGCTGTTAGGAAGGGAGTTCCAGGATTATGACCCAGCGACAGTGACGGAACGACGATATATTTCCGAGTTAGGAAGGTGTGTGGGTTGGAGGGGAACTTGGAGGTGATGGTGTTCCCATGTGTCTGCTCCCCTTGTCCTTCTAGGTGGTAGAGGTCACAGGTTTGGAAGGTGCTGTTGAAGAAGCCTTGCTGAGTTGCTGCAGTGCATCCTGTAGATGGCA
The DNA here is from genome assembly GCF_964194155.1 of Cetorhinus maximus. Taxonomy (NCBI): domain Eukaryota; kingdom Metazoa; phylum Chordata; class Chondrichthyes; order Lamniformes; family Cetorhinidae; genus Cetorhinus; species Cetorhinus maximus. The sequence continues at coordinate 68,230,825 of NC_135893.1, forward strand.
CAAACTGCTGCCACTGTGCATGGGTGATGAAGGGAATGGATGTTGAAGGTGGTGAAAGAAGTGCCAATCAACTGGGCTGCTTTGTCCTGAATGCTGTCAAGCTTCTTGAATGTTACTGGAGCTGTACTCATCCAGGCAAGCGGAGAGTGTTCCATCACACTCTTGACATGTGCCTTGTAGATGGTGGACAGGCTCTGGGGAGTCAGGAGCGCAGGTTTCCCAGCCTCTGATCAGCCCTTGCAGGTGCAATATTTATATGGTTGGTCCAGTTCAGTTTCTGGTCAATGGTAACCCTCAGGATGTTGATAGTGGGGGATTCAGCAATGGTAATTCCATTGAATGTCATGGGGAGATGGTTAGATTTTCTCTTGTTGGAGATAGTCATTGCCTGGCACTTGTGTGGTATAAATGTTACTTGCTGCTTATCAGCTCAAGCCTGAATGTTATCCAGGTTTTGCTGAAAATGGACGTGGACAGCTTTAGCATCTGAAAAGTCATGAATGGTGCTGAACATTGTGCAATCATCAGTGAACATCGCCACCTTTGACCTTATGATGGAAGGAAGGTCATTGATGAAGCAGCTGGAGATGGTTGGACCTAGGACACTACCCTGAGGAACTTGTGCAATGATGTCTTGGGACTGAAATAATTGACCTCCAACAACCAAAACCATCTTTCTTTGTGCTCGGTATGACTCCAACCAGTGGAGAGTTTTCCCCCTGATTCCCATTGACTCCAGCTTTGCTAGGGCTTCTTAATGTCACAGTTGGTCAAATGCTGTCTTGATATCAAGGACAAGACACCTCTGGAGTTCAATTATTTGTCCATGTTTGGACCAAGGCTGTAATGAGGTCAGATGGTTAATGGCTGACATTATATTCACATATGGGTAATTGGGAAACTCTTCTGAGTTACCAACAGTCACAGATTGCAACTCTTTTCGAGTACAATCGCAGTTCTTGGTTTCCAGGAGTGGGACATGAACCCACAACCCTCTGATTCAAAGGCGAAGGTGTTATGAACTGAGCCACAGCTGACACCAAGATAGGTTAGGAAGATGCATAGGAAATTAAAAACTTTGAGGGGCACAGAGATCATATGAATAACTGATGTGGGGGTACCTTTTTAGTCAGATGTCATGATCAAACACATTATATTTAGGCTTATAAAGCATATCTAATACAATGATTGAAATAAACATGCTGTTGATAATTTTGACTTTGGGCAACCGAGTAAAACAAGCGATACCAATTCAGACACCCATTATAATCTCTCTCAATTTGCATATCTATTGGAAGTCAATGGAAATTGCTCATTTTACACCATCATGCAAAGTCAAAATGACCCACTCCAAGTGTAAAAGGAATGAATGAAACACTGGTGTGATTTTTTTCCAGCAACTTGAAATTGAGTATGTGCCACGACACATTCCAGCTCTGGCAAGCTCCAGCACGGAGCAGCAGTGTGTGTGTGTTTGTGATCACAAATAGTCCCATGTAGTAATTTTCCTATTTTAATCATGTTGCCCTGGAGGGCAGTCAAGTGGAGGTTGAGGAGTTTCCTTTCAAGGAATAAGGGGAAACTGGTTTACTGACGTCAGGGACAGCCCAGAAGCTGATCTCCACCCTACGGACTTCACCAGAGAAAATGTGTGGCACAGGAAGAGTACAAAAGAATGAAGAAAATTCTAAAGTAAACGAGAAGATAAAGGACACCAGTATAATCAGAAGTGGCTTAGATTACACCATTGCATCACCTCACACTGTCTCTATTGATCTTGGACATTGTACTATAGTCCAGTCTTGTTTTTAGATCACGGTTATGGCTTAGTCCCAAGTTGATAGATACTAATCAGTGCAAATTAGGGCCAGCACTGTGCTGTGTGGCCACATTCAGCAAAGACTGAATTGAATTTACTTGGACTCCTTTCACATCAGCAGTAAGTCAAACACACAACCAGTCATTATATCACTGTCCCTCATCCTTCAAAAAATGATTCATATCTTAATGTAGCAAGAGCTTTGAACACTTCAGCTTACAACATACAGGAGATCTTCAGTCTGCATCAAAAAGTAGGGCATTTCACTTGAACCTTCAACCAAATAACTTTTGCTAATCTTATAAATTAACAGTTACATACAATTCCGTAAACTTTAAGATTTGGTCTCCGTCTTAGTCGTGGCTCCTGCACAAAAAATTCATTGTCTTCAGGAGATTCCTCTGATGTTGATGAACTCTCCTGCTCCTGTCCATTCCTCTTCTGACAGGATTGGCAGAAAGTCTGAGAGATAATGGTGGCTGGAATATTCCGTGGGAGGCTCTGTATAAGTAGACAGAAAGAGTGAAATTTACATTGATCTATTCCTCCTCAAAGACATTTTCCCTTTGGGACCTCATCCCACGTGTGGATAAGGTTTCATGCTTTTTCTGAAGCTCGCCAGGACTCCCGGCCTGCCCGCCAATCTTAAAGTTGGACGGGCAGGAACTTTAACTCGTGCAACTAGTTTTTAAATGGCCTCATTGACCATTGACCGGTCGGCAGGGCGCACAGCTGATTCGGCTGTGCCCCCGCCGACCTGAAAATTGAAATGACGCAGGGTGTTGTTGGGAGTTCCGCCCGACATCATCCTGCATCATTTTACGCGTCGGCGTGCGGGTCCCCCCAAACCCCCACCACGCTCGCCGACCGGTTAATCCTGTCCAATGTTAAAGTAGTGTGAATGTTTGGAGTTGGATGGATTATGAATAATTCAAGGATGTCCATAGAAGTAATATGAATTTCCATGGATGATTGTAAATGAAAATGAAAGATCATTCACAGGAGTGAATGTGTGACTGGAGGATCTGATGTCAACTTTGTAAGTTCTGGACATTAACTTTCCAAGTGTGCAGCCCTTCAAACTCCATGAAAAGAATTATGAGAGCCAGAATGGGTTTCATGTATTTTTGAGCAAAACAATGTGTAATCTATATGAGGGTAAAACCTTACTGCTTGGGGAACCATGTTGTGCACAAAAAGATCTGCTACATTACAGCAGTAACTAGGCTGCAAAATGGTACTTCATTGGCTGTAAAGTGCTTTGGGATGTTCTGCTGTTATGATAGGTGCTGTATAAATGCAGGTGTCCTTTCCTCCTTTACAGTCAAGAATTTCCAATTTTCTTTTAATCACTTTTGGGATGCGGGTGTCGTTGGCAAGGCCAGCAATTGTTGCCCATCCCTAAATGCCCTCGAGAAGTTGCTGTTGAGCTGCCTTCTTGCACTGCTGCAGTCCATCAGGTGTAGGTGCACCCACTGTGCTGTTTGGTAGGGGGTTCCAGGATTTTGACCCAGTGACAGTGAAGGGATGGTATGCAGCTTGGAGGGGGACTTGCAGGTGGTGGTGTTCCAATGCATCTGCTGCCCTTTCCTTGTAAAGGTTGCAGGTTTGGAAATTGCTGTCAAAGGAGCCTTGATGAGTTGTTGCAGTGCATCTTGTAGATGGTATGCACTGCTGCTACTGCACATCAGTGGAGGGACTGAATGTTTAAGGTAGTAGATGAGGTGCCAATCAAGGAGGCTGGATTGAGACTTTGCCCTGAATCAATTCATATAGGAACCTTATAGACTCCTATCTCACTCTGGTCTTGAGTTGATCCCAGATCTCAGAGATGTAAGTGTAATTTTCTAACGCTCTGGGCCTTCGAAAATCCAATATTAAAAATTGGTTATAGCTTTTGTCATGCCCAGTTAATGCATGTCATTTTATGAACTTTCTGGCAATACTTGAAAAAAAATTTGGACACAAACAAACTGTTAAGATGGCTGCCGCAAATCGTGCGACTTTTGACATTTGGGCTACAGACAGTATCCAGTCTCTGGTGACTGCCTAATTAAACACGGGCATTGGTGAGGGTACCTCATAGCCATTTGTGGAATTCTCACATCTCATTGTTTAAGAATAGGCCAACATCTAAAGACTATAGAGTTTCCAGACTACCTGTCTCCATGTTTCATACTGGACAAAACTCAATAGCCTCTCTCAACTTCCCATTGTATCATGATGGCCTCCCCCATCCAAACTAGGCTGGGTGGGCCTCAGAAGTTTTAGCCCAGTGGTCATGTGATCTAAGCTGTTTTCAGAGACTGCATCTTTATTTCCCCAGGACCTAGCAGATCCATCAGAACCATCAATCATCAGCCAGTCTAAGAACTAAACTCTGAAACTAGCAAGTCATCAAACAGCCAAAATACTTAACCTGTTCCAGTTTCAAAAGTTCACCTGAGAACCAACCTCCTGGATAGTCAACTACAAGAAACCTCACAACCTGCTGCAAACTCTTCACTTTAGAATACTCTCACTTCAACTTTAAATCATCAAATCCATTCAAGAAACCACAGACCTGACACTCGGAAGACCAGAAATTGTAAATCAGAAATGGAATTAACTGTAATCTGTGAAAGTGCACTATCTTCATCTGTATCATGTGCGTGTGTGTGCGTGTGCGTGATGTTGTGTTAATTCAGGGTAAGTGTGTGAGAATAAATAACCTTTTTTATTTTAAATGTACAAAAGCTTCCTCTGAAATATTTAATTGGAATACACACTTGACGGGGAAAAGACATGCCTCTTTCCATTCAAAACATACTGATTACAGGCAGTAAGAGAGCAGATACATTCTGTCCATGATACTTTTGTTAAGGTTTCATCTGAACTAATGTATTGAACAGGAGATCTTGTGGCACAGTGGGTTGTGTCCCTGCCTCTGAGCCAGAAGTTCCGGGTCCAAGTTCCACTCCAAGACTTGATGGCCAAGGAAGGTGCATTCATGATGCAGCCAAACAGGCTGAGCATTAACTTGTAAACCCTTCCAACATGTGCCAATGGCAGGCGGTAAGAGCAGGAGAGATTCCTGGTCAACCATGCGATGGGAAGCATGTTGGAGCTTCTACCATCACAATCCATAGCTCCAGACTATACCATACATGTAAAATTGCATGCTGCCACAGCAATTCGGGCTCCATGGGGGCTGGTAGACTCGATGGCCGGTTGGATCAGATTGGTGCCAAAGCAGGAGGTTTGATTCCTGTTCTAGCTGGGATGGATTTGGGACCTGCCTCCTTACCCTACCCGCGGTGGAGGGTGTGGTACTGTGGGTCAGACCTGCCTTCAGGCAGGAGGACTCAAGGAGAATATATTGAACAAACAAATCCACTGAATATCCTCTCTAAAACACTGGCACTGTGATGTACAGAGGGAATAAAAACAACAAAAATACACTGCATAATATTTTAATCATTTCTGACAATGTTTATTTTTGCAACTCATGCTTGTGTCAATTAAATTTGATATAATTTGGATATAAATCTGACCTGAAATAATATAATAAATGTTCACATGCAAAATAAGCCGCACATTTTGTAAACTAATCTTTTTCTTCGGTGGTTTTACAGATTTTTACATTCTGCTTAGTTTGCAAAATGTATGATTTGTAGCACTGATATCCAACCTAATGTAGTTAGGGCATCCTCAACTTGCAGTTCTCACAGTAACCAGAACTGTCACTGTTGTCAACACTGCAGAAGAGCTGTAGAGTTTGCCATTTAAGTGTGAAGCTAAATGCGAGAGAGGGAGGCAGGGGAATAAAAATGCCATAAACAAAATATATTTATGTATTTTTATTTTATAAAGATATGGGAAACAGAACGCATTGCAGGATAGTAAGGACTGTTCAGTGGATGACCCATCTTTAATAGTTTCTCTAGTGTAATATATCAAATACTAACAATACGAGAGCCAGCTCGATTATGTAAAGTTCTTTTGCTACACCTGAGTTCCAGCTTGTAATTGTTTTAAGTACTCATTTTTCTTTCGACCTCATCAGAGTAATTAAAAGTGGCTCTTTTACTCTTAATATTAAGCAAATTTGAACTGGGAAAGAGGAAGGACAAAGGGTCCAACATAGCCTGGGAACATCAGAGGAGGAGAGAGTGTTTGTCTGAAAGGAGATGGAGTGACATGGGTACAGTGTCTCCGTGAACTGAGTTCAGAGGCGTAGCATGCCCTTGTGACCTGGAGGCAGCGAGGATCGAATATGGGAGAGTAATTGCTAGCGTAACCTTTTGGGCAATCGATGGTCTTGTATATGTCTTGAAAATTAAAAATATCACCTTGTTTTCTCTTCTTTAAAAATTAAAAATCTATTGATTATTAAGATGCAAAACAGCCTAAAACTCACCACTGTTTTGACATGCCATAATCATTATTTTGTGGAACTTTGTTAGCTTCTCTGACCGGGTGACCAAAAGCTTGATCAAAGAGGAAGATTTTGAGCATCTTAATTGAGGAAGGAGTGTTTGAGAAGCAGAGAGGTTTTTGGAGGGTATATGGAGGCTTTTGGCCTAGGCAGATAAAGGCACATTCACCAATGATGGGGAGGCTGAATTTGGGAATGCTCATGAGGTCAGGATTGGTGGAACTCAGAGATCTAGGAAGGCTGTAGGGCTGCAGTAGATCACAGAAAGGGCAAGGCCACAGAAGAATTTCAAAACAAGGATGAAAATGGTAAAATCGAGGCATTGCTTAACTGGGAGGGAACGTAGATCAGTAAGGACAGTGTAAATAATGAGCGGGGCTCGGTGCAAATTATGACACGGGCAGCAGAGCTTTGATTGCCCTAAAATTTGCCAAGGATAGAATGTGGGAGGCTGGCCTGGAGTGCATTAGAACTGTCAAGTCTACAGGTAACAAAGGTATGGATGAGGGTTTCAACAGATGATAAACTGAGGCAAGGGCAGAGCTAAATGATATAATAGGGATGGAGGCAGGTAGTCTTATTGAAGGTGTGCTAGGAAGGTCCTCATGGTTACATGCAGTTTGATTCAGCCTCAGATAGCTGCAAGGGAGAGGGATGGAGTCAATGGTGAGGGAGCGAAAATTGTGGTAGGGACCGAAATATTATCTATCTTTCATATATTTAGTTGCAGGAAATTTCATCCAGTTCCGGATGTCAGACAAGCAGTCTGACAATTTAGACATGGCAAAGGTGACAGGAGAGGTGGTGGTGAGGTAGAGTTGGGTATTGTCAGCATACATGTGGAAACTAATGTTGTGCCTTCTGACGATATATTTGGATCTGCACTTGCGATGCCATGGCATACAAGGCTATGGGCCTAATGCTGGAAAATGGGATTAGAATAGTTAGGTACTTGCTTGACCGACACAGACTCGATGGGCCAAAGGGCCTTTTTCTGTGGTTGAAGACCTCTATGACTCTATGATATCCCGGAGAGATGTAGATGAGAAATAGGAGGTGGGGCCAAGGATCGATCCTTGTGGGACACAAGAAGTAATGGTGTGGGAGCAGGAAGAGAAGCCATCGCAGGTGATTCTCTGGCTATGACCGGATGGATAAGAACAGAACCAGGCAAGTGCAGTCCCACCCAGCTGGACGATAGTGGAGAGGCACTGGAGCAGAATTTAGAGATGTCAAAGGCAGGTGGAGAAGAACAAAGAGGGATAATTTTCCTTTGTGATAGTCACATAGGGTGTATTTTGTGACTTCGATGAGAGATATTCTGGTACTATCAGGAGTGGAAACCTTATTGGAGGGATTCAAACATGAAGTTCTGAGAAAGATGGACATGCATTTGGGAGGCAGCAACACATTCAAGGGTCTTGGAAAGGAAAGGGAAGCTCAAGATGGAGGGGGGGGAGGTAATTTGGTAGGAATAGGATCAAGAGAGCAGGGGGTGGGTCTCATCCATAAGATGAGCCCAAAAAGGCATGAGGGAAGATAGGAGAGAAATTAGAGAAAGATGCAAATTCAGGGTTAGGGCAAGGGGGACCAAAGAGTAAGTGGGCTAGGGGAAGGGAGGGAAGCAGCAAAGGCAACTGAATAGGTGGTCTCGATCATTATAACAAAAAAATTATGAGCTCCTTGCACATTGAAGTTGAGGGTGGAGGATGCAGAGAGGGTATTTTAAGAAGACAGTTTGTGGTGGAAAAGAGAAGCCAGAGGGCATTTTTGCCTTTGATGATCTGTAAATAATGGGCAGTTTTTATGCTTGGAAGCATTGCCTGATAATGTTTTAACATCTGGAATGGTTGAGGTGAACAGTATAGATACATATAAGGGGAAGGAAGATAAGTAGGTGAGAGAGAAAGGAATAGAATATGCTGATGGGGTTACATAAAGTAGGGACGGGAGGAGGGAGAACATCAGCATGGACCAGTTGGGCAGAATGGCCTGTTTCTGTGCCATAATTTCTATGTAATTCTGTGTGAGACAAAATCAGGAGATCAACTGGACTCCCAACAATAATATTCGCTCTTTTTTGACTCATTGGCATTTGTGGGATTTTCTATTTGCATGGCAGATGAAAGGAAGCCAGCCAGAGGGTTGTCATGACAACTGGGAGGAGGGGTGGTGGTGGTTGGGGAAGAGATGCTGACAACGGTAAGTTTTCACAGAACCCTGCAAGCTTTTAGTAGGACTCAGTGTATCTAAGGTTGGGCAATACGCAGCACAGTACAGCAAGTTTACAAAACAGGCATTTTTCACACAGCATTTACCAAAATTGGTTGCTGTCTATTCATCTATTGACGTGCAGAAGTCACTGCGAGAGGTGGATTTTGAGTTTGTTGAATTTACCTGAAGATGCTAAGCAGAACATTGTCAAAAAAGATATCCAACTCCTTTAACCACCCATTAGGAGTAATTTTAAACTAATTCACTGAGCAGCAAACCCACTGGATCAGATAGAAGGCTGGTTTACACTCTGTCCAATATTACTCTCCATTGTACATGATCCCGTCAGTCTCCCAACGGGCAGGTAAAGTCATAATTGCCTTCAATGTATCGGTTACTTTACAGCCTCCAAATGTTCATTATAAATTGGGCTGGTTTGACTGTTTGCCTCTCATCTCTGACGCAGAGCAGACAACAACTTATTTTTGTGGATGTTAAATGAAAAATAACTATTTTGCAAAAGTTATATTGCAACTGTAGATAAATTTGTCTATTTAGGACAAATGATAACAGAAAATGGTAGATGCAATGCTGAAGTCAGAAGAAGGATAGAGATAGCCAGAATTTCGTGAAGACAAGGGATGTGTTAATAACAAGAAAACTCAAGTTTGCAACAAAGTAAAAAAACTCATAAGGTATGGCATTCTATCCGTGCTCCTGTATGTCTCAAAAAACTGGATAATAAGTAAAGATCTCTGGAAGAAAATAGAGATCTTTGAAATGTGAATGCTAAGGCGCTTGCTTAAAATTCCATATACAGACTATCAGACAACTGAAGAGGTGCTTGAAATTGCAAGAGCAAAAGAACTCTACAAAGTGACATCCAGAAATGAAAATGTCAGCATTTCGGCCATTTGATCAAAGCTGAAAAGCTACAGAGATCTCTTCCAGAGAGCAAAGTGGAGGGCAGCAGAAAGACCTAGGCATAGTTGGATGATCGACACCACAGAGCATTTGCAGACAAGCTACAGTGGATGTGTGAGGATGGCACAAGGCAGAAGAGCATGACATACCATGACAGCAGATCTCCTGGCAGGAGTAGCTACAAGCAGCAGCAGCAACAACATTTATGTACTATGCTATGAAATGCCCATCCATTGAAACTAGATGACAACCTGGCAATGTATTGAAACACCCAGTAAATATTCAGCCAGCTAGTTCCAGCAGTCCCCTTACGCATATGCTGACAGGTGGTTAAAGAAAGTGGGACAAGAGATTCCTCTTGTAAAGGATGGTGCTTCCCTACCGTTGCAATCTAGCACAAGGTTAATTTGATCAAGAGAGGCCTTTAGACCAATGGAACTTTTCATTAAGGCACCATGTCAAGGCTGAGTTGCTGACATCCCCTTGCCATCCCCAACGTCGACTGCAGCTGAATCCAAATAAATTGTAACCAGTTTACCGAAAATACTTATCTCTGAATTAGGGATTCTGAAATTTCTCAATATGACTCATTTGCACTGTACTGTGTACTGTGCTGTAAACTGACCAGTTATAGATTCTTATGATAAGCTGAAAGCCAGCTTACTGTGAGGTACAAACCCTTATCAACCACCTGTCCCACCCCTGAAAACCCCCTGCCCAACCCCCAAACCAGTTATGGACAAACTACACGAAGTATTCTTTTAGTTACTCAATTTGTCAAATCTTCTTTTTATAAGTATAAAAACTATGAAAAGAGCTTAACATATCCAACGCAATACAGTCCACTTGCTCGGCACCCCATCTGTGGCTTTAATGTCCACTCCCTCTACCAATGGTGCACTGTGGCTCCACTTGGCACTATCTAAGGGACAGAGCACAATGTTAACGCATCATAAACAGAGTGGGAGGTTGAGAATTTGGCAAGAGTGGATAAGTTGGAGAGTTGGTCAAACTGAAATTTAGACTTAAAACTTAGAATTTAATTTAGAGCTTTTAAAATTGCAAGGCAGTTAGTAGTCAAACAGCTGTAAGTGATTGCCAGAATAGAGGGCAATTATTGCGAGCCGGAAGCTGACTGAGCAGTGAGAACCTGCGTGCAATTTAGAAGGTGCATAGAAGTCGAAGGTGTTTACTGAAGCATGGATGCGTGCTAAAGAGTGGGAATTTGATGAGGAGGTGCTCGTTTTAGTTACATTATTTAGTTAAAAATATTCCAAGTGAACTAACTACATAATGCATGGTTAAATAGAGATGACAGAGCAGGGGGTCTGCAGCATGTAAGAGTTTGAAAAGAGCAGCATGATCCCAGGCAACCACATTTGCGCTAAGGGCTGGATTTTCCCTGCAGACTGCCGAATCCTTCTGGCAGGATGAAATGAGGATCAGAATTCTGCACTGAGGGGAAAACAGTCACTTCTTGTGATTTTCTCCAGGACGGCTAATTAATGGCCAAAGGGGAAGCTCACTGTCCAGTTAAGGACAGTGAGCCAGCTCTTGAAGCTGGAAGGCCAATCAGTGGCCTTCTAGCTTGAAAGGAGCAGCAGGGTGCAATGGAAGGCAAGTAAGAGAGAGGGAACTTCAAATGTAAACCCCTTGTTGAAGAAAGGAGGGACAGGGAAAAGCAGGAAATTATAGACCAGTTAGCCTGACATCAGTAGAAGGGAAATACTAGAATCTATTATTAATGACTGAATAACAGAGAACTTAGAATATCATAAATTGATAAGGTTGAATCAATGAGATTTTATGAAGCGGAAATCATATTTGACAAATCTGCTGCAACTTTTTGAGAGTATAACTAGCCAGGTAGATAAGGGGCAATCAGTGGATGTAGTGTATTTGGATTTTCAGAAGGCATTCAATAAAGTGCCATACAAGGTCTTGTTATACAGATTAGGATTTATGGAATTGAGGACCATATTAGCATGGATTGAGGATTGTTAATGGACCATAAGCAGAGCGCAGAAATGATTTTTGGGATGTCAGGGTGTGACTAGCAGAGTATCCAATAGTCACAAGGATCAGAGCTTGAGCCTCAGCTATTTACAATCTATAATCAATGACTTAGGTGAGGGGACCAAGTGTAATATCTTAAAAGTTTGCTGATGATAAAAAGCTAGGTGAGCTGTCAGGAGCTGCAAAGAGGCTATAAAGGGATTTAGATTGGCTAAGTGATTGGGCAAGAAGGTTGGCGATGGAGTATATTGCAGGGAAGTGCAACATCATCCACTTGAATAGGAAGAATGGGAAAGCAGAAAATGTTTTAAAAGCTGAGAAACTAGTAAATGTTGCAGAGGGATTAGGGAGTCTTTATACATGAATCATAGAAAGTTAACATGCAGGTTTAGCAAGCAATTAGAAAAGCAAAGGCTATGTTAACCTTTATTGCATGGGATCAGTATATAGGAGTAAGAAAGCCTTGCTGTAATTACACAGAACTTTGGTGAGACTACACCTGGAATACTATACACAGTTTTGGTCTCCTTACCTAAAGAAGAATATACTTGCAAAGGTTCACTAGATTGATTGTTAGGACGTGAGGGCAGTCCTATGAGGAAAGATTGAGTAGAAAGGGCCCATACTCTCAGGAATTTAGAAGAATGAGAAATTATCTAAATGAAACATATGAAGTTCTTAGAGGGCTTGACAGTGAGACTGGAGAGTCTAAGACATGGGAGTCACAGTTTCAGGATAAGGGTTAGCCGTTTAGGATAGAAATGAGGAGAAACTTCTTCACTTAGGGTGATGAAACTTTGGAATTCTCTACTCTAGAGGGCTGTGGGTGCTCAATCAATTAATATATTCAAGATGAGATCGATGCATTTTTGGGCACTAAAGGAATCAAGGGATACGGGGATAAGATGAGAAAGTGGAGTTCATTTCGTAGTTTAGCCACTATTGTAATGAACTGCGGAGAAGGCTGGATGGGCTTCATAGTCTACCCCTGTTCCTATCTTCTTATGCTCTTATCTACAGAATGCCCTGCAGCAACTTGCCAAAGTTTTATCAACAGCACCTCCCAAATCTGTGACCCCCATTGCCTGGAACGACAAGAACAGCAGTTGCATGAGAAAACTATCACCTCCAGGTTCTTTCCAAGTCACAGACTATCCAGAATTTAGAGATGTATCACCCACCATTCCTTTATTGCCACTGCATCAAAATCCTGGAACTCGTTATCTAACAGCATTGTGGAAGCACGTTCACCACCAGTCTGCTGTGGTTCAATAAGATATTCCCAGCGCTGCGATATGATGCACAATGTTTCCTGTGCTCAAATGCTTGTTAAATTGTAATTTAATAACTTGTAATCATAAAGCACATTCCATGGTGTCCCAAAGCACTTTATATCCAAAGAATCTGAATAGACATTGTTGTAGGAAGCACAGCTGCCAATTTACACACAGCAAGATCCTACAGACAACAATGAGATAAATGACTGGATAATTCTTTTTTAAGTGATGTTAGTTTGAGGATAAATATTGGTAGGAATCCTCCCCTGCTCGTTTTCAAAATGACATGGGATCTTCTACATCCAGCAGAGAGGGCAGATATGGCCTGGGTTTAGTGTCTCACCTGAACGACAGCGCTTCCAAAAATTTGCTTTGTACTTCACTAAAGAGTTAGAATATATATAATTTACTGAAGTTTCTGAACTGGGGCTTGTTACCACAACCTTCTGACTTCGAAGCAAGGGTGCTACCCACTGAGCCAAGGCTGACACGTAATTAAGAAATCCATTCTCTTCACTGAAGTGGATTAAACGTTTCATGATGGGACTAAATAGTTTTCCTAAAACAGTAATATACTTTCTACTGCTTTCCACTGGTTAAATATTGGAGGACTGCACTAAAGAGTTTTGTTATATGCAGAAAGTATGTGGCACTCCATAAATCCAAATATTTAGTTTATTCACAATTCTGGTAGTGGACGGATAAGAGAGCAAAATGATCCCGAGATGATATCACTCTCTAAGTTTGAGACTGACATTTTTTTTCATTTTACTTCAATCTCATACCATGTTCTTGCATTCTTGTGTCAATAAGTGTACATCGAACAAGTGCCCATCAGGAAGCATTTCTATGAATCATTCCGCTGGGATAATGTCTGAAAAGGCCAGTACAGTGGGGTATAGTGGGACCAGGGCTGAGTCATGTCTTGACAGCTCAGATCCAAGAATCAGTCCAATCTGACACTCAAACCTTCCCGGCTCGTATCTGGTTTTGTCAGGGCCAGTTGCAGAGATCATCCATTGTACCCCAGTGAAGCATTGTCTCATGGTGGATGACCAATGCACAGCAATGGAACATGCAATAACTGAAGGTAATACATAGAAATAATGATGGAAGGGCTTTTTTTTCCCCTCATTGTTTTCCTCTTAATTTGAAAGTGGTTGCTCATATTTCAGGGGTGCTGGAAGCATTGCCTAAGCTTTTTTAATATTCATTTTCAGGATGTGGGCTTTGCTGGCAGGACCAGAATTTTTATTGCCCATCCCTCCCTTAAAAAGGTGATCTGCTTTCTTGAGCCACTGCAGTCCGTGGTGAAGGTACTCCCAGGGTACTGTTAGGTAGGGAGTTACAGGATTTTGAGCCAGTGACAATGAATGGTGATATATGCCCAAGTTGGAATCGTGTGTGACTTGAAGGAGAACTTGGATCTGATACTGTTCCTATGCACCTCCTGCCCCATGCTTCTAGGTGGTGGAGGTGCTGCTGAAGAAGCCTTGCTGAAATGTATCTGCCGATAGTATATAATCCAGCCACGGTATACCAATGGTGGAGGAAGTGAATGTTTAAGGTGGTGCAAGGATGCCAATCAAGTGGGCTGCTTTGTCTTAGTTGGTGTTGATCTTGTGTGTTGATGGAACTGTTGCATCCGGGCCAGTGGAGAGTGATCCTGACTTGCCTTGTAAGTGGTAAAGAGGCTTTGAGGAGTCAGGAGCTGAGTCACTGAATGCAGAATATCTAGCCTCTGACCTGATCTAGTTGCCACCACATTTATGTGATTGTTCCAGTTCAGTTTCTGGTCAATAGCAGGTGGGGCCTTGTAGTGGAATTGAATGTAACCATTTCTCATATGTAAACCTGAGCAGTGAGGATCAGCAGAGTGGAATGTGGGGGTGCTGGAATCAGAGCTGAGCCTGACCCTGTACCAACTGAACATCCACATACACGCCCTTTTCAGTAAGGACCATGTGTTGGACAGTGATACGAAGCAGGAGCGCTTGCTGATTGCACAGGGACATTAAGTCATTCCGACTGCTGCATCAACTGAGGTCAATTGATGCTGCACAGAACATGAGACTGGAATCTTCTTGGTTCATTCCAGGAGTATGTGGAATGCTCTTCACTTGTCTAGATGAGTGCAGCTGTCAAACACTCAAGAAACTCAATACCATTCAGGACAAACAAGGACACTTGATCATTATCACATCCACCACCACAAACACCTACTCCCTCACCAATGCATCATGGATGTACTGTGCATCATCAACATGATGCAGTGCAGCAAATTGTCAAGGCTCCTTTGATTACATCTCCTAAATCCACAACCTCCACCAACTAGAAGGACAAGGGAATGCAGAAGCATGGGAACACCATCGCTTCCAAGTCTCCCTCCAAGTCACCCACCATCCTGATTTGGACATGTATCGCTGTTTCTTCTTTGTCACTGGTTCAAAATCCTGGAAACCCCTCCCTAACAGGGCTGTGGGTGTACCTGCACTACACAGACTACAACAGTTCAAAAAGGCAGCTCACCACCACCTTCCCAAGAACAACTATGGATGAGCAAGAAATGGTTGCCTTGCCAGCAACATGCATAAGAATTCCCATGCCATTGGGTACATTGAATCATTGAGTTATTAAGCAGGGTGGAGGGGTGAGGGGAAGAATGAATGGGAAAAAACTCTAAGAAAATGTCAGTCAAAACGCTCACCTGGTCTGCCGACAGGGTGTCCTTGGACATACGCCGGAGTTTTGATTCCAAAGCTACGATTTTTCCTTCTTTCCTGACAATCTGAATTTGGAGCTCATCATTCTTCTCCTCCAGTTCCCGGATTTGTTTGCGATATTTATCTTTGTCAATCAGGCATTGCGAGAACTGTGTCTGGGCTTCATCTCGGGATCTGAATGCCTGGAAGGAGTGCAATGATTAGAATGTGTGAAATATACACACACGCGCACACTGCATGCCACAATGCATTTACTGGCTTTTGAAGCTAATAAGAGCTTTCAGGCAAAGTAATAAAAGGCTCTTTATGAAAGAGCTGTGATACGTGAAAAAGAATGTAGGTTTAATCTGTTAGAAATTATTATCTTCAAACCTGCAGCGCATGTGTGAATGAGGAAGGTTACAGTACAATGAAGAGTAAAAGTAATATTCTAAAGTACCTTGGCTATAAAAAGATAGCCATTAGATTTTAATAAAGTTTAATAGATTTTCAGGTCTCACAAGACTTCTTTTATTACATTTTTTCTCTCCTCTACACTTTCCTTCTTCTTTCAATTAACAGGTACCCTCAGCTCTTTTTTGTCATACCCAAGTGGCCATTCTTCGTTGGGATGGACAGCAGGCAATTCAACCAAAGCAGCCATCACAGCTGCACCCAGTCTGTTCCTGTTCTTGCTTCAGTCGAGTGGGCTTGTGACTAATTTCTCCCTACCTATGAATGGTGACTCAAAAGGCAATGTCCCCATTTCGGTTAAGCGGAATCAACTTAGCAAGCAGTTGGTTTGAACCTAGGATTATATAATTTAATGTCACGCTCGGACAATTGGAGCTTTTGAGACGGAGATTAATAGATTATTATTAGTTAAGAGAATCAAGGAGTATGGAGCTAAGGCAGGTGAGTGCAGTTTTGCTACAGAGCAGTTCTAAATTAATTGATTGACAGAGAAGGTTCAAGGGGCTGAATGGCCTACTCCTGATAGTTTCCTTTGCTATACAGTGCATTTCCCACATGCATATTATTAGTGCTCTCCCATTCTTTCGAAAGGCAAAGAGCTTTGTGAATTCTGTCAGTAGAAAGTACTCATTTATTTGAATTGTCATTGGGAAAAATTATGCCTCCAACCTTTTGGGTGTTCACTTCATATTGATTACATGTTAGCTCGTGCTGAAGTTCACCATTGCTCCTAAAGGTGATCCGGAACCTGCTCCATTAACTTCTCTGGCGTTTTGCCTTCAGTCAGCATTAACTTCTGCTAACTCGGTGGCCTCGGGTCGGTAACCAAACTTGTCTGAAGCAGCAATCTAAGTAAATCAGTGCAGCTACTCGGGAAGGCATTCAGGCTACAGATATAAGTTATGTCATTGAAGCATTTCGTCAGGCTAGAAAAGACTCATAACGATAGATCCCTTTAGGGGTGAAATTACTCTTAGTGCAATTAAGCAAATTCCAGCTGTCAGACGAGTTTGCTTGAGTACCTTCATTTAATTAAACCACATTGATCCAGGTCTCTCCTGCTGTTGCACCACAAATTTCCAACATTACTATACTTCAGAAGTACTTCGTTGGTTGTGAAGCATTTTGGGAGATCCTGAGACCATGAAAGGCACTGTGGAAATGCAAGTTCTTCCTTTTCTTTTTTAAAGAGAAGTAATGAACATGATTGAAAGCCAGCAGAGGAAGAGTGAGCTAGAGCACCAAGATTGATGCAGCGGAGAAAGATTAAAGGCTGACTTTCATTATTCACACAAAGAGCAGACAATTACAATTGGATTGGTGAGGTCTTATGTAGGCAAGGGGTGGGGGCAGTGGGAATTCAACTTTGGTGGAGGAAGGGAAATGGGCAGTAGTGGACTGGGCCCACCAATTACACACACCGCCTGATTTTCCTTTCTGTAATTCCGCTACGCTGGCTTTGCATCCCATCAAATTTCAATAAGATTCCCAAAGTTCTTTACATTAAGTGAGCTACATATAAGGCCGTAAAGCTATGCAATATAATTCAGTTGTTCAACGCATTTTCATGTTTTTACAGAATTAGGCCACTTTTAACAGAAGACACAGGGTTCAAACAGATAGAGGAACTCAGCAAACCAATCCTTTCATCGCTTTAAAGACATGGAGAGGCACCATGGAAATGCAAGTTTTTTCTTTTATCTTTTAAAGGGAAGTAATGAACAGGAACATGCCTTGAAGGTCATTGACTTGGGGTGCTGTAAACTGCATGAGTAGCAGATAAAATGGGAGAGAAGGATGTGCTTCTGGCTTGTAAAATTATAATTGCAAGCCTTCTCTGTAAAATCTTTTGTATAGGTATAAAGCCGTGAATGGGTAATGTAATCCAATTGGTTGTAAAGCACTTTGGGACATCCTGAGGCAGTGAAATTAGTTTTTCACACTTGTATTTTTACACTTGATATTCCACTCAAATTTAGAATCGCTGGCCGCTCCTGTAAGCAGACCATAGGTCCCTCATGAACTGGATTGTGCCTTTTAAATGCCAGTTTCCAGGAAAACCATCACAAAATCTGAAATTCAAACAGAAAGAGAGCACGATACACGATACTATAGTCCAATTTACTAAACTGTTGTTTCCTACATTGTAATAGCGACTATACTTCAGAAAGTACTTCAGGAGCTGCAAAGCAATTTGAGACATCCGGTGGTCATGAAAAACACTATTTACATGCAAATCTTTCTTTCCTTTTGCTTCACATGCCACCATGTGATTCTCCTTGAATTTGGGAGGTTTCTGATGTGACTCATTTGGTAGTACTTTTGCCTCTGAGTTAAAAGATTGTAGGCTCATTATCCCACTCCAAGAATTTGAGCATAAATTATAGGCTGATATTTCAACAAAGTACTGAGGAAGTGCAGCACTGTTAGAGGTGCCAACTTTCAGATGAGACGGTAAGCAGAGGCCTCATCTCAAATAGATGTAAAGATCGCTGACATTATTTTGAAGAAGAGCTGAGGAGTCTCCCTGACCAATATTTCACATCACTAAAAGAGATTATCTGGTCATTATCACATTGTTATTTGTGGGCGCTTGCTGCATGCAAATTGACTGCCACATTTCCTACATTACAATAGGGACTACACTTCAAAAGTCTACATTTCATTGGCTGTGAAGCACTTTGGGACATCCTGAAGTTGTGAAAATTGCTTTGTTAATGCAAGTCTTTATCGACAATGTATCATTTAGACCAGGCTTGTCCAACACATGGCCCACAGGCCACTATCGAGCACACCATGCCTCTCTATCAAGCCCGCGGATCAGGTGGTCAAAATGCCAATAAGTGAAGTCGAAGATTCTGCGAGGTGCTGCTTCTCCAATTACAGACTGTTTCTCTCCAGCATTTGCTGTTGTTAGGCTCACTAGTGAGTCTATCAGCAGCAAATGTGGGAGAGAAACAGTCTCTGATTGGAGGAGCAGCTTCCTTCAGCCTGAGGCCTGAACACGGGCATGATGGCAATGGGGAGTCTGCTGGGGAGGGAGGGATGTTTTCAGGATAGGGGGAAGAGATAGAGTGACTGCCAAGTGGGGAGAGAGTGGCTGCTGGTGGGAGGAGAGAGAGTGGCTGCTGGTGGGGGAAGAGAGAGTGGCTGTTGGTGGGGGGAGAGAGAGAGTAGCTGCTGGTGGGGGAGAGACAGAATGGCTGCTGGTGGGGGAGAGACAGAGAGAGAGTGTGTGTGAGAGAGGGGGAGAGAGAGAGACAGTGTGTTTGTGTGTGTGTGAGCGAGAGTGTGTGAGTGTGAGCGAGAGTGTGTGAGTGTGAGCGAGAGTGTGTGAGTGTGAGAGACAGTGTGTGTGTGTGAGAGACAGTGTGTGACTGTGAGAGACAGTGTGTGAGTGTGAAAGAGAGTGTGCGAGTGTGAAAGAGAGTGTGCGAGTGTGAAAGAGAGTGTGCGAGTGTGAAAGAGAGTGTGCGAGTGTGAAAGAGAGTGTGACAAACAATGGCCTGAATTTCACCTTTAGCGGGCT
The DNA here is from genome assembly GCF_964194155.1 of Cetorhinus maximus. Taxonomy (NCBI): domain Eukaryota; kingdom Metazoa; phylum Chordata; class Chondrichthyes; order Lamniformes; family Cetorhinidae; genus Cetorhinus; species Cetorhinus maximus. Next base: position 68,250,197 of record NC_135893.1, read on the forward strand.
TGCCCGATCAGCGGGCACGGGAGTGGTCAGTAAACGGATCGCTGACTGTGAACGGTCCCTGGCTGCGATTTCATGCTGGCTGGCCAATTAATAGCCAGCCAGCGTGAAACGCGCTCTGAATTGCTCAGCGCTACCGGGGTGGAGGCAAGAAGAGGGCAGGCGATGACGTTTCCGTGGGCGCAGGTGAGCGCTGAGACAAAGTTCCCTGAAGGCAGACAGCTGCCTCGGGGAGCTGGAGACCTGAAAAAGCTAAAATAAAATCACCTGAAAATATACCTGATAAAAATGCTGTCCACAGAAATGTATTTTTATTTTATTTCATCATGGAAATTTCATCCCGCCCTTGGATGAGGTTTGATGAAAAATGCAAAGTCCGCCTGGCCGATTCACCCGTCCGCCAACCATAAGGTTGGATGGGCAACAAAAAATCGGAGTCAATTGAGCCATTAATGGGCTTAATTGCCCTCTTAATTGTCAGTGGGTGCGCTTCCAACTTTTGCGCGTGCCCGAGTGAAATATCGCGCGAGTGCACAATGAGGTCGGGACGCTCGCCGACGTCTTCTTGCATGATTTTATGCCCAATCAGGTCAAGCACGTGCCCACCTGCGGAATGTAAAATTCTGCCCAGCATGTGTGAGTGTGAGACAGTGTGTGTGTGTGAGAGAGTGTGAGACAGTGTGTGTGTATATGTGTGTGTGAAAGAGAGACAGTGTGTGTTTGGGGGTGTGAGTGTGTGTCACAGATTGTGTGTGTGTGTGTGTGTGTGACTGTGTGTGTGTGCGCGTGTGTAAGTGTGCGTGTGACTGTGTGTATGTGTTTGGCTCACCCCAAGTCTCAGGGTTCGCACTCACACCCACTCACACAGTGAGGGTGAATGAGTGAGCAGCTGAGACTGGGAGTGAGCCAGACACACACAATCTGATCCTTTCGCACATTACTCCCTGATTGAGAAAAAAATTGAAATGCGGCCCCTGCCCCACACGAAAAGGTTGGACAAGCCTGATTTAGATCAAAGCTCAGGCTGCAATAGAAGAGTCACTTTATTTCACAAGGGAAACATAAATGAACAGCATTCAGTTGAAAGCAGTATATATTATATTCTAACAACTTCACCATTTTCCTTGATATATCAAAACAATAAAAAGGCTTTCCTGTATATCTCTCAAGATACATTAAACCTTGAAAATGGATGTTCACTTTTATACCTTTGCAACCAATGGATTACTTGCAATCAAAGTCAGGTAAACAATTTATATTGAAGGAAAAGGTCCAGTCCATGCTCAGTGTGTTTCATGTCCTATTAAAAGAAAATGAATTGAACTGTTATCCAGACCTGATCTCGTTCTTTTTCCACTTCCTCCAGCTGAAACATGATAGTGTTCATCCGATGCTTGTACATTTCGCAGTCTTTAACCAGTGTTGAACATTTCAGCTCCAAATCCTCTTTCTCCTCCAGATACTGAAACAATTCACAAATCACGACCAGTGACAACTCGGCTTTAAGCAGTAAAGACATTTAGATTTCAGATTTATAACTTGCTACACCTATTATTTGACGTTATGACGTGTTGACATGATAATTGTTGAAGTGTGGTCAGAGATGATAATTAACATAATCGAGTGAATTTCAATAATTGAGGAGAAAAAAGATTCATGAAGAAACAAATGCTTTGACTGAAACAATGCACGGTTGCTTCGTAGGATTGTTGGGATTAACAGAATAGCTCTCTTAATTGCAGCAACATACAATGTTATATTAGCCACTGAATGCAGTTTCCATGAGGTTTAGGCACTGCGGGCACTATCTGTGCATATAAAAACTGAACTTGTAGCTGATCTGCACACACACAGGGGACAGTTTTATCATAGTCAGTCTTACAATAACATTTTACAATTAATGTATTGTGAGAGCTGTTGTCTCCGCACTCCTGTACTGCAGTGAGACTTTGGACTGCGTATCAATGACACATAAGAGCGCTGGAGAAATTCCACCGTCCTCTGGATTTAATGGGAGGACCATCGAATAAACGCAAGTGTCCTTCTCGAAATCAGCTCCACAAGCATTCAGGAAAAACTCATGCGAAAATCAACTTTGATGAATAGGACATTGTGTCCAGATGGCCAAAAACCTTCTCCCCTGCCAGTTCCTGCTTTCCCAACTTCCAAATGCCCAATCACGGAATGACAAAGAAAAAATTTCAAAGACAACCTGAAGCTCTTCTGGAAGCATGGCGGCATTATTAATGACTGGGAGGAGCTTGCTACTAATCATTCAAAATGGCGACAATTTGTCTATCACCAGCATCACGTTTTGAATTACAATGTCTTAAAGATGAGGCAGAGCAGTAGCAGCGAAGGAAAGAAAAGGAAGAAAATCTTGCACTGTGGATCCCATTACCACATGGGACGTCCGGCCTCACGTGCCCAAAGATCTGTGGGTTGAGAATCAGCCTGTTTAATCACACAAAGACCCATGGCAGAAACTCACGACCTCGAGTAGATGTCATCCTTGGATTGAGAGGCAGCCGATGATTGTGTCAGTGCTTTACTGTCCAAATCTCTCCTGGAAGCCTTACCTTATCCCTGAGCTCCTCTGCTTGTCTGTTTTCCTCCTGTAAGTTGAAAATCTTGTTGACGAGGTCTTGCCTGTCTTCCAGAGCCTCCTGCCGATCGTGCTCTAAGATGTCAAGGATTGCCTTTTCAGAGTCAGGTAAACTCCGTTTCCCAGCCTACATCAGGAAGAGATACAATTAACACAATTACTTTTGGAATGGATGAGGTATTAATTCAAAGAAATAAGAACAGCAGGAGAGAAAACGTGAAATGTATCTTTTAGTCAAATCCTTGCATGCTAACTGCGAGCACTTCCAGGTGCTTTCTATACTCAAGTCGAGCAGTTAAACTTTGACCAATGTACAAGTTGAGATTTGTTTATGTGCTATTGATTCATTTGACTGTTCTATGCTTCTTCAATTATGTAATTTTCATGCAACAAATGAACATGGACATTTCGAAAACAATTCCCTTCGGAACTTATCAATCTATTTGATTTTGCCGACGTTAGCGACCCAATGTTCCTAGTCACATGTTCACAGTTTCCCCAGGTCTATGTCATAGAAAACAAACTGGGAAAGGGGATAATCGTAAACTTTTTGCTGGTGGTGTAAAGTGGACGATGTCAAATCAATATAGACTTCTCCCAATTTTCCTGTCTATCAACTTCCAAAAATCAGCAGAGGGGTATAACGGGTGGTTGATACAACGTCGCCCACTTTATAAAACAGACCAAAGTTACAAATACCCCAAAAGTTGATTATTCCCATACAGGATGGAGGGAAATTAAGCTCACTGTCACTCACAACACAATACTGAAAACTGTCACAGCACAATGAATCATTTCAATTTTCTTATTTAGTTCTGACCTAGTCCAGTAGCTATGCCATGAGAATCATGCAAGCAGGCACTCTTCTTTATTGCTTTCATACTGCTATTGTCTTGCCAGTGACAGATAGTTGGCATTATCCCCAGTAATGCTCCAAGTATTAAATTAATCCTTGTTGCGAATTAGTAGTAGTATTGTGCTAACAGTAGTCTGCTCAGTTATTATAACCATTACTGGCCTTAAGATGATCATAATAGATCAACTGTAGAAAAAGATAGAAATGAGACCCTCTAGGCCAGTATAAGACAACACAATGCATCCTGTGACAGTTTATATTGTTATTTTCGTGCAGAGTAGTGAAGCTGCATTGCAAATCCTTGTATGGTTTCAATGCCGTGATCATATGATATGGTTCATGTGACAGTCATAAACTGCTCAAGGTTTGCACTCATGGTTGACGATATTGCCTGAACCATGCAGTGATGTTATTTGTCTTCTAACTACTCCCGGGTATTCATTATTCGTCATGTAGCTCACTCCTTGATGGTCATGGCCTGTTATTGATCTCAGGTTATCCATTATTCTATTAAATATTTTTGAGAGACAGAATGATACATTGTGCAAGTAAAGCTCTGTTGGTCTTGGGGCTTCAGTGGAAATTGATGACAAAACATGTTCTCAAATATTTCACATTAACATTCTAAAATATGTAGTTACCAGATTATCATGGTTTGCGCAGGCAAATAGTTCCATATAAATGAATGTAAGTCCACAAATAATTAACAAAATATCCAAAAACATCACCTTGAAAATCCAAACCTCAGAGTTTGACAGGTTTTCAAGCTTTTACATAAAAGCCCATTGTTTTTCAGTAGGCTTATCGTGCATGCGTCACCATATTTTACATTGAGTAAGAGATTAGAATATTGATTAGAACACTGGGTTTTCATCCACTCAGAATATTTTATTCTAGCAGTGTTATGCTCAACGTCCAGTATCAGCTGTGGCTCAGTGGTAGGACACATGTCTCTCATTCAGGAATTATGGATTCAAGGTTATCTGGTTATTATTACATTGCTATTTGTGGGAGTTTTCTGCTTGAAAATTGGCTGCTACATTTCCTACATTACAACAGTAACTACCCTTCAAAAGTACTTCATTGGTGATAAAGTGTTTTGAGGTTGTGAAAGGCACTATAGAAATGCAAGCCTTTTTTATTGCAATTATTAGTAGTGATGCAACATCTGGATGCTGATCTCTCTTTGTGAATGCTGCTTTTCACAGTGCTTGCTTTTTACTATGTTTGTCAAAATTCAGCACTCAGGCTAACAAAATGTATTTTGAATCATGCATAGTTAAAGCAGTGGGTGTTCCACTGTTGTCAATTAATCCTCAATGTCCTGAAGGAAGATATCTGTACACGGTCAGTTCGTCTAACTGACCCCTTGTGATGTTGCCTTACGTTGGTTAGTAGGAGACTAGTTATGGTTTTAATTGAACTCCCTCTGATGTAATGTCATGAAATTCCAGTCCAGTGACTTCACGAATTGGGAACGCTGTTCATGATGTCACTGGAGCAGAACTTCATGTTGACACATGGGGGAAGTCTATGGACAAAGAACAAAATCAAAAGTTGCACATGTATTAAAGAGATACCTCAGAAATAAAGAAACGGTTCTCAATATTTTCAAGGTTTCCTCAATGATGATTACAGAATGTGCTAGATTCATTTTATAGATGGGTTTGCTTCAGATGATGCATGGCTAACGAATAAATATTATTAGTAATTTGGCTTGGTGTTTACTTATATAAGTAGACTTATCACTAAATTCTCTTCAATTAAAAAGCAGAATTCAACAGATGTGATCTCACTAGATATGACAACAGTATAACAAAGTAATTTTACAATTCTGTTTTATCATCCCAAACTATAATTGATCTTTCTCTGCTGCGTGCTTTATCTCCAGAATGTGACAAAACCTGTTTTGAACACTCCTCTGATTGATTTGGGGAATTATGAATGGTAAAGCACAGATAGTAGAGGTGGATAGTTTCTAAGCAAGCACAGACACAGGAAATCCTTAATCCACATCTGTCTTGTTAATTACTGTCAATAGATTTTTCATGCACTAGTCCAGAGGTTTCCCATACTGGGGTGAGGGTGTGACCCCCTGGAGAGGTGGGCAGTAGGAATGGTGACAAAGTCATCAGACTAGGGAGGCAGCATGGGATAAGTTGAAGGCAGCAAAGTCCACCTTCTCCACCTCCTCCAGCAAGAGCTCCCCCGTGAGCTGTCTCTTCTTGATGCTGACAGCTGCCTGCTGCCCCACCAGGTCCATCTTAGCACAGGATTTGGCTCCACTCAAAGAGAAACAACTTAAGCAGCACAGAAAATTCTGCTTAAGATATTGTAGGTAATAATTCACGTGCTGTATTTATATTGCGCCTTCAAGTAATAAGGAGGTCAGTGGCTTTAATTTTAATCTTTCTAGTTTTCAGTTTATTTCCACAGAGAGCTTGCTGAAAGATAATATTTAGGTTTTGTGTCAGTTATTTAGCATGGCAAACTGGGTTTCAGGTGATACTCTCAAAGGCACTCAAAACCATAACAGTTGGACAATAGTTACAGGTCTACACAAAGGGCTGCAGTATTTTTTTCTAAATGATAAATAACTTTTCTGAAATTACTTGCCAGTAAACGGCTATGTGGTTGAATAGCCTTAATGGTCTGATACTTTTTGAACACTGGAAGGTTACACTGGTGTTTAAATAACCCAATCATAAAGTCCAGGCTGTCATTTCATTGATTGGAGTACATTTAAACATTTCATCAGAAGTAATTACAATCATCATGAACATCTTTGCTCTGCTCTGTCCTATCCTTTATAGAATGTTTAACAAATAATCTTAAATGCTAATATCAAACATGTTAACTGCTTGATTTTGAAAAAAGGTCCTGATGGTAAGATTTTTTTTGATCCAGTTGTGAGTAAGACTTCACAAGAAGATACAAGTGTGGTCTATATCTGCAATGCCCCAGTAATAAACCATAAGTTCATGGAGATCTGAAATGATAAAACAAGCCCATTATTCCTGTAGCTGATTTTAATGTTCTGTATACAAAATTAAAATCAGAACATTAAAATGTTGATGAGAAACTACTGGATGGGTGATCATTGAAGTAGATGAGTTCAGGGAAGAAACAGCAAAAAGGAAAGTGTAATAACTTAGCTACTATGGTTCTGCTGGGCTATCTGGCTGAGATGTTCAACAGTCTCAATGAACGGAATCTTTCTTTCAATGATTGTAACCTAGTCAGAGACAGGAACGCTACCAACTGAGTTAGAGAACCATAGGTCAGAGGTTGGGAGAGGTTACCGTGGTCATTTTGGGTTCGACATTAAGGGAAGTTGAAACAAGGACAAGGATTTTGAATTCAACACACTGGAAGACAGGGAGCCAGTCAAAGTCAGACAGTGAGGGTTAAAGGAACAAGTAGGACAGGAGGCACAAGGCAAAGTGCTAGTCTGGTTGGAATTTGTATGGAATGGACTTCAGGAGGCTGGCGAGGAGAAATTGAAGAAATTGAGTCGTGAGGTAACAAGAGCACGGATAAAGCACTTTAATATTAATAGCACATCAGCAGATAGTGTAGTCTAATGGTTATTGCTACTAAACTAGCAACCTAGGAATAATAAATACAAATTTTGCAGAAGTTCATTGTGAAATTGAATTGAATAGATCTGCTAATTTGTGGGCTGGTGAATTGTATTACAAAGCTAACTTGTAACCATTTAGCTTTAGAGAAAGGAGTCAGATGAGGTTCACTAGATTGATTCCAGAGATGCAGGGCTTGTCTTATGAGGAGAGATTGAGCAGTTTAGGCCAAAACTCGCTAGAGCTTAGAAGGATGAGAGGAGATATAATTGAGGTATATAAGATGCTAAAGGGGATAGACAAAGTAGACATGGAGCGGATGTTTCCCCTTGTGGGACATTCTAGAACAAGAGGCCATAGTTTTAGGCTAAGGGGTGGTAGATTTAAACCAGAGATGAGGAGGAATTACTTTTCTCAAAGGGTCGTGAATCTGTGGAGTTCACTACCTGAGAGTGCAGTGGATGTTGGGATACTGAATAAATTTAAGGAGGAGATAGACAGGTTTTTAATTAGTAACGGGTTGAAAAGTTACAGGGAGAGGGCAGGAAATTGAAGTTGAGGCTGAAATGAGATCAGCCATGGTCGTATTGAATGGTGGGGCAGGCTCGAGGGGCTAAATTTTCTACTCCTGCTCCTAGTTCTTATGTTCTTATATTCCGATGCATCTACCCAGCCTGATATCCACTTTCAGCCTACCAGTTCTTAATGCCTGCTAAGCCACCGTGAAACAATCTCTAGGAAGTATCACCATTGCCCTTTTTGGGTCAACTAGGGAAAGTGTGCCTTGTCAGTTCTGCCAATCTCTCAGGAATTGAAAACAGTGGTACTTCTGCCACAAAATCAAATTTAGTATGAAAAAGACCATCATAGGGTTCTCATTCAATTGGTTCTCTGAAAGGGGTTCTCTGAAAGGCGTTGCCAGCACAGGTGTGCACTAAGTGCTATTTTCTTGGAGTCAGTATAAGGATGTCTTAAAATCACCAATCTAAGTATGCAAAAAACAACTTGTATTTATATAGTGCTCATCATTTGCAAGAAGATGCCTCAGAGCAGTTAATAATAGTAGACAAGATTTATATTGTTTTGATAGCAAATCTTTGATATTGATATTGATTCTGATTTATGTCAACCAACTACACATTCATTGTTAATGAGATGCCTGACTGATGTAATCATTCAATATTAGTGTGCTGATTGGCTGGTGTGGGTCATTTAATGCTAATGAATTGTGTTGATGGGCATGAATAGTCAAGTGTTGACTGGGTTGCATCATTAATGATGCAAGTGCTATGAATCATTCACTTAGGTGCTTGACTAGTTTGGATAATCCATTACTGTGGTGCTTGAATGATGTAAATCATTCAGTGCTTGGTGAAGTGTTTGATGTTGGGGGGGGCGGGGTGTCATTCATAGTTAGTGAGATGTTTGACTAGTGAGCCGAGCATCATTTTATATTAGTGTTGCACAAGGTTAGATCATTTAATGTTTGGTTTAGATGATCATTCAATGTTGAGTAAATTGTTTGGTTTAAATAACTCATTAATGAGGTACTTCCTGGCAGGAGCCATCCAATATTAGTGAGGTAATTAGTTAAGTGGTTTAATTAGTATTGGGTGTTTAATTATGCATGATGTGAAAATGTTAAAAGAATTAACTCTTCACAAAATATGGGATACAAATGAGTATCCTAAACTAAATTAGAAAATAAATAAGTGACTCCATTATGTCTAGATACAATGAGAGAACTTCCTAAAACTATCATTCCTGCTGATTATACGCTTCCAAAGTAGTTTTGATGTTATGTACATGATAATGTTGGTTGATGCTACACAGCTTTATTATCGATTGAGAGATCTGAGCCCATTAAAAAGTTGTGGATTCAAGTCTCACTCTAGGGACTGGAGTACAATATCCAGGTTGACACTCCCCAATGCAGTACTGAGTTGTTGCAGTACTAATGGAGTGTTGCATTGACAGAAGAGCTGTCTTTCAGATGAGACATTAAACCAAGGCCCCATCTAACCTTTCAGGTGCATGTCAAAGATCCTATGGCAGTATTTGATGAAGAGTAGGAGAGTTTTGTCAGATTTCCGGCCAATATTTATTCCTCAACCAATATTTCTAAAACAGGTGATTTGGTCATTTATCTTATTGTGTTTGTGGGAGCTTGCTATCCACAAATAATCTGCCCCTTTTCCTACATTACAACAGTATCTATACTTCAAAAATACTTAATTGGATTAATTGCTTTCGGATGTCCTGAGGTTGTGAAAAGCGATGTAAAAGTGATGCAAGTCTTTATTTTTTAAGGAACAACAGATGGGTTTATAAGTAGATTTAAGGACATTATTTTGGCCTGATCATGATTTGAGAGATTGGTGGAACCCCACCAGGGTGATTGATGAAAGGCCGCCCCCACCCCCGCATCAACATACAACTAGTTCTGGTTTCCCCATAATGTTTATCTTCTTTACACCTACCCTATTTCGTCGTCTTAAATACCTCTATCAGGTCACCAAGGCTCAGGGAGAGGTGGGTGCACAAGGTGCAAAACCAGGACCCATGCCTTAGGAGGGCCTGGGGCACTGGGCTCAACTCGCAGCTTTTGCTTTACCAGCAGCACTGCCCCTCTGCGGAGGCAGAAAATGGCCATATCCACAGGCCTCACTGAATGCATAACCCAACTCTGACACCCAGCCATTGTCCCCAATTCGATGGAGCTCCTGGACATGCATCCCAATTGGCTGCCTCCAGGGAGATCTACCCTACAGACGCACCAGTGCCAGTGCACAGCCTTCTCCTGGGCCTTGGCCAGTTGCCCTGCTGTGTGCAGAGCTCACAAGCAGCTCAGGCAAAGAAGATGCAGCACTGGAATTGCCTTAGGCCAACACTACGATGATGAAGATGTAGTGGGGACATGAGAGTTGCATGGCCTCCACCTCAATCTGCATGGGTATAGGTCAGTCATGAATAGTGTCCCTCCCACCCACCCCACCACAAAACCTGATTTTAGCCCAATTTGTTGGAGGAACAAAATTGAAAAGAATCAACCAGTTTGAAACTGCTGAAAGGGAGAAAAATCAACTTGAATTTCCAAATAGTGTAGATTAATCAGGCTCCAATGATGGGAAGAAATTGAAAGAATTGCTTCAGCATTTAAAAGTTATGCACAAAGATTTAGCTTAGTTCTTAAAATTGAAGTTTTTTATTCTATTGTATTATATTATTATAAGGCTGTAAAATGCTGAAAGTTGACGTGTGTGAGTAGTATTGACAAAGTACTGGAGAAAGTGGGAAAGGAGATGCCTTGAGACTGGGAAACAAGAAAAAAACTTAAGCAAAAAACTTATCAGGTTCCTGTACAAACCACAGGAGAGGGTAAGAAAGATAAACCTCATTCTTCTCAAAGCTTGTTGTTCAATGTTGCT